>NC_060063.1:40347980-40994855 GCF_020283565.1 Trifolium pratense
ATCAGCACATAAGCATACAGCAGCACATATTCAATACTACACCACTCAAGATTAGCAGATGTCTAAGCATCAGACACCACATCATATAGTAGAACACATCCAACCACTAAACGAGCATGCATATGTTTCAACATCAGGTAGCACAACAGACATTAGCAGCAAAACATATCATGCCTACCAACTACTAAACTACTTTCCTTTTTAGTCAGAAGTTTAGACAAAATAGGGTCTTCATGCATTAATCAAAGAGTACAATAGTAGAGATATCCAGGAACATAGTGCACAGAGCTACTACAAACGAAGACAAAACCATGGGATACATACCTCATCAGATATAAATCAGCAGTGGAGTCATCATCAAATACCCTAAAACAGATCACACTTCATCGGCACAAAATTTTCAACATGATGACCAAGATGTTTCACCATCTAGTAGCACATCAGATAGCACAGGTTCCTCCGGTATGGTATCAGAGCATTGACAACAAAGATGTTTCAACACATGATAGCACAACACATAGCACATGTTAGCAAAGATGTTTCAACATGTTTATCTAGCGTGGTATCAGAGCGAATAGGAGCAATCACAAAATACGTCACATGTTAGCAAAGATGTTGCAACATATGGTAGCACAGCTTCTAGCACAGGTTCTTCCAGCATGGTATCAAAGCACGTTGTCTTCCAATCAGGGAATTGAGCATCCATCTAGCAAAAACTCCTCCTGTACACATGATCCCATCTTTGTGCAAAGGAAGCACGATGAAAGGAAACATTGTCACAGGGAGCAACAGACACATTATGAGGGATCTTTTTCCCACCAGACTTTTTCTTTGAGGCAGAGGGTGTGATGTCTGGTACATCCTCCTCAACATTATACTTAGAGTCACTTGAAGATGCTTCCTTTCTTTTCAGACTTTGTTTCTTCTTACTAGCAGGCACATTAACCTCATACATATTCTTTTCAGAATCAACCACTTCTTCATTAAGTGGCACAGTTTGATGACTTTCTTTAGACTGAGAGACCCTTCTTCAATCTCAGTAGAATTCTCTTCATCAGATCCTGTTTCTTCATCAGATGAGTCAGATGGGTCAACAGATGTCCCAACATCTTTCACCACAGCAGTTTCTTGAACAGGTTTCTGGACAATAGTAACATCAGCCTTAGGTTGGACCACAGATGTGCCAACGTCTAGCACAACATCCTTTTCATGAACAGTTTGTTTTGGTTTATCCACAACAGAACCAATAACATCTTTTGTCTGAGATGCAGCAGCAACAAGAACATTAACATCTACAATTGTGTTTGTGGAATCAACAATATTCACACCAACAGAGATAATAATGTCAGGAACTAGTAATACTCATCGTAGCTTCTTTCTCCTTTAAAGCACAAAGGGAGAAATAAACTCCCATATACTGAGGAAAATAAATTCTCACACATTAGAGAAAAATAGATTCTCAAAAAATCAGATCAGGATGTGTAGACATCATGGGTGACATCATATCATAGCATATTTCATGAGAACATAGAGGTTTCAAAAGAAGATCTGAAACTGTCACATATAGTAGTAGTAATCACATTTAAGTATCACATATCTGACCATTATCACATCTGATCACAACACATCTGAACACATATAGTACTTCTCAGCAGAATGCACATCAACACAAATAGTCATAGCATGACCAGTTCTCTTTCAGTCATACTTTGAGCAATAACTTGGTCACGTGGAAGATCATCAAGATCAGTTTCTTCCACCACAGTCTAAATTTCAATACTCCAAACCACCATCAGGTTTATGACTCTCAGAACCATATTAGCATCAGTTTGGGGATTTGTACAACAGGTTTCAACAACACGAACAGGTTGGTCCAAGATGTTTCAACATCTGATGTGACATTAGACTCAAGTGAGGTTTCTTTGGGGGACACAACCACAACTTTAGTGGGGAATAACAAAGTGACAGAATCAACAACTTTGAAAGATGACACATGAAAAAATTTCAAAAAAAAATGTTATCAACAACCACAACATTCATACTAGACTGACCTATGGTTTTAAGAGATCTTGGTTTATCTAGAATTACAATTTCAGAGGCAGATCTCACAAATGTTTCAACACTACCCACAACATTTGAACTGGCAAAAACCTTTAACAGAGGTAACAACAATTAATTCAACATTAGGGGTGACAACTGAATCAATGAGATTATCAAAATGAGTTTGGTAGGTTTATTAACATCATCAACAAACATAGATAGACTTTTCTAGGACCTTTTGAGAGATAAGATTAACCTGGATAATGGATTTAGAAATAGGTTTCCTAGATGATGCACATTTTGTTGACCAAGCAAAGTAGGAGTAGATTCAGATGGATTCAAAGTATTCACAGATCTTTTATGCATTCCCTTCTGACACGTGAGTGATCACACTGTCCATTTCACTTCCTTGTTGATCTTACAGGAAACATGTCTCGAATAATGTTCTATCATTCAGTCAGCCATTGTCTTCTTTTGCTTGCATTGATCAGCACATCTTCAAACATACTGTCTTCCATTTGATTCTAAGTGTTCTCCTTTCACTTAGACTTAGTGACACATAACAAGACATCTGAACATCACATTTGTGACATCTCTCAATAACGAAGACTCTTGGAAAGTCCTTCCAAAAAACAATCTGTAGAGAAAAATAAATTCTCCCAGACTCAACCATTTAACCACTCGAGAGATATGTGGATAACTGATATAATTATTCAGCTTTATATGACTAGAATCAACCATGCCTTGTTAATAATTTCATAATGTCACAACATGTTGTCTGACATCATATTCTCATATGAGGCATAAGATCTCCACAAGCTTGTACAACACTCAAGACAATATATATGTACCAATGCAATCCACAGATAAACACAAGACTCTACCTGTCATAGATAATTAGGGCTCCAACTGAAGATGAAAACTTGAGCACTAAATGAAAACATGTGAAAGACTTCATGCTTTCATGTTGAAGGGCAACACTAACTCCCTCAGTAGAGTTGATTCTGAGTCAGATATTCTCACTTCTTGAGAATACATCTAAGCATTCTGACCTCTTCACTTAACAAGGACACATCTGATCAATGTCCTAGCAGAACCACACTATGTATCATGACCTTTTGAATAGGCAGGATGTCATGCATACAAGGTGTAAAGTCACTCACAAAATCCAAAACATCTTAGTTTGCTTAAAAGCTTGACTAAGATCCTGATTATCAACCATTTTCTAGAGTGACTTGCAACAGAAGAAAATCAAAGACAATTATCAAACCTCAGTATTTGACAATATTCTTCTGCCCTTACATTCACTAGTAGTTCTTGATACTAGTGGAATAAATAGTCATGCATTGTTAGAGCATACTATTAAAATAAGATCAGAACCTCCACATTCTGATTCACATAGTCAGAAACACGTCTTCTGACCACACAACTTGAGCACTCCCATGCAAAGTCTCAAGCACCTTCCACAGAACACCATTAGTAAATATGATGTTACAACATCATTTGGGACATCAGCTTCTGATTTTGGAACCCAATTACATTGGTTCATAAATCATCATTCAAAATGACTCATTGTGCATAAACATTCTTCAAGAAGCTCCCAATAGAGTACCATCAATGCAGATCATCCAGGTTTTTCAAAACACCTGAATACCATGAAGAGAAATATACTCTCCGAACAATAAAGTTCAGACTATATAATTGCACAGCTCTTCAGACAAATATATCAGTTTTATGCATAACTTCAACAAAGGATATACAGATACTTAGCTCCCATTAAAGTATTTATCATTTGTCAGATAGGATTACCTTCTCACACAAGGTAGGATATTAGATCTGACATCATTCTTCTGCACATATATGGCACCAACAGATAACATCCACTCATGACAGTTATTCTTACAAAAAATCATTCCAGATTAGGTCAGTTGCTTGACCTTGTACTCCACCCTGAGTAGAACCAGCTTCCTTGGCTGAAGAAGCAGATGTTGGAGAAGATGTTTCAACATTAATTCTGACATCAATCTCAATCCCATCGGTTTCATCCTGAACTATGGTCTGAAGATACCATAGTAGTTCATAACTCTTGCAAGGGGACACAAGAGAATCAACCATCAGTAGTTGATCAACCTTCAATATCAAATCATCCACAAATGCAGGGACGTGCATATTATACATCTCAAAATCTTCTTCTAATGTACAAACCTCTTGTCTTACTTTGAGATGTTTGATGTCATTCTTCTGAACCTATAGAGGTGATTCCCTCTAACAGGTATCTGGAACATTTTGATCCAACACAATATCAGGTATCACAGATGTGACAGTACTTAGCACAACAACAGTCTTAGGTGCCAAAGATGTGCCAACATTCGACACAACATCATTTTCAGAGACAGATCCTTTGAGAGATTCATCAACAAACTCACTTGTGACCTTATTGGAAGTATTAACCACATCAGATGGATTTCCCTTGATTAACGTACACCAGAAAATAGAGAGAGGGATGCAACATATACTTCATTTCACTTCAACACAAACACTCATCTTGAAGGGAAGTAGAAACTTCGTCAATCTTAATTCAAGAGATATCTTTAATGCACAAGGTAAAGAATTAACTTCACCAAAAATACCAGAGAACCATAATCCTTTGGTCCCAACAATAATAAATCCTCCTTACTTAATCATGCATTCATACAACTAGATATAATCACACGAATATAACATGCATGGTTAAAACATCAGATAACATATCAACACTGCACACAACTTCAACTATCACTTACTTGGATCAGACATGAACTAACCCAAGAGGTCAACCATATGTTGATCGTGTCCCAACAAACTTATCTAAGACATGTTTCTAGTGTAGAAACCATCTCAGACACAGATGCCTCCTCTTCCAGGTCAGGAGAAGGTTCCAAACATATGTAACCAACACACACTTGTTTAGCACCCAAGCATCTGTCATGCCCTACTGTCATCCAACAAAATTCTGCAGAATCTGATCGTCAGATGTTCCGTCAGATGTTCCAACATCTAGTAAGACATCAGTTCCCTTCTAACGAAACACGCCAAGAAATCCTTTATCAAAGCCAATGGAGGTTAGCTTTTGGAAGCAAAAATAAATTGCTCATAACTTCCTTCAGATCCCACTACTAAAAAAATTGGAAATTGCAACAAATGGATAGCAACAGTTTTGTAGAACTGCCGGTAATTTTAAAACAAAATTAAAATAGCAACGGTTTTGGGGAACCGCTGGTAATTTTTAAATGAACCGGCGGTTTAATTTGGTTTACCAGCGGTTTAGTTGAAAATAGAAAAATAAACCCGCGAACCATCTTTTTGTTTTATACCTTCAGAGAAATTCAGAGAAAACGAACCGCCTTCCTCCTCCTTCTACTTCATCGCAACCCTAACACAAAATCGTTCTACTTCATCGCCGCCTTCCTCCTCCTTCTACTTCATCGCAACCCTAACACAAAATCGTTCTACTTCATCGCCGCGGGTCTCCTTTTACTTCAGGTAACTCATTTGGTTTTCGATTGTTCTGTTCTTGTTTTTCGTTTGGTTTTCGTTTTGTTCTGTTCTTGTTCTGTTCTTGTTTTCCTCATCTTCATCGCCGCAACTCATTTGTTTTTCATTTGGTTTTCGTTTTGTTCTGTTCTTGTTCTGTTCTTGTTTTCCTCATCTTCATCGCCGCAACTCTCTTGTTCTGTTTTAATTTTCGTTTGTTCTGTTCTTGTTTTTGGGATTTTTTTATTTTGATTTTCGATTGTTTGTTATGTTCTATTATGTTCATGCTATCTTTCTCTCTTGTTTTGATTTTTTATTTTGATTTTTTGGGACTGTTTCTTATTATTGATAATGATTAAGTGATTATTACGGGATTTTGATTTATGTTCTGTTCTTATTATGGGATTTTGATTTCTGGACTGTTGTCATTGCTATTCCAATTCTGGTTAAGTAGTTTGTAAATGTCACGGTAATCGTCGTTGCGCTCTGGAGATATATTGTGGGTGTAGTTTATGGTCGCTAAATACAATTTTTTAGACACCGATGTTGGCTAATTGCGTTGAATGAGGCATGTTGCTTTGTTTGGTGTACAATAGTTTTAGAGCGAGTAGAGTGTTGCTTCTTGGCTTTCCAGTTGAGTTAATGGATTTTATAGCTGATTCTAGTGATTGTGGTTGTTTGCTTCGGTTCTCGGTAGGTTGTTCTGATAGTTTCTAGGCGGATTAGACTTTGATAAAGTGCTTATAGGGCTGTTCTTACTTTTTTTCTTACAAAAGAACCTTTATTTTTTTGAAGAGGTAGTTTTTCACACTTGCAAGAGATAGTTATATTCTCTTTTAATTGAGAAAGTTCTGTCCTTTTAGTTCTCAAGTATACAGCCACACAAGTTGTACTTAGTCACTTCAAATTAAAGCATTAATTGCCACACAACTTGTCTCCTTCACTGTCAAAACCTTGTCTCAGAAAGTAAAGAGAATTCTCACTTTGAGCACACATTCCATTATGACCTTTTACATCAATCTTTGGACAATTTAGCAACTTCTTCTGACAACTATAGTTTGAGTTCCAAAGAGAAAAAAAGTATAGGCACATTGATGTCAAAATAATTCCAAATATTTTCCCACAAAACACTGTAAATAATAAGCTTATGAGAACCAAAGATGTTGCATACAACTCAAACTTCTTTTGCTTCTCTAGTAATGTGCTTCCACTGCTGCTTTCTTTCTCATGTTTTCCTTTGGTTGAAATGTTCTTTGATTGTGATACTTTTGTGCTTGAAAAAGATGAACTTTGTGTAGATAATGTTGAATATAAAGTAATTTGAGTTAAAGTGATGTTACTATTTTTTTTGTGCTTGTTGTGTAGCTTTCAAGCCTTTGGTGGCTCTATGTTTTTGTACCGTGATCTCACTAAGTACTTCTTTTGCTTATGAGTCTTTCATATATTTATTTATTTGCCTTAAAAAAAATACTCAATTTTGTGACCACATATTCAAGATAGCTTAGTAATATTTTCCCTCTTCATCTACACTGTTGCAACTTTAATAGGTTTGATTCCATTGGCATCTGAAACAATATTCAAAGGGTTTAATTTTGGTTAAAGATACCATGGAACAGTTAGAAACTATAAAAGATATGTTCCTTACCAAATAATCCATTCATGAAAATATTTTATTTATTTTTTTGATAAATTCATGAAAATATAATTAGTAATTATAGTATTCAAAATATGTTATTATGATTCATGAAAATATAATTAGTAATTATAGTATTCAAAAGATATGTTCCTTAACAAATAATCCATTTATGATTCTTGACTTTATTCACTAATAGAACACAAGCATAATGCGACAATAATGTGTTTGTTTTATTTTGTTTCTGCTGCTGTTGGGTTTGTTCCTCTTGCTGTTTGCGTGTTGGGCATAATATAGGGGATGGGTGGTTCGTTGTTTTTGCGTGTAGTGCTTTTCATTTCTTAGGTTCCTTGCTTTGTTGCGGCTGAAGGGTGTTTTTATCCCCTGGTGCTGCTGTTATTTGTATCTTTTGGCCTAAGTGTACAACTTGTACTTATTAGTGCCTCTTAATAAATTTTTTGATGCGATCCGCTATTAATTAATAACACTAAGTGTTATTAAATATTCGGTATAGCGCCGGTAAATATTCTAATTATGTTAATTCTGAATTGATAATAATAGTTCTGAAGCAATGGATACGACTTGGATTACACAACCACGAAATACGCCAGAGTATGCTAAAGGACTTAATGGATTCCTTGATTTTGCCTTTAAAAATCGTCCAAATGGAATGGCAAAATGTCCCTGTAAAAAATGCGGTTTCAAAACACCGCAAAGTAGAAGTGTGATGTATGATCACTTAAGAGCGACACCATTTCCAGTGGGATACACTGATTGGTGCTATCACGGTGAGGTCGCGATAGGAGAAAATAGTAATGGTTCATCTAGTAATCCTACAAATGCAGTTCATGACATTACAAATGGAGAAGATCCTATCCAGAACATGCTTAACGATGCTTTTGGAGTTGATAGGAATCATGCAAATGAAGTGCCTATTGCATCGAATGTCGATATTGAAATAGATGAAGATGTGACACCGGACGCGACTCAGGAGGGGAATGAAGCAAAAGAGTTTTATGAATTAGCAAAAGAGGGGGAACAACCTTTGTATGAAGGGTGTAAAAAATATTCAAAGTTGGCTTTTTTGGTGAAGTTGTATCATATCAAATGCTTGTGTGGAATGAGTGATAAGTCCATGACAATGATTTTAGAACTCTTGCAAGATGCATTTGAACATGCAAAGATTCCAAGCTCATTTTATGAGGCGAAGAAAACAATCACGAAACTTGGTTTGAACTATGTAAAGATTCCTGCTTGTCCGAAGGATTGTATGCTTTACTGGGGAAATAAAGAAGATGAGGAGAGGGAAACTTGTAAAGTTTGTCACACTTCCAGATGGAAATCAAGTATAAAATCTAAGGAGCGTGAGACAGGAAACGCTGACAACAGTTTGAAGAAAATCCCTGCAAAAGTTCTTCGTTATTTTCCATTAAAACCTCGATTACAAAGACTATTTTTGTCTTCAAAGACATCGGAGGATATGAGATGGCATGCTTTAAGTAATAACAATGATGAAATGATGAGGCATCCTAGAGATTCTGAAGCATGGAAACGATTTGACTCGACACACCCTTGGTTTGCATCGGATGCACGAAATGTCCGTCTTGCATTAGCTACTGATGGGTTTAATCCCTTTGGCATTATGAGTTCAAACTACAGTGTCTGGCCCGTAATTCTCATTCCATACAATACTCCTCCATGGGTGTGCATGAAGCAGACATCTTTTATAATGTCGATGATAATTCCTGGAAAAAATGCTCCAGGAAATAACATAGATGTCTACTTACAACCTTTAATGAAAGAGCTGCAAGATTTATGGACAACCGGTGTAGATGCTTATGATTCTTTCAAGCATGAGATGTTCAAATTACATGCAGCTTTGATGTGGACAATAAGCGATTTTCCTGGTCTAGGTAATCTCTCTGGGTGGAACACGTACACTGGATATGCTTGTCCAACTTGTAACAAAGACTTTAAACCTTGCCGTCTTAAAAATGGCAAAAAATGGTGTTTTATGGGCCATCGTCGGTTTCTTGATCGGAGACATCGATTTAGATTGAACCGAATTCGCTTTAATGGTGAGCAAGAATTGCGCGATCCATCAAGAATGTTATCTGGTTCAGAAATTCTTGAACAAATTTGTGACATTAACGTCACATTTGGCAGAAGTGTAGAGAAGAAAAAGCTTAGAAAAAGGTCACAACTTGAAGATGGTCCAAAGTGGAACAAGAAAAGCATATTTTTTGAACTTCCATATTGGAAAGATAATTGTTTGCGCCACAATCTTGACATGATGCACATTGAAAAGAATGTATGTGAAAATATCATATTTACTTTGCTAAATGATAGTGGAAAAAGTAAAGATAATCTTAATGCTCGAAAAGACCTTAAACTCATGGAGATAAGACCTGACCTCTGGCCAAATGAAAGTGGAAAATATGCGTTAGCTGTATATGCAATGACTAATAGAGGTAGGAAGGATTTCTTGGCTACTTTAAAGAACATTAATGTGCCTGATGGGTATTCGAGTAACATTTCTAGGTGCATTGATTTGGATAATGGCAAGTTGAATGGGATGCTAAAAAGTCACGATTGTCATGTATTGATGGAGCAACTGTTACCGTTAGCCATGCGGACATCATTGCCTGACAAGGTTTCGGCAGTATTAATTGAGTTGTGCTCATTCTTTAGACAATTGTGTGGTAAAGTGCTTAAAGTTGAAGATTTGGACATGTTGCAAAATAAAATCGTCCTCACTTTATGCCACATGGAAATGTTATTTCCTCCTTCATTTTTCACTGTTATGGTTCACTTGGTTGTTCACCTTGTTGAAGAAGCTAAGCTTGGAGGTCCTGTTCATTATCGGTGGATGTATCCTATAGAAAGGTAAAAATGTGAATCTTACTCAAATTTCAATTACACAACTATATGTTATTCTTAACAATATTTGTCGTGGTATGTGTAATAGGTACCTAGGACATCTAAAATCATATGTTCGTAATAAAGCACGACCTGAAGGCTCAATAGCTGAAGGTTACCTTCTCGAAGAGATTCTTACCTTTTGTTCAAGGTATTTGGACGATATTGAAACAAGATGGAATCGATGTGGTCGTGTAGATGATGAACCTAATGATGAACAACCTCAATCACGAATGTCTGAATTGTTTCCTTTAATTGGAAAACCAGTCGGAGGCTCTTCATATTTTACCCTTACACGAAGAGAAAAGTTGCAGGCTCATCGGCACGTTTTAACAAATTGCCCTGTAGTTGATTATTATATTCAGTAAGTCACGATATCCTATAGATTAATTATTATCATGTGTTAACAAATTAACACATCCAATATATTTAACTATGTAGGCAATTTAGAACTATAGTAAAGAGACAAATGAGGGGAAGGCATTCTTCTGAGGTAGACAAAAAAGTCCATAGAGAATTCGTTCATTGGTTTTCCAATCGTGTGAGTGTTTCTACATGTTCTTCTGAGATAAAGTGCCAAAGTTCGAAAGCAATGTAACTAACTATTTCCTTTTAGCATTCAGATTGGCAACAATCTTGACAGTCTTAGCGGACCAGATAAAGATGTTCTTATTAGTCTAGCACAAGGTCCTCTGGACCAAGCTAGAAGGTTTACTGCTTACAATGTTAATGGATTCAAATTTCGGACCTTGGCACGAGACAAGTTATTGAAAACACAAAACAGTGGAGTTTTTGGCTCATTTGGAACAAGAAGTTACTCAAGCAGTAGTGATGACCATATGAGGTTTGGAGACGTGCCTTACTATGGCAGATTAATAGATATCGTTGAGCTTTTCTATTGCGGCTTTTCGATTGTCATGTTCAAATGTGAATGGGCTAATACAACTAACCCAAGAGGCATGAAGAAAGATAAATTGGGTTTTACTTCTATTAACTTCGCAAGCTTAAGACATACTGGAGAACACGAAGATGATGAACCATACATCAAAGCTTCTGAAGCTCTAATGGTCTTTTATGTCGATGATGAGAAGGAACAAGGTTGGAGCATACCAGTTCATTTGAAGCCAAGAGACTTGTACGACATGGGTGAAGATGAAAGTGAAATAATGGCATCCAATGAGACATATCCATCACAAAACTTGGAAGAACTCTTTCAAGATGATAACACACATATCCCTTTAGCAAGAGTTGTAATAGACGAGGATCCTGAAAGTTCAGCCATCAATCATCACTCTGATGATGATAATAATGATATGTTAATTTGAATAGTGTTTTATATAGTTTATTGAATTGTATTTGTTATGATTTTGAGACTTCATTGTAATTTCCTTTTATTTGTAATGTGTAAGACTTTATTGTTTTTGTTTTATATATGTATTCGTTTTTACTACATATGTATTTTTTTTAGACTTTATTGTATTTGCTTTGATATATATTTATGTTTAAATGCATATATTATGTTAGATTTTATTGTATTTATGTTTAAAGGCATATATTTTAAAACATACTAACTTTTTTAATTACATTTTTGATATTTTAAAGAGATGGAGAAGACATGGAGCGATTTGACACCGTATGAGGTGGAAAGACAGAGAACAATAGCAGCAAATAACAAGAAGTTGGAAGCTCTAAATATTCCTCGTCTATCGCAATCCATCCAAAAATCGTCTTCTACTAAGGTTTGAATTCGGGTACCCATTATGTTTTTTCGTTTTCATGCTTTGTACAATCATGATGTTGAACAAGTTATTAAATTATGAGGACCCATGAATGACTAAATGTTAAAACCTTTTCACAGCTTAAATGTTTTAGCACTTAGACACTATATGCCTCTTTGTATTCTTTGTATTCTTTGAGCACTTGCTATTATGTGTGTAATGAATTTCAATTTTCATTATGAAGTTTTATTATGTATGTAATGAATAATTTGTTTGTTTTGTAATATAAGAAGGACAAAATGAGATTTGTAAGACCCGGAGATCTTCAAGTAGCAGCCAACAATAAACGCTTGCGTTCTCATGATATACCAAAACCACCTCCACCGGTGATAATACCATCATCATCAGCTTCACAAGATGCACCACCATCATCACCTACACATGATGCAACATCACATAGGTTAACCAAAAAAGGAAGACCTAAACGTTCTCAACCTCCACATTTCCAATTTCAACCTCAATATCAACATCAACCATCTCCACCTTCATCTCCACCTCAACACCAACCATCTCCACCTCCACCTCAACACCAACCACCTCCACCTCCACCTCAACACCAACCATCTCCACCTCAACCACAACATCAATCATCAGAACCGGAACATGAAGTTGTACTTGAACGTCTATCTCAACCACGACAACCTCTACCTCCACCACCTCCACGTAATCATGCACATTGGATTGTGGATGTTATTGGTATACCTATATAATTTTGGTTTCTTTTTTATCTCCTTTTTGTCCAATATTTTTGTGTACTAATTCATTTAATTTATATGTCAGATGATGATGGTAATGTTAGACAAAAAAGTGTAGAAGTGAACGACTTAATCCCGAACAAAGTGGGATTTAAGGTGCAAACAATCTGGAATGATGACCATCAGCCCATAGGAGAGGCAGGTGGACTGTTATCAGGATATATTGGCTTTCTTGCTAGTAGTGATGAATTGCTTCCTATAATGTATCCAAAATGGCCCAAAGTTCCGTTGGCAAAGAAAGACTTAATTTATGATAACAACATAAAGGTATAAACTGAAATTACATTGAATATATGTTTAATTTAGAAACATCTTTCAATTTTTTGTCGTCTATTTCAATTTATATATGTTTAATTTAGAAACATCTTTCAATTTGTTTCCGTTGAAGGCTAAATTTGTTGTAAGTGATACAAACAAGTTTCATAAGAAGTGGATTTATACAAGCTTGGGAAAGAGGTGGAGGGAACGTCGGTGCTTTCTATTCAATAAGTATTATGATTGGGCTCTTACTGTTGAACAAAACATAGAGCAATTTCCACCTGAAGTTACAAAAGATCATTGGGCCATGTATTTGAATTATAGATTGTCTCCGGATACTATGGTAATAACAATAATTTGAATTATTTTACACTTGTTCCTAATATATTGTATATTGATTGTTAAAATTGTTTTCTAATATAGGCGAAAGCAGACAAAAATGCTCTAAATCGCCAAAAGCAACGTATTCCCCATACGTTAGGCACAAGGTCACTAGCAAGAACACGAGATATTATGGTACAATTAAATTATTTCATATAAGAATTATTACATAATTATTACAATGTATAATTATATAACTATTTTACTTCATTTTAGGAACAAAGAGATGGACGGTCTTACAGTAGAGGAGACATGTATGAAATCTCTCACACGAAGAGGAACGGATCATATGTTAATGATGAGGCTCGACAAAAAAATGTAAGAAATTGTATTATATATGTTTACTGATTTTTGCTCTATATAAGTGTTCAACCATAGGTTAGAAGATTTATATTATATATGTCTGGGTGCCTGCTGCTTAGTGTTGGTTACTTTAAAATGTTGTTTCGGTGGCTGACTTGTTTTTTCCCAATTTTAAATAAATAAAGGGATAGAAACATATTATGTGACTTTTCTATCCTATATATAATTTCAAGTCAAATTGAGTTTTAGGCATTTCTTATGCATGACTTTTGGTAAGTCCAATAAACTATAAGTTTGTTTGGACTAGTTTATAAGTTTGTTTGAAAAAAAGTGTAGAAGTTAGATTCTATGTATTTTGTATTCTATCCAGATTCTTGTGGTTGGACTCCAATTTTGATAAATAACACTGTATTTGTAGGAAGAGTTACAAAAAGAAAGGCAGACATCATCTGATAATGAGGCTTTTGTGACCGTGTTTGGAAAAGAGCATCATGGTTATGTTCGAGGAATGGGACTTGGTCCAACACCATCTCAAAATAATGGTTCTAGTTCTCGTCCTTCAGTATCAACTTCTTCATCGACTGCTGATGCCAAAATAGCTAAGATGCAAAGCGAAATTGATGTGCTAACTAAAGAAGTTGCTGAAGTTAATGAGCTTAAAGCTAAAGTTGCTGAATTTGATGCAATGAAGGAACAATTTGCTCTTATTATGGCTAATATGCAAAACCAGGTAAGACAATATTTGTGTGCCTTACATATATATATATATAATGTGAATATATTGACATTGACTTGTTGTTATTGTTATATTATACCTTTTTTAATAAGTTTTTTTTTTTTAATTTATTTCTTGTTCAAAGTCACATGATATTAATTTGAAGTGCATTTTTTTATGTATAATATATATAATATATATGTTGATACTACAATACTTTTGTTTTTAACTATACTTTAAATTTTGTTTTCAGGGGTATAACATAGGATCGCCGTTTGAAGTACGACGCTCTTTTGAGTCTAGTCATAATGTTGAGGGTAATCAAGCAACTCCAGACGATTCAACTTAGATATATAATTTTTGTTTAGGCGTGTTGAACTTGATGTCACGCTTTTCTATTTGTTTTAATTTTGATGTACTAGGCGCATGTGTTGTGACCTTCGTTTTTGTTTTTTGTTATGTACTATTTAGGTTGCATGTGTCAATGCAAACTTTAGATGTATTGCGCATGTATTGTGACCTTTAGTTCCATGTGTCGTTGTGAACACCTTATTTTTGAATCAAATGAATGTTATTTTGTTTATGAATTTGTTTACATTGCAAGAATTATTATAGTAGTTCAATATTTAAAAATACTACGTTTGAATAATAGTCGATGATTAAAAAAACAGGGTAAAAAATTGTCCTACAAAAAAAAATATATAAAAAAATTGTCCTCAAAGAAATCATAAAATATTTTAAAAGAAATATATTATAGCGGCGGTTTCAAACTGCTGAAAAAACAAAAAAATAAAAAAACAAATAGCAACGGTTTCAAAACTGCTGCAAAAACAAAAAAAATAAAAAATCAAATAGCAACAGTTTCAAACCGTTGCAAAACTGGCTAAAATTTGTGTTTTGCGTTTCGCTTATTGCAACGGTTTTAGAACCGTTGCAACACATACTGTGGCCGTTTGTGTAACGGTTTTTCAAACCGTTGCTATTTGATCTACCAACGCTCAAATCTGCAACAGTTTGGCAACTGTTGCTAAAAATGCTGCAACATTTAAAAAATGTTGCTAAATCGTCCCAAAACTGTTGCTAAACACATTTTTTCTTGTAGTGTCCCTTTTCAACAAACTCATACATGAGTGCCTTTATGAGTGGACTTAAGATCACCCCCAAGTATCTTTGGCATCTCTAACAAGTTAATTAAAAAAAACTCTCCTCGAGCATCACCACACCAGGGCTTACATCATAGAACAGAGTGGTGCATCCTCAACAAACAAAACCACCAGGAGTTTTCCATCAGATATATATGCAGCGGAATTCAAACCACAAAACTCCTCAACAAACTTCAGGCACACTACAATAACACACGTTTGAAAATAAATCAAACCATACAGCAACTCATCACAAGATCTACACGCCTGAACAACAAAAGATAGGTCTAATACACACCCTATCATGAATAGTCCATCCTCCACTTCTAGGGACCATTCAATCAATGTGAACTTCTCCAAGTTCAAACAAATTTTCAGTATTCCTTACTTGCCCATAACCAGAAAGTATCTTCCCTAAGATCTCATCCAGAAAACAGAACAGGATGCCTGCTCTGATACCAATTGAAATTCTGGTATAGCAGAACCAGATGTTGTATAGAAAGTCGAGACATCTGGTCTGACATGAATAACACGGCAAGGCATATAACATTAAAACGGATACTGAGAAATAATGTTTTATCAGATGTTCCAACATTCAATTTAAAGAGAATGTCATACTTAATGTTGGAACATCTTACGAAACATAATAAAATCAACAAGTAAATAAACTGCACAGGAAATTGTTAACCCAGTTCAGCCAACCTGCCTACTCTGGGGGATACCAATCCAGGAAGGAAATCCACTAATAGATCTAGTCACTAAGACCTCCAGCAAACCCTTTGAATTTACATCTTACACTAAGACCTCCAGCAAACCCTCGGTTTACGTCTTACACTAAGACCTCCAGCAAATCCTAGGTTTACGCCTTATGACCTTGACACTACTCATGCAACTTCTGCCTAGGAACTCCTAGACATGAGATCCCATCTCACTTCCACACAGCCAACACAACCTGTGTTGTTCATATAATGTTGAATAAAATGTGGTGACAATCACCGTGACATATTTTACTCTTGCTTAAAAGCTTCGAGTAAATCACACACAGTTACCTCCGTACTTCAAAGCTTAGGAGTAACCTTAAAACATTACAACTCAATAAAACACCGTCCTACTCAAGTATTAAACCAATACGTGAGAGGCTCACAAACACTATCTCCTTGCTTAAAAGCTTTAGAGATATTACAAAACTCTACTCATTACCTAAAGGTTTCTGAGTGAGGACATAGTGACCATCTCACAACCCGAGTGGTTCACTTACACCAACTCTCCTAGAGAGTGGCTTAAAGACACGAAACCCTAAAGACTACATCTTTGATGAACAATGGTTTCGGTTCATTAAAATCTTGGTCTTGAGTCTTCTTTATATAGACAGAGCTAGCACGCTCCTGATCTTCCAAGATAAGCTTCAGAACACAGCTGGTCTTTGAGTCACGTCCAGCTAAGCAAATCAGACCTTAATAAAAACTTTCCTAAAATAGTTGATCATCTTTAGGAAATAAACAATGTGTTGAATCATTCCATTAAGTCTTGATAAGAACATATCTGCACTAATAACGTCTTGATCAGATCAAATCTTGATATACACGTTCGTAGAGTGGATTTCCATATATAGCAGATACGTGTAATAAATGCGCGAGATTTGGGCAATCTGACTGTCGTACCCAAACATGTTACAACATTTGGTCCAACATCTTTTGTACCTAACATGTTGAAACATTTGGTCCAACATCTTGCTTGTATATTTGTTTTAGCAAAATGAGGCCAACACACAAATATCCAACACTATATAAGTCGGATATGTCATATCACACAGTTGAGATTCACGGTTTTACCATGACTCGACAAGGTGGTATATGATGCTCATGGAAGATGCGAATGTGACTTATAAAGAGTCCATGTACACAAAACATATATGGATATTGTTTTGTCATCCAATTGAGTAAGACTCATAGGATAAATATGAGTCTTGTTGTAAAGACTCACATGGATGGTATTTTGAATACATTTAAGGTGTGATTGAATGTGAAAGGTTTCATACAAATCATGATGCAATTATGATGAAACCTTTATTTCAATCATAGTGCTTAAACTCATTTGATTCTACTTGCAATTATTGTATGTTTTAATACGAGTTCTGGCAGATGGATAAAGAGGTTGCATTCCTTAATTGGAATGACCTTACATATGTATTTGACATATGGATAGGGTTTCGTTAATCTAAAGGATGCTAGAAAAGTATATAAATTACAAAATTCATTTATGAATTTGTTCAAATTTCTCAAAGTTGAATTATCAGTTTTATTGATCAAGTTTTATGAAAACTAAGATTAATAAAGGAACTGTTGTGCACACAAGAAAGTCAGTGGGAGTATTTAAATTAATCTGGTATTGTATGTAGAGGTGGGAATAGGCTAGGCCGAGCTAGGCTTTGCCAAGCCTGAGCCTGGCCTGTCAAAAAATTGAAGGTCTGAGCCTGGCCTGTGGCCTATCATAGGCTTAAATTCTAGGCCTGAGCCTGGCCTTTTGAAAGTCTGATGTGGCCTGTTAGCCTGTTTAAAAGCCTATTTCATATGAACATATTTAAATAAATAATTATATTTATTTTGAAATATACTTAAGAACTAATAAAATAATGTTCCATTTGATATTTTAGAGAATTTGACTATATATGTCATCATATTTCAATTCTAGTTTATAATAATACATTTATATATGTTAAAAACTAATGTAGATTAATAAACTTAAATTACTTAAAAAATTAATAGATTTATAATTTAATCAAAGTATAAATTTTAATATATAAATAATAATCGTAATAAAAATATTATTCATGTTAACTTAAATAGGCCGGCCTAGTAGGCCTCAAAGGCTTTTTTAATGGCCTGCGGCCTGACCTTTTTAGCTAAATAGGCTTATAAAAAAGCATTGGCCTGCTCTATTTAAAGAAATAGGCTGGCCTGGCCTGAGCCTATGTAGGCTAGGCCTTAAGGCCATGTAGGCCGGCCTGGCCTGTTCCCACCTCTAATTGTATGTGAATGACATACTGATCATTAAGACAATTTTCATACACTACACATGTAAGACATGATTAGGTAATTATTTCTTGATGAAATACTTAGGCGAGACTTCCTAAAAGTTAGGAATCAAGATCTATAAAGATAGATTGTGTTGTACCCTAATTTTGTCCTACCTTTTTTAAATTATTTTTCATCCTATTATTTGTTTTTTTTTTTTACTTATTTTCTATTATTATTATTGTTGTTATTATTATAAAAAAAAAAAAAAAAAATATCAAAAGAAAAAAGGACAACACAAAGTGGCTTCACGTAAAAACAACAACAATGTGGCAGCAAGCACTCTCCACTCCCCTTACTTCAAGCTTACAAATTTTTAACCTTTTCCCAAATAAAACCAATCATCCACCAAGAGCAAAAGATGATGTTTTTCCTTCCCTTCTTGGCCAATCAAACCCTAAATTTCCGGTACAAGTAGAGGACGTTTTTCAGAGCAAAGGGAGGCAATTTTAGGAGCTGAAACAGAGAAGAAAAAAACCAAAAAAACTCATCTTTTCATCACTTTTCCAAAAATTCGAAATCCATTAAAACCCCCTCCAACCTTCAATTTTCTTCACCCAAATCACTCCAAACACCTCCCTAAGCTTGAACCCACAAGAAAAACGAGGAAAAACCATCAAAACAAGCTTACACAAGGTTCAAAAATAGCAAAGAAAAGAGTAGGTGTTAACCCACCAAAACAAAGCTCGAAACCAGTAAGATTCTCAACACTTTTTACTCCTGAATATCATGTGAAGCTTTTCCAACCTTTAATTTTGCTTAACTCGTACAAATATGAAATTTAAAGTTTTTTTTAGGTTTTAAAGTTTCGAACTTTTTTTGAGATATAAGCATCTTTTGAAAAATATAAGTTTATATTCATGATCTACGTGAAAAACCGAGCAAAATCATATACTCATTTGTAAATTTTGACGAATAATTGATGATGTTGTTGTTGGAGCCGAGAGCTTCGATGACGTGTCAGCACGTCATTGGCTCCCCCTTTATTTTAAAACGTAATCGTTAGATCGGATGTAAGGCCGAGATCTGTTAGTGGATTTTTAAATCCAAGCCATTTGATCAAATCAAAAGGCCTGGATCCGGGAAGCCTACCATACACCCTTATCTTAATGCTGTACCTGATTAATTTTTGTTCTGCTCTTTTTTTTGTTTGAACGAAAATCAAACGGGCTGGGCCTGGTGTAGCAGATTACTATTGCTTCACCCCCCAGACCCAGTTTTGCACCCCAGTGGCGTTTTTGTCCATTTTTAAGTGCCTATTTAAATAAGTGCTTATTTCATGAAAAAACCCCGTAATAAAAACTTGAATGAAAAGGATTCGTCCGTCAAATGGCTTTCCGATTCTCTAGTTATTTGGGTTCTTGGTAGATACCTAGCAACTCGAATAATTAGCATTCGTAAGGAATATTATTTCAAAAAAGTAAATAATGATAAAATGAACATAACCCATCAAATTTTGAGTCCTTTTATAAAATCATGTGTATGCGAGTCCTTTTTTTGTAAAATCAAATCAACCCACAAGTATTTTCTACCCCAGAACTGCGTGTAGCTTTGAATTTCTCATCGCACCGGGGAATACGTAGGAGCGAGATTAAAGATCTCGTCAAGCACAATAATAAAAAAAAACTTTTTTTTGTATATGTATAGTTATAGTCAAATAGTTTAATTACAAGCACATACAAGCAAGCATTTTTTAAACCTAAGTCTAGAGGGAAGGTTCCCGTTGAGTACAACGGATGTGAGGGGTGCTAATACCTTCCCCTCGCATAACCGACTCCCGAACCTGAAATTTGGTTGCGATGACCACCTTTCCGTTCTTTCCGAGGTTTTATCGATATTTTTCCTCTTCCCTCATGGAATAAATAAAGTTCGGTGGCGACTTTACTATCTAGCGAACGCTTATCGCTCGCGCATTTTTTTTTTCACCCGCCTCAGCTGGCGACTTCACTGGGGACAAGTAATTAAGAGAGTCAAGCCCACTCCCTTTAGTTTTAGGTTTTTTCTCTCGCATTTGCTTGTGTTTGTTTTATTTGTTTTTGTATATATGTTTGTTTTATTTGTTTATTATTTGTTTTATTATGTTTATTATATTGCATATATATTCATACGGTCAATATTTGTTCTTGAAAATGTCCTTGGTGGTTGGGTTGTACTATGAGTGAGGCTCTACACCCGAGCCTTGAGCAAAGCCTAAGTTAAGTTAGGGGTTGAGTATTAATCTACTTGGCGTTATGCCTTGTGGGGTTAATGCAAAAGCTCCGCCTAAAATAGATCTTTTCGAAAAATATTTGTTAACTTGCGAATGTTCGCGATGGGGGCAAATTATTTTTCTTAGGATCCATGACTCTAGGGACCTTTTCTCAAATTAGAACCCTTAAACTTGTTATTAGGGACCCCTGTTAGAACCTGAGTCGAGGATGCGTAATGTTGACCTTCCCGGCATGTGTCTCGTAAGGTCAATATGCAAGCCTCACCTAAAGGAGACTCATTTGAAAGATTGTTGTCTTGCGAGTATTTGTAATGGCGACGATATTTCCAAATGGAGATCAATGATTTTAGGATCTTATAAAACTTAGAATAAACATGTGAGAACAGGGTGGATATGCCTATAAACACCTATACTTTTACCTATAAACTTTGCCTCCACATACCATGGCATTTGCATTCATGAAAATTAATTTTTGCATACCTATTTTGCTTATAGGAGGATAAAAGGATAACAATTGAAAGGTAAAGAACATGGCTCCCGAGAAGAGATTTCCACTCGCACTTAAGGCCAAGATTCCAGATATGAAGAAACTTCAAGAGTTGAGCAGTCAGATGACTACACTTGCCAAGAACAGTTTCCAGTTTCACTATGGTTTGCTATTGGACCTCCTTCATGTGAAAATAAATGCAAATGCACTGATCACCTTGGCTCAATTTTATGATCCACCGCTCTGATGTTTTACCTTCCAAGACTTTCAGTTAGCCCCGACATTAGAAGAGTTTGCCAAGATTCTGGGTTGCAAGCTGGAAGATACTAAGCCTTATTTAGCTATGAAGGAAGAACCCACTATGGAAGCACTTTCCAAGGCTCTTCATCTTGACATTAATCAAGTAACATCATGGTTGGTGACTAAGAAAAATGGTGTTAAGGTAATCCCGAAGGAAATATTGGAAGCTAAAGCCTCAGATTTGTTGATAAAAAAGGAATGGGGGTCTTTCAATGCAGTTTTGGCCTTGTTGATGTATGGGATGGTTTTATTCCCAAAACTTGATGGCTTTATAGATATGGCAGCCATAGGAGTGTTCATGGATGGAAACCCTGTCCATTCATTGCTAGCTGACTTCCATCTCTCTCTCTGCTCTAGACATGAGAAGGAAAGAGGGGGCACTATTGCCTGCTGTGCACCTTTAATGCAATTATGGTTAAGTTCGCATTTGCCAAGAAAAGGAGCTTTTGTGGAAAATCAAGGCAATTTCAGTTGGCCGGAAAGAATGACTGCACTCACCGAGAAAGATATCTCTTGGTATTCACGAGAGTTTGATGGTACCGAGGTAATTCTCAGATGTGGTGGTTTCCCTAATGTACCACTCATGGGACCTAGAGGCTGCATCAACTACAACCCTGTCTTATCTCTTCGACAATTGGGATATCCAATGAACGACAAGCCAGAAGATCGTCAGTTGGAAGGCTTCATTCTCAAAGAAGGAGATAAGGACCCTGCATTGATAAAGAGGATTCAAAAGGCTTGGGGGCAAGTGTATAAAAAGAAGATGGAAAAGAAGAATTGTGTGGCCAAACCTCCATATACTCAGTGGGTGAAGGAAAGGGTTAAGGTAATTAAGCTGCGCTTTCCTGTAGTGACTTGTGATAGACCTCCATCTCCACCACCAATTACTACCATTCCAATTGAAGAAGCAGTGAAGATGGAGAGTAAGATTGTGGAATTACAAGGTAAAAATGAAGAATGGGAAGCTAAATACCTACAAGTGGAAGGAGAATTAGCAAGGTTGAAGAGGGATCAAAAGCAAAAAGAAGAATCTCTTCAAATAGGGAAGAAAAGGTTAAGGGAATCTGAGAAAAAGCAGGAAAAGATTGGGGATGGTCTGCTTAGTGCAACAGACAATCTTAAGGCCTACAAGGAAGAAATCAAAGGGCTAGAACACTCGTATAGAGAAGTGGAAAGGTTCTGGAAATTTGCCATTGAAGCAAAGAAAAAGTGGAGGTTGGCACATGAAGAGCAAGTGTTGAAGACCCAAGAGGTCAAGAAGCGGCTGCATTTGGAAGGTCACCGAGTGAGGGAATTTGAAAATCTTTATCTCCAAGAGAAGGCAAAGCGCGAGCATCTCCAAAATAGCATTCAAAGCCTTCTAGATCAGCACGTAGAAGCACATGTGAACCAAATTGCATTGTTGAAGGAGGAACTTGAAGTTGTGAATACCCGATTCACCCAGCACGGAAAGGTACTTGACTTCGTGTGGGAAGACGCTGTCAAACTGTGGAATGACAATGTTAAGCTAAAGGAAGACTTCTCTAGGTTGGCCGCTTTTTCAAATGCAGTCATTGCTGATATTCCTGAGAAGCTAATGAACGCTGAGATAGCTACACTTTGGTGTGATGCTCCCGAAGACATCCGAGACTTTATAAAGTATTGTAGGGACATCCTGGACTCCTACAAGGAGGCTGTGAAGATTGCTAAGCAACAATTGGCCACTTAATTTGTTATGAGCTCGATTCATTATGAACTCTCTGTTGTAATCTTCAGCTAAGAATTAATGGAATAAAATCATTTTAACGTTCTTACTTGCATTTTGATTTGTGTATCCTAAGAATCCTATAAGCAAAGAAAATGTGTTTTCTCATGCATTGCATTCATACATGCATCATTCTTTTTCAAAAACAAAAAAAGAAAAGAACACTCATACCTTCTCAAAACTCCAGGGGCTTATCTACCATCATAGCAATTGGGAAGCCAAGGAGATCCCAGCAATTTCTTTTAAGTAATGTTCTTGTTTTTCTTGGAAAAATAAAAATTTCCTTTGCTCTGCCCAAGGCAAATGGATATCTCTTTTAGGGCACCCCTTGTTTTGAAAATTTATCATCAATAAAAGTGCATTTTTTATGTCTAATAAGAACCTTTTTTCCTTTTATTCCGTTTCAAATGGCAACATTCTTTTTGAAAAAAAAACTCGTGCAATTTATTTTTAGTTCTTTCTTTGTTACTAGCATATTCCCTAAAGTAAGAAAAAACATCCCCATGCAGATCTACCGATATACCCTTTGAAACCTACACCGCTAGGGTCCCTATTGACTTCGAACTTCCAATAAACCAAGCCGAAGAAGTTGATGAAGATGATTGTGAAATTCCTGAAGGGCTAGCTCGTCTTTTGAAACAAGAAGAAAAAATGATTCAACCGCACCAAGAGCTCGTAGAAGTAATCAACCTGGGAACTGATGTGGATAGAAAAGAGGTCAAAATAGGCGCATCGTTACAAGAGGATGTAAAGAGGAGTTTGGTCAGTTTGTTGCAAGAATATGTTGACGTGTTTGCCTGGTCCTATCAAGATATGCCAGGGTTAGATACTGACATAATCGTACATAAGCTACCACTCAGGCCCGAATGCCCACCGGTAAAGCAAAAGATGAGGAGGACAAGACCTTTTATGGCCCTCAAGATTAGAGAAGAAGTTATGAAACAATTTGACGCTGGATTCCTTGCTGTTTCTAAATATCCTCAATGGGTTGCCAACATTGTGCCAGTCCCGAAGAAAGATGGTAAAGTGCGAATGTGCGTTGATTACCGAGACTTGAATCGAGCAAGCCCGAAGGATGATTTCCCTTTGCCCCACATTGACGTATTGGTAGACAACACAGCCCAGTCATCAATATTCTCCTTTATGGATGGTTTCTCAGGATATAATCAGATTAAGATAGATCCTGAAGACATGGAGAAAACTACTTTCATCACCCCATGGGGAACTTTCTGCTATAAGGTCATGCCCTTCGGCTTAAAGAACGCTGGGGCAACTTACCAAAGGGCTATGGTGACACTCTTTCATGATATGATTCACAAAGAAATAAAAGTGTATGTGGATGATATGATTGCCAAATCTCAAAAGGAGGAAGACCACTTGGTTCACCTATACAAACTCTTCACCCGTTTGAGGAAATTTAGATTGCGATTGAATCCCAACAAATGTACTTTTGGAGTCAGATCGGGAAAGTTGCTAGGATTCATAGTCAATCAAAGAGGAATTGAAGTGGATCCCGATAAAGTCAAAGCAATCCAAGAAATGCCCGCGCCAAAGTCTGAAAAAGAGGTGCGTGGTTTCTTAGGGAGGTTGAACTACATCGCCCGATTCATCTCACATCTTACAGCTACTTGTGAGCCCATTTTCAAGCTGTTAAGAAAAGATCAGGCTATTGAATGGAATGAAGATTGTCAAAAAGCATTGACAAAATCAAAGAGTATTTGCAAGAGCCGCCAATCTTAGCACCTCCCGTGCCGGGCAGGCCTCTCCTCATGTATATGACAGTGCTTGAAGGTTCAATGGGTTGCATGTTGGGCCAACAAGATGAAACCAGAAGGAAGGAGCATGCCATTTATTTCTTAAGCAAGAAATTTACTGATTACGAGTCAAGGTACACCGCCCTCGAGAAGATCTGCTATGCGCTAGCATGGGCTGCCCGACGTTTAAGGCAATATATGTTGACTCACACTACACTGTTAATTTCGAAGATGGATCCCATCAAGTATATCTTTGAAAAGCCTGCTCTCACAGGAAAAATTGCACGTTGGCAGATGTTGCTCTATGAGTATGATATCCAGTACGTCACTCAAAAGGCGATTAAGGGAAGTGTATTGTCAGAATACTTAGCTCATCAACCTTTAGAAGAGCATCAGCCAGTTCAATCTGACTTCCCAGATGAGGATATCATGGTCTTAGAAAAAGAAAAAGTCATAGGAGATGAAGAAGGGCCTGAGCCAGGTGCTCGTTGGAAACTAGTTTTTTATGGAGCTTCAAACGCTATGGGGCATGGAATTAGAGCTGTCCTGATGTCACCAAGGGATGGGTATAAACCCTTTGCAACAAGATTAGGCTTTGACTGCACAAACAACATGGCGGAATATGAAGCATGTATCATGGGCCTCGAAGCAGCAGTTGATCTAAGGATCAAAATCTTAGAAGTGTATGGAGATTCTGCGTTGGTCATTTGTCAGGAAGGAAAATCAGGTGGCAGACGCTTTAGCTACGTTATCGTCAATGTACAAAGTGAACTTCCACAATGAAGCGCCACTCATAAAGGTGGGATTACAAGGATGAACCAACTGTATACACAGTGATCGCTGATGGATGTGATAGTGAACCTTGGTTTTATGACATCAAGCGGTACCTCGAAAGGCAAGAGTATCCAGAAAATGCCTCGACCAATGATAGAAAAACTTTGAGGAGGCTGGCATCACAGTTCTTCTTGAATGGAGAAGTACTTTACAAGAGAAGCTGTGATATGGTCCTGCTCATATGTGTAGATCGGCAAGAAGCAGATCTTCTCTTAGCAGAAATCCATGAGGGATCTTTTGGGACTCACGCCAATGGGCATGCAATGGCAAAGAAGATTTTGAGGGCAGGGTACTACTGGTTGACCATGGAGGCTGACTGTTTTCGTTATGTCAAGACATGTCATAAATGTCAAATTTATGCTGACAAGGTACACGTGCCACCAACCCCGTTGAACGTCTTGACAACACCTTGGTCATTCTCTATGTGGGGTATTGATGTGATTGGCATGATTGAGCCAAAAGCGTCTAATGGGCACAGGTTCATCTTGGTTGCCATTGATTATTTCACCAAATGGGTTGAAGCGGCCTCCTATGCGAATGTGACACAACAAGTGGTAGCCCGGTTCATCAAGAAAGAGATAATCTGTCGTTACGGCATTCATAACAAATTATCACAGACAATGGGTCAAATCTGAATAACAAAGTGGTAAGGGAATTATGCGAAAGCTTCAAAATCGAACATCATAATTCATCACCATATCGACCACAGATGAACGGCGTCGTAGAAGCAGCTAACAAGAATATCAAGAAAATCATCCAAAAGAAGGTTAAGACATATAAAGACTGGCATGAGATGCTCCCATTTGCATTGCATGGGTATAGAACAACAATTCGTACCTCTACTGGAGCAACCCCCTTCTCTTTGGTATATGGCATGGAAGCAGTACTTCCTATCGAGGTGGAAATTCCCTCATTAAGGGTCCTGATGGAAACTAAATTGGAGGAGGCTGAATGGGTCCAAACTAGGTTTGACCAATTGAATCTTATAGAAGAAAAGCGCCTAGCAGCATTATGCCATGGTCAGCTGTACCAACAACAACGCAAAAGGGCTTTTGATAAGAAAGTGTGACCCCAAGAGTTTCGAGAAGGCGAGCTGGTGTTAAAGAAAGTATTGCCTATCCACAAAGACCCACGAGGTAAATGGACGCCAAACTACGAAGGGTCATACGTGGTGAAGAAAGTATTCTCAGGAGGAGCTTTGATCATTACCACCATGGATGGAGAAGAATTCCCGCTCTCGGTGAATGCTGACGCAGTCAAAAACTATTATGCCTAAAAAAAAATTATTGTGAAAAATAAAAGCTCGCTAAATCGAAAACCCGAAAGGGCGATTTAGGCAATAGAGAGCGTCCCGGTGGATCGAAAACCCGAAAGGGTGGTTCAGGCAAAATTAGGGGCATCAAAAAAGGAAATGTAATCCCGGTGGGCTGAAAACCCGAAAGGGCGGTCCAGGCAAAAGTTAGGGATTTTGTCAAAAAAAAAAAAAAGGAGATAAAAAAGAAAAGGCAAAAGAATGCAAGCGTCAGCATCACAGTAAAAGCTCAAGTGGAAGTAAACAGTCTAATCATCAACTTCGAGGACGAGGTTTTCTGTAGGTTGGAAGTCACAAGGGAAATAGCGTGTATGACGTTGTTGATTATTTTCATGTTGCCATTTTTGGTCCTTAACCAGTAATTTCCTCTTGTAGGAATTACTTTCTCGTGTACTGGCACCCATTCTTGGGTCAGTATTTCATCAATAAAATCTCTCTTTCTCCCCTGTTTTTGTTTTTTGTGTCTTATTTTTCATAAAACGTGGTTTTTGTTCTTGATAATGCATAAAAAAACATGAGGTTTTTTTTAAAAAAAAGAGATACAGCCAAGGTTTTTCCAAGAAAAAGATATTTACTTTTAAGTAATGAAAAGATGATCTTTGGTTCCCAGCTTTGTATCTGTAGTACAGACTAAAAGTCCCATAAAAGTAAATAAAGATGTAGAGATCATGTTCCTTGAAGGAAGAATAAGAATGCAGCATAAAGCACATGGAGTGTCAGAAATACTACCAGTTTTAAAGAAAATAATAGAGGCACGCCTATGAAGGGATGAGAAGGATGGCGTGTACCGACATGTCATTTCATGCATCTCAAAAGAAACTATGCATTTAGAGATCACAGCATTACGCTGGACCTAAAAGAAAAAACGTTCTGCATAAACAAACGTGCTCGCATATAGCATTCATACATGGTATGTGGAAACCCAATAATCTAGAGGATTCTGAACCTTTTCCCGGTTAAACCCACTTTAATCTCTAAGAGGAATCAAAAAATTTTATTTAATGGGATAGTATCTCACAGAGGTGTATTTACCTTGCGAGGATGCTGTTAGGAGTTTGCCTTAGCAATTAGTTCGTCTGGGAGGAAAATATGTCCAAGTAAAGACCCTATCTGAGTTAGCATAGTTGGGTCTTATCTGAGTGTTGTATAGAGGTGACGTTAAGTTTGAAGTTTATCTGAATTAGTTTTGCTTAAGCTTTATTTGTGTAAATGTAGAATGTGTAGATGTTGAGTTTTAGATATGTGTTATCCGAGTAAATGTAGATTGAGTCTTACCTGTGTAAGTGTTGAGTTTTTTATGAGTCTTATCTGTATGAATGTAGATTGAGTCTTACCTGTGTAAGTGTTGAGTTTTTGATGAGTCTTATCTGTATGAATGTAGATTGGGTCTTACCTGTGTAAGTGTTGAGTTTTGATGAATCTTATCTGTATGAATGTAGATTGAGTCTTACCTGTGTAAGAGTTGAGTTTTTGATGAGTCTTATCTGTATGAATGTAGATTGAGTCTTACCTGTGTAAGTGTTGAGTTTTGATGAATCTTATCTGTATGAATGTAGATTGAGTCTTACCTGTGTAAGTGTTGAGTTTTTGATGAGTCTTATTTGTATGAATGTGAAATGAGTCCTACCTGTATGAATGTAGATTGAGTCTTACCTGTGTAAGTGTTGAGTTTTTGATGAGTCTTATCTGTATGAATGTAGATTGTGTCTTACCTGTGTAAGTGTTGAGTTTTTGATGAGTCTTATCTGTATGAATGTAGATTGTGTCTTACCTGTGTAAATGTTGAGTTTTTGATGAGTCTTATTTGTATGAATGTGAAATGAGTCCTACCTGTATGAATGTAGATTGAGTCTTACCTGTGTAAGTGTTGAGTTTTTGATGAGTCTTATCTGTATGAATGTAGATTGTGTCTTACCTGTGTAAGTGTTGAGTTTTTGATGAGTCTTATCTGTATGAATGTAGATTGTGTCTTACCTGTGTAAGTGTTGAGTTTTTTACGAGTCTTATCTGTATGAATGTAGATTGTGTCTTACCTGTGTAAATGTTGAGTTTTTGATGAGTCTTATTTGTATGAATGTGAAATGAGTCCTACCTGTATGAATGTAGATTGAGTCTTATCTGTGTAAGTGTTGAGTTTTTGATGAGTCTTATCTGTATGAATGTAGATTGTGTCTTACTTGTGTAAGTGTTGAGTTTTTTATGAGTCTTATCTGTATGAATATAGATTGTGTCTTACCTGTGTAAGTGTTGAGTTTTTTATGAGTCTTATATGTATCAATGTAGATTGAGTCTTACCTGTGTAAGTGTTGAGTTTTTGATGAGTCTTATTTGTATGAATGTGAAATGAGTCCTACCTGTATGAATGTAAATTGAGTCTTACCTGTGTAAGTGTTGAGTTTTTGATGAGTCTTATCTATATGAATGTAGATTGTGTCTTACTTGTGTAAGTGTTGAGTTTTTGATGAGTCTTATCTGTATGAATGTAGATTGAGTCTTACCTGTGTAAGTGTTGAGGTTTTGATGAGTCTTATCTGTATGAATGTAGATTGAGTCTTACCTGTGTAAGTGTTGAGTTTTTGATGAGTCTCTTATCTGTATGAATGTAGATTGAGTCTTACCTGTGTAAGTGTTGAGTTTTTTATGAGTCTTATCTGTATGAATGTGAAGTGAGTCCTACCTGTATGAATGTTGGTTGAGTCTTGCTTATGTAGATGTTAAGTTTCTAATGGTCCTATATGTGTTGGTGTTTAAGGGTCTTACCTGAGTCCTATCTGTGGTGTTTTAGAGACGTACCTGAGTCCTATCTGTGTTGGGATTTCAAATGGGTCCTGTTAAGAGTTGATGTCAAGGTCTTATCTTGAGTTAATATTTTGGGTCTTACTTGGGCTTCATATGAGTGATTTGCTTTGAGTTTCATTATTCTAGAGTCCTACCCTGTCAGCAAATTAGAGGCTCGTCTTGTTTCTGGTCAAAATCCGGGTCATTTAGTATTTAATTATCTTCCGTCATGAGCATGTAAAGACTGTCGTCAACATGTCCTCAGATGAAAGCCAATTAAATAGGGGCAGCTGTTGTACCCTAATTTTGTCCTACCTTTTTTAAATTATTTTTCATCCTATTATTTGTTTTTTTTTTTACTTATTTTCTATTATTATTATTATTGTTGTTATTAAAAAAAAATAAATAAAAAAAAAAAGGACAACACAAAGTGGCTTCACGTAAAAACAACAACAATGTGGCAGCAAGCACTCTCCACTCCCCTTACTTCAAGCTTACAAATTGTTAACCTTTTCCCAAATAAAACCAATCATCCACCAAGAGCAAAAGATGATGTTTTTCCTTCCCTTCTTGGCCAATCAAACCCTAAATTTCCAGTATAAGTAAAGGACGTTTTTCAGAGCAAAGGGAGGCAATTTTAGGAGCTGTATCAGAGAAGAAAAAAATCAAAAAAACTCATCTTTTCATCACTTTTCCAAAAATTCGAAATCCATTAAATCCCCCTCCAACCTTCAATTTTCTTCACCCAAATCACTCCAAACACCTCCCTAAGCTTGAACCCACAAGAAAAACGAGGAAAAACCATCAAAACAAGCTTACACAAGGTTCAAAAATAGCAAAGAAAAGAGTAGGTGTTAACCCACCAAAACAAAGCTCGAAACCAGTAAGATTCTCAACACTTTTTACTCCTGAATATCATGTGAAGCTTTTCCAACCTTTAATTTTGCTTAACTCGTACAAATGTGAAATTTAAAGTTTTTTTTGGGTTTTAAAGTTTCGAACTTTTTTTGAGATATAAGCATCTTTTGAAAAATATAAGTTTATATTCATGATCTACGTGAAAAACCGAGCAAAATCGTATACTCATTTGTAAATTTTGACGAATAATTGATGATGTTGTTGTTGGAGCCGAGAGCTTCGATGACGTGTCAGCACGTCATTGGCTCCCCCTTTATTTTAAAACGTAATCGTTAGATCGGATGTAAGGCCGAGATCTGTTAGTAGATTTTTAAATCCAAGCCATTTGATCAAATCAAAAGGCCTGGATCCGGGAAGCCTACCATACACCCTTATCTTAACGCTGTACCTGATTAATTTTTGTTCTGCTCTTTTTTTTGTTTTAACGAAAATCAAACGGGCTGGGCCTGGTGTAGCAGATTACTATTGCTTCAACCCCCAGACCCAGTTTTGCACCCCAGTGGCGTTTTTGTCCATTTTTAAGTGCCTATTTAAATAAGTGCTTATTTCATGAAAAAACCCCGTAATAAAAACTTGAATGAAAAGGATTGGTCCGTCAAATGGCTTTCTGATTCTCTAGTTATTTGGGTTCTTGGTAGATACCTAGCAACTCGAATAATTAGCATTCGTAAGGAATATTATTTCAAAAAAGTAAATAATGATAAAATGAACATAACCCATCAAATTTTGAGTCCTTTTATAAAATCATGTGTATGCGAGTCCTTTTTTTGTAAAATCAAATCAACCCACAAGTATTTTCTACCCCAGAACTGCGTGTAGCTTTGAATTTCTCATCGCACCGGGGAATACGTAGGAGCGAGATTCAAGATCTCGTCAAGCACAATAATAAAAAAAAACTTTTTTTTGTATATGTATAGTTATAGTCAAATAGTTTAATTACAAGCACATACAAGCAAGCATTTTTTAAACCTAAGTCTAGAGGGAAGGTTCCCGTTGAGTACAACGGATGTGAGGGGTGCTAATACCTTCCCCTCGCATAACCGACTCCCGAACCTGAAATTTGGTTGCGATGACCACCTTTCCGTTCTTTCCGAGGTTTTATCGATATTTTTCCTCTTCCCTCATGGAATAAATAAAGTTCGGTGGCGACTTTACTATCTAGCGAACGCTTACCGCTCGCGCATTTTTTCACCCGCTTCAGATTGTTGACATATCTCAACCTTAACCTATGTACAAATTTAATGAAGTGTACATACACCTCATGTGCTTAATTTTATTGAAATTATTGCATACGTCACATGATGTATTTTTTGTCTCAAAGACAATATCCAACCTCATTGGATGAGAAAGGGATGCATGAGAAGTATCCAAATGCTTTGGCAATTGGGTTAATCATGTATATCATGATATGTACTAGACCAGATGTACTATATGCTATTAGCATAAACAATATGTACCAATTATTTCTAGTGATTTTCATTAGATCACCATCAAGAATATCCATGGATATCTTAAAATCACTAAGGATGGCTTCTTGATCGGATCTGGAAATGATCATTGTAAATGAGTTTCAATGATACTGATTGTCCAAAACCGAAGAACAGTATACCCAGATTGTAGTCTGGAATAAACTTTATGCTCGGATGTCAAATCTGTAAGCTTACAAGCTTCAGAAGATTGATATATCTATTACAAGGGTCAAATATATGATTTGAATAGTTTGTCTCATAAGATGAGGCAGAAAATTGTTTTCCTTACGTTGCAGATTCCCTTGACCTCATTAAAGATGGTAATGGTTTAATCTTGCAAGCAACGGAAAACCAGATCTCACCAACGATTCAAATACAAGTTTTGACACTTTATTTCTTTTGATAGAAGATCAAAAGTGTAAATTGAAAGATGTATCGGGTACCGACATAGGAAAGAGTTCCTTATCCACTAATAGAAAATCTTGCATAGAAGATGCTTGATGATGACGCTAGTCCAATAGATGTTGAGTTAATATCTGATTGGCTTTAGTGCTAGTGGGAGATTGTTGGAGTAAGCCCTAAAAGCCAATCTATTTTGATAGAATCGTCTTTTGTATGATGACTTTGATTTATATATTTAATATATATAATAAGGCATTTCTTTATTATGTTTGTTTCAAACTAATAAAGTCCCTAGAATAGCTAGTCTAATTAATGGAACATTAAGTGTGACTTAATAGTGAGACTCCATTAAACATAATGACACTATTCTTAAAGTATCCAGAGTCAAGTTTTACTGTGATGTGGGATAACAGTAAAACATAGAGACTATTATGTGAGTAGATTGATGACTTCATCTCACGAGTCATGGATATGAGATATCAAGTCTTCACATAGATATAAATATTAGGAGTAATATTTATATTGGATTGACTCGCCATGAGAAATGCTACATAGTATGTTATGAAAAGTGTCATAAGTTATTCTCATAGTGATAATGGTGTATACCACCCTTCGACCTGAAACCACTATGGACCCTAGATGTGGAGTAGAGTACTTAGTTGTCATTCAAACATTGTCCGTAACAGGATGACTATAAAGTCGGTTGATGGGTACTCTATAAATCATATTGAGGGACATGAGTGACCTAGATGGAATTTGCCCCTCCTACATAACAGGAGCAATATCTGTAGGCCTCTTTATAGAATATGACTGATAAAATGCGTGGCCACGCCGAACTAAGTAAATATGAGATATTGAGCTTATTCGTTGCTCAGTATATTCTGGGATCAAGAAATAAGATATTGAATCATACAAGGGTGACACGATCTATGCCTTATGTTCAATATAGATATAAGGGCAAAGGGGTAATTATACACACGATCGTTATCACATAAAGGTTTCGTCAGATCACATGACATTCTCGTCACTTGGGTAGCAATGATGTGTTGCTAGATACCGCTCACTGTTTATAATAATAAATATGTGATTTAATATTATCACTAGTGCAGAAAGGAGATACAACTACTGGCCAAACAGACTTTCTACTACTGGCCGCGGCCAGTAGTAAATGCAGTCGACGTTGTAAGTACAACTTTCCACGTCGGGTATTTTTATACCCGTCGTGGTATGTGTAGTTTCTTCTGTAATTATTATTTAATATTATGGGGATTCCACGTCGGTTTTTACAAATACCCGTAGTGGTATGTATGAGATTCCACTACGGGTATGTACAATATCAGTAGTGGTATGTATGGTTTCCAGTTTTTTTTTTTTAAGAATTGGGGATTCCACTACGGGTATTTACGCATACCCGTAGTGGTATGTATGGTTTCCTGTTTTTTTTTTTTAGAATTGAGGATTCCACTACGGATCATTACTCTTACCCGTAGTGGTATGTGTAGTTTTCACTACTGATTGTTATAAATATCAGTAGTGGTATGTTAGTTTTATTTTATTTTTTTTTTTCGTTTTTTTGTAGCATCCTGTGCCTGCATATTAGTAGTGGTGTGTAGTTTTGTAACATGACCAAATTTCATCACAGACCCCAAAGAATGAGCCATTGCTGCTAGTGCTAAAGCTATATGTTAAAAATCAGTTGCACTAGCAACCAATAACCACAACAACTGCAGTTAAAAGTTTATCTGGTGAGTTATATCTATAGCTTGAAGCATTGCCTTTAAATTTCCAACATCTTGATGCAAATTAGATAAGAAAGTAGCAAGATCATTTCCATCAAACAATTCATGTGCAGTTAAACTATGCTTCTCAGCAACAGCATTAAGTGCAGATATATAAGACTTATCCTGAGATTGAGCTTTGTTAATGAGTTCATACATCATATCTGTTACTTTTGACATAGCAGATACTACCACTAATTTTCTCTCAGAATCATCATTGATTATTACATCTGCAACATTATTTATTCTCACTGAACTTCCCACACATGTCCCTCCAAATTTGTGAACAGACCAAGTTGAGCAATCACTTTTCCTGTTTGACTCCATACAGGGCCTAATGCATGAAAGCTCTACAAGTACCTGATCATCACAATAAATGTAACGAAAGATCATTATCCTTCACTCCTGAAAGACCAGGCAATATGAGATAGGAAAGTGCAAGGAAAAGTCTAGGATGCTAGTGCAAGAGCCGTACACAGCATTCTGTACATAAAAAAGTTAGCATAAACAAATTGCAAATCACGTTTTCAAAATCACAATTATCGAGTCTAAGCATAGAAATATTAAGGTTGTTGATCGTCATTCATGTCTTCTTTCAGCCATTAAGCTGATGTAACTCAAGAAGGGGATAGACATGCATTTTGGAGTAATATGAAACTATTTTTGATGCAATATATAACAACACTTTTAAATTAATAAAAATGTCTAGGAAGAAAATCCATCAATTGCACAGAACTCCATCATGAAAGTTATCCAATACAAATCAACAAGCAAGTAGCATATATCAAGAGTACCTTGTTGCTATAAAACTCATCCATTTGCCAACTTTCTTCCACATGTGCAACAGGCATACTCATACCTTGAAAAAAATAAGTCATAAGACACCAAAAGATAAAGATTCATCTTAGAAAAAAGAATCAACATGCACCTACCACAACCCTTCCCAGTAAATGCAATCCATGCTAGAGCAGAAAGACTGTCAACAGCAGAGTGATTAAAAAAATCAGATCTCCTTCCTTCTGTCAATGCGGCAGCTTTCGTGATCACTTCATTCAATGGGAGAATCCTAGTACTGTTAGTCCAGCTACCTGCAGAACACTGCATTCTTGTTTTGAAAAGTGGTCAATGCAATAGGCATTTGGGAAAAAAACTTCAAAGTAAACTAAATATGTTCGGCTAATTTTCCGAAGCTGTAGAGTTGATTCTCCCAACTGAGAAGGATTTCCTATTTCTTTATTTCTGGTAGAAAATGAATTCTAGCAGCACCGTCCACTAGAATCATACAACTATATTTTACTACGTACTCTTTTAACACCTCATCACTGATTTATCTACAATGACCTCACAAACCCAATTTCAAAATCAAAGCAACATATATTTTTCTATAATCCGTATTTCTCTCCCCCCCTACAAACAAAGCCAAATGAAAGAACATAGTACATGCATTTAGAGAAACACAAACTTAACAGCAAAATAACTCAATTATGAAAGAAGACTAGGATTACTTCCTGAAAGATGGCAACCCCAAATCCTCAACTGCATCAAGACCTACGCTACATTAGTCCATTCTGCATTCTTTCTAACAACTAAATATATTTTTTCTTTTGTTCCTCTCTTATTCATCTATTTGACTTCCCCCAAATCATGTTACATCCAAAAATCATGTCCCTGAACTTCCCACACATGTTCCTCCAAATATAAGTTTTTAATTTGTATGAACAAATTTCAAGTCTTGAATCTCTCAAACCTAGCAAAAATGTCGACATGCTTTTCACCGAAACATTGCAAGAAAAAAGATCCCATCTTATAAGGCTATGTGGTGAAGCTGAAGGGTATTTGGAGAGACACTACTCAGCTATCTTAGGCTCATACCAAAACCCTCTTGACCATCTCCATATTTTCCCTTACTATTCTAACTACATCAAACTTGGTCACCTTGAGTTTTCACTCCTTAGCCAACACTGCACTCATGTCCCTAGTAAAATTGCAATTTGACTCATTTCTATCAGCTAATAATCATGTACAACCTATTCCATCAGTTTAGGTAATTTACATCTAAAGTTGTCCCTATTAAATAAGCTATAATGAGATTTAATCCATCTTACAGCAGAAGAAGCAGAACATCACAGACCCACACAAAAAGGAAAGAAAAAAAAAAAAAAAAAACACATAGGCACAGCAGCAACGACCCCAAAGAACAACACACAAAGGGCCATAAAAAACACACCACCACAGGTCTCTCGTAATCTCGAAAACGACGTGAATGAAAACGAATGAAAACCCAAGCGAATGAAAACGAATGAACAAGAATGAAAACGAATGAAAACGAAAACGAATGAAATTTGGGGGAAGTTTGATTTATTCATACCTTTACCGAATGAAAACGAAGAGATTTGGAGGCGATTAAGCGTTCTGCAGGGTCGTCGGCCGTCTAGGGTTTGGAGAATGAAACCGAATGAAATTGGAGATTGGAGAATGGAGAGATTGGAGAATGATTGGGATTTGGCGCAGGAGTGTTTGATTTGAAGAAATTGGGACGATTTGAGGAACTGGGATGATTGGGACGATCGGAGGTTTAGATCGTTGCAGCTTCTTCGCGTACGTATGAACAAATGAACAAAATTAGGGATAATTGGGAATGAATGATAATATGAAAAAATTAATAACACTAATAGGGATTTCACTACCGGTGAATCCCAGATCGGTAGTGAAATATAATTAAAACAAATTTTAATGTAATTACGACATTGCCACCGTGTTTACTTTTCACTACTGATTTAAGAAAGCCAGTAGTGAAATCTCTTGTCTATGAACTTTTCACTACCGGTATTAAAATATCAGTAGTGGAATCCTTTGGTCAAATGTATTTCACTACTGGTATTCACATACCAGTAGTGGTATCTCTAAACCAAAAGTCATTTTTCTACTAGTGTATTGCCAACGTTACGAGAACCTATAGGGTCACATACAAAGGACAGATAGATGAGAGAAATAAATAAGTAAGACTTATTTATAAAATAATAAGCAGGACTTATTAGTAATTAAATAATTAAGTATGACTTATTATTTAATTTATGAAAAATAGAGAAATGCGGTCCACCGTAAGGTACGGTGCAGTGTTTGGCTTGATGACCACACAAGTGGTTCTATAAATAGAACCCTTGAGATGAAGTTTAAAAAAAAGGTTTTTAACCAAATTCATAAAGTGAAACCTAGCCGCCGCTCTCTAAACCCTATTCTCTCTGAATCTCTGGTGGAATTGGCTAGCACCGGTCATCGGAGAAGTTTTGTTCGTGTGGACTGAGTAGATGCATCGCTACTTTGCTTTGCTCGTGATTAGAAACAGTTTCTACCTCAAAGGTTCTGCACTTCAAGAGGTAAACACATAAACTTGTGGTTTTGTGTTCTTTGATTTGTGATTAATGGTTTAATCAAGATCCGTTCATCGGGATTGTTCCGCTAAGAGGATTAATTATTTTGAAAAACCCCTCTTAAATCCCTTCACTCAGAAGGATCTGGTTAGCAGTAAAACAAATTCAAAGTGAATTGTGTGCTTAGTGTTTGCTCGAAATAAAAGATGAGGGAAGAGAGAATCAACACACAACAATTATACTGGTTCACCCGCTAATAGTATGGGTTACGTCCAGTCCCTCACGCTCCGTGAGTATCCACTATAATCTTGAGATACTAGTAATCTCAAATTACAAACCTCCTTGATCTAAACCAAGATCAATAACCTTAAGCCCTACAAGCTTAATATCTACCTCAGTCCTACAAACTAAGGTGTCACTCAATCAATAGTTACGTATTGACTTGAGCCAATCTTTCTTTTACAATAAGTTGTTCAGATCACAAGCTTTCAAATGAAGAGAAAATCAAGTTGAGAAGCTAATAGAAGAATACACTCAGTTCACTCAATGATATACTGATCCAAGTATGTGATGTTAGAGAGCTGGAGTGAGAGTGGAAGAGTTTGATGACTTGGTCGAAAAAGACAAGTGTAGATGTTGAAATTTGTAGTTGAAACTCTTGAGATATTTTCTTGTTGAAATACTCAAAGGTTAATTTGAGAAGCAAATCAAAACAATCAATATACTCAGAAGTACTGATGAGAATGGAGAGCTTGAGTATGAGTGATGAAAGAAGAGCTTGGTACCTTGTACGAAAAAGACAAGTATAGAATGAATGTTGTAGTGTGAGCTCTCAAGTCTTCAAAGCACCCAAGTGTGCTATTTATAGATGTTGTTTGTCCTTTGTTTCGTTGTCTCCAAGTAAGTTTGAGTGGAGCCAAAGACTAGCCGTTAGTCCTTTAAAAATCTGATCAAAATATTATTCAAATGATATTTGATGAGAGAGAAGATGCTTCTTGAGAACATTCTTAGAATGATGATGTCATGAGGAGCGTGAGGTTGAGCATCTTTGAGCTGTATGAACTTGTTCTCCAAGAACAAGCACTGTTGAAGCCTTGGAAGATCAATTACAACAGCTGGATACAGCTGGAGAGAATCTTTCGATCAAGAGCAGAAAGTCTGCTTGATTCTGGAACGTTCTTAGATCGTTCTCCCAGAGTATTTTATGATTCTTGGCCTAGATCAAATAGAGAGATGTGCATTGCTTGTTTTGATTTCGTGGGCCTCAAGATATTCATGATGATCTTATGATGATAGCTGGTCTTCTTATCCTTTTACTATTCATGTGTACTTGTAAAAAGTACAAGTAGCTTTCCATTGTAGATCAATATCATAGTGAAATATATTTTATGAAGTCCTTTGAGAAGTACCATTTCAAACTTGTTGTCTCCTTTTCATTGGTCCATAAATGTCTTCAAATAATCTCTGAATAGAGCATGTGAGCTTGAGAAATAAATTGTCAAAGACATGTTCATGTTTATTCCTTAAACATGACCAAATAGGAAGCTTTCTTTTGCTATAATTTAATCCTTGCTTTAAATGACTTATATCCTGTAGAGATTCTTTTCAATAAAGTCCTTTGCAAAAGTGCTTATTTGTCTCTTGTTCAGATGATATCAATTAAGTGCTTATTGTTGATGTATAGCTTTGCACGTGAGAAAAAGTGCAGACTGGAGAATGTTCTCTGATCATTCTCATAAACTTGCAGTTTTCAGTAACTTCAAGTAGAGTGATATATAATGAATGAGCTTTTGTTCCTGTCTATATTAATCACTCAAGAGCACTTGTTAGATCACAATAAGTGCTTGTGTTGAAGTACTAACCTGGAAGAGTTTATTTCTTGAACTGGAGAATGTTCTCGGATCATGCTTGAAGCAGTATTCAACACTTTTCTTTAGGAGTGGGACATATAATCTTGTTGCTGCAAAACTTCCCATAATTCTTTTTGATGTTTTCACACATTGTTGTATGTTCATTGAGTATCTTTGAGATTCTTCAGTAAAGGCGTGAGTGTACTCATAATGAGAATGATTAAAACTTTTATGCCTTGTGCATAAGCTCCTTTGTAAAACTCATGGAAAATCATTCTCAAACATTGTCATCTTGAGAAGCTTTGGTAGGATGATACTTTGACGTTAATTGCAGTAGTAAATCCTCAAAGCATGTAGTACAAAACTCAATGTGAGTTTTGTCACACAACATCGATCCTTTTGTAGCTTGTAATCCTTTTGTAACATCTATCCATAGTATATTCTTTTGTAGCTTGTGATGCAGGTTTTTCCATTATGATTCTTCAACTACGATCATCATAATTTTCCTTGAATATTTAATTCTCATTGTAAACCTTGTGATGAAGATGAAGACTATTAATCATGAAGTTTACTTTCTTTGCTTGAACCTTAAATCAATCCTCGTAAACAACAGTCTTTAAAAAATCTTCTTGATGCTTGTGATACTACTTGTGATTATCTGATGATACTCCAAATCTTTCACTGTTTGAGTATATAAATGCACTTGTTGATGTGAGTGGCTTCTAGCTCGTCCACTTTTGCTAATATCTATCTTTCAACAAAAACTCAAGTGCAAACATCAGTAGATCACCATTCATAAAACTTAACATTTATTCCATAAGGTTTGTTGTCATTAAAACACTAAAATGAATTTTGCCTCAACAGTTGCCACTTGTTAACCACCTCAGCAATGTACTTGTACACATCCACGTAAGATGTGTACCGAAGAATTCACCTTTATTTAATAATTGAAATAATATTTAATGACGTTACATTTTCTATTGAATATTGAAATAAAAAATATTTATATTTGTATGTTACAAATTAGTAATATAATTTCTTATGTTATAAGAAAAAATTAATTAGGCTTAAATTCAGTTTTACCCCCCCTATTTTGAAAAATGCGGAATTTTACCCCCCCTATTTTAAAATGCGGAATTTTACCCCCCTATTTTATAATTTGTTGGATTTTGCCCCCCACCAAAATTTTGCACAAAATCTGCTTCTGAGCCTCAAGTTCAAAGCTTCGCACATAACTCAATTTGGATCAATAATTCACCAAACTGGTACCGAAACGACCGCAATCGAGTTAGTTTTCCACATAATGAAACTCCACTAAATTCGGAGTTACAGAGAGAGATTAATTACTGTTTTAGTGAAGGTCTGTTCAAATTAATTATCGTATGAAACTACTACTGGTATTTTCGTCATTCCTCTCACCCTGTAGCTCATTTTTTAATACTATTTACATGTATGGAAATCTAACGAAATTACCCTTGTTGGCATTTCAATTTCGTCGAATTTGGAGTTACGATGTGTTCGTTAGACGATGTTGAATTTGAAGATCACAAGTAGATTTCTGCAGAATTAGTAATTGGACAGACCTTCACTAAAACGGTAATTAATCTCTCTCTGTAACTCCAAATTTATTGGGGTTTGATTATGTGGAAAGCTAACTCGATTACCGTCATTTCGGTAGCCGTTTGGTGAATTATGGATCCAAATTGAGTTGTATGCGAAGCTTTGAAGTTGTGACTCGAAAGCAGATATTTTGCAGAATTTTGGGGGACATACATTCACTAAAACGGTAATTAATCTCTCTTTGTAACTCCAAATTCAGCGGGGTTTGATTATGTGGAAAGATAATTCGATTACGGTCATTTCGGTAGCCGTTTGGTGAATTATGGATCCAAATTGAGTTGTATGCGAAGCTTTGAAGTTGTGACTCGAAAGCAGATTTTTTGCAAAATTTTGGGGGACATACCTTCACTAAAACGGTAATTAATCTCTCTTTGTAACTCCAAATTCAGTGGGGTTTAATTATGTGGAAAGATAACTCGATTACGGTCATTTTGGTATCCTTTTGGTAAATTATTGATCAAAATTGAGTTGTGTGCGAAGCTTTAAAGTTGTGACTCGAAAGCAGAATTTTAGGGGGGGCAAAATCCAACAAATTATAAAACAGGGGGGGGTAAAAGTCCGCGTTTTAAAACAGGGGGGGTAAAATTCCGATTTAATCAAAACAGGGGGGGCAAAACTGCATTTAAGCCAATTAATTAATATCTTAAATGTTTCAATAAGCAAATGACGACATATCAAATTAAATATTTGTATGTTACAACTTCAATTCATTTTGTAGGTTATAAGAAAAAAATAATTAATACTTTAACCGTTTTGATATTTTTTATAAATGTTTCATAAAAATTCTTCGATTACGAACAACTTCTAATGATTATAATAAATATTTTTACATAATTGTAAATGTTTTGATATATTAAATTTATAACGGATATATCATTAACAATTGCTAATAAATTATGATAAAATCGTTTTTTTATTTTTTTATTACCATGATATTGGTACGAAGTTTCCACCGCCGTAAGCGATTACTAATGTCCGTCGAGGAACCTGTGGGGCACACAAGGTGTGTTCTCCCCTCCCAACCGAATTTTCTCCATACGCATGAGTCGGGAATCGAACCCCTGACCACATGCTTAAGGGGGTCAAGACCCTTACCACTTGGACCAATTCATTGTTGGTAAAATCATATTTTTTATAGAGAAATGCTACTTATCGCGAATAGGAGCATCACGAACGTGTAGCGAATGACGTGGCATCTTTTAGTCCACCGATTTGCATCATTTCCATTAATTTATTTTGCTTTTGTTTATCTCTTCTCTCATCCTCGTCTTCCAAAATTTCTTATTCTAAAATTTTTAACTAGTCATTTTCATCTCTTCTCCATAATTTCTCTCTTAATCTCTTGTAACCAATTGAGGTCTTTTTCTATTACCTCTTAAGGCTGACCTCTTTTCTCAACTTGGTTTTTCTTTTTCTTATTTGAAAGAACTGTTAAGATGGGGTTTTGGAAAGTGAAGATTTTGATAACAAACTACTCTTAGAAAGTCTTTGTTTTGAGGGTGTATCGGTGGAGATGAACTGGTTGGCTATTGAAGAAATCGAATTTGTTAAGTGGTCAAAAAATTGGTGGTTGAAGGTTCCTATTTCCTACTCTTTTGTTCAATGTTTGCTAGGATGTTCAATAAATTAAGCCCAAAACTTGCAGGAGTGTAGTTGATGGTGTTCTGTTGAAACTTTCAGAGCATATTGAAATCATTTTTGGTTCATGATGTTGCTAGCAGAAGGTTTGATGCATTTTTCTTGTAAATGGAGTCATAATGATTTGCATAAATTTGATTTTGTTTACCTGTTAACAATGATCTATTTCACGAGGCTGTATTTCTTGACAAAACAATGATGGGTGTATTTCTTGACAAAACAATGATGGGTATTTGCATAGATTGATATAGTTACTAGTAATATATAGGAGTACAGTAAAAACGAAAAAAGAAAATATTTCCTTCGTGAAAATTCGCGAGAAGTTCATTCGCGTTATATAGCAATGCTCTTTTTTATATGTCTTACTAAAGATACTATAAATATAAGTATTTTTTGCCACAACCAACTCCAAAAAGTCATTTGCTAGGTTATTTTTTGCCACAACCAACTCACAAAGTCATTTGCTAAGGTACTCAAAAATGGCTCCCAAAACAAACTTAATATTCGAAATCAACAAAGTTAGTGAGAGTTTGAACGTTAATGTTGTTCATGTAATTCGGATGTGGTTGGTTCATTATGTTTCAAGCAACCATGACCTATTTTCTTTGTATAAGAATTTTTGTATAATAAGTTTAATTTTCATTCACACTACTTCTCGGGTTTTTTTTATGTATTATATTAACAAATTGTTGTATTGTTCAGGGTAAAAAAAAATACACAGCACAATGTGTCGCACTTTAATTTTTAAGTTTGAAAAGGACCTTAAGGAAGATAATGTTTACTCGATTACTAATTTCGAAATTGTTGCAGATGGTGGATCATACCCGTACTACTAGACATGAGCATAAACTAAACTTTCAGTTCCACATGAAGGTTAAACTTACAACTCGAAAAAAATTCCTTTTAATATATATTTAACTGAAAGTCATATTATTGTGTTCGCTCCTGATTACTATACAAACTATCTTTATGGTAAGAAATTTTAGTATGTTATGTATCCTTTTTTTTTGTCATTATAAAATGATTTTCGCTTTATATCGATATTTGTGTATATAATCATATTTTGTAGACATAGCATGCTAACTGGCATTAGAATTCAAGGCCAGAGAAAGACTTAGTTGGGCACTGCCCCAACACATCATATTTGGGCACATTTAATCAAAATTTGACAGCACATTACTTTTTTTAAAAAATAAAATAAAAAGTGTTTTTCTTCTCTCTCCGGTCTCCCACTCTTCCTTCTTCTTCCTCCCTAATTTCTGCAACAAAAAAAAATGTTTCCATTTCTTCTAAACTTATCAAAATACATATCTTCCTTCTTTGGAGCTATAATGTAAAAAAAAGAAAAAAAACTTCTCCTGGATCTATCACGATCTCTCCTATCTCACTAGGAAAAACAATAATTTCATAAAATCAACAAAACATTTGAACAACAACAACACACTTTAATGGAAAAAGTTTGGAAAAAATAAGATTAACTTGATTTCATTCACCATTATGGGAAGTTAAATTTAATTCACCACTCAATTTTTTCAATCAAAGCTCGATTAACTTGATTTTATTATGCCAACTTTGCATCATATAATCAAAATCAAGAGACAAGAAGAGAACGAGATGCGAGAAAATAGATCAATTTTTATCCCTTTCATAAATGAATCAAATCAAAATATTTCTAATTCTATTTATAATATTTTTTAATCATCCCTTTCCCATTTTTTCAATACATTTTATCCAATCCCTCTTTTTCAAGATGCAGACTCAGATCCTTATTCAATAGATCTTACTTTTCCAAAGTTTTTCCATTTAATTGTGTTGTTGTTGCTGTTCAAATTTTTTGTTGATTTTTTAAAATTGTAGTTTTTCCTAGTGCAATATGAGAAATTGGAGATAAATATCCTTTGATAAGTTTTGTTGTTGCAGAGATTGAGGTGAAATGGAAACGGAAGACTGGAGAAGACAAGAAAAAACACGTTTTATTTCATTTTTTAAAAAAGTATTATTCTTTATGTGATGTAAAATTTTGATTAGATGTGCCTAAATGTGATGTGTTGGGGCTGTGCCCAACTAAGTCTATATCGTATAGATCATCTATAAATTTTTTAATTTTTTTTGAAAATCATTTGATATGTTATTAAGATCCATCAAGATTTACGTTATTTAATAAACCGTTAATTTTGATGTGTCTCAATAACATATCAAATGGTTTTCAATTTTTCTAAATTTTTCTATGATGATCTATATGATCTAAACTTTCAATCCAACGGTGAATTTTGTAAAATTCGTATTTGTTATAATGTTATTCATGTCTGTTCTATCATAAACCACTTGATGAAGTGATCCATATTAGAATTTAACTAGAATTCAAAAGAGTAACCGTCATGTTCTTCACGTCATACGAAATGTATCAATTTATACTTTTTATATTTTTTTTAATATACAACACGTCAAAAATTAACATTCTTTACTAATTGGTGTACCCATTTTATATAGGCTCAAAATAAAATGTTGTGTATGTGATGATTCGGACGGTGCAATGTTTTCCATATTTGATCGAGATATTTCTTCATTGCTCATTAGTACACTCTACCTAAAGTTAGTCAAAGCGGTGACATCGTATATGATTCATGTAAATTCTAATATGGATCACTTTATCAAGTGGTCCATGGTGGACCAGTCATGAATAACATTATAACGAATACGAATTTTACGAAATTTACCGTTGGATTGAAAATTTATATCATATAGATCATCCATAGAAAAATTTAGAAAAATTGAAAATCATTTGATATGTTATTGAGACATATCAAGATTAACGGTTTATTAAATAACGTAAATCTTGATTGGTCTCAATAACATATCAAATGATTTTCAAAAAAATTTTAAAAATTTATGGATGATCTATACTATATAAACTTTCAATCTAACAGTGAATTTCGTAAAATTCATATTCGATAAATCACTTGTCCACGATAGACCACTTATAAAGGTGATCCACCATAACATTAGCCATATTCATGCGGAGCGAATGGCCTTGCATGAAAAATGGAATATATTGTTCAAAGTACTATGCAAAGAGTCTACAAGCATCTACTACTATTGGTATCCTAAATATAAAAGCTGAGATACAGTGCAGGGGGTGTCAATTGAAAATAATGGTTGGAAATTGGATAATAGTTATGTTGTCCCATTTAATAATGAGGTATGAAGGTCATGTTAATGTTTTGAGTATTGTAACAAAATCAATAAAGTATTTGTTCAAATATGTCAGCAAGGAACCTGATGAGCAACTATTGGTGTATCTACGAAGTGGAATATTGAGTTTTTTTCTTCAGTTTTTTTTTCTTTTATCTAATTTCTTCTATTCTTGGTTTTTCATCAAGTAACTTCATTTCTTAGATATTTTTCATGCTTTGTTTATCAAAATTCAAAACACTGCTAAAATAACTAAAAACTATCTAAAAATATCATAAAAATTCATGTCATCAACGATATACTCGTGCACTCACGAGTGTATAAAGTTTTTGGCGTCGTTGTCAGGGACTTGTTGAAGGTTGGGGATATCATTTTTTTTTCGTTATAGTCTTTTTATTGAAAAACGGAAAATATATATAATTGTGGCTAACTCTTTCCATAACTCTTTTTTTTCAATTATTCCAGTTTACACTTGTTACCGGAAAACATAGGGCAAGTGTTTCGAAAATGTTCAGGTTTGCCACGGTTAAACCGTGACTAAATGTCCAAAACTCTTTTTTTTTTTAAAAGGTGTAAAATAAGAATATTGGTTTGTTTGTAGGGGTAAAGGGTTAAATGTAAAGGTAGAAGAAAAAAAATTTCACATTTAAATTCGGACTTTTTCGAACCAAACTAAAAAGTCCTAAAAAAATCATGCTAATATTTTAACACTCAAACTCTACATTTATTTAGATTTGATGAGGCCGACATTTGGCTAGCCTATTTCAACGGTTCTACATGCAATTGAGGCAAAAACAAGTTAAACCAAACACAATCTAAAATATTTTTCTATATATCTAATTGATGCATATGTCACTGTTATAAACCAAAAAATCATTTTTTATGTTCGATAAATAATTTATGCATTTATTTATGTTATAAACCAAATATATACTCTCTCTGGTCTTATATATAAGAAACATTTCACTTTTTAGATTCATTGTAAAATTAATGTATTTAGACTATATTATTATCTAGATACATCAATTTTACAAAAAATCTAAAAAGTCAACTTTTTCTTATATATAGGACTGGAGGGAGTATTAAAATATTGTCAAAACTCAAAAGTTAACAAAGACATTGAACTCAATCACTCAAGTGTTTAGGACAATTTTTTATCGGACTTTACTTTTTAGACGGCTGAACTCCAGATTATTGTATCAGATTCTTTGATACAAAGAAGCAAAGGTTAAAAAAAAAATATTCACTTGGAGCAGCAGCTGTTATGAGCATCAGCAACACCTACAACTGTCTGTTACCCGTTATCCCACGCGCCTCCCATCAACGCGCCACCCTCTCCCTCTCTTCAACTCCATTTCTCTCTCTTCCAAAAACCCGCCAACGCCTCTCTCTATCCGCCATGTCTTCTTCTTCCTTCACTGAACTCATTGACGATTCTCACTTCGACTCTCTCCTCTCTCCCGACGATCTCATCTCCATTTGCGGCTTCGGTTCTCTCCTCTCCGGTATGATAACTACCTTCATTTTCCTCTCTGATTCTCTATCCTTCATCGCTTAACATTTTCTTTGAATCGCAGAGCGAAGCGCGCGAAGCACTTTCCCTGATTTGATCAATTTCAGAATCGCTAAGTTGAATCACTTCCGTCGTGTTTTCGCTCATGTTGCTCCTGTTTTCTTTGAACGCGGCATTGCTAAACCTGAAACTATGGTTTGTTCATAATTTCTTACTTTTATTCTAAAGAATGAATATTGAAGAACAAACATTTAAAAAATCTGTGATTCGGTTTTAATGTCTGTTTGGATTGGCTTATTTGAGTTTATCTATAGACATAAGACTAAGTTTGAAAGAACTTAAAAGAAAACATCTTATGAAAATTTTTGTAAGTGTTGTTCAGCTTATTTTTATAAGAGTCTGGTTGGATTAACTTATTTTTGAGCTTATGAAAATAACTTGTGTAAATAAATAAATTTTTATCTTAATTCATAAGTTCATTAGCGAAAATTGTATCTTCATAATTGTTTTATCATAAACTACATTGACAAGCTTATGAGTAATACATAAAAGCTTATTTATTTGCATAAGTTGTTTTGTATAAGTTCAAAAATAAGTTAATTCAAACGGGCTCAGTCTTCAGTATAGCTTATGAAAACAGCTCATAGCATATGTAAATATAATTTATCCGTATTTTATTTTTTCCCTAAAAATAGCTTATGCATAAGCGCTTATCATGATAAACATTTGTACTATAAGCTGCAAATAAGCTGTTTATCCAAACAGGTCCGTTTATGCCTTGCTCAAATTGAAGTTTTTGATTTTATTTTTTGTTGATTAAAATGTCAATAGGAAATCTCAAGCTTGAGTGTGGAGGCATGTGAAGGAGAAACTCTTGTAGTAACAGTTTTTGAGATAAGAAAATCTGAGGTATAGTGATAGCATTGAGTTTTTCAATTTTATATTCTAGTCATTTTTTTAAGTGATTTTTTTTTTTAATTAACTGAGAAATTGCGCTAATGTTTTATTGATTTGGTTATATCAGATTCCAGATTTTATTAAGAGGGAGGTTGAATTTCGGTTTCTTGCTGTAAGTTAAATGTTCGATTTTGAGTTTTGTGCTATTAGTCCATTTAAATTGGTAATAAACATTTGTGAGACTGTTTAAGAGAACTTATAATTTATGACATGTTCATAAGCTATTTTTAGTTTATTTTTATACACTCTCCATGATATCTTATGAAAACCGCTTATAGCTCATACAAAAGTATAGAATGAACAGTTGTTTATCCGTTCTGGACTTATTTCTTGGTTGTCTTAAAAATTTGATTTTTTATGTGGTTTGAGATGCTCAATTCTTTGTTTGTCTTAGGTTCTTCCTGAAACACTTGATGGCAAGTCTTTTGATTTTCCGGCGGTATGTGGTGATCATTTTGTAGTGACTTTAAGCATAGATTCTATGGTTATTGCATCATAAGAACTAAGAACATTGGTTGTTTAATTTAATTAGAAAATGTGTAATTTTTTCAGGTCCTTTGTGCACGTTATAGTGATGAGGAATTTTTCAACATTAGATGTAAAGGTATTTCCTGCAATTATAGTGCTGTGGTCTGTGGTTGATTATTTTGTTTTAAAGAAAAAAGTTATTGTGAAAATCTTTTCAAGCATGCCCTTTGATATTGTCTTTTGTTCTCAATTTATGTAAGCTTGCATTTTGATTCTGTTCAGGTAACAAGGAAATTTTATTTCAGCAATATGGACGGTGGAATATTGATAAAATTTGGAGAGATGATGTTTTTCCTTGCCGAGTATATCTACGACACTGGTAAGCATTTTCTAGCATGTTTGGATGAGTTTGACAACCTTTTCTCCCGTTGCAGTGTCATTTGACCGTGATTTTATAGAAGCTAAGATTTATAGATTCCAGTAAATGTGAGTTTCAACTGTGAAAACCAAAGTATATAATTACCATATTTCTTCTTGGATTTCTTTCTGGTTACCATTCTTTTCTGGTTGAATATATTCCTTGCTATTGAATGTAGAATCCATAATCATGTTTGCAACTGGAAGAAATTTCTTCACCACACAAGTTACACATTCACAAGCAACATTGCTCTTTCTAGTTTCTGTTTTATTTTCTTTTGTTTTTGAGATACTACTTATGCTATTTTCCTCTCATGTATCTTGTTACATTTTCACATACCCTTCTTTTCAATATATTTTCAATCTTATAATCAACAAAATCTTTCTAGTATCAGTTTCAATGAAACCAAACAGTACCATGACTGAGCAAACCAATTTTTTTGTGTAGTGTGCTTGCAGCAAAGAATCTTGGGGATACAGCCTACAACAACTTTCTAGATCATACCTACCTTGCTGACCGGAAAACAACCATTCGCGAGTACTTAGCAACCACAGGTTCTGGCATAATGGAAGAGGAGCCCCCTGAATCCCTCAAGTTCCGCTATGGTGGTTGATTACTTCAACGTTCAGTTTTTGCTGTCATTTGAGATCTCATTGTCAAGGAATGGAAGATAGGCTTAAACATTTTCATGTCAATAGTAAAATAAAATATATACATTAATAATACATTCATGCTATTTCCTCTAATTTGTTGTAAATTTTGAATATCAAGCTTAAGAATAACATTAAACAGAACCCATAGGGTGTGTACAACTTTCTTCTTTAAGAAAGAAATATTCATCTCAGCTTCTACCTATTATGGTGTACATAATCAATGCTTCAATAATTCGTTGTGTGTATATACAGAAGGAAATAAATATCCTTTAAGACTCTCGACGATGGAAGCATTGAGATTAATATTTAAATTTAAATATAAAAAAAAAAAAAAACTGAATTCTGTATTCACTAATAACTTTCCAAAAGAACTTGTTTGTCACATTAAACTATTAGAACTACTATCTTTCTCTAGATCTCGGATTAATAATTCCATCATCTTCTTATACATTGGCATGTAATGGTCATTTATCATTGTTTTTGAAAGTCTGAGTTTGCTGTACAGCTTTCTCGGTGTTTCATATAAGCGGACATGTTCTTCTATAGGATCATCAGAATTTGAATCTGAATTATCAGAAGGCATAGGCATAGACACGATATGCATGATTGTGCCTGGGGGATAAAATTGATGATTATCTAAGTTATCTGATGTTGTGATTGAATTACTGCATTCTGCAGCATCGGCAAGTTGATTTTCTTCTTCAGTTATCTCTTTTGCTGCTGCTGCCTCTTCTTCCTGATCATGAATGTCAATGGTATCATCCTGTTTTTGAAGCTCCTTCTCCAGTTCATACCATAACTGCCCTTCTGTTATATCATCTACGGTGGATGTGGTAATGTCTTGATTAGAAGCAATGAGCTGTTCCTCCTCATCTGTGTCATCATGGCCTGATCCTCCGCTTGAGGAATTGTGTTCATCTGTAAGCACCGACGTTGTTGCTGTCTCTTCAGTCAAAAGAGACCCTGATATTCTCTCAGATAATAGAGAAACTTCAGTTACGTCTTCTGCATCAGAGTTTGGTGACGGACCAACATTTCGGCGGCGTGCACTCATGCAAGACCACGATGACAGCGATGAGCGAGTTCTGACAACAGCTTCTGCAACACTTTGTGCACGCTTCATCATAACCTGCTAATATAAAACACAGCCTTCATAAGATCAACGATACATTATGTATCAAAGAATTGCAAGATGCAAGATGGATAACTACAAAATACAAATCCCATGTAAATATGTAAGCGTCATGATCAATCAATCATCTCTTGATATTATGCACAGATAGATAAAATCCCAATTCAAAGTTATATCCCAAAGACTACTATGTGATGCATGCCGTGAATGTCAATTAGAGATCAGGGAGTATAGAAGATGAAGCTACCTGAGTGCCAGTGGTTACTGGCCACAGAATAGCACCAGCACCAGCTACCCTAGCTTTTGCACTAGATATAGTCGGTAGGCGAGATCCAAGTGCAGTTGCAGAGCGGTAGACAACATTGAGGACCTTCGTATGTTCAACCTGATCCCGTAAATCATTCAACCAAGAGGAGGCAGTGACCTGATGAAAACCAACTTAAGTAAGAGAAAGACAAACTACATCATACATTAAGTGGGGTCGACTACATGGACCAAACCAGGCCATAATATTCTATTGTCATTCCTATTTAATTAAATTTATATAATTTTTCTAAATTATTACTAGTCTGATTAACAAAGGAGGCTGTTTTGAAAAAAAATTGTTGAATAGGAGTGACAATAGAAACAGGAGTGGCAATAAACACTGCCCAAAATTGGTTATGAACATCTACATTAATGTTTTGAGTAAAACCTCATTTTCATGAGGCAGCCTTGACAAGATTTTTTACACTAGTACCAACACTGGGGGAATAGCACGAATAAAGGTCCTCGACTATTTTCAATTCACATTTATAGTTAATCTATAACTTGGACGACCACATTAGTCCCTCTGCTAGAGACTAACATGAAAAACATATAATATATCGAAGATCTTTACTCGTGGTTCTGTAGTGTAGGGATTAATATATAAAATCATACAAGATTAGGGCTGAAAATGACAATTTAAATGTTAATCATTAATGTTCATTAAAACCATCTCAAGATGGAAGCACAGCTGCACTACCTCAGATCGGAGGTCATCAATAGAGGAAGTTGAAAATGTAGGCACCAAGTCAGAACCATTTATGATGGTAGTGATAAAATGCTTTCCCGATTCTGCTAACTCCCATGTCATACAAGCAGCTGCAAATATGACAATTATGATACAAGGAATTAGCAATGGTACTATGACAATAGAAGAAATGATATTAGAGAAAATTCAATGTTTTTTATAAATTAGAATCATGGAGAAATATCATGGTTGCCCAAAAGTTTAAAAAGTATCACAGCATGAACAACATTCTTCACTCATCTCCTCTACAGTATGTATTTGAAAAAGAAACTAGTGACTTCATTTAAAATTTACAACTACCAACAGTCCAAAGTAGACATCCTTGCTTTTAAGTGTTAAAAATGCAGCAGAAAATCATCACTTTTGTCATCAAACAAATAAGAATATAGATATCAACTGCATACATACAGTACATACATACATGTCATGCTTCACAATACAAATGTGATGAAGTATTTTGAAATCTACATCATCATTGAGAATCAGTCATAGAACTTGTACAAAGAAACAATTACATACACAAAGTACATCTCATGTTTCACAATAAGAATGTGTTAAAATAAGTTTAAATGCCGAGAAAAAGTCAAAGAACATGTACAAAGCACAATTAATCAAGATTGTGTGATAGTCATAAAAATAAAATAATTTTTTTAATGAATTATGTCTTAGTCAACTGAATAAAAAATTCATAGATAAAGCAGTATAATGGCATACCTGGCGCAAATGTGACACAAGTGCTTGAGGAGAACTCTTTCTGCTCTCTAAGAATATATGTTAAGAGTGCAGCAGTACCACCACCAAGTGAATGTCCAACAACCTACTTATACAGGCATATATATGTTAGACACAGGATGAAAAAAATAAAAGAAAAAATGCATTTTTGTATTGAAAATTAAATTTTGAAAGAAAATGGAATATAAAGTGACATGGCATAATGTAAGAAATAAGAGAAATTTCTTATTTAAAAAAAAGAATATAAGAGCAATACCTTGACACTGAAGTCTGGACATTCACCAAGAGCCTTAAGTAGGGTAGGAGTACAGAGCTTTGCAATCCACCGAGCAGCAGCAACCATACCACAGTGCGCATATCCTAAAACCAAGTTGCTTATCCCACCATCATTTAAAACCGAATGATGGAAGGGTACGACAGCACCAGTTGCAGCTGTCAGTGTGTCTTTTATGCTATGAGTGCCCCGGATCAATAAAAGTAAACATTTTGACTGTGTATCACGTATAATTGTGAAAGCTGGCTTCAGAAGCTGCAGAAAGATACCATACCATAGGATCAAATTGCAGAAAAACTGATGAAAACATGCTGATATACTTTAGCGGCTGAAAGTGGAATTTAACACGGTCAAACTTGAGAGAAAATTTAAACGTCATATAACTACCATATCATACAGGACTAAGTGCTGGGTCGGTATTGCACATATGAGGATGATACGATGAATGAGTGGTCACGTGTGACAAGTTAGGATTAAGAATTAAATCATTAGAGAAAAAGTAAGGATAGCTGCAATTGAGAAAATATGACAAAGTGCGGATGGATGGTAATGTGTAGAGACTAGAGAAGCCCCATAGAAACAACCAATGAGGAGGGCGAACCAGATGAAAAATTGTCCAATAGTAGGATCCGTTCAAGATTTTCCTTATTACAAACAGAATAGTGAACAAGATAGCAGAGACCCAAAAAAAAAAAGCTTCAGCAAAGGAAGTTGAAACAAGGTAAAGTCGTAAAGATAAGAAAACAGGGTAACCTTGTTTTGTATAAAAAACTACATCCTGTGGACTCAACTCTGTTAAACTATAACTAATACATATTCCATTCAAAACTCAGGCCCCGAAACCCCATTTCCTTGAAATTGTACGATGTTGCCAAGGTAGTTCCAACATTAATAAATTGACAAAACTATCCCTGAAGTTGTAACTTTTGATCATTTTAGTCACACCCTCCTAATAGTATTGAGTTTCATTTTAACAAACAAATATGAGAACTAACTTGACAACATTCATAGATACTTTTTTAGTTACCAATTTCATATAGTAATTATTTAACTTCCGAGACTAATTTAAAATATTGTCTTTTTTTATATTAACCCTATGGTTCCCAAGGGAAGGAGGCCCCGATAATCCAGAGTTCGGCCCCGAGGGTAAGTAAAGTCTAGCCAAGAATTGTTCCCACCAGGAATCGAACTCGGGTTCTCCCGAACGATCCAAATTTAAAACATTGTCTTGACTAAATAACCAACAATTTCGAAATACGTTTTTGATAATTTTAGGAACCAACTTGCCAGCACAGTAGAATTTAAGGGACCAACAAGGAAATTAGCTCATTATATTAGTACAAGAGCACACCTAATTCTACTATCAAACACCAAAAGCCATGATGATATGTACAATATTTTGTACTTTCCATAAAAGGAAGAGAAAAAAAATAGTAGTCAAAACTAAAAATGAAGAAGCAAATGTCATTTTCATTAGTACTTCCTTCTAAACCATGATGAAAATGAAACCACAATCTTAAAACCTATATCAATGGCTAAGTCTGAGTCTGCATGAACCTATGATTTGTCTTTACTCCTGTCTCCACCCCTAATCCTCCCAAAAACATAAACTAGACAAAATAAATAAATAAATGCATAAAAACAAAATCTTACCCCAGCTTTAGGCTTCTGCATAAGAACATCTTCAAGAGTGAATCCAGCTGAATCTAAAAACACAGGAAATGGCTTCTTCGAAAAAAACATACATAATGTCAAAAGCCTCAAAAGCTCATACAATTCTGCAATAATTTCATCTCCTTTAAGTTGCACACAATCGCTTCCAGCATACACACTAGCAACTGCTAAATTACCCTGCAATTCAACCAATCATCATCACTCTCATCACTTACACAAATTTCAACAATAACCCAAAATTAAAAAATCACTTTTTCTTCAACCCCAACATAAAAAAATCACTTTTTCTACAACCCCAAAATACAAAATCACAAAAAAAGGCTTAAATTTCAGAAATTGAACCTGTTTTCTCATGAAATAATTGATCCCAAAAGCTAAGTCACCAATAGGCCATTTTCCAAGGGTTTCAGAATAAGTAAACCTTAAAGTTTCAGACAAAGTCCCAATCGATTCAAGCAAAGTCGCCGGCGCCTGAGCAGGTCGCCGTGAAATCCTTCTCCGACGAATCGATCTACTCGATTTCGATACATCTCCATCGGAATGATCATCTTCTTCTTCATCCTTCTTTGTCAATCTCCGACTCACGTAGTACAACATCACCGCAGCTCCGGCCGCCGTCGCCATTGTACCCGTCGCCATAGAAAACACCAATCGGTGTTTCAGATCAAGAAATCAAAAATCAACCCCAATTGAATTTTCTTGGATAGAAAAAATGGGGTTTCGAAAAAAATTAGAAATTTAGGGTTTTGGAATTTTGGGTTTGTGTGTGTTTGTATGAAATCGGAAACGCAACAGAGAAGAAATAGAGAGAATGGTGTTTTAATTTTCTCTTTATGTGAAAAGATTATTACCAGTTTGGAAGGAACACGGCAATCTGAACAGAAGCTTGGTGGCAATAGTGGATTTATGTGATGACAAAAATACCCTTGGTTGTTTGTGTAATTTGGGGTTACGGTGGGGGTAAAATGAGAAGAAAATTGTTCATGATGAAGTGAGAGAGTGGGCACGATAGGGATGATGACAGTAGAATAACAAGTAAAGAATTTGTTTTTATGACAAAAAAAGTAAAGAATTTGTTAACCAAATATATTTGTTGGTACAACGTTTTTGTTTTTAGAAATGATGTTTGAAACCAACGAGTTTTATAAACGAAGTTTTCTCTCCTTACCTCTCCTGAATTTTTTATATCCTTAATATTCTAATTTTGTCTTTGTAGAAAAATTCGATTCGCAGAAACCGAATTTTTATTAGTGAAAATTCAGAGTAAATTTTGGTTTTTAGAAACCGGAATTTGTTTTCAAGGCAAAAAAAAAAATTTCGGTTTCTACAAACCGAAGTTTTTTCAAAGACAAAATTGGAAATTCAGAGGATAAAAGATTCACAGGGGGTGGGGAGAGAAAACATCTTTATAACCTGAACCGACTATGAATCCGTTAAAGTAATAAGGGCATGTTTGGATAGATAGTTTATTTGTAGTTTAAAAGACAAGCGTTCATTAAAACCCACTTGGGTTGGTCTGGTGGTATTGACTTGGGACTTGAGAGTGTGCTCCTTCTTAAGGTTTCGGGTTCGATTCTCTCTGGTGCCAATTTGAGTGGGTTAATTTAGCTTCTTCAAGAAAAAACAAGTGTTCATCATGGTAAGTCGTTATGTATAATCTTGTATAAGTTATTTTAGGGAAAAAAAATTAAAATAAGGTAAGTTATTTTTACATATGTTTTCATAAGCTATAGAGAAAACTGAGACCATTTAGGCCTTGTTTGGATTAGCTTATGCAAACAGCTTATGTATTTTTTATGTATTATTATAAGTTTGTCAAGGTAGTTTATGATAAAATAGCTTATAAAAATACAATTTTCACTATTGTGGACTTATAAAACAACATAAAACCTAATTTGTATTGCATAAGCTGTTTGCATAAGCTCAAAAATAAGCTAATCCAAACGGGACCTTAATTGACTTATTTTTCAACTTATACAAAACAACTTATGAAAATAAATAAACTTTTATGTATTATTCGTAAGATTGTCAATGTAGTTTATGAAAAAACAGTTATAAAGATACAATTTTCGCTAGTGAACTTATGAATAAACATAAAACTTTATTTATTTGCATAAATTATTTTTGATAAGCTCAAAAATAAACTAATACAAATAAATTGTAAGAATTTTAGACTACGAGAAGTTTGATTTTATTTATTTATTATTCTTATCTACTTAATAAGTTCGGTTGAGAGAAAGAAAAAAAAACTACTCTGTACTTTACAACAATACGCAGATTATGGTGTCACATGAAAATTTTAGACATAATTAACTCAAAAATTGAGGAAAATGAAGAACTTACACTAATATCAATAACGTAAGAGATCAAGATAAAAGCTTTTGTATGTAGAATATCAACTTAAAACCTAAAATATTTATAATGGATTAAACATGCAACAGACCATAAATTTTATAAAGTCTATCAATATTAGATTTCCATTCTTATTCATGATTTTAAGTTAAAATAAAAACATTGTTGTATTGGTTGGGGTTTGAAACATAGATTTCTCCACACTATTAAGTGTGTAAGTCTAACCATTAAAACTACTAAAAAAAAATATTTGGTGTTAATCTTCTAAATTTTAAGGTAGAGGCTCTCTAGTAAATTGAAGTTCTGTGGGATGGTAAATAAAATTTAGAATGAAGATCTATTTTGATCCTTCATAATCTGTTGACTATCAAATTTATCTTTAATATAAAAATATTAGGGATTAATTAAAATTTACTTTTGTTAGGGATAAAAATGAGTCGTTAGAAAATTGTGAAGGATTAAAATGGATATTCACTCGAATAAAAATAAATAAATAAAAAACAATATTTATTTTAATCTTTTTTGTTGTCAAATAAATTTAATTAGTTTAGTCAAAATAACTTAATTATTTCAATTAAATATATTTAATTCTTTTTGGTCAAATAATGAATGTAATTATTTTTTTTGGGATTAATGAATGTAATTATTTTGGTCAAATAGTAATTTAATTTTTTTTTTTGTGAAAGTAATTTAATTATTATTATGGTTAAATCCAAAATACTTCCAAACGACTAATTTTAATTAATAAAAAAATCGCATTCTCTAAATTTTAAAAAATAAATAAATAGTAATTTAATTATTATATTTTTGGTAAAAAAAGTACTAAATCTTTTAAAAAGATTCTGCAGTTATTAAGGACAAAAGCGGTGGTTCTGCAGTTCGACTCACACGGGGGATGTATGCAGTGCAGTGCAGGTGCAACCGTGCAAAACAAAAGGATCTATCGGTGACTTACTGGATCCAATTCATCTATCATTGACCAAAAGATCGATGATGTATGGTTTCAGTGACAGTGGGGAACACTTACTTAATTAGTACAGTACTATTTAGACCTGTAAATTTTGTCTTGTCCCATTACCAAATTTGTTGGTTAGTTACTTAGGTGTTTTTGACTGAACTCTGTACTCCTTAAATACAAAAATTAGGTGATTTTGATGTGATTTGTTGGAGAAAAATGTTAGTATTTGTAAAAAAAAAAAAAAATTGTCTTAAAATACAATTCAAACACTTGTTAAATAAGAAATATACATATTTTTATAAAAAATGTCTCTTTTTTTAAAAATTTATATTTAAATAATGCCTTAAGGCGATTTGTTAACGCTTTCTAAGAGAATGGATTTTCATTTTCTCATGAAATAGTAAAGTGTTATATCTTATCATTCATCTATAATATGTAATAAGCCAGACTTATTTCCCTTTCTCTCTCTTCTCCTCATTCAACCTCATTCCTCACATTTAATGTTGATATACATATATTTATAATAAAATGGAATATGCCTTATATTCTTTTTTTTTAAAACAGTAATATTCTAATATGCCTTATTTCAAAAAGGAATGAAATATGCCTTATATTAAATTGCCTACTTAAAAAGGAAATAATTCATAATGAAATAATTCTAATTAATTAAAATATTCGATTTAAAAATAATAATAAAAATATTTCATTTATTATTATTTCAACTTCAAATATTTTATTTTTTGACTAACTTAAAATAATTTTAAAAACCAATTTTTATTTATTTATTTTTGTGGATGAAATGATTTAAACAAAATGAAAAAACGTGAAAATAATATTTTATATTTTTTTAAAATGAATCATGGCTTGACCAAAAAAAAAAAGAATCATGGAATTTTCTTTTTTGAAAAAGATGTGATAATATATGAATGTTTTTGATTGTTGATGAATCATGTAATTTATTATTTTGACTAATTGGTCATATTTGTTATTAATGATTTTAATTTCATATTAAAGACAAAATTATTCATATCTCCATTTTTCTCTCTATATATACTAGAACTTTCACCCATGCGGTGCATGGGTCTAATTATGTGTAATATGTAACAATAAAAAATAAAATACAAAAATTCTAAGGGCATTTTCAATAAGAGTAGTATATGGAATTTCATAGACTAATTATTCTATATTTGTTTATGTGCTTATTTTATATTTTATATATTTTTTAAATAATTTTTGAACCCCATCGTTTTGTTTACTTATTAAAAAAAATTCCTGATAACTAAAGGTTAAAAAATTGATGATAATTAAAGGTTAAAAAAAATAAATTAAAGACATAATCAAGAACATAAACTTAAGTAGACATCCATAAATAAATAAAAATTGTGATTAATTCTGCCGTTCAAATTTATTGAAAACAGGGTTAACATATTAGGATTCCTAAATTCTTTCATAATTGAAGAACATGTTTTAGCGGTTGAAATGTTTTATTGTAAGTAAGAGATACAGGTTCGATGACAAATCTGTATATTTTTAATATAAAGCTGCAATAAAAAAAAAATGAGGGGAAAAAAATTTTGGTTTAGGGTTAGCTTATGTTAGCAAGCTTATAATATAAGAGATTATCGGTTTTTAATTGTTTAAATTGTGCAATGAAAATTGATGGTGCTTAATTATCGTATGAAATCTTTCCTATGAAAGTTGATGGAGCTTAACACTTTGTGGACATAATTTAAATCACAATTGGTCTGCTAGTGCATATTATATCAATTGATCATCGGTTAATATTAAATCTGCAATATTAAAAACAAAATAATGAATGTGATTAGTGACATGACTATGGTTGTGTTTGGTTGTATTGCAAAAAAAAATGATTTAGTAGAATTGAGTTTGATAATAACTTTCCAAATTACACGTGATAATAACTTTCCAAATCTCACATGATAATTATTCTCTAAATTTATGATCCGGTAGAAAAAAAAATCATTGATCAGGAAAGACATAAAAATATTTCGTGATGAATAATATAGTCAACAATAATTTTGATATGATATACTTTTAAAATTGATGGTGCTTATCAATTATTGCACATAATTTTAATCACAATTGGTATACTTGCCATAATGGTTGGAAATATTGTCTTGCATTGAAGGGTTGTGGGTTTGAACCCTAGTCAAGACAAAATTGTATTATTTTTTAATAAAAATTGCAAGATAAAATGGAGGGAAAACAGGAAAAACAAATTAGGGTTTAGAATTTGCTTGTGTATACAAGCTTATAATATAAAAGATATGATCTTTGTGTGAATATTACAACTCACAATTTTTCAAATCTTTTCTTTTAGTTATTTCTCTTAGTTATTTTCATTGTTATTTATTTACTTGAATTACTTGAATTTTTAATTTATTCTCTCTTTTATGAATCATATTTGTTATCTTTATAATTTTCTTCAACTTTTTCTTCTTTATTCTATAATTTTGTTGATCATTCTCTCTTTTTCTATTTTTCAGGAATGTGATCATAAAGAAAGATATGGAACACGAGAAACAAAGTTGTTTTCATGGGAGAATGCAAGAATATTGAGAACATTTTGTTATTAATAAAATAAAATAATAGTGAATTATTGACAAAATAAATAGTAATTTTTTTTATATTGTAATTATTATTATTTTATAATAAAATGGAATATGCCTTATATTCTTTTTTTTAAAACAGTAATATTCTAATATGCCTTATTTCAAAAAGGAATGAAATATGCCTTATGTTAAATTGCCTACTTAAAAAGAAAATAATTCATAATGAAATAATTCTAATTAATTAAAATATTCGATTTAAAAATAATAATAAAAATATTTCATTTATTATTATTTCAACTTCAAATATTTTATTTTTTGACTAACTTCAAATAATTTTAAAAACCAATTTTTATTTATTTATTTATATTTGTGGATGAAATGATTTAAACAAAATGAAAAAACGTGAAAATAATATTTTATATTTTTTTAAAAATGAATCATGGCTTGACCAAAAAAAAAAAAGAATCATGAAATTTTCTTTTTTGAAAAAGATGTGATAATATATGAATGTTTTTGATTGTTGATGAATCATGTAATTTATTATTTTGACTAATTGGTCATATTTGTTATTAATGATTTTAATTTCATATTAAAGACAAAATTATTCATATCTCCATTTTTTTCTCTATATATATATGATCTTTGTGTAAATACTACAACTCACAATTTTTCAAATCTTTTCTTTTAGTTATTTCTTTTAGTCATTTTCATTGTTATTTATTTACTTGAATTACTTGAATTTTTAATTTATTCTCTCTTTTATGAATCATATTTTGTTGTCTTTATAATTTTCTTCAACTTTTTCTTCTTTATTCTATAATTTTGTTGATCATTCTATCTTCTTCTATTTTTCAGGAATGTGATCATAAAGAAAGATATGGAACACGAGAAACAAAGTTGTTTTCATGGGAGAATGCAAGAATATTGAGAACATTTTGTGGGGCCTCAAATTAACTTCTTAATTTGGATGCTAATAGTGTTTATTCTTTTGTTTGATAGTGTAATAATCCTATTAGTTGTCTTCATTGTTAATCATTTGTTGTAATGGGTTGAAGTACCTCTTCCTGCATCTTATTTTGATTTTGTCTATAAAAAAAAATAAACCATATTTGTTGTCAAATATTAATTAATAAAATTATTTATGTGTACATCGATCAATTTCTGGCGTTTTTTTTCTTCTTTGGTGCCTTAAAAAAAGGTTTCCTCTTTAATATTTGATTGAAAGTTTTCTCTTTACATTCAACTACTCACTCCGTCCCATATTATAAGAAAAAAAATCACTTTTTTATGTCCAAAATTATAAGCAAAAAAAACTAACTTTTATCATTTTCAAAATTTACTTTTATTTATTCTCATAAAATTAAATGCAAATTGCATTTAATTTACTCTCTCTCTTCTTTTCTCAATAATAAATAACCAAATAAAAATTCTTTTTACATATTCCCATGAAACTTATTTCAAGAAAAACACAAAAAATCATACTTCAAATCATCATATTCCACTTTTCTTAATAAGTGTGAAATTATTTTTTTTGCTTATATTATGGAATGGAGGGAGTATGATAGAAATTTGCATTTATTTTTTTTGCAAAAATTTGCATGTATAACAAGTTTTTTTTGCTAAAAAAATAAGTTTATTTTTCGGTACCAAAATATTATCACATATAACAAGCTAATTATTACTGACCACCATCATCTATGCGACATTTAATAGACCGGACAAATATATTTCCCTAAATAAAAAATTCTTATAGTTTTTTTGGTACAAAAAAATCTTATACTTTTTTCAGTCAAAAAAATCTTATACTTAATAGCGTAAAATAATCTTTTATAAACAAAATAAAAATTTGAAAGTCACAAGATAATGCATCATCTCCATTGATTTTGGTGTAATGAAAACCCCTTTAAATTAATTTGAATTGCTGGTAATTCTGCCGATTCAATGCACCAAAAAAATCAAAAGTTATCAATACTTAGGTATATGAACAATGGTGACTGTGTAATTGAAATCGGCGAGGAGAAGATATATTTTCAAACTTTGCTACGTTATATATTGAACAAGGAAACCAGAGAATTCAGTTTTTGAATTATTGAAATTGAAATCAATAGGATTGATCGAGTGAAAAGGATACACCGTAATTAAATAGAATTGTGTTAATTTAGAAACTATTATGAGCCTCAGATTAAATAAAATATACGGTTGAGATTTGGTGTCAAACTATTATGAGCCTTAGATTAAATAAAATATACGGTGCTTATAAAAAAAATATACGGTTGAGATTTGGTATCAAACTAAACTTTGGCACCTGTTGTCGACGAATCCTTACTCATTTTATAATATTATTGACTTTCTTCAAAAGATTATGCAAAGTTAAATTGAAATAATAAAAAAATTACTTAATATTTCGGCACTAGCATTTTCGGCATTTCTGCCAGTTGAGTTAGGATTTGTGGACTGAGAGCTCATATTTTTACTCATATATATTAATACATAGACCTATTTTTTGTATTTTTTATGGGGTCTATATATGTTTTTTATTTTATTTTTTATTTATACGAGATCTATTTTTTTAATTTATACATGGACTATATTTATATTAATATATTAATACGTGGTCTATTTTTATTTTATAATTTATATCGGGCCGGTATTTTTACTCATGTATTTATATGAGTACTATATTTTTATTCAAATATTAATACATAGACCTATTATTTTAAAACTTTATACAATATACAAGGTTCTATATTTATTTTTGTTCATGCATTTATTTTAGGGAGTATATATTTAGCTTATCTAGAGATAATTCTAGGTCTCAGGATTAGAATAGATGAGTATATATAGAAAGTGACGATTCTTTAGAAATGTAGAGTGGCCTATATAGGCCTAGGAATAACAACTTGGGGCGAGATATCCTCACCACGATGTGAAGATGACCGTTCCACCTATTTAGGGACATATATCTCACATGGACTATAATTTTGGTCCTCAATCTCCTGAGGTTTGACGGAGTTCCTGCTGACCCCTTCTTCCATTTAGGGAAATATCTTCATCAGACCCTCTATCCCGACGGACCTTTCATCATTTTTAGGCGAACAACCCACTTAGGCGAGTTAGGTCTTAGGCGATGATGCCCCGATATTTTGTCCAGTACAATTTTATTTTGAGGGTATTGATGTGGAAATTAACTAATATAAGATAATTTTTTTAGGTTATTTTTGTTTCATATTTATTTTACTATAGATATTATGAGATTAATTTAACTCTTTTTTTTTGTTTGCTTAGAGACCTTCAAGAGTATATATTTTACTCATATATTAAGGGACATGCGTTATTTTTCTATAATTTATATGAGGGTCTACTTTTTTATTTACTTACATGGGGTTATATTTATATTCATATATTAATACGGGGTCTATTTTTATTTTGTAATTTATGTAGATTTTTTTTGTAATTTATATGAGACTTATATTTTTACTCATATTATCAGGAGTCGGGATGACAATTTGACACATCCCCAATGGGCACCCACAAAAAAACCCACGACGGATAGGGTAAAAACCTGTATGTTGGGTACGGGCCCGAGTATAGGTAATTACCCATAAAAATGAGCGGGTATTGGTGCGGGTACGGGTACCTTAGTACCCACCTCGCGCCATACCCACAAAATATTTATTTTTTTTATTTTATTTATATTATTATATAATAATATATATGTATATCAATTTTAAAAAGTTATACTCTTATACATTTTTAATAAAAATGTTTATTTATAAGATTATGCAAATCCAATGTGAATATGTCAACAAATATATGAATTTTAACTTGAGGTTAGTAATGATTTTGTTTATAATTTTCTATTAAAATGATATGATTTTTTATAATTGATCAATTTATTTTTCGCAAAAATGCGGGTAACGGGTACGGGTATGGGTACTTAGGTGCCCATATGGTATGGGCACAGGTACAAAGGTTGTTACCCATGCAGGGTTTGGGGACGAGTATATGTATTTTTTTCAAACTGCGGGTATGGGGATGAGTACTATAGTACCCTACTCATACTCTACCAATTGTCATGCCTAATCAAGAGGATATTGACATGTACAATTAAATGATATAAGTTATACATGGTTCTATATTTATTTAATATTTTGTTTCATATTTATTTTACTAATGATATTATGAGGAATTTTTTTGTAATTTATATGAGGCTTATTTTTTTTACACATATATTAATATAAGGCTTATATTTTTACTCATATAATAATACAAGGGACTATTTTTATTTTTGTTAATTAATATGGGGACTACTATTCGGTTCAAACTTTAAAAAGTAAATTTTCACTTGAAGTGTTGTCTACTTAAACTTTGGTTAGTCTCTTCTACTTCAAATTCTATTGTGTAATATTTTTTGAGTTTAATGAAGATGCACTGACAGTGTAAAATAATTTTACACTATCATGTAATAAAAAAATTTCAATTTGACATGTCATATCAACAAAATGGGGTAAAGTGACGGAAAACATGGTTGTTATTGGTTGACAATATAAAATTATTTTACACCATTAGTGCATATTCATTTTTCTCATATTTTTTATGTCGTTTTCGTTTTCTTTTAAATTATGATTTTTTTTTCCAGTTTTCTTATGAACTTAAATCAAGCGAGTTTTAAAATCGGACTAAACCGGTTGGTCCGATCAGTTGAACGGTGTCTATGTCTGATCCATATCGGGTTGAAAACTGATATACTACAAAATTTTAAAATTGGAAAAATCGAAGAAAAAAATCGCCGTTTCGGTTTACGTCCCTTAGTTTTAATCTATTTCTTTTTGTCTTAATAAAATTTTAGCATAAAATTAAACAAAAAAAATAGCATAAAAAAATTAATTTCAAAATAAAGAATAATAATATATAAATCACACGATAATTGTTAAATTTGTAAAAATCAATTAGGCCTTTCTAGCCCGTGCTTGGGAGTAATTACCGATAGAAAATCAAGTTTTTGGCCAATGTAAGACCTCTATAAACAACATAAAGTTTCGTAAGCATCATGTCAGACGACTCACGAATGAAACCAGAAAAGTCTGGTAAGTAAAAATATAAATTGTATCTGATAAGACCCTCATAACTAGCTCTAATCGGGGAACCTAAACAACTACCGTCAACGTTGAGGACCACCAAGAGAAGTTTTCATTGTTCCATTTGATGAACCTGTACCAACGTGATTAGAGGAGAAAAAAGACGTGAAAATCTCGATCAAGCTCTGGATGTTGAAGGATAGCTGATTTAAGGACAAGATTCATTGTTTAAATAAATTAAATTATGATATCTCCATACACCAAACATCAGCCGAGAAGGAATTAGCTTGGGGACACATGGAGCCAACCTTGAGCCAATCATGTGCGTCAATTATAGAGAAGAAAGTTCAGTCATTGAATTCAATGTGGTGCCAAAGGTTTCTAGAGAATGTATAGTCCTGAACATAATGAAGGAAAGTCGTTTCCTGGAGGCCACATCGAGTAAAAATAAAGGAAGTGTCCAACTTCCGATGATTGAGTAAGGATAAAGCAGGAACCGAATTATGTCAGGCTAACCGTAAGAAAAATATGATATTCGCATGTAACTAATTTACTTTAAATAAAATGCAGAAAGTCAAAAGTTTAGAAATAAAAAGATGATCTTCGAATGTAACTACTCTACTTTATTTTATGTGCGCAGCAAATTTGAATTGTGTTAAATTGTTTTTGTAATAAAAATAAATTTAAATGTATATTGGTCTTCATATTTTCATAAAAGTAAAATTTAGATCCCTTATTAAAAAAAATGATTTTTTTGGCTTATTTGTTTTTTCCAAAATTTTAGTCATTATTTAATTATTGGCATTTTAATTTTTGAAGTAGCAAAATTTGTTACACATATTTTTAAAGACAAAAAAATTTGGTGACTTATTAAACATATATATATATATATATATATATATTAGTGTAATTTATCATTTTTTGTGTTAGATAATTATGAAATTTGAAATATTAAAATCTTAATTTTTATAGTCACTTTTTAACCCGTGCTTGGCACGGGTCCGGATACTAGTTGTGAGAAAATAACTTATGAAAAATTTCATAAGGTAAAAATCAGATTTTACTCTTGTCCGTAAATCATGCATGACAAGATTCATTTATTTTTTCTCGTTTTTGTCAAATAATTTAATTACATAACATATAAAAAAGACATGTACCAATGAAAAGTTGCAATGAAACATCAAACAAGTACTAGGTATTTCCTCTTTTTGTATACTGCTATTGAAAGATGACTTTTTATTGGTAATAGGTAAACTGTGCAGACAGACAATAAAAGCATGCATGGGAAAGTTAAAAAGAAAATATGGAAAAAGTAATAACAAGGGTATTTTAGGAAGATCAACTAAAATTATACATTGATATTCTAAAACGACTTACATTTTGGTACAAATTTTTTTCCAAAATGACTTGCATTTTGGAATGGAAGGAGTATTAGATAAAGTTATACCCTTAAGATGAATAAGTAGAATGTTTAAAGTTCAAACTCCAACTCCTATATATATATATAAAATGTAATGTCCCTATCAACTGACCTAAATTTACGAGGATAAACACACTCCATTTCCCTTTTTTAAAGCCATTAAAATTGAAAAATCTTCATGCATTTAAAATTGTACAATTATATAAAAATATGTTAAGTTAATGCCTTAAAAATGAAATATTTAACATTTTTAAAAAAACAACTTTATTTAGAATTCTTAAAGAATGATCCGTTCAGAAACTACATTCCACTCGCTTGGTTTCATAATCTATGTTCCGAATCAGAGCTTTATACACACCAGAACCCTCTACCGCTGGTAACCAAGCTTTTTGGAAGGCTCTTTGAAAAGTCCAGGTACCTCAATGTGTTAAAAATTTTCTCTGGAGAGTGGCTAGACATATCCTACCTACTAGGGAAAGATTGGATTAATCAAAAGGCATCTATTTAGATCCAACTTGTCCTCTTTGTCATGTTGAGAAAGAATCTCAAGACCACTTGTTCATGCACTGCCAGGTGATTCAAAGGCTTTGGTTTGTTTCTCCGCTTGGTTTACATGTCCCTCCGTTAATGAGTCTGTCTGATTGGGTGCATAAGTGGCTCACCAACTCCAACCTTCAAGCAGCTCAATTATTTAGTCTCACCCTCTGGCGCATTTGGAAAGGACGAAATGATGTTGTTTTTAATAATTCTCAATTCTGTCCTGTGAAAATTGCATCTGAAATTTCTGGTTTTGCAGCTGAGTTTAATGAAGCCTGCAATGTTTTTACAGGTGAGGGCAGCTCTGGTCTAAGCACTACTGCAGTTGATGGTTGGGTTTCTCCTGCTGTGGGGGTCACAAAAATTAACATTGATGCCGGTTGTTTTGATGATAATTATACTTGTTGGGGACTGATTTCTAGGAACTCTGAAGGTGGTGTGTTAGCAGCGATTACAAAGAGGGAAACAATTAATTCTACACCTCTATGGCAGAAGCTTTGGGGTTGCGATGGTGTCTCAATTGGATTTTTGAACAAAAATTGCAGGATGTGGTTGTGGAATTAGACTCGGAAGTTGTAGTGAAGTGTGCTTATGGGTCTTTTTGTAATGCATAAATTGATTTGATAATTGCTGACTGTCTTGACTTGTTAGGTAGATTGCTTAATGTTAGTATAGTTGCTGTTAAGAGGTGTAAGAATAGGGTTGCTTATGGCCTTGTAGGAATGGCTAGAAATGTAGGATCTATGTTGTGGTGGGGAAATGTCCCTGAACCTGTTGCCTCTATCATTTGTAATGATATTTTATTATTGCAATGAATGAGAAGTTTCATGTAAAAAAAAATATATTATGGGCCCTGACAAAACGAATGAAAAGTAACTTATTTCATTTAACATATATAATAGGAGTTTTAAAAAATATCAAAAAACTTCTATTTACATGGAAATTCATATGAAACGTTTTTTTTTTTTTTTTAGCATTTTAAGATGCAAAATCATTTATAATCACATCATTATCAATGTTCTCTAACATATCCTTCTTGAAATCTGGCACGCAGTGAACACAATGCTGCACAAGATGCTATAGCATATGTTGCAGCAAGACAGGCGCTGAATAAAATAAAGCAATAAACGACAGAATAATAAATAACACAGATAGTTTGTTAACCCAGTTCAATGCAACGTCACCTACTCTGGGGGATACCAATCCAGGAATGAATCCACTATAATAGCTCTAGTTCAAAGCCCTCGACCAACACCCGGTACTTGACTTATCGTCTAGACACTACCCGTGCAATCCTATCTAAGAACCTCTTAGATAATGAGACCCCGTCCCAAATTCCCTCTAACAACACGTACCATGTTGCTGTCAATAATAATAATCAAGATGAAGACACTCTCCTAGAAACTAGACCACACTCTTGCTTAAAAGCTCTTGAGTGAATCACACACGCTAACTCCGTACTTCAAAAGCTTAGGAGTAGCTTAAAATTAACAATAAAAACACAATCCTAAACTTGCATCAAAGTGACACAAGAAAGGCTGACAAAAGATACAAACTCTAAACCTTAAAAACTCACACTTTGTAAAATACACGGTTTAGAATACATGAGTAGAATAGCTTGAGGCTTCACATATTTATAGTCTTCAATTGTCTTGATGTGCAAGCCAGGTCTTCAGACAAATACAGCTGTAGGAATTGTGGCCAACCCTATATTATTTTCAGAAATATAATTTGTTTTGTTTCATGTGTGACCAAACAAAAAAAACGCAAAAATATAATATAATTATATTTTTGTTTTAAATAATATTCCTTCAACCGACTTCATGAAAACTTGTTGAGCAAGACTCGTTTTGCCCAGGCGCACGTGCTTGCATATATAATTGAAGCAAATCTTGACTGAGATTTGAAATAAAAATTTTGCACGAAAACAGAGCATCAGGATGATGTACGATGATGCTACAACATCTCAGTCCAGCATCTGGCTGGTTGGCTTTTGCAAAATGTAGCCAATCTCAAAAACCCAACACTTCTCAATTGACAAAGTTGCCAAACTGTTTAATCTCTTGTGACATCGATGATTTCAAGTAGATTTCTTTTATAACACTATTAAAATAGAATTTGGGCCTCTAAAATTTGGGGCCCTAGGTCGTACACTCCTAGTCTAAGTCGATGTTTTCTCTCTAGGCCTCCCATGTATCTTTTATACCCCCAAATATTCCAATTTTGCCCTTGCTAAAAACTTCAGTTCGCAGAAACCAACATTTTTTCTAGTTCAAATTCAGGAAAAATTTGGTTAACAGAAACCAAATTTTTTTTTTCAAGGCAAAAAAAATTCGGTTCGTAGCAACCAAAATTTTTATTGAAGGGCAAAAAAGTAAATTCCAAGAGGAAAAAGAACCATGGGGGGCCTAAAGAGAAAACATCGTCTAAGTCTAGGGCCGACCCTCTGCTTAGCCCCATTTGCATTTTTCTAGTTCAGACTCGCTATATTCCAACCCGTAAAACCTGCTTTAAGTTCATCCCTCTTATTTCATTGAGTCAATTTCAAATAGACTAAATTTTAAACCTATAAGAAAATGTTAATCCCTCTTATGTTTTTGTTGATTGTTTGTGTATTTTATAGAGATGTTTTCTCTCCCCCCTGTGAATCTTTTACCAAGGCCCAACAAGAGGTGGCCCAATATGATCCAATCCACAATTTCAAACAATGCAAGGCGGGACAAACTGTGATGGCGCCAATATTTTGAAATTGTGGCGTTAAGCAGAGGAAAATATCTCCTCCCCATGATCTTCCACTCTGACGACTCTTGAGGAAGAAGATAGCAACCACCCACCATGATCCACCGTGATAGAGGATAAGGAGAAAAATAACCACCCCCAATAGCTCCATTCACGGAGGAAGAAGGAGGTGGCCGAAAAACAGGGTAATGGAGCTTTTAGAAGAAGGAATGAAACTCTATAAATAGCATTGGTCATTCATGGTCAAAGGAGACACTTTTTTTTTATTCTCAAGCATATGGACCTTTCTTTGGTCTAAGCTTATGTAACATTATTCAATCAAATATCAATAATATAACCCCATTTGAGTGTTTACCAGAACATTATTGGGGAGTATAAAAGATTCACGGGGGATGGGGAGAGAAAACATCTTTTATAGATGGGTTAATATAATTATGGAAATTTGGGCCTTGTGGCCCAGTGCTATGGGCCTAGTTGCACACCCTTATCGCGGGCCATGATGCTATTCTTTAAAAAATACAAAAATTATATATATATATATATATATATATATATATATATATATATATATATATATATATATATATATATAGATTTAACCTTCCAAAAAAATTTCCTTCAAAATGCTTTCAAATTCAACTTGTAAACACACTAAGGAAAATAATTCACTACTAAACATGTATATTTTGATCATATGATTAATTTATAAACTATAAAATATTCATTGTAACTCAAAAATTAGTCTTGCGAAATAAAGCTTCAAATTAAGTTGTGCACGGTTCGCGACATGATTACACATCATAGACCGCACTGTAAAAGTATGCATTCACATCAACAATGTTAGAGCAACTCTTCTATGAACATAACCCCAAATATAGTTATCTTTCGCTCTGTGCATTTCCGAGCATCAACGAAAGAAGTTAAGTAAATTGGCTAGAAGTGTTAATAGTCATTACAACACTCGCTTAAAAGGTGTTCTTACATATCTAATTTTCAATGAAGTTTCTTTTATCAAAACTTTAGGGATTCTCTTTTATCTTCTTCTTGTTTTTTATGGGTATGGGGTGCGTCCTCCCATGTAGACATAACGTTTTTCCTTTTGGAGTATATTATTATGAGATTATGGTAGATGGTGATTGTCTTTGAAGTGTCAATGTATTTGAGATGTTTAAAAACCCTTTGATACCCTTTATTTTCTTAGCTTATCCAAAAAATAATATGATTTTGCTCGGAATGCATTTATTTTCTGGAAATTTATTAGCGTATACATTTCTTTCTACAGTCACGCAATTAGACACCACGAGTAGTTTAATCAAGATTGGACAATCCAAATTCAAGCTTGATATTCTAAATTATAAATGACAAAAAAAATCAAATATGTCTTTTTTTGAACCGCCCAATCAAGATCAGATGACCCATGTCGTCATGCCTACATGACTGTGGATTCTTGCTGATTGCAGGAAATCCGAGTTTGTGTATATCTATTCAAGTTGCACCAGATGTCTAGATCTGTTATGAGGTGATAAGTAAGCGAAATACTTGATTTGCATCCCATTCTTGTCCCAACTTTAGAATTCTAAGGAAAAAAGGATTTTTGATTCAGTGTTGTAATTATTGAGATATTGTTATGCTTAACCTGTCAATATAAGAATATGCAGAACCAAAATATTTTAGGTTTAACAAAAAGTGCTATCAAAGAACCATAAAAGTGCAATTAAAAGTTTAACGGGTTGGTCCTATATAATATGGCCATTATCATGACTTGCAAAATAGCATTATGGCAACTAATGCGAACACTACTGTAACGACCCAAATTTATTATTCATTATTTAAGTGTTTAATTATTTGGTGACGTGGTTTTTAAGTAAGATAGTAACTTTAAGTTATTTATCGAGTACTTTAGTTATTAAGCGAGTAGAGTAAGTTAACGTGTTATTGGGCCAAGCCAATTGGGCTTGAGGCCCAATGGGCCTTGTGAGCTTAGTGGGGGGGCGCCATATGGCCATGAGAGGGAGAGAGAATTCATTATTTTCTCTTTTGTTCTTGTGGGAGCTAGAGAGGAGGAAGAGAGTTTGGGAGCTAGGGCAAAGGAAAAGGGAGAGATTCAAGATCAATCTTCGAGTTTTCTTCGAATCCAGGTAAGAGAGTAGATTTCATATTCGTGGGTGACTCGAGGAAGGGGAGAATGTCGATTTCTCCTCACCCGAACTTCCTCCACCCCATTTTCGTTTTAGTTGTGAATGGATTTTCTTAATGGAAATCGATTCTAAGGTTCATAACATGTTTAATATGCTCTTATCATGATGTATGAACGAATTTAATGGTTAAAAACGAAGTTTATGAATGATTAAACTCAAGAACTTTGTGTTCTTGAGAGTTTTGAGTAAAAGTGTTAAATCATTACTTTTTCGTAGTAAAAATATTAGATCGGTGAAATGAACCGTCCTTTTGTGTTTAGATATGTTTGTTGCACTTGAATACAAACTCATTTGGGGTTTATAACATGAAAAATGGGATTTTTGGGTGATTTGGAGTGAAAAACGTGAGTTTTGAGCATTCTTGACAGGAGCTGTTCGCTACGGCTCGCTACAGCTCGCCACGAGCATGAGTTCCACTGGTGTGGTTCGCTACAGCTCGCTAAGCCTTCGCTCAGCGAACAGGGCAGGTTCGCTACGGCTCGCTAAGCCCTCGCTCAGCCACCGTGACAGCACAGCACTTTGCTGTTTTGAAATTTGAATGGCTTTGAGGGTTCTAATATGTTATATTATGTATTTTACCCAGTTTTTCACGCAGATTCCGATTCCGGAGTTTGTTTTATGATAAAATGTATGATTAATACACTTTACTTATATTTTTAGTATTATGTTAAAAATGTGAGTAAATGCATGTTATATGTTGATGATTGTTGATGATGTTTGTTTAAATATCAAAGAAGTATATTAAGGTGTTAACCAACTTAATAAAGAAGGATATTAGAATTATGTTATTCTAATAAAGACTATATTAAGGTATAGTGTTATCTTAATAAAGACGAAATGTTGGATAGTGTTCCACATTTATAAATGACGAGCTTAATGCTAAATGTGATTGTTGATGTGAGAATATTCATGAAAACATACATGCATTCATGAATTGTTGTTGTATATTGGATATTCCAATAAAGACGGATATCAGATTATATTTATCCGATAAAGACGAATATTAGAGGTGAGATACTCTAATAAAGACGATGGTACCACATGCATTAGATATGTCTAGGGGACATAGCATGAAGATTGTGGCATTAGATTGCATTAGGATATGTGTACATTATTTGATATTTGATATGTGACACATATGTTTGGAGTTTGTGATAATTGTCTATGTGTGTTAGACTTGATGTATGTGTTGATTGTCCGATGATTTTTAAATGTAATTGGCTTCAATATCTTGTGAATTATGATTGATATTTGGTTATAACCTTTCGTAGCTTATAATTGAATGAGGTTAATGATGTATGCTTATAAATGAAGTGCGAGAACAATTAGGTTGTAACTCCTAATTAGATGTGATAAATGAAGTATATGCATGATATATGAATATGCATGAATGATGGTGATGTATATGTATAATGTATGATTATGCATGTTTTTATGAAGAAGTGTTTAAGTACCATTTACTTACACTTGTATATTTTGAGTATGTTGTCTAACTCTCTTTTATGTGTTATGTGCTGGACCGTTGGGGGTCCAGATTCACAGGTTTTGTGATATTCGATGTCGAGTCGTCGGTGAAGCTCGGCTCTGATTGTGACACGGGAAAAGGGGTTTTATATTGTATATAGAGTCTCCTTATCTAGGTTGTTTTGTATAATCAATAAATATATTATTTGATTCAAAGATTTGTATAAACAAGCATTTTACTAATTAACTACATTAGTGTTATTTTGATTGAAGAGTGTAATGCTCGAACCATGACTTTTATAATAATAAACTTTGATTTTCCGCCGCGTATTTTGAAAAAGATTTTTACTAAAAGTAGAATTATATAAATAATGGGTTTGGGTGTTACAACTACCAACTAAAAAAAATTTTGATCATGGTTATCTTGTGAGAGATAAATGGTGAATAGGCATTTTAGAACCAAATGAAAATGAATATAAAATAATAAAGAAAATTTTGGCATATTCAGGGCCGGTTCACAGCTTGTCCTACCAACTCTATTTAGTCGGACCCATGCAGATTGAACCATTACTATGCCATTGAACCATTACAACATATATGATACTACTTTGTATCTCTCTAACAATGTTGTCACAATTTAGATGATACTACTTTCAACATGTTTCCTTCTGTTTTGCATTTTGTTCATGATGTTCTTGATAATTCATCTATTGAGAACATCAACAACAATTCCCCTATTCAGTTTTTACATGATTGTTGTTGGATTGTTGGAATGACCTATTGAGTCCTTATGTATTCATGGACAATATTATAGAGAAACTCTGTTGTATTTAGATGTGGCTTAACACATATTTGGGGATAGTTTTTACATGATTGTTGTTGGATTGTTGGAATGACCTATTGAGTCCTTATGTATTCATGGACAATATTATAGAGAAACTATGTTGTATTTAGATGTGGCTTACTACAAAATTATTATAAATTGTACAAAATTCTTTGTAGGAACACCATACAAGGGTGACGTTTTTCCTAGACGACATTTCAAAATGATTATCATTTTCAAGCCTAAGCATGTGGTCAGGTGTAACATCAGCTTCTTATGTTGGTAACAAAGGTTTTTCATCTGGAGACCAAGATTTTATTAAACCTGAGAAAAGAATTCAAAGGAAAATATAATAGAAAACAAAGTTATATTTCCTCATTATATTTTCAGATTGAAAAACTTAACAAATCTTTGGAGCTTCAGCTCTTGCACTAACGCATTGTTGGTTTAACGAACACAAAAACACACACACACAATGACACATTATACATAGATATTTATTTCTAATTGAAATATGCAAAGATAGAAATTGATGTAATGAGGTAATAAATCAGCGGGTCGAGGTCGAATGGTCCAATTGTGATCTAACGACTACCAATATGCTCATTGTGCGAATGCGTGGATTTGTGATGGCATGGAATCAAAATCCAATAAATAGTTAAGAGTATTATATGAAATGACAAATAATTTCATCAAAAATAACAAAATTTATTAGTTTTCTTAGTATATGACAACTAAAAAGTCACAGAAACCTGAACAAGAATGCTGAAGATCCATCTTAAAAGGAAACAAAGAGTGATCATTTTATAGTTTAACTAATCACCATATGAAGGAAGCATGGGAGAATCATGGAAAAAGCAAACACATGAACAAAAAATAAGCAGCTTACCAAAACTTGTTTTCCCTTTAACCATAATCTCCAAATATTTTCCTAATAGAATAAATGATATCAGCATAGAGCTGGTCTCAAAGAAATCTTTTCCATGAAATGTAGCTGAAGTCAAAGAGTACTTTCGCTTCCTCTAAGGCTAAACCAACTACTGCCTTTTTGACTCCTTCAGCCATTTGCAAAGACTTCTTCTTAAGATCATCGATGCCATTCGCGTCTATTTTTTCATCTTGAGACGAATGGTCCGTCAAATTTTTTAAAGAAACATAGTTTAGAAAACAAAATTCTAATTCCTCATTTTTTAAGATTAACAACTTAACAAACCTTTGAAACAAGTCATTGTAGTTCAACAACAATAACAAAACCTTAGCGAACACAAAACACACAATATATATACACACCAAATCTAAAATTTGAAGGTATATGTTTCATTTATTTCAATTTGAAATCTATCTTGAGAGAATAATAATAAGAGTTAATTAATGACCGATGTGGATAACATAAGTTGACAAAAGAAAAGGTATACTCACAACTTAGATATTAATTTGCGAAATTTCAAAATGATTTCACGCCGCAACAACTGTATTAGGCGTTGCAGCAACCACAATGACAACGATTGCAACAACCGCAACATTCACAATTTAAAACCATATCCACTATAAGACTAATGTTCGAGTTGGTAATGAGACATTTGCGTCTCTTTTATAATGATTTAGCTACCTTCTAAATAGGTGACTCGATCCAAGAATCAATTATTGAGAGAGGGTCATATCGACATTATTGCAGTTTTGGTCCCCCAAGTTTCACAATTGTGCGATTTTGGCCCCTCAGGTTTCAATTGTGCGATTTTAACCCCATAAGTTTGACAATTATGCGATTTTGGCCCTCCAAGTTTCAACTGTGCAATTTTGGCCCCCCAAGTTTATCCCCTTTTGCATTTGCTAGCCCCCCATTGACTTTTTTAACTAAAAATAGCTCACGTGGCATTTAAAAATTTAAAAAATAACATTAGTTTTAAAATAGAAAAAATGTATTAATTTATTTTTTATTAAACGTTTGAATAATTGTGTTTTTCTTTTTTTTTTTATTTTTTAAAAAAAACAATTTACAAAGTTTTAAAAATTAATTAAAAAATTAGTTCATTAAAAAAATAAGAATAATGCTAGCAACACACTCTTTAACAAACACACTCCAACACACTCTCTTTTATTGGTTGAAATTCACATGGGTCCCATAAAAAAATATGGACCCATATAAATTTTATGGGACCCATATAAATTTTAACCAATAGAAAGAGAGTGTGTTAGAGTGTGTTGCTAGCACTCCTCAATAAATAATTATTTTTAAATTTTTTTTTAAAAAATAATTATGCAACCTTTTATTAAAAAAATTAATACATTTTTAAAATTTTGAAACATATTTTAAATTTTATTTTTAAAATTATTTAATTTTAAAAATTTTATAACCTGTTTTTTTAAAAAACAATAATAATTAAACCTTTTAAAAATTAATACTTTTTTTTTTTAAAAAAATTCCACATAAGCAATATTTTGTCAAAAAAATCAACGGGGGCTAGCAAACTCAAAACGGGGTAAACTTGAGGGGCTAAAATGGCACAATTGGAACTTGGGGGCCAAAATGGCACAATTGGCAAACTTAAGGGGTTAAAATCGCACAATTGAAACCTGGGGGCCAAAATCGCACAATTGTGAAACTCAGACGGATTCTTTATAAGTTTGGATATTCCCATTTCCGTCCACTCTTTTCAAATAGAGAAAACACAAACCCAGACTCATACTCAATCGATTCAAATTATTACGATCAAAGAGACAAAGACGTTGGGGATAACCCATTTGGGTTGGTCTAGTGGTATTGACTTGAGATCTTAGAGTGTGCTTCTCTCATGGTCGTAGGTTCGATTTTTTCTGATGTCATTCGATGGACTAGTTCATACAAAACAAAAAAAAATTGACTTTAAATAGGCCTCCGTAAATGAGCCGTGGGATTAGTCTACTCAAATTAGTTAGTCATTGCGCCGAATACCTAATTGTTTTAAATAAATAAAAAAAATAATAAAAAAAGAAAAGAGACGTTGGGGCTAGTTGGTAAGTCTCGCGCCGTTACGCGTGTTTTATTTCTTTCTTGCTTTGATAATCAGTCACTTCAACTTCTTCACTCACTCACTCTCTCGTTCTCGCGCCGTTGCAACGTTTCTTTCTTTGAAATCTCAAACCCTAATTTCTTGTTTGTTCCACAATTTCTCAATCAATTGCTCATCAATTTCTCAATCTATTCCACAATTCAAACCCTAATTCACAACACCATGATCGATTTTGCTTCTCATCATCATCCAACCCTGTTTTTCAACAAGGGTGATCATCATCTCGATGATCTTCAAACTGATAAGAAGAAAACATTCAACTCTGCCAAAGCACACACAACCTCCAAACCTGTTCTTCAACCACCTCAAACAAACGATCAAAATCGCATCTTGAAGATCACCTTTTTCTCCTCTTCTGTTCGTAACAAGGAGAAACAACAACAGGAGAAACCTTATTTGTGTCGTGTTTGCGAAAGGGCTTTTACATCCAACCGAGCTTTGAATGGACATATGAGATGTCACAGTTCCAAGAAGGGTACTTCTCCATTTTTGACTTGTCAAGATGCTATTGACTTGTCAAGGTTTTTGCCCCCAAAAACCTACAAGACCCGTAAGCGTTCCAAGAGATTTGTCATTGATGATGATGTCCGTGAGGTTGCTCAATCATTGTTAGATATGTCTTGTGGGAAATCGTTATATTTTGATGCGGATAATCACGATAACAACGGTAAAAGATTGAAGCTTTCCGATGAAAAAGCAAGGTGTTGATGATCCTTTGTCTATTTGTGTTAATTGAATTGAATGAACAGGATTTTATCATCTTAATATTGTTATAAATTGTGCTGTTTCGATGTTTTGGTAGTGGAATTTATTCTTGTATATGAAGTATAGAATTGAAACACTTGAGTTTTTGTATGATGTTTTTATGTTTGAATTCATATTCTTACACTTGTTATTGTTTATTTCATGTGTCATTCTTTCATGAATTGATGAGCATAAAAGCAAAACCAATGATCCTTTGCCAAAGTCATCTAGATTGGTAATAATGGTTTCATTAAGGTAAGTTAATATTTTTGGATTATCACAAAAATCTACTGATGATCTCTCTGCTACTTTATTGATCATTTGGATTATAAGGTAAGTTAGCTTTCCATTAAGTTTTCTTATCCGATTCCGTCTAAGTAATTGATTGCTAACTATTCATATTTGCTGTTCATTTTGGTTTTAATCTTTAACACTTCTTGATGTATTCTATTCAACCATCACTATGTCATTTGTTAGTACGAATCAGTTATACTCTTTTCTAACTTCAACGTTATCCATCGTTCTCTCTTTATCCTTGGTGTTTTCTTTTTTCAAAGCACTTGTAACTATACTTGTGAAATTTCACCAGTGAAACATTACAGAGATGGAACCGTCAAATAGATAGGAAAGAGGGGAAAAATTGTGTGTAAAAATGTTTATATATTCTCTCTTTTTTTCATCAAATCTGGCGTGTTGAGTAAATCTAACTGTAAAATTTTACTGCAACACCGGTGAGGGACTTAGTTGAGCCCTCACCCTAGAAGCCACCTTGTTTTCGTGTGGGTGATGTTGTCAATTTTTTTGAATTACCTTTTAGTCTCTAAACCAGTTATTTTGTGCATGTGGCTTATCCTTTTTTTTCCATTTATATATTCAATCTGCTTAGATTTTTATTTTCCTTTTTTTTCTATATTAAGTCTTTTATTTTTGGTGCAATGCTTAATACACTCACATTTATATCAATATTCGAGATGAAAACGATATTTTCTGCAGTTTCTTAAAATTTTTAATAGGGTTGTCGATTTCTTTTCACTTTTTTGTTATTCTGGATTTAAAATCTCCCTTTCAAATATTATTGTTTGTATCTTTTTGTATGTAATGGTGGGTGTCTCATAAACAGATTTTGAAGCACGAGTGGCCAGCAAGATGGCGAAGCTTCATTCCTGATGTTGTCTCAGCAGCTAAAACTAGTGAAACAATCTGCGAGAATTGCATGGCTATACTGAAAGTAGGTTTATCCCTGTTTTCATTAGATTTTATTTCTTATGTCTATGACTAAGTTAAAAAATGTCTGTTCTGCTTTTGAGTGAAGAGGTTTTTGATTTTTCAAGAGGAGAAATGACACAGCAGAAGATAAAAGAGCTTAAACAAAACATTCATTGAACAGGTAGCTGTTAACTGCTTAATGTATTCTTTCCTGCTTTCCATTTCACCTATCTTTCTTTTAAGTTGAGTGTCTGAAAGATTATAAGGTAAGTTAATAATGGTTTCATTAAGGTAAGTTAATATTTTTGGATTATCACAAAATCTACTGATGATCTCTCTGCTACTTTATTGATCATTTGGATTATAAGGTAAGTTAGCTTTCCATTAAGTTTTCTTATCCGATTCCATCTAAGTAATTGATTGCTAACTATTCATTTTTGCTGGTCATTTTAGATTTAATCTTTAACACTTCTTGATGCATTCTATTCCACCATCACTATATGTCATTTGTTAGACACAAAATTTGCAAAGTTTTGTTCTGCCAAAGACAGGTTGGTATGGTTATTGAGCAAGCTTCAAGGACGCCACTAGCACCGTTCAGGAAAAACCCCTAGATTTTGACATTCAGTTCTTGCCATACCTCTCCAGGTTCCTCCATCTTCTCATTTCACTTGTTGTGTTTCTTCGTCTTCTTTAATTGTTATTGCTGTGTCGATTCAAACTTATTTATTTACTGAGCTTAGGTTAATCACTGTAATATGTTCAATTTACGCGCGTGGGTGAATATGAAGCCTTTCTTTGCTTTTAGGTACGCCAAATTTATAATGTTGCCCAACCTTTCATTTCAATTTTATCGATTATTAAGTCAATGATCCTCATTGGTGGAGTGGAAGTAAAAACTGACATGAAGAAAATTGAGGAACAAGGAGCAAACATCTTGATCAGCAGGCCTGGTCGATTACACGACATGATGAATTGGACGGATGTTTTGGATTTCAAAAGTTGAGGTATATCTTTCACTATTTATACAACATACATGCAGATACATGCTGTAAAAGAATTTTCTGGATTTATTATGCGATCATATTGTACAAATTAATTAATTCATGTTGTAGCTTCATGCTTTAAGATCCCTTATTTTCTACTGCATTTGTGTATTAGTAGAAGTAGGGTTTAATTGTAATTGTGCCTACAAATGTTGATTTTGGATGAGGTTGTTAGATTCTTAGATATGGGGTTCATGACGCAGATAAATGCTTATTCTCTGCTACTCAAACTAAGGTTGCTGAAGAGCGTGATAAAACAGGATTGAGGTACTCTCTGAGGGTTGGAGTTTGAGTAGAAACAAAAACAACAAATGGGCAATGGCATGCAACATCAAAACAAAGAGTCTTCAAAGACACTTTCGTGTCTTCACATTGAGGTATTGCATATAAAGCATGTCATTGAACTGGAGATTAGATTTGTGACTTTTATGGCTAGTGATTTCATTCTTTCATTTTAGTAGTAGAATCACTACAATTTTTTTGCAACACTCATAATTCAATTCATATTATTGTAGTTATTTCAATAAAAAAAGGGTTAATGATGCAGTGCCAATTTCTACAAGTCATGGGCGTGAAGAGATTTAGTTTAGGCTTTTCCTTTGTTTGTTTTCATATTTGATAACTATTTGAGTGGTTTGTTTATTCTATTGTATGGTTGTAATGGACTAAATTCGATTGCTAATTCAAAATAAATTCACCAATTTCAGAAAATGGAAGCGAAGTGATTGGTATTTCATGTTTTAATCACCTTGTATGCATTCACATTGTTGACATGCTAAGCATATTAGGCTATGAGTTGTATGATATTAAGGCTAGTGGAGTGAAAGGTAAGTCCACATCTCCATTCCATTTCTTACCTGGAGCTCCTTAGTTCTTTGCAACCTAGAGCTGTAAATTGGGGTCTTGTAACAAAGGGAGTAACTTGTATGTTTTTCTTTTACTTGTTCAATTTTGGCTTGAATTTAATCCCTGTTTCCAGACTGAACATGTTTCCTCCAGAACTTAATTTGGATTATTTATAATAGCATTTATGCCTTGTATTTTTGGCTTCATACTTCAGCATTACATTAAAGTTTTTTGATGTGACTTCCTTGTAAAGCTTGTTAGTGTGAGTGAGGTAAAAAGAATTTGAAACATACACCTTGAGCTGAGCTACTAATAATAGTTTTATAAGGGCAATTTTGCATGTAGAAAAATACACTAGAATTGGTTATTGTGATAGAAAGACTGTTCTTTTGCTCTCTACCATGCATTCTTGCTATTCAGATTAAGCGTATTGTCATGCTGTATTTGTAATTTATGAGTATGTAATGAATTTTATTATTTTCTTTTTAGGAATGGTAGAGATTAAGATGTTAACTGATTATGCAAGTGAAGAGCCTAATTTGTGCGAATGGATGCAAGAGGATAAAGAACTGTCTACTCATGGCCATTATTATCTTTACTACGAGATTGGAGAAATTGATAAATAGCTTTATTTGGTCAGGGGATATCACTCAAAGGAAGCTGGCAGTTGTTAGTTGGAAGAACGTGTGCAAGCCTTTTAATCATGGTGGTTGTGGCCACAAGTCTTTATTTACTCTCAATGAAGCCTCAAATTTAAAGCTTTGTTAGGACATGTTACATTCACAGGAACATTGGGCTATATTACTGAGAAGCTCGGTCTGTAGAGATAAACAATGCATCAATCACCACATTTTTTCATCCTTATGGAGTAGCTTCAAGTCGGAGTTCTAGCTTTTTACTATAAATTTCTGGAATGACAGATGGTGTGATAAACAATCTTTGGCTCAAACATTACACATACCTGTCAATCTTCATCAGTTTCTTTCTGCTACTGTTGCAGACTTTATTCATGATCACCATTATTGATAGACTTTATTCCTTTTTGATCTGGAAGTTATGTTCCCTAATCTCAGACACATTATTGATAGGGTTTCAATCCCAATGGAGCATAAGCCTGATGTATTCCCCAAATACTTCTTTCCCTCTCATCGCATCTCAGTTTTCCTTCCTCTCTCTCAAATCACAACCAAACACTCATTTTCCCTCTCTTTTCTCTCCGATCAAAATGGCACGTACAAAACAAACCGCTCGCAAATCCACCGGAGGAAAAGCACCAAGGAAACAACTAGCAACAAAAGCTGCACGGAAATCTGCTCCGGGGACCGGAGGAGTGAAGAAACCTCACAGATTTCGTCCAGGAACAGTTGCTTTAAGAGAGATCAGAAAGTATCAAAAGAGCACAGAGCTTCTCATTAGGAAACTTCCATTCCAAAGATTGGTCAGAGAAATCGCTCAGGATTTCAAAACTGATCTACGATTCCAAAGTAGTGTTGTTTCTGCTCTTCAAGAAGCTGTTGAAGCTTATCTTGTTGGTTTGTTTGAAGATACTAATCTTAGTTCTATTCATGCTAAGAGAGTTACTATTATGCCTAAGGATATTCAACTTGCTCGTAGGATTAGAGGCGAGAGGGCTTAGATTTGATTTGTTAGGGTTTGGTTCTTGATTAGATTTCTGTTACAGTTCTGTTCTTGATTAGATTTCTGTTAGGGTTTGAATCTTGGCTAATCATGTTCTTGTAAGAAAGTTTCGATCTAATTTAGAATGTAATCAGGTTTTAATTTGAATTGAATGGGTTAACAGTCTTTGTTTCAGAAATTATAATTTTTGAAGTTCATGTTTTCTCTTATCTTTGTTTAATTACTTTTGTTTTAATTGTTTATGATTTTTTCAAGTTCTTATTTTGCTGTATTTGTGCAATCTACTAGTTTCTTGTTTTAATTTGCTTCTGGACATAATCAATACAAACCAGTTTATTGCTCAAATTTTACACTTCATGGTTGATAGTGGAATCGTGCATTTCCAGAATCTAAGACAAGTTTTGAACTTATTATTTCATGAAAATAATGTAACTTGAGCAGTCGTGAACTATGAAACATATACACCCATTGGATCAGGTGTGTCTTGGTACTGGACACACAATATCTCACATTGACACATACGATTATATTGAATTACTGGTATATCATTTTCTCAAATTATTATCTATGTCGACATATAAGTGTTTGTGTCATATCTGTTGTTAGTGTTTATGCTTCCAAGGTCTTGAACAATACAAACAATTGTAGCTCATAGTTGGTCATTCTACTTCGACTTAAATTTCTTTCTAGTGAAAATAATGATTTTTAAAAAGGTAATGGAGTAAGAATTTTCGGCTGATATGCACTAACTGATAAAAGGTTGATGTGAAAATCAGGGATATGCATAACATTGTGCATAAAAATGTCATGAGCTAGCTTTGCAGTTCCAATAGCAACAACAGGAATGATACTTTTATTTGTTGGAAGGGTAACATTCCTATTTGAAACAAGATTATAGGAAGTAGAAGAATCAAGTGTACATGCTATCCTATATGAGCATTGGCACCAGAATTAATAATCCAGATGTCGAAGACATGTTGAACATTTTAAGAATAACAGCAAAAAACTTACCAGCAAAAGAATCAACAGCTGAAGTAGGTGCTACAAGATGTAAGTGATTCACCAACTGAGTGTGTTGGTGAGCATTTGAGCTGAAAAGGTGTTATGGGATCCATAGAAACCTGATTGACATTATCAGATGCAGACATCCTGCAGGTGTCTTCTTGTAATTTGGTGGAAAACCATGAAGTTTGTAGCATTTGATTATAGGATGACAAAGAAGTCCACAATGTGAGCAAAGAGATCTATATTTAACAGCAAAGGTGCATGAGAATCCTGCAATTCAACTATAACAAGATTACAAGAGCAGAGGAGGCACCAAATTGCCATTGTGTTTCATCTTGAAGCACAAGAGAAAATTTTGGTCATGGGAGGGAAAGGGTCCAAGGAAAGAATCTGACCCCGAATCGCAACAAAACAGTGGAGCAATGAAGAAAAGTGGATTGCATTTCCCGCGAAAGGGAATTTAGAAGCCAAGAGGCAACTATATTGTTGTTGCGTTGCCATGCGATGTATAATAATTATTGACATATTATTATGCTTACCTGTCAATATAAGATTATGCAGAACCGTAATATTTTAGTTTTAACAAAAAATGCTATCAATGAACCATACAAGTGCAATTAAAAATTTAAGGGGTTTGTGTGTTAAGACTTGAAGCATTTGGTTCATAAGATAGAATTAGGCTTCAACGTTGGTCCTATATAATATGGCCATTATCATGAGTTGCAAAATATATAGCATTATGGCAACTAATTACGAACACTACAACGAAAAAAATTCGGATCATGGTTATCTTGTGAGAGATAAATGGTGGGTAACCATTTTAGAACCAAATGAAAATGAATATAAAACAATAAAGAAAATTTTGGCATATTCAGGGCCGGTCCAACCAACTCTATGTAGTCAGACTTAGGGACAGAGCTAGAAGGGGGACCAACAGAGGCCACAGTACCCCCTAAATATTTTTGAATATTTTTTTATACTACAATGGCATAATTTTACTTTTGGTCCTCCTATTCTATTAAACTCATAAAAATGGTCACTTTTTTTAGTCAAACATTTGGCTCTATTTTCATACTTGGTGTATATTTGATCCGAAAACATATGTTTTTCCAACTAAAAATAGTATTTTTGTACAAGAAAAGGTGATTTATTTCCCCAATAATGAATTCAATAAAAAAAAAAATCTTTTTTGAGATTAAAACTCGCCTTTTTTGATGTAAAAAGTTACAATTTTTTTTCCATCTGGTAAGGTAAAGTTGGAATTTTAAAGACAAAGTGCATAGATTAAGACCAAAATTACAAACATATAAAAATAAAGGCCAAAAAGTTCTACTTAAAAAAATGGTCTATAAAATGTGATTCACAATATTAGCTTTAAACTTATCTTATAACTTCTTATATATATTGTGCTTTCAAAATTTAGTGTTTTCTTTACTAACTTTTATTTTTAAAAACTCGGCCCCTTTAAGCTAAAATCGTGGCTCCGTCCCCGGTCGGACCCATGCAGATGAGTAAAAAACACCACTATGTCATTGAACCATTACAATATATATGATATATGATACTATTTTGTATCTCTCTAACAATGTTGTCACAAATTAGATGTTACTCCTTTCAACATGTTTCTTTCTGTTAAGCATTCTGTTCATGATGTTCCTCACAATTCATCTATTGACAACATTAACACCAATTCCCATAATCCAAAATTTCAAAGCTCCTACTAGGAATTCAACTAGTATTAAACATTCTCATACTTAAACAAGTTGTTAAACACAAATGTCAGCTGGTTGTGGCGGATTACCTAGAAATTCGGATGGCCGGTGTAGTGCGTATCTAGCGAAACTTTGGGATTTTATGATGGTTTTTGTCTTGCGCGTAACAGAGGTGCCACAAAGGTGCAAATTCATATTTTTTTAGTGAAGAATTTAAAATTTGTTTACCAAAAAAACCAAGAAGTTGATATTTGATCAAAGAAATACCTAGTAATTAATTTGTTAGTAGCCATAAAAATTGGGCGGGGATGAGTTTTGTCTTTTCCGTTCCTTGAATCCGATGGGGGTTTAGATATTCCTGTATCCATCCTCAACTTTAACGGTGTTGAAAAATAGAACATCATTCATGCAGAGGCCAAGGAGTTGTCGAGTTGGGTTGGTATGGTGGGACCAAGGAGTGTGCTCCTTCTTAAAGTCTCAAGTTCGACTCTCTCTGGGGTCAATTTGGATGAACTAATTTAACTTCTTCAAAATAAAGAACATCATTCCTCCATGAACTTGAACTATATTTTGATAAAAAAATTATTAATAAAATATAAAAATAAAAAACTACAAATTATATCTTTTTAAGCAAAAACTAGTTAAAAGATCCATGCATTCGCACAAGTCTTTTGACTTTTATTCGATATTTAAGTTTTACATTATATTAAGGCAAATATTTATTTAGAATGAAATATTTAAAATTTAAGTGAAACTTGTGTTGTGTTATTTCTTGTAAAATTTATTGAATGGAAAAATTAACAATGACAAATAATGATCCCGTGTATATTTTTTAATAAAAATAATTAGAAATTTAATTAGGAATATTTAGGATAATTTAGTAAATTTGATAGTAATTAACTTTATTATATTTGTTTATAATAACTTTTATATTATTTTATAATAACTTTATTATTATATTGCTCAAAAGAAAAACTTTATTATTATATTTTTTTTATAATAACTTTATTATATTATTATTAAAAATTAAGAGTAAATTTGGTGGTAATATTGTTTATTTATGAGAAATATAGTTTTTTTTTTTTTTTTCAAAAATATTGTTTATGTTTCAATTTTTTATATATCTATTTATGCATATTCATCTTATTCCTATTTTTAAGCATAAATATATTATTCTATTTTGTTCCTATTTATAATTTGTTTTATTCATATTTTTAAGCATATTATTTTTTTATTGTATTTATCGTATATATATATATATAGGGGGCTGCTAACTTAGACCTAGTTGGGTCTAAGTTAGCAAGGTGCACCTTTTCAGTTGGACAAAAATACCCATTCTTTTTAATTAATAAACCAAATTACCATCAATGGACGCGGATCCAGTGTCGCGCGCGTACCGAAGGACCATGGTTACTGTTCTGGTAAAAAACGAGGGGGTTTGTATTATTGATCAAATGGTGTGATTACACTCAGTTCAATCCCAACAACCCTGGGAGTTTAATAAGTCAGAATTTGATCTCTTTACAAATGAGAGTATGGAGCTATTTATAGAGCTTCTAGTCTTCTTCTCCAAGCAAGGGTTCCTAAAAATCCGGTCCTTAGCATCCTCTTCGGCGGTATAGCGTGAAAATAGGGATGAGAACCTTGGTCTCCAAGCTGTGGCAGTTGCGGGAAGTTTATTTCTTCCTTCTTAAGTTAGCGGTTGATACAAGGAAGGAGAAGATATTTACAGTAACACAGAATCCACCCTTTTTGGCGTTGCCTTAGAGTTGCAGGTCACGCCCTAGCTTCTAATCGCCTATTGGGTATTTTAGGGCTTACTTGATTTGGGCTTATCATCCTTTTTACTCTAATTGGGCTTACTGGATATTTTCTTAAGCCCATTGCCCAGTCCACAGCCCCCCAAGCACGAGGTCCAGAGGAATGAAGTGCTTGAGTAGGATTCGAATTTTCCCTCTAAAACCTGTAGCGCGGGAAGAATTTCATCACGTTCCTCCCCACTTTCTGGCGCACGTTCTTGTACTCCTGGACCATATCTATCAACCGCTTCTCCATTCACTGATACCACGATGGGATATTTTCTCTATAAAATGGAGCATTTGATAGAATCAACTCGTCACATTCTCACCTGCTCTCTTGAAAGTTTTCCTTCTGCAGTATGTCTCCTAAAAGCCTTCCCTTTGAATGTGGTCAGTCTCCCGCTTCCCCCGTCATTAAACGACTCCGCCGTATGCTGAACCTGAGTACGGAGGACTTAATGGACGATTTTGGTGAATTCTCGGAGTTTGTCAAAGAACTTAATGATTATTGCTGGAGGTTGACCAAGGAAGAGAAACGTTTTCTTGACAGTGTGCTGCGTCTGGAGAAGGAACTGAAGGATAGTGCATCCTTTGTGATCGCTGTGGAAAATGTGAAGGAGTGCCACGCCGAAGTCACTGAAGCTGTTGACAGCCAGATAGAAATTACGAAAGAGACTATGGGTGTGCAGGAGGAAATCTTGGGGATATGCTTCAATGAGGAGCGCAGAGTGGATGATCGTCTGGCGATGCTGAATAAGGAGATGAAGCCGCTGGTGAAGAGGAAGAGGGCTCTTCAAGGCGAGATTAGGGATGACATTGCTAAGTTGATTACCCGGCGCCATTCTTTGGTGGACCTTCTGGACAAACAAGGCGAACTAAGAGAGGATCTGAAGCCCATTGACGAAAATATGGTGAAGGCGAAGAGGGTGAAACGGGCATTGGAGGAAATGCACCGTATCGCCGTTGCCGATGCTGGTGAATTGGGGAGCTCTACCATGCCATGAAGTCTTTTATTTGCTCATCTTTCCGTTTTGTGCTTTTCTTCCTAGTATTTGTAATTTGCTTCCGCATTTTGGGATCTTTGTTATTTTCATTCTGTTTCGTTGCTTCCGTTGTATTTATAAGAATTTGAATATTTAAGCAATTTCCTTTCCTTATGTGTTGCTCTTCTGTTCTTATTAGTACCGCCTTCCTTTGCAGTCTTCAATAACTAAAATGGGTCAAATTTTGACTTCTTGGAAACGTAAAAGTGACATTTTTCGAGATGGTCAAAACTCGGTGGTTGCAACCGTTCAAGCATTTATTACTACCGTTAATAACGATGTTAAGGTTAAACATTGACTATAAATATCACCTGCTAAAAACTCGAATTTTTATCATCTTGTTTTGAATTTTTAAGATGGAAAATAATAATGCGAAAAAACCTGTTGCCAGAAGTACTCCGCCTCAGCGGAGGAAGAAAAGAGTTGAGGTTTCAACCTCTAACTCCACTCGCTCCCGAAGGTCTAAGGATGTCAAAAAGGTGGAGGTTATCGTTCTTTCCTCGGATACCTCCGATTCTGGTAGTGGTGATGAGGATTACGTTTCGTTTCTGGAGACCTATGTTCCTCCTGAGCTTCATGCTTCTTCGTCCAGTGAAGAAGAGGGATCTCGGATTACCGTGGAATCAAAGATGACGCTTCCTGAGCCTATGCAGAAGGATTCGGAGTCTGATTGATAGGATTTTAGGATTTTTCCATGTAGCCTTGATTTCTCCTCGTTGTACTTTTTATTTGCTGCTAATAATAAAGATTGTCTTTCTTGCTTTGAGTATAATGCTTTACTTTTATTTTTTCTTGACCTTTTGGCTTCTCCTCGTTGGGCCTTGTTTTGGATATCTTCGCTGCGCCCTACGGGCGAATCAAACTTTTCCGGCGAGATAATTTGTCCTGGCGTGGCCCCTCCTTTAAAGGCGTTATAGTTAGTTATCTCGCCTGTAGGCGTTGTAATAAAACATCTGACGATAAATCTTCTATGATTTACTCTTGGGATGTGCGCTTTGACACGTACGCGATCCGACGACTCGTATGACAACTACTCGTTCGAACCTTACAACTTCAAATTGACTGTTCGGAATAAAGTCTTATAAATAAGGGTTTAGCTCTTTCTTTTTCCTTTACTTCTTCTGCAAAATTTTCTACTCCCATTCCGATCCAGTTTACGCTCTCTTCTCCATTCTCTTGATAAAGGTTTTCAACGGTCTTCGTTTTAGGACGGCTTATCTCCCTGCTTCGAGGTCTTCATCCGTTTCATAAGGTATTTCACTTCATACCTTTCCTCTTTTCGTTAGTTAGGTCTGTTCTGAGTAGGAACCCTAATTTCTCTAATTAGGTTTAGAACAGATGGTTATTTTAAGGGAGTTAGATGAGGATGAGGGGAGAGTTCCTATTTCTTCTCCTAGTTATCTCGAGTGGGCGCAACAAGTTCACGCCCACTATACTAGGGCTAACGGCGTTCTTAATAGCCGGGGGTTTTATTCGGAATTGTGGGGCTTTGATGTTGGGAGTAGTAGTAGTGACAGCGATAGCAGTAGTGATAGTAGTAATGACAGTGATTGTGTCATAATCTCCCCTTCCTCTTTCACAGGAAAGCGGAAGAATCCCTGCCGAGATCTGGTCGTTGCTGACTACATTCCAGTCACCATGGAAGTTTCTTCAAAGTATACTAGTGTGGAAATGGTGAGGAGCTTTAGGAAAGCTGTCAAACTCTCTGACTCCCTTCCTCGTGAAGATTTGATTATAACCGAGCCTGTCAAGGAGGGCGAGTTCGTGTTTTCCAAGAATGATACCCCGCCAGATTATTTCTACCTTTATACTGGCGTGATCCAGCCCCTCAATATTTGGTTGCCTTTCTCTTCTTTCGAGGCGGAGATGTTGAAGGTTCTTAACGTCGCCCCCACCCAGCTTCATCCTAATAGTTGGGCCTTTATAAAAGCTTTTGAGGTAATGTGTTCAGGTTTTAACCTGGATCCCTCTGTTGGCGTTTTCTTCTCTTTTTACCAAATAAAGAACCTAAAACCTCAATCTCTAGTTTCTCTTAGTAGCCAACCCAACCGTCGTCTTCTAAGTTTATATGCCTCCAATTTCAAAAACTTTAAAGACTCTTTTCTTCGGGTTCGCAATGATGAGAAATTTTCTGACTTGATGTATGATGAGGTTGATGATCCTCTATTCCCTTTCTACTGGACTGATAACCCTAGGCTTATCAAGGGTGCTATCTTTGAAGCCTTATGCTCCTTGACTCCTATGCTCTTATGGATACCGCCGATATTCTTAGGTGTGAGGGTAATAGTGAAGCCCTGACAGAGTATTTACGTAAGTAACGCATTTGGTATTTTTCTACTTCTGTTTAATGTTGATCTCGCCTTATTATTAACTTGCCTTTTTTTTTTTTTTTTTTTTTTTTTTTACTTTGCAGAGAGGATGAGGACTATCTCTAATGAAGAGAGATTGGCGTTTTTGGCAAAAGTTCGCCAGCAGAAGGCCAATCCCGCCCTTGCCGTGGTTGACCCGTTGAAGCAGCTACAGGTGGAGGAAGCTGCTGCCAAAGAAGGGCGAAGTAAGAAGAAGCACGAAGGGCGGATCCGTGTCGAGATCCCGGGGAAAGCAACTCCTGGAGCCAAGGAAACCGAGGGTGTCGCTCCTCCTCCTCCCAAAAAACAGAGGGTCGAGAGTACTACTCAAACGGTTAAGGACGCCTCCAAAGGCAAAGGCGTGGCTTCTAGTTCTTCTCAGCCTCCCTCTCAAGACGCCGATGCCGATGCTTCTCTTACCTGGAGTTCTTTTGATCCCTTCGATTTCATTGAAAGGGGAGTGACTATGGTTGGCGATATGACTCGCTTCACCAACACTCCTACTGAGGATTTGAGGAAGAAAGCTTTGGAGTACGAGGTTAAGGGCACTCTTCTCAACTACTTGCTGACAAATCGCCAAGAACAAGAGGTCCAAGAGGCGAAGCAGAAGGTGAAGCTGGTTGATGATAATCTCGCTGACATTGAGAAGAGGTATTCCGAAACTAAGGCAAAGATGGAAGGCGACATTAAGAAGCTGAAAGAAGAACGGGAGGGCGAGGCAGAGAGGCTGAGGAAAGAGTATGAGGAGAAGCTGGCCAAGATTAAAGAGAGCTATGCCGCTTCTGAGACCAAGCTTAAAGAGAATGCTGTTGCTCAGGACGAGAAACTTTCTAAGCTTTCCAAAGAGAAGGATGAGGCGGTACTGTCTGTTGGGACCTTAGCTGATGAGAAGGTAAGGTTGGAGAACGACATCAATGAGCTTCAACTCTGTGCAGCCAACCAATATGATGAAGGCTTCGCCTTTGCGATCGAGCAGGTTAAGTTGCTCTTTCCTGATTTGGATGCTGAGCGCCTGGGCGAGGCCGATGCAATGAAGCAGATAGTTGACGGAAAGCTCGTCCCTTATGTTCCTCCTCAGTGAATGACCTTTTTTTTTTTGTTGTAATAGATTAAATTTTGCCCTTATGTGGCTTTTGTGACTATTCTGTATGCCCCTTTGTGGCCTGAACAATTTACCCTTTATTGGGTTTCTATTAATCCCTTTATTTGCAATGCTCTTCTTTCTTCATAATTTTGCGGATGAATTTTGCATTACGTTGTGAGGTAACGCCTTCTGTTATTCTCACCTAGGAAACTTTGTCCCTACACCAGTTATATCTTCAACATTCTATAATAATTGTGAATCGATAAAAAATACTTTATACCTGTTGTCATTTGGCGTTATAATGAATCGCCTTGCCTTGGTTGTGTGTAAGCTTCTTCTGGCGGTGTTGATAATTTCGCCTTTCTTTGCTGTATCTTTTTCTGACGCACCCAACTCGTAAGACTTACAGGTAACGCCAAGGCTTTGCAACCTTTTTAACTTTTCTTTTTCTGACGTACCCAACTCGTAAGACTTACAGGTAACGCCAAGGCTTTGCAACCTTTTTAACTTTTCTTTTTCTGACGTACCCAACTCGTAAGACTTACAGGTAACGCCAAGGCCTTTCAACCTTGTTTAATTTTGCTTTTTCTGACGTACCCAACTCGTAAGACTTACAGGTGACGCCAAGGCCTTTCAACCTTGTTTAATTTTTCTTTTTCTGACGTACCCAACTCGTAAGACTTACAGGTAACGCCAAGGCCTTTCAACCTTGTTTAATTTTGCTTTTTCTGACGTACCCAACTCGTAAGACTTACAGGTAACGCCAAGGCCTTTCACCCTTGTTTAATTTTGCTTTTTCTGACGTACCCAACTCGTAAGACTTACAGGTAACGCCAAGGCCTTTCAACCTTGTTTAATTTTTCTTTTTCTGACGTACCCAACTCGTAAGACTTACAGGTAACGCCAAGGCCTTTCAACCTTGTTTAATTTTGCTTTTTCTGACGTACCCAACTCGTAAGACTTACAGGTAACGCCAAGGCCTTTCAACCTTGTTTAATTTTGCTTTTTCTGACGTACCCAACTCGTAAGACTTACAGGTGACGCCAAGGCCTTTCAACCTTGTTTAATTTTGCTTTTTCTGACGTACCCAACTCGTAAGACTTACAGGTGACGCCAAGGCCTTTCAACCTTGTTTAATTTTGCTTTTTCTGACGTACCCAACTCGTAAGACTTACAGGTAACGCCAAGGCCTTTCAACCTTGTTTAATTTTGCTTTTTCTGACGTACCCAACTCGTAAGACTTCCAGGTAACGCCAAGGCCTTTCAACCTTGTTTAATTTTGCTTTTTCTGACGTACCCAACTCGTAAGACTTACAGGTAACGCCAAGGCCTTTCAACCTTGTTTAATTTTGCTTTTTCTGACGTACCCAACTCGTAAGACTTACAGGTAACGCCAAGGCCTTTCAACCTTGTTTAATTTTGCTTTTTCTGACGTACCCAACTCGTAAGACTTACAGGTAACGCCAAGGCCTTTCAACCTTGTTTTTGGTTCAGCGCTCACATCTGAGTTGATCTTTAATAAAGATTCAGAGCTCAAGTTTGAGATAACCATTTTTTGTTGGTTCAGAGCCCGTAACTTAATCAGGTTGACCTTTATTGACGCAAATATTTTGGCATGTGTAAGGAGATAAATACGATTAGAATTTTGAAATTCAATGAGCCTCGATAAAAACCCCAGTTAAAACAGGGGAAAAGAGTGTCTCATTGTCTTTTTATTCATTTATGAAAACGGTTCTTATACATCATTAAAAATATTGCTAAAAGAAGAGAATGGTTTTACTTATTCTTCCACCAGAAACGTGTTGCCCCGCGGTTAGCTGTAGTAGAACTTTAAGTTTGCTATGTTCCACGTTCTGGGGAGGATTCTTCCTTCCATGGTCTCTAGACGATATGCTCCTCCTTCGAAAGCTTCTTGCACCCGAAAGGGGCCTTCCCAGTTTGCCGCGAACTTTCCTCCTTTATCCTTTCCCATAGGTCTTTTCAGCACTAGATCGCCCACTTGGAAACTCCTTTGTTTGACTCTCGTATTATAACGCCTAGCGGCCCTTTGCTTTATGGCGAATTCTCTGAAGTGCGCTCTTTCTCTTCTTTCCTCGATCATGTCTAGGTTCTCTTCCAAAGCTCTGTCGTTCTCTTCCTGCGTCGTGGTTTCTCTGCGCCAACTAGGGGGATTTATTTCCACCGGGATCATCGCGTCTGAACCATAGACCATTGTAAATGGCGCTTCTCCTGTCGAGGATTGGGGAGTGGTGTGATACGACCAGAGGATGGGTGAGATGTGGGCTACCCAAGCTTCGCCTTTACTATCTAGCCTCCTTTTTAAGGCTCTTAGTATCACCTTATTTGCTGACTCTGCTTGTCCATTAGCTTGTGGATGCTCCACTGATATAAAGGTGTTTTTGATTCCTTTGCTTCGACAGAACTCTACGACCTTTTCGCTGGCGAACTGTGTACCGTTATCGGATACGATATATTTGGGCAGTCCAAATCTGCAGATGATTTTCTTCCAATAAAAGATTTTTACCTGTTCCGCCGAGATGCTGGATACCGGTTCTGCTTCAATCCATTTTGTAAAGTAGTCCACGGCGACGATGATCCATCGCGCTTGTTTATAGCCAACTGGAAACGGACCCACGATATCTACACCCCACATGAAAAAGGGCCATGGGGATAATACTGACTTTAGTGGCTCCCCCGGAACGTGATGCAGGTTGGCGTGTCTTTGGCATTTGTCACAGTTTCTTACATACATGGCGGTATCGTCATGTATATCTGGCCAATAAAATCCTGCTCTTAATATCTTTCCTGCTAATGCTCTTGAACCGATATGACTACCACATGATCCTTCGTGTACTTCAGACATGATGCGCTTGGCTTCTTCGGTACTGACGCATAAAAGGAGGGGGGACGCGAATCCCCTCTTATATAGCTTATCCCCTACCATTGAATACCATGCTGCCATTTTCCTCAATTTAAAAGCCTTTTCCCTTTCTTTCGGGAGTTCATCCTTTTGGAGGTACCGGATAATGGGCGATCTCCAGTCTTCTTCTTCTATTACCATCATCATCTTTTCCCCGCTGATGCTGGGGCTTTTTATAGTCTCTTGGATAACGGTTCTATGACTTCCTGGTTTTTTGGTGCTCGCTAGCTTTGACAATAGATCTGCTCTCATGTTTTGTTCACGGGGAACGTAAACTAATTCGAAAGAATCGAAATGCTTAGCTAGGTTTTGAACTTTTTCCACGTATTTGATTAACTGCGGTTCTTTCGTTTGAAACTTCCCTGATACTTGGTTGGTTACCAGCTGGGAATCGCTCATGGCCCTCAACTCTTTTACCTCCATATCGCTTGCTAACTTCATTCCTGCTATCAAAGCTTCGTATTCTGCTTGGTTGTTGCTGGCTTTGAAGGCGAAACGCAGTGATTGTTCTATCATAACGCCATCTGGTCCTTCCAGTACTATTCCGGCTCCACTTCCTCGCACATTGGAGGCCCCGTCAACTGAGAGTGTCCAAGACGCCGTTTTCTCTGTTGTTGGCGGAGTAGACATTTCCAATACAAAATCAGCTAGTCTTTGTGACTTAATGGCCCCTCTAGGCGAGAAGGTGATGTCAAATTCTGATAATTCAACTGACCATGCTACCATCCTCCCTGCCAAGTCTGGCTTTCGGAGGACGTTCTTGATAGGGTAATCTGTTTTAACAACTACCTGGTGGCTTTGAAAGTACTGCCTTAATTTTCTGGCTGTGACAACTACCGCGAGAGATAACCTCTCTATTCTTTGATACCTTGTTTCTGCTCCCCTCAGGGTTCTACTTACGAAATATATAGGTTTTTCTTCGCCCTCTATTTCCTGAACTAGAGCTGTACTCATGGCTCTATCCGAAACTGCGAGATATAGGTTGAAATTCCTGGCACACAGTGGACAGGTGTTGCTCAAGGTGTAGCAACACTTGTCTGTTGTAGACAGATGTTGTCACTGGTGCGCCAACACTTGTCTATAAACAGAGTAAATAACATAAAACAACACAAGCAGTAAAATAAATAACACACGAGAGTTGTTAACCCAGTTCAGCCTAAAGCCTACTCTGGGGGATACCAATCCAGGAATGAAGTCCACTATCAGCAGTATTACTTCGAAGCTAAACTCACCCGTTTACAACTTCTCACTTAATCACTACCCAATGACCCTTCTACCTAGGAACTCCTAGATATGAGACCCCGTCCCAATTCCCACCTTAGCAACACAGACAGCGCTGCTATTCAATTCCACAAAACACAACAGGTGGAGACACACTCCTAAGAAACTAGGATTCACTCTTGCTTAAAAGCTTGCGAGTAAACCACACAACACAATAGAACAATCTCCGTACTTCAAAGCTTAGGAGAAGTTCACACTTACAACTCAATAACACTCAGGTCCTAAGCTTGCATCAATGAGACACAAGATAGGCTCACAATTAACACTCTAAAATCCCTAAAACACACGCTTTGTAAGAACACGATTTTAGATGCTTGAAACCATATGCTTGCCTTCGTATTTATAGTAGTAGAACGACTTGGGCTTCAAGAAAAATTAGGGCTTCTAGAATTACGGCAGCTGTGATATATTTCTGAAAATAATAGTTATATTTTTGAAACCGCAAAAATATATTTTCCAAAAATATAATTCCTTTGGAAAATAAAACTAGGGTTTAGCTGCCTCATGAAACACATTAAACACGTGCGCCTTCTTCTGTAAGAAACCTTGACATAATTCTTCCAACAGATCTTCAAAAGATTGAGTAGAAAATAATAACATCCAGCTGGCGCGCGCAGAACAGAGTCAGGTGTTGTTCCAAAGTGTCACAACATTTGTCACAACACTTGGGGTCAGCACACTTGTCTCAACACTTGGCTAAAATATGTTTTTGCAAAATGTAGCCAATATAAAAACCCAACAATCTCCCCCTTTGGCAAATTTTGGCTAAAACAATATTAGACCAGTATATAGAGAGATACAGTATTACCTTTCCTTCGAGTCAACATGATCACACAACTAGGAAAGAAGGTAACACATAATAAAAACTACTTCCAGAAGAGTTAAGTAGTATCAGAGGCAATGCAACAGCGGAATAAAACACAACTAGCCTCATGGAACAACACAAGGGAGAAATAAACTCCCATAGTAGATGCTAAGAGGTAGGAGAAATAAACTCCTAATAGTTTAAGGCGCATTTCATCAACATAAGAACAACAGGGAAAAATAAATTCCCATACACAACTGAGAAAAATAAATTCTCAGTCATAAGAGATAGTGGACTCAATAGTTAGGTGCCATAACACTTGGCACAACATTTGTCATCAAACACATTCAGGCGATCAAGAGATAATATCACTCACACTCCCCCTGAATTCATGCATACACACACCAGATAGAGAAAGAATATTTACTACTCCCCCTCAGTACATGCATATTACTCACACTCCCCCTTAATACGAGTATACGAACATTTCATGCAAAAACAGTCATCAGTCACCAGATGTGAGAACATCTGACCACACACTTGTCACACACACACACTACTCCCCCTTTTTAGCCACAATTTAGACAACCATCAGGAATAGGAAATCATCAGAAATATCATAGTGTACCAGAGCATAGAGAATATCAGTGTGCAGTTATTACAGACCATAGAGCACACACAGGTGCTAGACATTCAGGGCCTTGCCCAAAAAGAAACAACAGAAGAAACACCAAAAGTACATCAGAAATATCATAAGAAAAACATCAGAAATTATATTGAAGAACTTTCATCAGAGTCCTCCATCACATCCTCAGAACATCCTCAGACTCACTAGCCTCTTTTCCTTCTTGTCCATCTGGCTCACCCTCAGCCATTTCAGCAGCTTCCTCAGCCTTGAGTGCCTCAATCACACGGTCTATTTTCAGCTTCCTGGCCTCAAGTGCTCTGCTGGTCTCAGTCAAGTCTGCAATCATCTGCTTCCTAGAGAGTACACCAGCCTGGACAGATGTGCCAACACCTGCTGCAACATTCGTCCCATCCAGCAGCCTCTGCTCAATTACCAACACCCCTTTCCTTTTGCAAGGAACATCAGAACTTCTCAAAATATCTGGGTGTTGCTCTAGTATTATATTGCATAGCAGAGTGGGAAGAGCAACTGGTTTCTCAACAGCATATGTTAAAGCATGGCTCAAAGTTTCTTGAAAGAAATAAGCTCCATAGTCAAAATTAGCCTTGGTACCCACAGCATAAATGAACTTACCCAATCCTCTTGCTACATCACCTGAGTGGGTTGTAGGCACCCAATTATGGGCAGCAATCCTATTCAAAACAGCATAAAATGGAGAGAGGGAAGTTGCAGACAACTTAGCCTTGCTTGGCCATACCTTGATTCTTCCACCAGTGAGGACCTTGCAGACCTCATTATCTGTGGCTTTTAGAGGAGCCACTTCATCAGAACTTCTTTGCAGATATTGATTAATCACAATTGGTGAGAAATTTACACACTTTCCACGTACAAACACCTGCCTGTATTCAGGACTTGCTGGATCATTACAGTTTGCAGCCACATTAATCAAAAATTCCTTGACAAGCCTGTCATAGCACTTGTCCAAACCAACCACTGTTTTCATCAAACCTGCATATTCAAGAGCTTCAACAACAAGAGGACATTCAAGAATATCATTCTTTAAATTCCTTTCCAGAGCTAACCTCCTGTGATACACAAACTTCCATCTTGCAGACCCATTTTCCAGATGGAATGAAACATTATCCAAAGGAGCATAGGGAACAGTTTGAGGAACCTTCTTCCTTCCTATACTCTTCCTGGATGTGCTGCCAGATGCAGCAACATCTGTCTCTGGCTCAAACTCAGAATCACTTGTTGGTGGAGCTTTCCTTTTTCTAGTCTCAGTTCTAGGAACCACCTTACTTACAGGTTTTGGAGGTCCATATAGGGGCTTTTTACCAGTAGCCTTTCCAGCCTTAGAGGGTTTTGGTGTTTGGACAGGTGTACTAGCAGTCTCTACACCTTTATTAACCCTACTTCTAGTCCTCCTAGCCACACTTGCCTCAGAGTTTGTAGGAACAGCCTTATCACTAGCAGTTGTTTCAGTTTCATTGACAATTATAACCTCAGGAGTTTCTTTCACAACTTTATCAGGATCAGCTTCTTTATCAGTATCCTTAGGTGGGGGACTCTCATCAGACTCAGAATAGTCCACCAGATTTTCTTGTGCCAAAGATGTGGTAACATCTGCCACCACTTTTGGCGCAGCGCCATGTGTTGCAACACTTGGCGCAACATGAGTCTCAGGAGCAGTTTTCTTAATGGACTCATCAGCAACATCATTATTGGTCTCAGTAGAAGCACCAATATTATCATCAGCAGCAACAGGGGAGTTAGGAACACTTTTCCCCAAATTTCCAGATATCTCAGGGGTCTCTACACCTAGGGTTTCACCAGGATTTGGAATATTAAGGTTTTGATTAAGAGAATTCTTACCAGATGCATCGACATTAACCTCTGCAGCTTTTACGACAGGAGTAGCAACACCACTCGATGGAAGTGGTTCAACATGCAATTCAGACATTGTAAAACTTCTCCTTGATTCAGACTTCGATTTCTTGCTCTTACGCTTTGAACTTCTAATTGCAGCAGGAGAGGAAGGATTTGTATTCGTTCGCGATGATTTATCCTTCTTTGCCACGGATTTTCTCCTTATCTTTGGACTTGTGGCAGGTATGGTGTTGAGAGGAATCGCATTTATCGCCACTTGTGGTGACGGAACATCTTCATTCTTCGTTGGTGAGGATTTTCCAGAATCAGTCATGATTATTGAGTAAGATTTTCTGAGAAATCTAAAGATTAGAACAAAATTGGTGAAGAAGTTGGAGAGATTTTGAGCGAGAGAAGATGCAGTTCTGTTTGTGTTTGGAACGAACACAGGAAGTTGAGCAGTTGGTTGCGTGTTTTGGAAATAAAATAAATGTTGTAATGATTTCCCTTTGTAAACGTGCAGAGAGTGTAGGAGGGAAGATAAAGTAACTGTTGTACACTCTCCTTGCAATAACTGCTATTGATTTTCAAATAGGCAAATTCCTAATTTGCCCCTCAATTTTTCAAATTGACTTGCATCCAAAGCTTTAGTAAGAATGTCTGCTAGTTGTTCTTCCGATGCAATGTGCTCAAGTGTAACAATTTTTTCTTCTACAAGCTCTCTTATAAAATGATGACGTATATCAATATGCTTAGTCCTACTGTGTTGAATAGGATTTTTAGAAATGTTTATAGCACTAAGATTGTCACAATAGAGTGTCATGACATCTTGCTCCACACTATACTCCTTCAACATTTGTCTCATCCATAACAATTGAGAGCAACTACTCCCAGCTGCTATATATTCTGCCTCAGCTGTTGATAGAGACACGCTATTTTGCTTCTTACTAAACCAAGATACTAGATTGTTTCCCAAGAAGAAACATGCACCAGAGGTGCTCTTTCTATCATCAGCACTTCCAGCCCAATCTGCATCACAATATCCAATTAAGGTAGAATCATTACCATGAGAGTATAGAATTCCATAGCCACATGTGCCATTAACATATTTGAAGATCCTCTTTACTTGAGTCAGATGACTCATCTTGGGTTCAGATTGATATCTAGCACAAACTCCAACTGCAAACATGATATCAGGCCTGCTAGCTGTGAGATATAGTAAGCTCCCAATCATACTTCTATAGAGACTTTGATCCACATCAACCCCTTTCTCATCTTTGGTAAGCTTCAAGTGTGTAGGTGCAGGTGTCCTTTTGTGACTGCCACCTTCCATACCAAATTTCTTCACAATGTTTCTTGCATATTTTTCTTGAGAGATAAATATGGTGTCTTCCATTTGTTTGACCTGAAGACCTAAAAAATAAGTTAGCTCACCTACAAGACTCATTTCAAATTCAGATTGCATTTGATGCACAAAGTGTTCCACCATTTGTCGCGACATTCCACCAAATACAATATCATCCACATATATCTGAGCTATCATTAGCTTCCCTTTCTCTTCTCTTACAAACAAGGTTTTATCATTTCCACCCTTCTTGTATCCATGGCTGACAAGAAATTCAGTCAATCTTTCATACCATGCTCTAGGGGCTTGTTTCAATCCATAAAGTGCTTTCTTTAGTTTGTAAACATGGTTAGGAAAGCTTGGATCTACAAACCCTTTTGGTTGCTCAACATATACTTCTTCATTTAGATAGCCATTTAGGAATGCACTTTTTACATCCATTTGATATAGCTTGAATTTTAAAATGCATGCCACAGCCAAGAGTAATCTTATGGACTCCAAGCGAGCAACTGGAGCAAAAGTCTCATCAAAATCTACTCCTTCTATCTGGGTGTATCCTTGTGCTACAAGTCTGGCTTTATTTCTAGTAATATCACCATTTTCATCAGTTTTGTTTTTGTACACCCACTTTGTACCAATAACATTTATACCATCTGGTCTAGGTACTAGATCCCATACCTCACTTCTTTTGAACTGGGTTAGTTCCTCCTGCATAGCATTGATCCAGTATTCATCAGTCAAAGCTTCTTTAACATTCTTTGGTTCAATCTTTGATATGAAGCATGAATTGGAAATTGCTTCTTTTGATCTTCTTGTTGCAATTCCTTGATTTGGATTTCCAATGACAAGTTCCAGAGGATGATTCTTCTGTGTTCTAGTAGATGGTCCCTTGTTTGGTCTAGGAACCTCTGTAGTAGACTCAGAATGTTGATCAGGTTCAGGTTCAGTTTGATCATCATCAGGTGTTGGGACAGGTGTTATGACATCTGTCTCTTCAGCTGGATCTGCACTTGTTGTATCACTGTCATCAACAACAACATTAATTGATTCCATCATAGTTCTTGTTCTGGAGTTAAAAACCCTGTATGCTCTGCTGTTGGTTGAGTAGCCTAAAAATATCCCCTCATCACTTTTGGGATCCAATTTTCTCCTAGGTTCTCTATCTGCTAAGATATAACATTTTGACCCAAACACATGGAAGTACTTCACAGTAGGCTTCCTATTCTTCCATAGTTCATATAATGTTGTAGCAGTACCTTTCCTCAATGTTACTCTATTGTGAATGTAACATGCTGTATTCATGGCTTCAGCCCAGAACTTGTAAGGAACATTTTTGGCATGCAACATTACTCTAGCAGATTCTTGTAAGGTTCTATTCTTTCTTTCAACCACACCATTTTGTTGAGGTGTAATTGGTGAAGAGAATTCATGAATTATTCCTTCAGTAGCACAAAAATCAGCAAATTTAGAGTTTTCAAATTCCTTACCATGGTCACTTCTGATTCTTACAATACCACAGTCTTTCTCTTTTTGAAGTTGTACACAAAGGTTTTTGAATTCTTCAAAAGTCTCAGATTTTTCCCTAATGAAATTCACCCAAGTATACCTAGAGAAGTCATCAACAATAACAAGAACATATTTCTTACCTCCAAGACTCTCAACTTGTATGGGCCCCATCAGATCCATGTGTAGTAACTCAAGAACTCTAGAGGTGGACAAGTGTTGCAACTTTTGGTGCGACACTTTGGTTTGCTTCCCAATCTGACATTCACCACAGATATTGCCTTCCTGTATCTGTAAGATTGGTAGTCCTCTGACAGCTTCTTCTGATATGACTCTCTTCATGCTCTTCAGGTTAAGGTGTCCTAATTTTTGATGCCACAGCTTAACCTCTTCATTTTTAGTTAAGAGACATGTAGATACATTACCTTCTTCAAGAGGGATCCACAAGTAGCAGTTGTCTTTTGATCTAACACCCCTCATAAGGATGTCTCCTTCATTATTGCTGACCAAACATTCATTTTTTGTAAAGTTGACTTTCATGCCTTGATCACATAGTTGGCTTATACTGATTAGATTGGCAGTTAGTCCTTTTACAAGGAGAACATTTTCAAGTTTTGGTAGACCATGGTCAATCAGTCTTCCAATACCTTTGATTTCACCCTTTGCTCCATCTCCAAATGTCACAAAACTTGTGGCATAGGATTTTACTTCCTTTAAATATTTTTCAACACCAGTCATGTGTCTGGAACAACCACTATCAAAGTACCAATCTTCTTTTGATGATGCTCTGAGAGATGTATGGGCAATCAAACTTTTCCCACTGCTTTCAGCTGTATACTCCTTGGTATTGGTTGCATCATCTTTTTGCTTCCATTCCATCTTTGTTTTAGTGATGGATTGATCAGGTTCTTGTGGAATTTCACTTGGATAACCATACAGTTTGTAGCAATAAGGCCTTATGTGCCCCTTTCTTCCACAGTGATGACATCTCCATGAATGGTACCTGCTTCTTGGTCTAGGTATAAACCTAGGTCTCTGCCATCTTTGCTGATGTGGTGCCACATGTGGCAACACTTGTCTCTGCTGTCTAGGTGACAGGTGTGGCGACATCCTGTCATGCATTTTTGGAGAAGGTTGTTTACTTGTCTCAGGCATATATTTCCCTTCTTTGTTGTAATCCATAATCCTATTAACATTTTTGTATTCATACCCAATGCCTGTTTTGGATCTACTAGGAGCAGGCAAAGTTTCCAGGATTTCATCTAGATCACTTCCTTTGAATAGCCTAAGAACATGCTTCTTTAAATTCTCAAGATGAGAGTTTAATTCAGTTACCTCTTCATTCAGATGGGCTATCTCAGTCAGTTGTTTGATCTTGTCAGCTTCTAAGTTGATGATAGTTGCCTTCTGTTCCTCAATGATCTTTAAACTATCTTCCCATTTAGTACTAAATTCAGAGATTCTAGACAAGTTAGCAGCTCTCTCAGTTTGCAACTTAGTGATTGTCTCTTTTTGCTCTTCAGAGACTTTGCAGACTTCTGCACTCTTCAGACACAGCTTTTTATATGATTCAGCAAGTTCATCAAAAGTTAGTTCTTCTTCACATGATTCAGTGTCAGATGTGCAAACACTTGTCAATACATGTATAGCTTTTGCAGTATCGGCTTCTCCTTCAGAATCTTCATCTGACCAAGTTACAGTTAGCCCCTTCTTTTGTTTCTTCAGAAAGGTTCCACATTCACTTCTAATGTGACCAAACCCCTCACATTCATGGCATTGAACACCTTTATTTGGAGCTGATTTCTCATCTGTCACAGGTTTTCTGAAATTCCTGTAAGTGTTGCGACCAATGTCAGCTGCACCTGTCTTAGAGCGTTTGTCCATTCTCTTTAGCACCTTATTAAATTGTTTTCCCAAAAGAACCATTGCATCAGAGATGCTTTGTTCAGATTCTGTGTCACTCAGTTGATCTTCTTCTTCAGCATTTGAAACAAAAGCAATACTTTTGTTTTTCTTATCCATCTTTTCATTTGTGGCTACCTCATAGGTTTGTAGTGAACCAACCAGTTCATCTAGCTTCATATCTGTGATATCCTTTGCTTCTTCTATAGCTGTGACTTTCATGTCAAACATCTTAGGTAGAGACCTGAGCATTTTTCTTACCAGCTTTTCTTCAGGTATCTTTTCACCCAAGGCATCAAATTGATTGTCAAAATCAAGTATGGTCATGTGAAAATCTTGAATGGTTTCATCATCATTCATTCTTAGATTCTCAAACTTAGTTGTTAGGAGTTGTAGCTTAGATAGCTTCACTTTAGAGGTACCTTCATGAACAGTCTCAAGAATTGTCCAAGCTTCCTTAGCACAAACACACTTTTTGATGAGTCTGAATATGTGCTTGTCAACACCATTATATAGCGCATATAAAGCCTTTGAGTTTGCAAGAGCAAGCTCATCTTCTTCTTTGGACCATTCTTCAGCAGATTTCAACTCAAGAGTTGGTTTACCATCTTTGTCCATCTTCACAGGTGGAGTCCATCCTCTCAGAATTGCCTTCCATGTCTTGCTATCAATTTGTTTTAGGAAGGCCATCATGCGGGACTTCCAATAGTCATAGTTTGAAGCGCCAACCAAGAGAGGTGGTCTGGTAACAAAACCTCCTTCTTTGTCCATCCTTGCCAGAAACGATTTCCCTGGAGCTCACCCTAAAATTCAGAACAGGGTGCCTGCTCTGATGCCAATTGAAATTCCTGGCACACAGTGGACAGGTGTTGCTCAAGGTGTAGCAACACTTGTCTGTTGTAGACAGATGTTGTCACTGGTGCGCCAACACTTGTCTATAAACAGAGTAAATAACATAAAACAACACAAGCAGTAAAATAAATAACACACGAGAGTTGTTAACCCAGTTCAGCCTAAAGCCTACTCTGGGGGATACCAATCCAGGAATGAAGTCCACTATCAGCAGTATTACTTCGAAGCTAAACTCACCCGTTTACAACTTCTCACTTAATCACTACCCAATGACCCTTCTACCTAGGAACTCCTAGATATGAGACCCCGTCCCAATTCCCACCTTAGCAACACAGACAGCGCTGCTATTCAATTCCACAAAACACAACAGGTGGAGACACACTCCTAAGAAACTAGGATTCACTCTTGCTTAAAAGCTTGCGAGTAAACCACACAACACAATAGAACAATCTCCGTACTTCAAAGCTTAGGAGAAGTTCACACTTACAACTCAATAACACTCAGGTCCTAAGCTTGCATCAATGAGACACAAGATAGGCTCACAATTAACACTCTAAAATCCCTAAAACACACGCTTTGTAAGAACACGATTTTAGATGCTTGAAACCATATGCTTGCCTTCGTATTTATAGTAGTAGAACGACTTGGGCTTCAAGAAAAATTAGGGCTTCTAGAATTACGGCAGCTGTGATATATTTCTGAAAATAATAGTTATATTTTTGAAACCGCAAAAATATATTTTCCAAAAATATAATTCCTTTGGAAAATAAAACTAGGGTTTAGCTGCCTCATGAAACACATTAAACACGTGCGCCTTCTTCTGTAAGAAACCTTGACATAATTCTTCCAACAGATCTTCAAAAGATTGAGTAGAAAATAATAACATCCAGCTGGCGCGCGCAGAACAGAGTCAGGTGTTGTTCCAAAGTGTCACAACATTTGTCACAACACTTGGGGTCAGCACACTTGTCTCAACACTTGGCTAAAATATGTTTTTGCAAAATGTAGCCAATATAAAAACCCAACATAGGTAAAGGGTGTTACCTGGTAATGGGCGTGTCAAGATGGGTGGTGATGCTAGGAACTCCTTTAGTTGTCTGAAGGCTTCTTCACATTCTGGTGTCCAGGAGAATCTTTCATTTTTTCTAAGGGATGCGAAGAAGTGGAAACCCTTTTCGCCCGCGCATGATAGAAATCTGGATAGTGCCGCTATTCTGCCTGTCAAGGTTTGGACTTCTTTCACGGATGTAGGGCTCCTCATGTCTATGATGGCTTGGCATTTTTCGGGGTTAGCCTCTATTCCTCTGCTGGTGAGCATAAACCCTAAGAATTTTCCGGCTTGTACTCCAAAGGAACACTTTGCTGGGTTTAGTCTCATGTTGTACTTTCTTACTGATCCCATGATGTCCAACAAATCGTCATCATGGCGACTTCCCTCGGAAGTTTTTACTACCATGTCGTCGATATATACCTCTAAGTTCTTCCCTATTTGCTTGGCGAAAACCCTGTCCATCAACCTTTGGTATGTTGCTCCCGCATTCTTCAATCCAAAAGGCATGACGTTGTAAAAGTAATTGCATGTGTTCGACATAAAGGCTGTATGGCAGGCGTCTGAGGGGTTCATCTTTATTTGATTGTATCCGGAGTAGGCGTCCATGAAACTCAACATCTTGCACCCCGAGGCGCCATCAATTAACCTATCTATGTTGGGTAGGGGATATGGATCTTTGGGACACGCCTTGTTTAAGTCTGTGAAGTCCACGCACATTCTCCACTTCCCGTTGGCCTTTTTCACCATGACGACATTTGCCAACCATGAGGGGTATTTTATTTCTTCGATGAATCCCGCTTCCTTTAGTTTCTCTACTTCTTCTGCTATAGCGACTCGTCTTTCTTCTCCCACCTTCCTTTTTCTTTGGGAGACTGGTTTTGTGCTGGGTGATATTGAAAGTTTGTGTGTTATCACCCCTTCGTCTATCCCTGGCATATCTGAAGGCTTCCATGCGAATAGATCAGCGTTATCCTTCAAGATTTTGATGATTCGTCTCCTCTCTTCGCTGGGCAATGCTGTTCCCAAGCTGGTTGTCTGGTGTGGGTCATTGCCAATTTGAACCTGCTCCAAGTCTTCTATAGGACTTACCCTTCGATCCTGAAATTCTTCCCTCGGATCCATATCTGCGCTCTCTATGACGTTTATGCCGCCTGGAATTGCGGTTTGTTTTCTTTCGAATTTTCCGCTTGCGCTGGAAGTTCGGTGTCGTATCTTTAAGCTGGACTCGTAGCATTTCTTGGCGAGGATCTGATCGCCCCTTACTGTTCCTACTCCCCCATTCTCAAGGGGGTATTTTATTGCTAGGTATAGAGTGGACATGGCCGCCCCTAATGTGTTAAAGGCGGGCCTTCCTATAATAATATTATAGGAGGTAAAAGGAGTTTTAACTACCAGGTATCGCACCTTGATAGTTTTGGCGTTGCCGCCTTCTCCAAACGTGGTAAGAAGAGAGGCATAGCCCATTACATCCACCTGTTCGCCAGAGAACCCAACCAGGGTTCCGGAGTATGGCTGCAGTTGCTCTTCTGCCAATTGCATGGCCTTGAAAGCTTCCCAGTACATAATGTCCGCTGAACTCCCTGAGTCTATCAATACCCTTTTTACGTCACAGTTCAAAATTTGGACTTGTATCACTAATGGATCATCGTCATGAGGTGCTACCTCCATACCATCCTTTGCAGTGAACGCCAAATCTGGTACGTCTAATGGCTGGGGTTGACTTACGAGGTATATTTCCGAGATGGCTCGGCGTACATACCTTTTCCTTGCTGAGCTTGATTCGCCCCTGCCTGAGAATCCTCCTGCTATTGTATTCACGGAGATTCTCCCCTTGGGAGGCTCTCTATTTGGCCCAGGAGGGTCTCGTGGCTCCTGTCGGGGGACTTTTGGCACGACAACCCGCCCTTGGGCGGCGTCGTCGATGAATTTGCGAAGGTGTCCGCTTTTTATCAGTTCTTCGATTAAATCTCTTAAGCGGAAGCATTTTTCTGTGGAGTGACCTCTACACCTGTGATATGCGCACCAGGCGTTATCGTCCAGCCCCATGGGAATGTTACTGGTCCTCCTTGGGGGGAGGCTGGCCAAACCAGTGGCCAGGATTTCGTTTAAGACGTAAACTTTTGAGGCGTTTAATGGCGTGAGGTCTTCATTGGCGGGATGATTCCTGAATTCTCTTCTGGGCGGTTGGCGGTAGGGCTTCCCATGATGCCTCTGCCATGGGTCTCCTTGGTGGCCTCCCGTTTTTGGTCGTGGGTGTTCGGGCGCTCTAGTGGCACGGCCCACGTATTCCTTCTCCTTAACGTCTCTTTGTCTTTTCTCGGCGTTACTTTCTTCGCCCTTGATATAACACTCCGCCCTCTTGTTCACCTCTTGCATTGACGAGGCTGGCTTTTGGGCTAAGGACTCGTTGAAATGTCCTGCTCTTAGCCCATTGTGGAAGGCTGCCACGAACATCTCCTGATTTGGATTTGAGACTTTGATGGTGGCTTCGCTAAATCTGGCGAGGAAGTTACGCAATGACTCGCCATGGTTTTGGAAGATGGAGAAAAGACTGGTTGATGTGACTTTCACGTGTTTCGATCCAGCGAACTGGTGAATAAATTTTTTATGAAAGTCAGCATAACTCTCAATTGAGTTCTTTGGAAGGTTCATGTACCAACGTAGGGCGACATCCTTGAAGGTGCCGGCTAATAATTTACACTTTAGATGTTCCGGAGCATTGATTATGGCGGTTTGTGTTCCAATTGCCATCAGGTGCTCCCTTGGATCCGTCTTTCCGTCGAAGGTAGGAAGATGAGGAACCTTGATTGTTTCCACCACTTGGGCATCCCACAAGTGTTGTGCTAAGGGCTGTACGTCCATGACGCCCTCTCCCTCCTCCTCCTCCGAAATCAATTTCGCTTTCTCTTTTTCATTAGTTCTCTCGGCTTCGATGGCCGCAATCTGAGTTTGTAAGCGCCGTATTTCTACAACGGCGGCTTGCAAGGTGTTAACGCTAGAGCTATCGTTGTTTCCATGTTCTCCAGCCATGTGAAGATGTTTGATTTTTCGTCTAGTTGCTGTGATAGGCTGGGATCAAATGATTTTACCGCAGCCCCACGGTGGGCGCCAAAATGTTCTGGTAAAAAACGAGGGGGTTTGTATTATTGATCAAATGGTGTGATTACACTCAGTTCAATCCCAACAACCCTGGGAGTTTAATAAGTCAGAATTCGATCTCTTTACAAATGAGAGTATGGAGCTATTTATAGAGCTTCTAGTCTTCTTCTCCAAGCAAGGGTTCCTAAAAATCCGGTCCTTAGCATCCTCTTCGGCGGTATAGCGTGAAAATAGGGATGAGAACCTTGGTCTCCAAGCTGTGGCAGTTGCGGGAAGTTTATTTCTTCCTTCTTAAGTTAGCGGTTGATACAAGGAAGGAGAAGATATTTACAGTAACACAGAATCCACCCTTTTTGGCGTTGCCTTAGAGTTGCAGGTCACGCCCTAGCTTCTAATCGCCTATTGGGTATTTTAGGGCTTACTTGATTTGGGCTTATCATCCTTTTTACTCTAATTGGGCTTACTGGATATTTTCTTAAGCCCATTGCCCAGTCCAGTTACAGACCGTTGATTTCCATCAGACAGCCAAGATCTGATCTCATCAACACTGTCTGATCAATCAGACAGCCCAGATCATCCGAATCCATCAGATTCCAGCGCGTGCACCACACGGGATTACACCCTGGAGAGAAGAATCTACTTTTTAAAAGCAGGACACGTGTCGCTGTCTGATCGGCTGGGCGTGATTTTTTTCCATTTAATACTTTGAACTCAATTATTTCGTTGTAAATTAATTTTTTTATTTTTTTTTTATACCAAAATTCATAATTTTTTTTTTTCTACAAATAGAGACTTGGTTCATTTGATTTGGACACAGAAAAAAAAAACCCAATTTTTCACTACCTTAATCTCATTTTTCACTACCTTACATCAACTCACTGAAACCATTCTACCAGCAAAATGGTTTCAGATTACAACTCTCTGAAACCATTGTACCAGATAAATGGTTTCAGAAGCAAACACAATTAATAAATTACTCACTGAAACCATTCTACCAGTAAAATGGTTTCAGAATACAACTATGTGCAACCATTCTACAAGCTAAATGGTTTCAGAAGCAAATAACTAATAATCAACTTACTGAAACCATTCTACCAGCAAAATGGTTTCAGATTACAACTCTCTGAAACCATTGTACCAGATAAATGGTTTCAGAAGCAAACACAATTAATAAATGACTCATTGAAACCATTCTACCAGTAAAATGGTTTCAGAATACAACTATGTGCAACCATTCTACCAGTAAAATGGTTTCAGAAGCAAACACTAGTTTTTAATTACCGTTTTATCTCATTTAATTAACTAAAAATAGTTTCAGGTCTCCAAAAATTTCATAAAATATACCAAAAGTTCCAGAATATTATCTACTATTTTCCTGGTATAATGGTTTCAGTGAGTTGGTTGAGTGGTGCGTGTTAAATTACAAAACACAAGTAACGTATTTAGTAGACAAAAAATGAGATTAAGGTAGTGAAAAATTGCATTTTTTTTCGGTGTCCAAATCAAACGAACCAAGTCTCTATTTGTAGAAAAAAAAAATTATGAATTTTGGAATAACAAAAAAAAAATAAAAAATTAATTTACAACGAAATAATTGAGTTCAAAGTATTAAATGAACAAAAATCACGTCCAGCCAACCATTGTGTGACACGTGTCCTACTTTTAAAAAGCAAATTTTTCTCTCTCCAGGGTGTAATGCAGTGTGGCGCACGCGCTGGAATCTGATGGATCAGGATGATCTGGGCTGTCGGATTGATCAGACAGTCTTGATGAGATCAGATCTTGGCTGTCTGATGGAAATCAACGGTCTGTAACCATGGTCCTTCGGTACGCGCGCGACACTGGATCCGCGTCCATTGATGGGTATTTTGGTTAATTAATTAAAAAGAATGGGTATTTTGGTCCAATTGAAAAGGTGCACTTTGCTAACTTAGACCTAACTAGGGTCTAAGTTAGAAAACCCCATATATATATATATATAGCGAAATTACAATGAATGATATAAAACTTACTACGTGGTTAAAAGTAATGAGGATAAATTAGCAACTTTGGTGGTAATCAATTTTAATATATTAGTAATAGACAATAGAGAAAATGATTTATCTAAGATTCGCTATATGGAAAAAAAGAAACAAATTTAATGTAATTTTAGTGTTAGTTTAAAATTTTATAATTTAAAAAGGTAAAAATATAATTTTAATAGATGGATTCGTTTATAAGTTCAGATATTCCCATTTTCGTCCACTCTTTTCAATCAGAGAAAACACAAACCCAGACTCATACTCAACTGATTCAAATTTTTCCGATCAAAGACGTTGGGGCTAACCCATGTGAGTTGGTCTAGTGGTATTGACTTGAGACCTTAGAGTGTGCTTCTCTCATGGTCGTAGGTTCGATTTTTTCTGATGTCATTCGATGGACTAGTTCATACAAAACAAAAAAAAATTGACTTTAAATAGGCCTCCGTAAATGAGCCGTGGGATTAGTCTACTCAAATTAGTTAGTCATTGGGCCGAATACCTAATTGTTTTAAATAAATAAAAAAAATAATAAAAAAAGAAAAGAGACGTTGGGGCTAGTTGGTAAGTCTCGCGCCGTTGGGCGTGTTTTATTTCTTTCTTGCTTTGATAATCAGTCACTTCAACTTCTTCACTCACTCACTCACTCACTCTCTCGTTCTCACGTCGTTGCAACGTTTCTTTCTTTGAAACCTCAAACCCTAATTTCTTGTTTGTTCCACAATTTCTCAATCAATTGCTCATCAATTTCTCAATCAATTCCACAATTCAAACCCTAATTCACAACACCATGATCGATTTTGCTTCTCATCATCATCCAACCCTGTTTTTCAACAAGGGTGATCATCATCTCAATGATCTTCAAACTGATAAGAAGAAAACATTCAACTCTGCCAAAGCACACACAACCTCCAAACCTGTTGTTCAACCACCTCAAACAAACGATCAAAATCGCATCTTGAAGATCACCTTTTTCTCCTCTTCTGTTCGTAACAAGGAGAAACAACAACAGGAGAAACCTTATTTGTGTCGTGTTTGCGAAAGGGCTTTTACATCCAACCGAGCTTTGAATGGACATATGAGATGTCACAGTTCCAAGAAGGGTACTTCTCCATTTTTGACTTGTCAAGATGCTATTGACTTGTCAAGGTTTTTGCCCCCAAAAACCTACAAGACTCGTAAACGTTCCAAGAGATTTGTCATTGATGATGATGTCCGTGAGGTTGCTCAATCATTGTTAGATATGTCTTGTGGGAAATCGTTATATTTTGATGCGGATAATCACGATAACAACGGTAAAAGATTGAAGCTTTCCGATGAAAAAGCAAGGTGTTGATGATCCTTTGTCTATTTGTGTTAATTGAATTGAATGAACAGGATTTTATCATCTTATTATTGTTATAACTTGTGCTGTTTCGATGTTTTGGTAGTGGAATTTATTCTTGTATATGAAGTATAGAATTGATTTCGATATTTTGGTAGTGGAATTTATTCTTGTATATGAAGTATAGAATTGAAACACTTGAGTTTTTGTATGATGTTTTTTTGTTTGAATTCATATTCTTACACTTGTTATTGTTTATTTCATGTGTCATTCTTTCATGAATTGATGAGCAAAAAAGAAAAACCAATGATCCTTTGCCAAAGTCACCTAGATTGGTAATAATGGTCTCATTAAGGAAAGTTGATATTTTTGGATTATCACAAAAATCTACTGATGATCTCTCTGCTACTTTATTGATCATTTGGATTATAAGGTAAGTTAGCTTTCCATTAAGTTTTCTTATCCGACTCCGTCTAAGTAATTGATTGCTAACTATTCATTTTTGTTGGTCATTTTGGTTTTAATCTTTAACACTTCTTGATGCATTCTATTCAACCATCACTATATCTCATTTGTTAGTACGAATCATTTATACTCTTTTCTAACTTCAACGTTATCCATCGTTCTATCTTTATCCTTGGTGTTTTCTTTTTTCAAAGCAGTTGTAACTGTACTTGTGAAATTTCACCAGTGAAACATTACAGAGATGGAACCGTCAAATAGATAGGAAAAAGGGGCAAAATTGTGTGTAAAAATGTTTATGTATTCTCTCTCTTTTTGTCATCAAATCTGGAGTGTTGAGTAAATCTAACTGTAAAATTTTACTGCAACACCGGTGAAGGACTTAGTTGAGCCCTCAACCTAAAAGCCACCTTGTTTTCGTGTGGGTAATGTTGTCAATTTTTTTGAATTACGTTTTAGTCTCTAAACCGGTTATTTTGTGCATGTGGCTTATCCTTTTCTTTTCCATTTATATATTCAATCTGCTTAGATTTTTATTTTCCCTTTTTTCTATATTAAGTCTTTTATTTTTGGTGCAATGCTTAATACACTCACATTTATATCAAGATTCGAGATGAAAACGATATTTTCTGCGGATGCTTAAAACTTCTAATAGGGTTGTCGATTTCTTTTCACTTTTTTGTTATTCTGGATTTAAAATCTCCCTTTCAAATATTGATGTCTGTATCTTTTTGTATGTAATGGTGGGTGTCTCATAAACAGATTTTGAAGCACGAGTGGCCAGCAAGATGGCGAAGCTTCATTCCTGATCTTGTCTCAGCAGCTAAAACTAGTGAAACAATCTACGAGAATTGCATGACTATATTGAAAGTAGGTTTATCCCTGTTTTCATTAGATTTTATTTCTTATGTCTATGACTAACTTAAAAAATGTCTGTTCAGCTTTTGAGTGAAGAGGTTTTTGATTTTTCGAGAGGAGAAATGACACAGCAGAAGATAAAAATGTCATATGACTAACTTAAAAAATGTCTATTTTTGTTAATTGAATTGAATGAACAGGATTTTATCATCTTATTTTTGTTATAACTTGTTCTGTTTCGATGTTTTGGTAGTGGAATTTATTCATGTCAATGAAGTATAGAATTGAAACACTTGAGTTTTTGTATGATGTTTTTATGTTTGAATTCATATTCTTACACTTGTTATTGTTTATTTCATGTGTCATTCTTTCATGAATTGATGAGCATAAAAGCAAAACCAATGATCCTTTGCCAAAGTCACCTAGATTGGTAATAATGGTTTCATTAAGGTAAGTTAATATTTTGGATTATCACAAAATCTACTGATGATCTCTCTGCTACTTTATTGATCATTTGGATTATAAGGTAAGTTAGTTTTACATTAAGTTTTCTTATCCGACTCCATCTAAGTAATTGATTGCTAACTATTCATTTTTTCTGGTCATTTTGGTTTTAATCAACACTTCTTGATGCATTCTATTCAACCATCACTATGTCATTTGTTAGACATAAAATTTGCAAAGTTTTGTTCTGTCAAAGACAGGTTGGTATGCTTATTGAGCAAGCTTCAAGGACGCCACTGACACCGTTCAGGAAAAACCTCTCCAGGTTCCTCCATCTTCTCATTTCACTTGTTGTGTCGATATTTATTTACTGAGCTTAGGTTAATCACTGTAATATGTTCAATTTACGCGCGTGAAGCCTTTCTTATCGATTATTAAGTCAATGATCCTCATTGGTGGAGTGGAAGTAAAAACTGACATGAAGAAAATTGAGGAACAAGGAGCAAACATATTGATCATCTGGCCTGGTCGATTACACGACATGATGAATTGGACGGATGTTTTGGATTTCAAAAGTTGAGGTATATCTTTCACTATTTATACAACATACATGCAGATACATGCTGTAAAAGAATTTTCTGGATTTATTATGCGATCATATTGTACAAATTAATTAATTCATGTTGTAGCTTCATGCTTTAAGATTCCTTATCTTCTACTGCATTTGTGTATTAGTAGGAGTAGGGTTTAATTGTAATTGTGCCTACAAATGTTGATTTTGGATGAGGTTGTTAGATTCTTAGATATGGGGTTCATGAAGTAGATAAATACTATCATAACTTAGTTGCCTAAGCAGATAAATGCTTATTCTCTGCTACTCAAACTCAGGTTGCTGAAGAGCTTGATAAAACAGGATCGAGGAACAAACAAAAACAACAAATGGGCAATGACATGCAACATCAAAACAAAGAGTCTTCAAAGGCACTTTTGGTTCTTCACATTGAGGTATTGCATATAAAGCATGTCATTGAACTGGAGATTAGATCTGTGACTTTTATGGCTAGTGATTTCATTCTTTCATTTTAGTAGTAGAATCACTACAATTTTTTTGCAACATTCATAATTCAATTCATATTATTGTAGTTATTTCAATAACAAAAAAGGGGGGGGGGTTGATGATGCAGTGCCTATTTCTACAAGTCATGGGCGTGAAGAGATTCAATTTAGGTTTTCCTTTGTTTGTTTTGTAGGAATGGTAGAGATTAAGATGCTAACTGATTATGCAAGTGAAGAGCCTAATTTGTGCCAATGGATGCAAGAGGATAAAGAACTGTCTACTCATGGCCATTATCTTTACTACGAGATTTGGAGATACTGATAAAGAGCTTTATTTGGTCAGGGGATATCACTCAAAGGAAGCTGGTAGTTGTTAGTTGGAAGAACGTGTGCAAGCCTTTTAATCATGGTGGTTGTGGCCACAGGTGTTTATTTACTCTCAACGAGGCCTCAAATTTAAAGTTTTGTTGGGACATGTTACATTCACAGGAACATTGGGCTATATTACTGAGAAGCTGGGTCTGTAGAGATAAACAATGCATCAATCACCACATTTTTTCATCCTTATGGAGTAGCTTCAAGTCGGAGTTCTAGCTTTTTACTATAAATTTCTGGAATGACAGATGGTGTGATAAACAATCTTTGGCTCAAACATAACACATACCTGTCAATCTTCATCAGTTTCTTTCTGCTACTGTTGCAGACTTTAATCATAGCACCATTGGCATATTCCTTTTGATCTGGAAGTTATGTTCCCTAATCTCAGACACATTATTGATAGGGTTTCAATCCTAATGGAGCATAAGCCTGATGTATTCCCCAAACACTTCCCTCTCATCGCATCTCAATTTTCCTTCTTCTCTCTCAAATCACAACCAAAAACTCATTTTCCCTCTCTTTTCTCTCCGATCAAAATGGCACGTACAAAACAAACCGCTCGCAAATCCACTGGAGGAAAAGCACCAAGGAAACAACTAGCAACAAAAGCCGCACGGAAATCTGCTCCGGCGACCGGAGGAGTGAAGAAACCTCACAGATATCGTCCAGGAACAGTTGCTTTAAGAGAGATCAGAAAGTATCAAAAGAGCACAGAGCTTCTCATTTGGAAACTTCCATTCCAAAGATTGGTCAGAGAAATCGCTCAGGATTTCAAAACTGATGTACGATTCCAAAGTAGTGTTGTTTCTACTCTTCAAGAATCTGATGAAGCTTATCTTGTTGGTTTGTTTGAAGATACTAATCTTTGTGTTATTCATGCTAAGAGAGTTACTATTATGCCTAAGGATATTCAACTTGCTCGTAGGATTAGAAGCAGGGCTTAGATTTGATTTCTTAGGGTTTATGTTCTCGATTAGATCTCTGTTAGGGTCCGGTTCTTGGTTAAATTTCTGTTAGGGTTTGAATCTTGACTAATCATTATCTTGTAAGAAATTTTCAATCTACTTTATAATGTAATCAGGTTAAATTTGAATTGAATGAGATTAACAGTCTTTGTTTCTGATGTAATTTTACACAAATCTAAGTTCACAGAATTTTCAAGTCATAAATTATTATTTTTCTCTGCACGAACACTTGTTTTCTATCCTCAAAACCGATATTCAAACACGATATGTGTTATTAAAATACGCTCTCAGAAATTGTGTCCAAATAACCCAACTGCTCATAATTTGTCCAAATTAAACAAACTTATACAAAGGCTTGAAAATCTATTAATCTCAAAGCTAAAAACACATAAAATGTGACTCTTTCTGCATATACTAACATATACACAAAACTGTCGCTAATCAATTTATTCATTCACAACATGGTTGAAGCTCAATGGCAATTCAAAAGCATCAACATCAAAAGGCCTCTGACCAATATAATTACCAGGAGGATCATAGTTACAACTAATAATCGTACTCCGACCATCGTTACATTTTACCTTAGCACATCCAACGCGAACCGAATCGCGCCAAACAACTTGAGTATAATGTCCACATCTATAACCAACAGCACATGTATTACTATTGTAATCATAGTATTGTTTCTCATCAATCCACATGTTAACAGCAGATGTTCCTGTTATGTCACCACTGCTCCATGCTAAATTTTCACCATATGGACCCTTTGAGTGTACCATTTTGCAATTTGCTTTTAATTGGTTTACATAGTTTTGTGCATATGAAGCAACATTTTGATCCCAATATATTGGGCCAACACCAACTTGAGAACGTGCTTTATTGTGAATGTTGAGGTAGTCTTGTGGTGAGTTTTGAGCATATGAGATTTGTGTGAATGTGGTTATTAGGATTGCTATGAGAGGAAAGAGAAGTGAGATCATTGAGGCTCTCATGTTGTGAAAAGTTTGTGTTTGATGGATTGTGAGTAATTAGAGACAATGTAGAAGCCTATTTATAGAGTTTAATTGTTGTGCACCGTCGGTGTAATTTTTTTTACACATACATGCAATGACGCGTTGCCACATCATTTAATGAATGTGACACATCATGTGTTTTTAATGACCATACATGATGTGTCGGTATATTATTGGACGCATGCGCAAAATAACTTTACACTGACGAATTTAATTTATATGCAATAAACTTTGCGAGTAAGATATTCTCTTGTCCACACTTTTTTTGGGTGCCAAACGCCCGAGTATCCTCTACTCATAATTATACCGTCTAATTTTTTAAGTTAGGTTGAATAAAGTGGTTGACAAAAATTTTGGTGAAAAATTTAACGTTGTTATATTTTTAAGGGTTTGATTAGAACTTAAAACCCGTGATTAAAGAGAATCAAATTATATCATCCAAAAACTCTTCGATGATCTTACACATCCTTTAACGCAAATTTTTCTATTTTGTTATCATTTTTACATTGAATCTCAATATTTAGGGAATCTAATTTTTGTTTTATGGAATATACCTAGCGAACCTAATTTAGAGTATGTTTTTAATTTTGAAAAAAAAAAAAACACTGTTTTTAAATTTAAAAAACTATTTCTTTATGAGAAAAAAAGTAAAAACTGCAGTAGCTAACAATATACGTAAGTCTTGTCCTTATCAATTTCACCGATCTAATCCTTAATCCTCCTAACAAAATTTTCAACTAGTAATTAACTAGCTAATAAAAATGGGCACACTAAAAAACATCATACGACTTTTTTATTTTTTAAACAATAAACATCATACTTACTACGTACTTGAATGCAAAGAAGTTTTCATTGGTTTGGATAAACTTTAAAATGAAGTATTACCAATTGGGGCATTTAACTAATGTGGTGGCTGAACGTGGAAGTAAGACATAATTAGAGGCTGCTAAGGGTTTATAATAGAATATACCCTCAATTTGTAAGATACATCAATTATCACTGCATATGGGACACAAGTTGCAAGAGCCATTGCCTTTCATTATGACTTTTTTCTTTTTATGATAATTTGGAGGGATGAATGTCAAAATTATAACTTTAACTTATATATAATGGTTAAATATATTTTAAAGTTCATCTAAATATATCAATTTTTAATTTTAGTATTTTTTTAAAAAATTAACTTTGTACTTTATTCTGTTTTTTATTTTATTTTATTTTATTTTATAAAAGAATGCTTATAACATTTCATTCAAAATTAATTGATTAATACATATCGGTACATCAATAAAAATATTGGAACTAGTTAGAGATGTGTCTACCCTTATACTTTATCCTGTTATTGGATATAGTTGATCTGCACATGATATAATGTATGGCTTTCAACTATTTGAATGAAATTGCTTCAAAAAAAAAATGCTATTTGAATGAAATATCAATTTCTTTACAAAAAAAACATAAAATTTATTTTGACAAAAAAATAAAAATAAAAATTGTTTAGGCCCAATTGGAACTTTTGTTGCGTTTTTCTTTTCTTTCTAAAATTTGTTGAAAATTATAGAAAAAACACTATTATAGTTAAGCTATAAGATAATTGAATTAGCTTATCAAACTAAGCTATAAACTAATAAAAATAAACTAAAAGCTCGTGAGAAAAAAACATTACTAAATAGTTTTTTTTTTTGTTATATGAACTTATAAGTTATAAACTATAAGGCATAAACTTAAAATGTGGTGTTACCAAAACATGGATAATAGTAGAAAAAAAATACTAACATAAATTTATTGTTTAGTTAGTTTAATTTATTTCCTTTTGGTTGTTTCGTGTTGAATTATTTTCTGCACATGTTACTTTCTATTAAAGATAATCTTAATTGAAATGTGTCGGACACTGACCATATGTAAGTATATTTCTTTGTCAAAATTCGAACATTGATATGTTATGTTGCAAGAATCTAACCTCTTTCACTATATCAAACTCCGTTGGTTCTATGATGCTCTTTACTAACACTACTTCAAAATAATCTCTTGTCAATGACTTCAACAAAAAAGACATGACCACCTTATTTATTTAATGGAATGTGAAACCCTATTTATTGTATTTGTACGTAGGAGTTGTTTTTGTTTTGTTCTTTTTGAGTGAATGTAGTACCACCTATACTTGATCCCATTACCTGAGTTTAGTACTCCTTATACTTTGTTCCTTTTCTAATATATTTGGCCATTTAAAAAATAAAATTAACACTATGTTGATGGAGGTAGTTGAAATGTGCCTTGAAATCTCAGTTACAATTTGCATCTTTGTTGTTTTTTAAATTTTTTGGGAATAAAAATATATTTTCTTGGAAGACACTCTGACTTGGATTTGCTTTATTTTAAAACAGATTGTTTCTAGGATTTAGGCATATATTTTTCTATAAATAGAGGTTGAATTTATTTTTTGGTACAAAAATAGAGGTTGATTTATTCATAGAAAAATTGAGAGAGAGGAATAATGTAGAGACCAGGATTAGGGTTTGCCACCACAAAAAGGCTAGCGTCTTAGAGAGGAAAAAGAGTTTTTCTCTTGGGACAACTCTAGGGTGGGAGAACTATATTTGTAGTACACCTTGGAAAACACTAATCAAATTGAGTCTAAGAGATTCGGGTTTTGAGTAGAATTAGGATTAATCCTTGTAACTCATTTGTAAAGTTATTCTTTGATATAATGGAACGGAGGGGCTGCTCTCTCCCCAAACTAGGTCATTGTTGGACCGGACTGGGTAAACAAATTATCATGTTCTTTCTTTCTCCTTTATCGGTGTCGTTATTATTATTGTTTATTCCGCTTTGTTATTGGTTGTAACGACCCAAATTTATTATTCACTATGTAAGTGTTTAATTATTTGGTGACGTGGTTTTTAAGTAAGATAGTAACTTTAAGTTATTTATCGAGAGTTTTAGTTAACGCTCGAGTTAGTGAGTTTTAACACGAGTTGGGCCAAGCAATTGGGCTTGAGGCCCAATGGGCCTTGTCTCATGAGAGGGGGGCGCTATTTATAGCCCCTAGAGAGAGAAAGTGTCACATTTTGTGACTTTGAAGAGGAGGAAGAGAGAAGGGAGAGCAAGAGGAGAGCTAGGGCAAGCTTGAGCTAGAGGGATCAAGAGCAAATCATCGAGCTTTCGTCGGATTAAGGTACGAGAGTTAGATTGCATATTCATGAGTGGTCATAAAGAGGGGAGGATGTCGATTCCTCCAATTCCCAAACTCTTTCACTCATTTTCATTTTGGGTTGAGGGATCTTGTAACACCCAAACCCATTATTTAATAAAATTCTACCATGATAAATCTTTTTCAAAATACGCGGCGGAAAATCAAAGTTTATTATTATAAAAGTCATGGTTCGAGCATTACACTCTTCAATCAAAATAACACTAATGTAGTTAATTAGTAAAATGCTTGTTTATACAAATCTTTGAATCAAATAATATATTTATTGATTATACAAAACAACCTTGTAAGACCCGTAATTACACAGTACTTTTGTGTAAGGAAAATAATTATTGACTAAGAGATTTTAGGGTTTTCGTTAAGTTATTTCGTAAGTTCCGTTGTAACAACAGCATCTTTGCTGAGTTAGGGTTTGTTTTGTGCTCGTGCGTTGGAAAGGCACAGACTTTTGGTCTGTGATCCTCTTTCATGAATGAGAAGGTTTCTATGAATTCAGAATGACGAGTTTTGGATTATTCTCGTTTTTGGAAAAACGCGTAGGAAATTTTACCCGCTGACGTAAAATTTTACGGTTTCTGAATTCAGTAAAATTTTGGGTGGAAGTTTTATATATCTGCGCGAGTTAGGATATGTCTTGAGAATAATTTTCAAGAGTGTGGAAGAAAATTACAGTCGCAGAAAAAGATTCGGCGATAAGTTTTGGAAATATTTTAAGACGGACTTCCGTTCCGTAAGTTTTCTGTTTTTACGAGTTTTGCTCGTCGCGGCGCGCGAGAGTTGTGGGGCGTGAGAGAAAATATCTAGATATTATTAAAGAGAAATGGAGGGCTAGGATTGGCCTAGAGCTTTTGTTTTTGATCAAGTGGCCATGATGGAGGGAGACTTTTTTGTCATAAGGAATGGTTTGGTAGACTTGTGGACTTAGAAAAAATTGTGAAACTCCTTCCTCCTTCCTCTCATAAACCGACCTCTTCTTCTCTCTCACTCACCTCATTGAAAAATTTTCATTTCATCATCAAATCCTTCCTTTTCAAGCTCTTTGGAACCTAGACTTGCTAAGGGAATCACTTCACTTAAGGTAACTAGTCTTCTCCTTTCTTTTGCTTGGTTAAAACTCATGATTCGAGGAATTTTTGGGTTATGTTCTTGAGAATTAGTTTTCTAGAAATTAGTTTTGGTTGTTTGTGGTTCTAGGGAAGTGTTTAGGAGTAGTATTTAAGCTTGTTTAAGCTTGGCATGTTGTGATTTCCATGGTGATTAAGATTTTCATAAAATATTTTGTTAGGGTTTGAAAAACTTATTTGAAATGATCATAACTTTGAAAAATTGTTTAGTGCCTTTTGGCCTTGTGATATATTCGGTTCATAACACTTGTCTTTTATTTATGAACGCGATGTATCTTGGTTTGTAAATTATTCAGGTACACACTTTGCTTCGTGGAAGCCCTGTAGTATAATATTTTGATATTATATTTATATTCCATTGAATGATGAATTGTCGAGATAGCTAAGGGCGTTCACGCGCGCCATTTTTATTTAGCGTGTTGTTTTAAAAAAAAAAAAATAATACCCCTTTTTCGGCTTTAAAAATCGGGGTGTTACATTTTGGTATCAGAGCTCGGCATTAGATCTTCAAAGGGAAAGTGTGTACATGAGTTAACAGTCTGAGGTCAGTTAGTTTAGAGTTGGATTCGCGTCGGGTTAGCAAATCATTTGTGGGTAGCAGTGTGTCTTGTTTGCTAGTATTGGCGCATTAACTCGTTTCGTTAATGTGTGTCTTCAACCAATCCGTGATTCAACTACGTTTGGCGCTTATCAAGTCGGATGTGGAATTGGAAAAAGATTTATTAGGCCAAGTGTGTCTCCGTGGGGAGCATCAGTCCTATGGGTGAAAAGGAAAGATGGACTTGGAGCGAATCAAAACTACAAGGGATTCTTGGAAGTGGCATTGGACGTGGCCACTCGACAATGTTGAGTGTGGACGAGTGGACTTCGTTCTTGTAAAGGATTGCAAGTACGGAATTATTTAGGGGAACCTCTTAAGAAAAATATTGGATGTCTTCTACGATGAGTTCGGGACAAGACTCGATGAAGCCGTTTAGTTGTCAAGAAGGTGCGACCGTTGTGGAATGGTGGAGCAGACAACGAGGTCAATTGGTATTAATTACGACGATTGGAAAATCATCGAGGCAAGTCGCACTAGAATTGAAGGACGTTGCGTGTCAAGAGTGAGTGAACCTAGCGTGGCTAGACGACGGTTATACCGACGATGGGTACCTTAAGGGTTTAAGTTGAGTGTTTAAGACATATGGGATTATGAAATGTGAGTATTAAGGTAAATCACGTGATGATTTAAGGTAGGAGAACAAATATCACGTTGATAAGTGATGAACTATGCGTAGTTCAGGGGATAGTAAGTATAGGTGTCGATGTGAGACAAGAATATAGTTGGTTAATTTTTGGATCAAGGGTGAATTTGGAGGGATGTTTAGGTAAAGAACGAGTAGTTCAACCTTGGAAAATGAGTTGTGTGTCGATGTTAAGCGATGCTAGAGGTATATAGTGTGGAAATACCTAGAGAGTTGTAGCTGTGTAAGCTAGAATTGTTAGTTTCGGCGGGTAAAACCTAAGAGAAATTAAATTTCTCAAGTAGTTTGACGGGATTAGACCATGAGTGAGTAGAGGCTCGGTATGAATGGGCATTTAAGTTAACGATTTCGATCGACCGAGAGGGATGAGTGATCTAGTAGCACCTTGAGTTTATGATATCATAGGAGTTGAAGTGGAAAAATTCTAAGTAAAACAAGCTATGGACGGAAATTTTCAGAAAATTTTCTAGAAATGTCGTGGATGAATAGAAAAAGGGTTCGTTAGTGAGAGCACTAAGACGATGAGAGTGATAGTCGGAAGGACTTTTTGTTGAATGTAAGATGAATGGAGAAATTTAGATAGCGTGACTAGTATTTTAAGTTTTTGAGGATTAGACTCGAAGAGATTGATTTAGGAATCAAATGTAATGAGGAAGTTATTGTAGCGTATGGTTTATTCTTGGTGGGTAGTCTAAAGAAGACGAGCATTAAGAATTGAGGAAAAACATGTAGGAAATCTCGGAAGAGACCGAAAAGGGTGATGTTGGAAACGGGTGATCACTCTTGCTTAGTTTCGAGGACGAAACTTCTTTTTGGTGGGTAGTAATGTAAGACCCGTAATTACACAGTACTTTTGTGTAAGGAAAATAATTATTGACTAAGAGATTTTAGGGTTTTCGTTAAGTTATTTCGTAAGTTCCGTTGTAACAACAACATCTTTGCTGAGTTAGGGTTTGTTTTGTGCTCGTGCGTTGGAAAGGCACAGACTTTTGGTCTGTGATCCTCTTTCATGAATGAGAAGGTTTCTATGAATTCAGAATGACGAGTTTTGGATTATTCTCGTTTTTGGAAAAACGCGTAGGAAATTTTACCCGCTGACGTAAAATTTTACGGTTTCTGAATTCAGTAAAATTTTGGGTGGAAGTTTTATATATCTGCGCGAGTTAGGATATGTCTTGAGAATAATTTTCAAGAGTGTGGAAGAAAATTACAGTCGCAGAAAAAGATTCGGCGATAAGTTTTGGAAATATTTTAAGACGGACTTCCGTTCCGTAAGTTTTCTGTTTTTACGAGTTTTTCTCGTCGCGGCGCGCGAGAGTTGTGGGGCGTGAGAGAAAATATCTAGATATTATTAAAGAGAAATGGAGGGCTAGGATTGGCCTAGAGCTTTTGTTTTTGATCAAGTGGCCATGATGGAGGGAGACTTTTTTGTCATAAGGAATGGTTTGGTAGACTTGTGGACTTAGAAAAAATTGTGAAACTCCTTCCTCCTTCCTCTCATAAACCGACCTCTTCTTCTCTCTCACTCACCTCATTGAAAAATTTTCATTTCATCATCAAATCCTTCCTTTTCAAGCTCTTTGGAACCTAGACTTGCTAAGGGAATCACTTCACTTAAGGTAACTAGTCTTCTCCTTTCTTTTGCTTGGTTAAAACTCATGATTCGAGGAATTTTTGGGTTATGTTCTTGAGAATTAGTTTTCTAGAAATTAGTTTTGGTTGTTTGTGGTTCTAGGGAAGTGTTTAGGAGTAGTATTTAAGCTTGTTTAAGCTTGGCATGTTGTGATTTCCATGGTGATTAAGATTTTCATAAAATATTTTGTTAGGGTTTGAAAAACTTATTTGAAATGATCATAACTTTGAAAAATTGTTTAGTGCCTTTTGGCCTTGTGATATATTCGGTTCATAACACTTGTCTTTTATTTATGAACGCGATGTATCTTGGTTTGTAAATTATTCAGGTACACACTTTGCTTCGCGGAAGCCCTGTAGTATAATATTTTGATATTATATTTATATTCCATTGAATGATGAATTGTCGAGATAGCTAAGGGCGTTCACGCGCGCCATTTTTATTTAGCGTGTTGTTTTAAAAAAAAAAAAAAAAATACCCCTTTTTCGGCTTTAAAAATCGGGGTGTTACAAACCTAGATAAGGAGACTCTATATACAATATAAAACCCCTTTTCCCGTGTCACAATCAGAGCAGAGCTTCACCGACGACTCGACATCGAATATCACAAAACCTGTAAATCTGGACTCCCAACGGTCCAGCACATAACACATAAAAGAGAGTTAGATAACATACTCAAAAATATACAAGTGTAAGTAAACGATACTTAAACACTTCATCACAAATCATACATAGTCTAACTCATGCATATACTTCATTAATCACATCTAATTAGGAGTTATAACCTAATTGTACTCATACTTCATTTATAAGCATACATCATTAACTTCATTTAATTATAAGCTACACAAGTTATAATCAAATATCAATCATAATTCACAAGATATTGAAGCCAATTACATTTAAAATCATCGGACAATCAACACATACAACAAGTCTAACACACATAGACAATTATCACAAATTCCAAACATATGTGTCACATATCAAATATCAAATAATGTACACATATCCTAATGCAATCTAATGCCACAATCTTCATGCTATGTCCCCTAGACATATCTAATGCATGTGGTACTTTATTAGAGTATCTCACCTCTAATATCCTTCTTTATCTGATAAATATAATCTGATATCCTTCTTTATTGGAATATCCAATATCACATATATTCATGAATGCATGTATGTATTTCATGAATTCACTCACAATCAATAGCATTAAGCTCTTCATTTATAATGTGGAACACTATCCAACATTTCTTCTTTATTAAGATAACACTATACCTTAATATACGTCTTTATCGAATAACATAATTCGATATACTTCTTTATTAAGTTAATTAACACCTTAATATACTTCTTTGACATTTTAACAAACATCATCAACACAATCAACAACAATTATATTCCACAAATATAATCAACAATTCATTAACACATCATTATTCATCAACAAGCAATCAATCATGGTTACAAACACTTAATTGCATGTTAGGATACCTTAAATACATGTTACAAGTGCCTAATTGCACTTTAAAACATCAACAAAACATGTTCTGCACAGTACTGGTCGCTTAGCGACGACCTAGCGAGGAATGGCGAGCAAAAGTCAGTGCATGGACAGCTTCTGGCGAGCGACAGCGAGCGACAGCGAGCGACAGCGAACTGGTCGCTCAGCGAGGGCCTATGGTCGCTCAGCGAGGGCCTCAGGATAGCAGCAGTCACCACCTGTTCGCTAAGCGAAGGCTTAGCGACAGCCTTCTGACAGCAATGTTCAAACTTCGTGATTTCACACCAAATCACCCAAAAATCTCATTTTTCATGTTATAAATCCCAAATAAGTTTATTTTCATGTACATAACATATATATAAACATAAAAGGACGGATTGATTCTCAGATCTACATCAAATACATCGAAAAAGTAAGGATTTAATACTTTTACTCAAAACTCACAAAAACACAATGTTCTTGAGTTTAATCATCTATAATTCCGTTTTTAACCATTAAATTCGTTCATACATCATGTTATAAGCATATTAAGCATGTTATGAACCTTAGAATCGATTTCCATTAAGAAAATCCATTCAAAACTAAAACGAAAATGGGGTGGAGGAAGTTCGGGTGAGGAGAAATCGACATTCTCCCCTTCCTCGTATCACCCACGAATATGAAATCTACTCTCTTACCTGGATTCAAAGAAAACACGACGAAGATCTCGAATCCCTAGCTCTTCTTCTTGCCCTAGCTCCTCAAGCTCTCTCTTCTCTTCTCTCAAGAACACAAGAACAAAAGAGAAATGAATTTCTCTTCTCCCTCTCATGGCCATAAGTAGCGCCCCCCACACATGAGACAAGGCCCATTGGGCCTCAAGCCCAATTGCTTGGCCCAACTCGCGTTAACTCTCACTAACTCGCGCGTTAACTAAAGCTCTCGATAAATAACTTAAAGTTACTATCTTACTTAAAAACCACGTCACCAAATAATTAAACACTTAAATAGTGAATAATAAATTTGGGTCGTTACAACTCTCCCTCACTTAAAAGATTTTCGCCCTCGAAAATTACGCAACTAAAACAACTCCGGATATCTTCTGTTTCCGACCCTCCAACAAAACGCTCAAAACGCTATACATTACTAAGTTTGACAAAATTAGTTTATCCCATCCAACACAATTTTTGTCTATTTATCAACAAGAGATCAAGGACGGCCAGTTCCTCAATTTGTCGATAGATAGTCAACAATCATGATATCGACATAAACCATTCTTATCAAACCGCTAAAACATCCACTTTGCACGAAACATCTATAGACTCACATTCTACGGTACACATAATGCTACCCACAACAAGTACAACTAATCGAACACACTCCGAAAAGATACTCCCGTGGAATACTCCATAACTCCACAAATCCTATAAGTCTCTGCTTCCCTCATGAATCACTTAACCGTGTTACATCACTTATTCATATCGTATCTTATTCCAAACATATCACTCGATAATTCAATTCCAACAATCATTTGATGACCAACATTCTCAAATCTTCCTCGACATATCCTAGAATTATCGTTTCTAACTGTCAAATTCCTTTTCGCACATATCTCCAATCATTGAGTCGAATCCCAATACGACTACTTCGTTCTCAAGTCATCTCTTAACCAACGTTTGCATTCCTTAACGCAAACATTTTCCAATATCACTCCTCCTTAATCTTTTTGTAATTCACTACTTCAAAATTAGGCCACCGCCTAAAATTGGTTCTCCAACAATCATAACTCCTATCTCGTTGATTCCAAAACGACATCTTCAATTCGCTCACAATCCATCTATCCACGTTCCCCATCACCTAGAATTGCAACAAGCATACTCTTCTCTGTTTATTCACCCATCGGTTTCTTATTCACCTCCGACCTCTACCAATCATCATCTTTCTATGGATAGCTATCTTTAAACTCTTCCTTAGTACATTCGATACCAAAATCAAACTCTTGAATTTAATCCTCAAAAACTCCAATACTCGTCATTCAATCTAATTCTATCCATTAAATTCTAATCAACTTTTGTCTTAGTACTCTTACTAATGACTCCTTGTCTACTCCCAATATGACATCTCTAGAAAATTTTCTAAAATTCTCGTCCAAAATACATTTTAAGTTATGCACCAAATCGCTACCGTTCCATCATCCATGATGAAACAATTTAAAATTCTTTACTTCATTGTCACCGATTGTGACCATACCACATCAACATCCACGATGCATCTAACAACACTAGTCTCCACTGACCTTCCTATTTCATAAATCCAAATTTCCTAGTAAATACTTACTTACTCTTATCTTGTGGGCACTACCAAATGCTCTCCGACACTTACCTTAGGCATCGCCCTCAACTTCTCACTATGTGTTCAAACACAACATTTACTCACATGTGCGGTAATCCTTTTTCGCAAACTCTCACCTAACACACGTCACTTCCAACATGCCTTCCTATTACTCATTCTCACCACGTTCTTCAACGGCTAACTTTCTTATTTCTAATCATTCTAAGACATTACTACTCACTTAGCTTCATCTCAACCTCCAAGATTCTACGTTCTCATTCAACATGTGACACCAATTGTCCGGTCATTATCCAAATCCAATCACTCTTTCTTCGACAAGCCTCTCACAAAATCCTTCGAATCGTTATCCTACTTCCATCTTTGAATAAAATCGATTATTCATACAATCCTTACTTCCAATGATTTAACAATCATACTCATCCTATCACAATGCCTCTTAATTCCATTCTAGTCTTATTTGAGAATTCACTTCTTTCTCTCGACCAACCAACACCAAGGTCTCACTAATCTTCACATCTTTTTCTCTAAGCTTCTCAAATCTCTTCTGAAAATCACTTCACACACTAGACTTAGAATTCCAAATTGTTCAACCAATTCAACATACTACCATATGCACGACTTACGTAAAACTTCTTACTCAAAAATCCTAATCACTTCCTCTTCCTAATATTCGACTCCTTCTAATCGAATAGGTACTTCAACTTTGGTCCACACAAACAACGCCTCCATACTTTTAGTGCAACACACGATCTCCAACCGTTCCGAATACTCTTCATCTCACTTAACCAATCTCACTAACGCCCCTACGGCGAAACACTTGGTCTGACAACTTCTCTTCTAGTAGTTTCTCACAACTCGTTGCTCCCATTCATTCCACTTCGAACAACGTCACCAACTCCTGAATATTCCGCTTCAAGAACATCTCTACTCATCCAATCTTCTCATGTTCAAAACATCTCGGAGGGATATAACCTTCTCCCCCACTTACCTCAAACTCACTCGTACTCTTCCACTAGAACTTCCGGTGCTCACACCTAACGGTTCTATCGTCTCTAAACATATTCTTCCTAAGAAGAAACTAGTATCGACATCGTTTACACGCATGTCGCATACAAGGGACAAAACCTAACCCACGATACCTAAACACTTACACAAAATCATGCAAGCATCCAAGTAACCTATACTTCCTTCACTTTTCAAAGTTAGGAAATCAAAACAACACAAGAAAAATGAATATTGCATAACAACAATTCATATTCACATTTATTCTAGTCCTAACAAACACAAGAAGGCAAGAATTTCACATCCAATTAACTTAGGACAAGACATCAACAAAAATAAAATTCTTGTCTGGCTCCCTCGCTTAGCAAAAGCTAGCGAGCTCCCGGCGAGACAAGTCAGAACTTCCTCAGAATTTAGTGAGACTTAGCGAGATTCAGTGAGGTTCGTTCCTCGCCTAGCGAACACATCCAAAAATCTGGGTGCTCTGCTACGATTTTGAACTTACGCTCACTAAACTGTCGTTTTCTCGACTCACTAATCCACAAAATCCAAAACATCAAGCATATAACATTATTATATACTTGAAAGTACAATTAGAATCATGCATCAACAATCAAAACATAGAATCGTGAGACCTTCACGTTTTTACTCATAAAACACATAGCAATTCAAGTTCCTAGTAATCATCTAGCACATGTTATAAACAAAACATATAACAAACACACACAAGGATTCACTAACATCCTACTCTTCTCACTTTCATGAAAAAATTTAGTTTTCACTTAAAAGAAAATAATTTTATATTTTCACCAAAATCTTCAAGAAATAATATTAGTTTTTAAAATTATTTCAAATCGTCATCACCACAAGCAGTTTTATATCATGCTGGATCATCACATGCAGTTTTATATCATGCCGGATCGTCACATGCAGTTTTATATCATGCCGGATCATCACATGCAGCTTTATATCATGCCGGATCGTCACATGCAGTTTTATATCATGCCGGATCATCACATGCAGTTTTACATCATGCCGGATCATCAACAATTAGCAAACAAGCATCAATCAATCAAGTTTAAACTACAAAAAGGTTAAACTCTACGCATATACAACTATTATAAACATAGGAGTATAGCACTCACACCATTACTCAACAAAAGAATGGATCGATTAATCCAATTCACACCACTCATAGTTCCTAAACGAACAACATGAATGATTTCACAAAACAAACACAAGAAAATTGTTAGACAAACACGACTGACACACAACACTCACTTGGTCTGACTGCACAGACCGGCTCTGATCGACACATAACCCACACAGTCCAAAGACAACGGGGCTCTGATACCAATTGTAACACCCAAACCCATTATTTAATAAAATTCTACCATGATAAATCTTTTTCAAAATACGCGGCGGAAAATCAAAGTTTATTATTATAAAAGTCATGGTTCGAGCATTACACTCTTCAATCAAAATAACACTAATGTAGTTAATTAGTAAAATGCTTGTTTATACAAATCTTTGAATCAAATAATATATTTATTGATTATACAAAACAACCTAGATAAGGAGACTCTATATACAATATAAAACCCCTTTTCCCGTGTCACAATCAGAGCAGAGCTTCACCGACGACTCGACATCGAATATCACAAAACCTGTAAATCTGGACTCCCAAAGGTCCAGCACATAACACATAAAAGAGAGTTAGATAACATACTCAAAAATATACAAGTGTAAGTAAACGATAATTAAACACTTCATCACAAATCATACATAGTCTAACTCATGCATATACTTCATTAATCACATCTAATTAGGAGTTATAACCTAATTGTACTCATACTTCATTTATAAGCATACATCATTAACTTCATTTAATTATAAGCTACACAAGTTATAATCAAATATCAATCATAATTCACAAGATATTGAAGCCAATTACATTTAAAATCATCGGACAATCAACACATACAACAAGTCTAACACACATAGACAATTATCACAAATTCCAAACATATGTGTCACATATCAAATATCAAATAATGTACACATATCCTAATGCAATCTAATGCCACAATCTTCATGCTATGTCCCCTAGACATATCTAATGCATGTGGTACCATCTTCTTTATTAGAGTATCTCACCTCTAATATCCTTCTTTATCGGATAAATATAATCCGATATCCTTCTTTATTGGAATATCCAATATCACATATATTCATGAATGCATGTATGTATTTCATGAATTCACTCACAATCAATAGCATTAAGCTCTTCATTTATAATGTGGAACACTATCCAACATTTCTTCTTTATTAAGATAACACTATACCTTAATATACGTCTTTATCGAATAACATAATTCGATATACTTCTTTATTAAGTTAATTAACACCTTAATATACTTCTTTGACATTTTAACAAACATCATCAACACAATCAACAACAATTATATTCCACAAATATAATCAACAATTCATTAACACATCATTATTCATCAACAAGCAATCAATCATGGTTACAAACACTTAATTGCATGTTAGGATACCTTAAATACATGTTACAAGTGCCTAATTGCACTTTAAAACATCAACAAAACATGTTCTGCACAGTACTGGTCGCTTAGCGACGACCTAGCGAGGAATGGCGAGCAAAAGTCAGTGCATGGACAGCTTCTGGCGAGCGACAGCGAGCGACAGCGAGCGACAGCGAACTGGTCGCTCAGCGAGGGCCTATGGTCTCTCAGCGAGGGCCTCAGGATAGCAGCAGTCGCCACCTGTTCGCTAAGCGAAGGCTTCGCGACAGCCTTCTGACAGCAATGTTCAAACTTCGTGATTTCACACCAAATCACCCAAAAATCTCATTTTTCATGTTATAAATCCCAAATAAGTTTATTTTCATGTACATAACATATATATAAACATAAAAGGACGGATTGATTCTCAGATCTACATCAAATACATCGAAAAAGTAAGGATTTAATACTTTTATTCAAAACTCACAAAAACACAATGTTCTTGAGTTTAATCATCTATAATTCCGTTTTTAACCATTAAATTCGTTCATACATCATGTTATAAGCATATTAAGCATGTTATGAACCTTGGAATCGATTTCCATTAAGAAAATCCATTCAAAACTAAAACGAAAATGGGGTGGAGGAAGTTCGGGTGAGGAGAAATCGACATTCTCCCCTTCCTCGTATCACCCACGAATATGAAATCTACTCTCTTACCTGGATTCGAAGAAAACACGACGAAGATCTCGAATCCCTAGCTCTTCTTCTTGCCCTAGCTCCTCAAGCTCTCTCTTCTCTTCTCTCAAGAACACAAGAACAAAAGAGAAATGAATTTCTCTTCTCCCTCTCATGGCCATAAGTAGCGCCCCCCACACATGAGACAAGGCCCATTGGGCCTCAAGCCCAATTGCTTGGCCCAACTCGCGTTAACTCTCACTAACTCGCGCGTTAACTAAAGCTCTCGATAAATAACTTAAAGTTACTATCTTACTTAAAAACCACGTCACCAAATAATTAAACACTTAAATAGTGAATAATAAATTTGGGTCGTTACAGATCTTTTCTAAACAAAAGTGAAATCTATTGATTAAAACATGTATATTACACTCTTAACATGTTATACAAACGATTTTGTGGGTTAAAAGTGGGAATTTGCTATGTTTTGATTGAGTTGTTGTGTTCTTGAGTTTTTGAGCTAAAAATGGTAAATCTCTACTTTTCGTAGTAAAAATGGTAGATCGGTGAAATGAACCGTCCTTTTGTGTTTAGATATGTTTGTTGCACTTGAATATAAACTTATTTGGGGTTTATAACATGAAAAATGAGATTTTTGGGTGAAAAACGCAAGGCTTGAGCATTTCTAACAGGAGGCCTTCGCTACGGCTCGCCACAGCTCGCCACGAGCATGAGTTCCACTGGTGTGGTTCGCTACGGCTCGCCAGGCCTTCGCTCAGCGAACAGGGCAGGTTCGCTACGGCTCGTCAGGCCTTCGCTCAGCTAACAGCACTAGACAACAACTTTTTATTAATCGTTTTAAGTGCATTGGGCACTTGTAGTAACATGTGATTAGGGTATCCTAACATACAATTAGGTGTTTATAACCATGATTAATTGTATTGTGATGAATTGTTGATTATATTTGTGTAATATAATTGTTATTGATGATTGTTGATGATGTTTGTTTAAATATCAAAGAAGTATATTAAGATGTTAATCAACTTAATAAAGAAGGATATTAGGATTATGTTATTCTAATAAAGAAGGATATCGAATTATGTTATTCGATAAAGACGTATATTAAGGTATAGTGTTATCTTAATAAAGACGAAATGTTGGATAGTGTTCCACATTTATAAATGACGAGCTTAATGCTAAATGTGATTGTTGATGTGAGAATATTCATAAAAACATACATGCATTCATGAATTATATTAGGGATATAATTGGATATTCCAATAAAGAAGGATATCGGATTATATCTATAATCTATAATTAATATGTAAAAAGCCAGGCTTATTTGCCTTTCTCTCTCCTCTCCTCATTCAACATCATTCCTCACATTTAATGTTGATATACATATATTAATTAAGAGAAGAAATACAATGTGCGTGTCAATATAGCTATCCAATTTTTTTAATAGAAACTTTTCCAATATAGAAGTCATGGGCGTGAAGAGATTTAGTTTAGGCTTTTCCTTTGTTTGTTTTCATATTTGATAACTATTCTAGTGATAACTATTTGTGTAACATCCCGGATTTTTATCCAAGACGTTCCTAAAAAATCATATTTAGTTAGAAAATGTGCTGCTATTTTTTTTTTCTTCTTTTTAAAATACAATGCTTACAAAGATAATTGAAGTGAAATTCAGAGAAATATAAACTTAATAAAAATGAATTATTGTTTGAAAATTTTCAGCGGAAGAAAATACAACAAAGAACTATTTATTACATAAAATTCACAAATAACAAAACCCTTTTTTTTTCCGTTCGTACGCGCTTCAAGCATCACATAACATTCAATCAAAGCTTTCTCCTTGAGTACCTAAAATGTTGGTTATAAGGGTCAATTTCCTGGTCCATATTGAATCATACTCACCACAAGAAAATGTTATAAAATAATAACAAAACACTTCACCTTATCGAAAATATATTTATTAGTTTATTATAAAAACTTTTTGGTGATAAGAGTCACATATACACACATAGGCAGCATATAATTGTTAAACACAGTAATAAACAAAGCAACATAATTACACATACTACAAATTGCACGGAAAAATCAAATGAAAGACAAGGAAGCAACGATCACCGTTTTACCATGGACTAACTATACTTTTTCTTTGCTTTTATTATAATTGTAATAATTATTTACTATTGTATTTTTTTTTCTCCCTTTCTATATGCAATGCAATGCAACTAAGACAATCCTATATGAGACTATGATCCGGATAAGAAAATCTGCCACACAGGCTTCTGCCACACAGGCTAAATAATAAGTGCTGCCACACAGGCTAAAAATAAGTTCTGCCACACAGGCTCCTGCCACACAGGCTAAAAGTAAAACCAGCCACACAGGCTAAAAACAATAAACCAGCCACACAGGCTAAAAGTAAACCAAGCCACAAAGGCTACCTATAGAAACTCTGCTATACACATCACATATGATGCATGAACTCCACTTCCTTAACAAGACCAACCTGACCTGGGACATACTTAGTCCTCCCTATACTTTTATTTACATCCCTTAATTTATATTTTTCAAATCACACCCATCATCTAATATTCATAGGCAATAAAGAATAGAATGAGACCAACATCTTTAACCATAAGAAGTAAATAAGAAATTAACAACCATGTACATATACGCAGCATATAGAAGCAAATATATAAAATTATTCCAATTACAAGAAAGCATATATTTATATACAAAACGTACATGAATTTATTTATGTTTATAGATTTTAAATGATAAAGGTTCTACCATCATCTCACAACAAATCCCTATGTAGCATGAATGTATGGGGAAAAAGCCCTTACCTTAGGCGCTTTTCTCCCTAGCCAAATAAATTCTATAGTCCACGAAGTGATGCTCACACACGAAAAGAAACCGAAGCTTGGTGTCACACAAAATTTAGAGAAGAATAATCTTTTAAAGATTGGAATTTGTAGGCTTGAAGTTTATTTTAAAAAAACTGAGTGTATGGTGGCTATATATATTGGCAAAGCACGAGTCACAAAAGAAGAGAATTGGGCGAGAATTAGCAATGGAAATAGTAGTGTGTGCTAATTGCTTGTTTAATGAAATTGAATTGAATAGTAACTCATATTAAATATTGAACCGGACGTGTGCAAATTTAAAGGAGAATAAAGTGGAACAAATTCTCTAAAGAATGCAAAACGTGGGAGAAAGGGAATGAGATATATCCATTCATTTAAATGACATTAAAGTAGAAAACGTGTGGAAATCAAGGAATTACCATTTTATGTGCTACTCATAATTCACAATATTAACTACTATATTAATAACAAGGTAATTATAAAGAATAAATAATTGAAATAAGACTATAACAATATATAATAAAAAATATAATTATAAGCATAAGATAAATTTTTGAATAAATAATAAATTGAGTAAATTATCAAAAAGACTTAAAATATCGGGTCGTTACATTATCACCCCCTTAAAATAGTTTCGTCCTCGAAACTAGAAGATAAGACATTAAGTAAATTTCTCTCATAAAATCAAAGGTGATAAAACCAATTGTTATAAAAGATGAAGTTAAAGAATCTTAACTCATAAATAAAATAGTAATTAAATAAATTTCTCGGGTCTTACATTCTACCCACCAAAAATTTAGTTTCGTCCCCGAAACTAGATAAAAAAAATTGAGGTATAATTTTCTAAAACACTTTATGTAAAGTAAAAATAAAATAAGGTACAAAAACTTAAGAGCAAGATAAAACATACAATTTCATGATTACGCTGCGCACTCTGATGTCAAACAGAAGCCAATAATATAAGTAGCAAAAATAAGTTGCAAAGATAAAAGTACTTTTTGTAGCTTTAAGAAAAAATTATAATTCAAAATATGGTAGAAACATTTTTTTTTAAAGATCATATTACTTCATCATAGATGTTCTCTAAGAATTTACTTATTTTAAAATCATCGTAGTAATAAATTTCTTCAAAACTAAAGACTACAAAATTATTCATGAATATAGTCATCCTAAAAATTCATTCCATTTCAATTAAAAGAGCATAAATACTATTCAAAAAAATATTCATAATAGCAAACATTGCTTCTTACAATCACAAATCATTTCCTTTAACAAGAAAAATCATACAATCACCTTATGAGAAACACACCGAAAAACATCAATAATAACAAAGTCATACATAAATCACACCATAATCAAAACATGCGTCAGTAAAAATAAAACATCGCTCCCACCCCAAAAATATTTGTCCGAGGATTATTGCTCTGATACCAAATGTAACATCCCGGATTTTTATCCAAGACGTTCCTAAAAAATCATATTTAGTTAGAAAATGTGCTGCTATTTTTTTTTTCTTCTTTTTAAAATACAATGCTTACAAAGATAATTGAAGTGAAATTCAGAGAAATATAAACTTAATAAAAATGAATTATTGTTTGAAAATTTTCAGCGGAAGAAAATACAACAAAGAACTATTTATTACATAAAATTCACAAATAACAAAACCCTTTTTTTTTCCGTTCGTACGCGCTTCAAGCATCACATAACATTCAATCAAAGCTTTCTCCTTGAGTACCTAAAATGTTGGTTATAAGGGTCAATTTCCTGGTCCATATTGAATCATACTCACCACAAGAAAATGTTATAAAATAATAACAAAACACTTCACCTTATCGAAAATATATTTATTAGTTTATTATAAAAACTTTTTGGTGATAAGAGTCACATATACACACATAGGCAGCATATAATTGTTAAACACAGTAATAAACAAAGCAACATAATTACACATACTACAAATTGCACGGAAAAATCAAATGAAAGACAAGGAAGCAACGATCACCGTTTTACCATGGACTAACTATACTTTTTCTTTGCTTTTATTATAATTGTAATAATTATTTACTATTGTATTTTTTTTTCTCCCTTTCTATATGCAATGCAATGCAACTAAGACAATCCTATATGAGACTATGATCCGGATAAGAAAATCTGCCACACAGGCTTCTGCCACACAGGCTAAATAATAAGTGCTGCCACACAGGCTAAAAATAAGTTCTGCCACACAGGCTCCTGCCACACAGGCTAAAAGTAAAACCAGCCACACAGGCTAAAAACAATAAACCAGCCACACAGGCTAAAAGTAAACCAAGCCACAAAGGCTACCTATAGAAACTCTGCTATACACATCACATATGATGCATGAACTCCACTTCCTTAACAAGACCAACCTGACCTGGGACATACTTAGTCCTCCCTATACTTTTATTTACATCCCTTAATTTATATTTTTCAAATCACACCCATCATCTAATATTCATAGGCAATAAAGAATAGAATGAGACCAACATCTTTAACCATAAGAAGTAAATAAGAAATTAACAACCATGTACATATACGCAGCATATAGAAGCAAATATATAAAATTATTCCAATTACAAGAAAGCATATATTTATATACAAAACGTACATGAATTTATTTATGTTTATAGATTTTAAATGATAAAGGTTCTACCATCATCTCACAACAAATCCCTATGTAGCATGAATGTATGGGGAAAAAGCCCTTACCTTAGGCGCTTTTCTCCCTAGCCAAATAAATTCTATAGTCCACGAAGTGATGCTCACACACGAAAAGAAACCGAAGCTTGGTGTCACACAAAATTTAGAGAAGAATAATCTTTTAAAGATTGGAATTTGTAGGCTTGAAGTTTATTTTAAAAAAACTGAGTGTATGGTGGCTATATATATTGGCAAAGCACGAGTCACAAAAGAAGAGAATTGGGCGAGAATTAGCAATGGAAATAGTAGTGTGTGCTAATTGCTTGTTTAATGAAATTGAATTGAATAGTAACTCATATTAAATATTGAACCGGACGTGTGCAAATTTAAAGGAGAATAAAGTGGAACAAATTCTCTAAAGAATGCAAAACGTGGGAGAAAGGGAATGAGATATATCCATTCATTTAAATGACATTAAAGTAGAAAACGTGTGGAAATCAAGGAATTACCATTTTATGTGCTACTCATAATTCACAATATTAACTACTATATTAATAACAAGGTAATTATAAAGAATAAATAATTGAAATAAGACTATAACAATATATAATAAAAAATATAATTATAAGCATAAGATAAATTTTTGAATAAATAATAAATTGAGTAAATTATCAAAAAGACTTAAAATATCGGGTCGTTACAATTTGTATGGTTATAATGGACTAAATTCGATTGCTAATTCAAAATAAATTCACCAATTTCAGAAAATGGAAGCGAAGTGATTGGTATGCATTCACATTGTTGACATGCTAAGTATGTGTTTGGTTCTGCGGTGGACAGAATTGATTTTGACATAATTAAGTTTGACAGAATTGATTTTGATAGAATTGATTTTGATAGAATTGATTTATGATTGTATATATTCATACAAAAGTGAGTTGAACAAAAAATTTGAGTGTAAAAATCAATTCTAGAATGAGAAGCTACAATTTCTAGCTTCAAGTAGAATCAATTCTGGAGGCAGAATCAATTCTACTTTTGAGAAACCAAACAAGCCAGAATCAATTCTACGGGTCTAGAATCAATTCTCGCTGCTCCAGAATTGAAACCAAACATACACTAAGCATATTAGGCTATGAGTTGTATAACATTAAGGCTAGTGGAGTGAAAGGTAAGCCCACATCTCCATTCCATTTCTTACCTGGAGCTCCTCAGTTCTTTGCAACCTAGAGCTGTGAATTGGGGTCTTGTAACAAAGGGAGTAACTGGTATGTTTTTCTTTTACTTGTTCAATTTTGGCTTGAATTTAATCCCTGTTTCCAGACTGAACATGTTTCCTCCAGAACTTAATTTGGATTATTTATAATAGCATTTATGCCTTGTATTTTTGGCTTCATACTTCAGCATTACATTAAAGTTTTTTGAAGTGACTTCCTTGTAAAGCTTGTTAGTGTGAGTGAGGTAAAAAGAATTTGAAACATACACCTTGAGCTGAGCTACTAATAATAGTTTTATAAGGGCAATTTTGCATGTAGAAAAATACACTAGAATTGGTTATTGTGATAGAAAGACTGTTCTTTTGCTCTCTACCATGCATTCTTGCTATTCAGATTAAGCGTATTGTCATGTTGTATTTGTAATTTATGAGTTTGCAATGAATTTTATTATTTTCTTTTTAGGAATGGTAGAGATTAAGATGTTAACTGATTATGCAAGTGAAGAGCCTAATTTCTGCGAATGGATGCAAGAGGATAAAGAACTGTCTACTCATGGCCATTATCTTTACTACGAGATTGGAGAAATTGATAAAGAGCTTTATTTGGTCAGGGGATATCACTCAAAGGAAGCTGGTAGTTGTTAGTTGGAAGAACGTGTGCAAGCCTTTTAATCATGGTGGTTGTGGCCACAGGTCTTTATTTACTCTCAATGAAGCCTCAAATTTAAAGCTTTGTTAGGACATGTTACATTCACAGGAACATTGGGCTATATTACTGAGAAGCTGGGTCTGTAGAGATAAACAATGCATCAATCACCACATTTTTTCATCCTTATGGAGTAGCTTCAAGTCGGAGTTCTAGCTTTTTACTATAAATTTCTGGAATGACAGATGGTGTGATAAACAATCTTTGGCTCAAACATTACACATACCTGTCAATCTTCATCAGTTTCTTTCTGCTACTGTTGCAGACTTTATTCATAGCACCATTGGCATATTCCTTTTGATCTGGAAGTTATGTTCCCTAATCTCAGACACATTATTGATAGGGTTTCAATCCCAATGGAGCATAAGCCTGATGTATTCCCCAAACACTTCTTTCCCTCTCATCGCATCTCAGTTTTCCTTCCTCTCTCTCAAATCACAACCAAACACTCATTTTCCCTCTCTTTTCTCTCCGATCAAAATGGCACGTACAAAACAAACCGCTCGCAAATCCACCGGAGGAAAAGCACCAAGGAAACAACTAGCAACAAAAGCTGCACGGAAATCTGCTCCGGGGACCGGAGGAGTGAAGAAACCTCACAGATTTCGTCCAGGAACAGTTGCTTTAAGAGAGATCAGAAAGTATCAAAAGAGCACAGAGCTTCTCATTAGGAAACTTCCATTCCAAAGATTGGTCAGAGAAATCGCTCAGGATTTCAAAACTGATCTACGATTCCAAAGTAGTGTTGTTTCTGCTCTTCAAGAAGCTGTTGAAGCTTATCTTGTTGGTTTGTTTGAAGATACTAATCTTAGTTCTATTCATGCTAAGAGAGTTACTATTATGCCTAAGGATATTCAACTTGCTCGTAGGATTAGAGGCGAGAGGGCTTAGATTTGATTTGTTAGGGTTTGGTTCTTGATTAGATTTCTGTTACAGTTCTGTTCTTGATTAGATTTCTGTTAGGGTTTGAATCTTGGCTAATCATGTTCTTGTAAGAAAGTTTCGATCTAATTTAGAATGTAATCAGGTTTTAATTTGAATTGAATGGGTTAACAGTCTTTGTTTCAGAAATTATAATTTTTGAAGTTCATGTTTTCTCTTATCTTTGTTTAATTACTTTTGTTTTAATTGTTTATGATTTTTTCAAGTTCTTATTTTGCTGTATTTGTGCAATCTACTAGTTTCTTGTTTTAATTTGCTTCTGGACATAATCAATACAAACCAGTTTATTGCTCAAATTTTACACTTCATGGTTGATAGTGGAATCGTGCATTTCCAGAATCTAAGACAAGTTTTGAACTTATTATTTCATGAAAATAATGTAACTCGAGCAGTCGTGAACTATGAAACATATACACCCATTGGATCAGGTGTGTCTTGGTACTGGACACACAATATCTCACATTGACACATATGATTATATTGAATTACTGGTATATCATTTTCTCAAATTATTATCTATGTCGACATGTAGGTGTTTGTGTCATATCTGTTGTTAGTGTTTATGCTTCAAAGGTCTTGAACAATACAAACAATTGTAGCTCATAGTTGGTCATTCTACTTCGACTTAAATTTCTTTCTAGTGAAAATAATGATTTTTAAAAAGGTAATGGAGTAAGAATTTTCTGCTGATATGCACTAACTGATAAAAGGTTGATGTGAAAATCAGGGATATGCATAACATTGTGCATAAAAATGTCATGAGCTAGCTTTGCAGTTCCAATAGCAACAACAGGAATGATACTTTTATTTGTTGGAAGGGTAACATTCCTATTTGAAACAAGATTATAGGAAGTAGAAGAATCAAGTGTACATGCTATGCTATATGAGCATTGGCACCAGAATTAATAATCCAGATGTCGAAGACATGTTGAACATTTTAAGAATAACAGCAAAAAACTTACCAGCAAAAGAATCAACAGCTGAAGTAGGTGCTACAAGATGTAAGTGATTCACCAACTGAGTGTGTTGGTGAGCATTGAGCTGAAAAGGTGTTATGGGATCCATAGAAACCTGATTGACATTATCAGATGCAGACATCCTGCAGGTGTCTTCTTGTAATTTGGTGGAAAACCATGAAGTTTGTAGCATTTGATTTTAGGATGACAAAGAAGTCCACAATGTGAGCAAAGAGATCTATATTTAACAGCAAAGGTGCATGAGAATCCTGCAATTCAACTATAACAAGAGCAGAGGAGGCACCAAATTGCCATTGTGTTTCATCTTGAAGCACAAGAGAAAATTTTGGTCATGGGAGGGAAAGGGTCCAAGGAAAGAATCTGACACCGAATCGCAACAAAACAGTGAAGCAATGAAGAAAAGTGGATTGCATTTCCCGCGAAAGGGAATTTAGAAGCCAAGAGGCAACTATATTGTTGTTGCGTTGCCATGCGATGTATAATAATTATTGACATATTATTATGCTTACCTGTCAATATAAGATTATGCAGAACCATAATATTTTAGTTTTAACAAAAAATGCTATCAATGAACCATACAAGTGCAATTAAAAATTTAAGGGGTTTGTGTGTTAAGACTTGAAGCATTTGGTTCATAAGATAGAATTAGGCTTCAACGTTGGTCCTATATAATATGGCCATTATCATGAGTTGCAAAATATATAGCATTATGGCAACTAATACGAACACTACAACGAAAAAAATTCGGATCATGGTTATCTTGTGAGAGATAAATGGTGAGTAACCATTTTAGAACCAAATGAAAATGAATATAAAACAATAAAGAAAATTTTGGCGTATACAGGGCCGGTCCAACCAACTCTATGTAGTCGGACTCAGGGACGGAGCTAGAAGGGGGACCAACAGAGGCCACGGTACCCCCTAAATATTTTTGAATATTTTTTTATACTACTATGGCATAATTTTACTTTTGGTCCTCCTATTCTATTAAACTCATAAAAATGGTCACTTTTTTTAGTCAAAAATTTGGCTTTATTTTCATACTTGGTGTATATTTGATCCGAAAACATATGTTTTTCCAACTAAAAATAGTATTTTTGTACAAAAAAAGGTGATTTATTTCCCCAATAATGAATTCAATAAAAAAAAATCTTTTTTGAGATTAAAACTCGCCTTTTTTGATGTAAAAAGTTGCAATTTTTTTTCCATCTTTTGGTAAGGTAAAGTTGGAATTTTAAAGACAAAGTGCATAGATTAAGACCAAAATTACAAACATATAAAAATAAAGGCCAAAAAGTTCTACTTAAAAAAAATGGTCTATAAAATGTGATTCACAATATTAGCTTTAAACTTATCTTATAACTTCTTATATATATTGTGCTTTCAAAATTTAGTTTTTTCTTTACTAACTTTTATTTTTAAACTCGGCCCCCTTAAGCTAAAATCATGGCTCTGTCCTCGGTCGGACCCATGCAGATGAGTAAAAAACACCACTATGCCATTGAACCATTACAATATATATGATACTATTTTGTATCTCTCTAACAATGTTGTCACAAATTAGATGTTACTCCTTTCAACATGTTTCTTTCTGTTAAGCATTCTGTTCATGATGTTCCTCACAATTCATCTATTGACAACATTAACACCAATTCCCATAATCCAAAATTTCAATGCTCCTACTAGGAATTCAACTAGTATTAAACATTCTCATACTTAAACAAGTTGTTAAACACAAATGTCAGCTGGTTGTGGCGGATTACCTAGAAATTCGGATGGCCGGTGTAGTGCGTATCTAGCGAAACTTTGGGATTTTATGATGGTTTTTGTCTTGCGCGTAACAGAGGTGCCACAAAGGTGCAAATTCATATGTTTTTAGTGAAGAATTTAAAATTTGTTTACCAAAAAAACCAAGAAGTTGATATTTGATCAAAGAAATACCTAGTAATTAATTTGTTAGTAGCCATAAAAATTGGGCGGGGATGAGTTTTGTCTTTTCCGTTCCTTGAATCCGATGGGGGTTTAGATATTCCTGTATCCATCCTCATCTTTAACGGTGTTGAAAAATAGAACATCATTCATGCAGAGGCCAAGGAGTTGTCGAGTTGGGTTGGTATGGTGGGACCAAGGAGTGTGCTCCTCCTTAAAATCTCAAGTTCGACTCTCTCTGAGGTCAATTTAGATGAACTAATTTAACTTCTTCAAAATAAAGAACATCATTCCTCCATGAACTTGAACTATATTTTGATAAAAAAATTATTAAAAAAATATAAAAATAAAAAACTACAAATTATATCTTTTTAAACAAAAACTAGTTAAAAGATCCATGCATTCGCACAAGTTTTTTGACTTTTATTCGATATTTAAGTTTTTCATTATATTAAGGCAAATATTTATTTAGAATAAAATATTTAAAATTTAAGTGAAACTTGTGTTGTGTTATTTCTTGTAAAATTTATTAAATGAAAAAATTATCAATGACAAATAATGATCCCTGTATATTTTTTAATAAAAATAATTAGAAATTAATTAGGAATATTTAGGATAATTTAGTAAATTTGATAGTAATTAACTTTATTATATTTGTTTATAATAACTTTTATATTATTTTATAATAACTTTATTATTATATTGCTCAAAAGAAAAACTTTATTATTATATTTTTTTATAATAACTTTATTATATTATTATTAAAAATTAAGAGTAAATTTGATGGTAATATTGTTTATTTATGAGAAATATAGTTTTTTTTTTTTTTTTTTTTGCAAAAATATTGTTTATGTTTCAATTTTTTATATTTCTATTTATGCATATTCATCTTATTCCTATTTTTAAGCATAAATATATTATTCTATTTTGTTCCTATTTATAATTTGTTTAATTCCTATTTTTAAGCATATTATTTTTTTATTGTATTTATCGTATATATATATATATATATATATAGGGGTTTTCTAACTTAGACCCTAGTTAGGTCTAAGTTAGCAAGGTGCACCTTTTGAGTTGGACAAAAATACCCATTTTTTTTTTTTGAAACAATAGAGCAACTGGGGCATGTATGTAATTTGTATCATAAAAATACCCTTTTTTATTTTTTTTGAAACAATAGAACAACTATTACATTTTTTAAATTTCTTCCAAATTTCGACCTCATTTTACGTGCGAATCGAACGCCGATTTCAAAAACTAATACCGGAAACCTTTGAAAAATTGAAAAACGATCAAAATCCATATAAGGAACGTCGAGTTTCGTTGAGTATTGAGGGAGATCGAACCGGGTCAAAAACCGGGTCGCACGACCCGTTTCTGCATAAAACGGGTGGGAGGGACCATGAACAGTGCGCGTCGCCCACGCCCACTCTCACCGGCGGCGCGTGGGGGCGCGTGCGGCCTCAGGGAGGCTCTATTTTTTTTATTTTTTCATAATAAAATAGTAGATAATATTCTGGAAATTTTGGTATATTGTATGAAATTTTTGGAGACCCGAAACTATTTTTAGTTAATTAAATGAGTAAAAAGGTAATTAAAAATATTATAATTCCCTAAAAAATTTCCAAAATTTTATGTAAAGTACTATGAATTATTTAGAACCCTCTTGTGTACCTCACTCTCCCTAGTTCAAGTCATGAAATTATTTTCACAAATTCCGTTGATTATTTAAAACCATTTAACAAATAATAATAATAATTTCATAGATTTGTACTCTGAAACCAATTGTGTTTTTATTTGTTTCTAATAAAATATTAGATAATATTCTGGAACTTTTGGTATATTTTATGAAATTTTTTGAGACCTGAAACTATTTTTCGTTAATTAAATGAGATAAAACGGTAATTAAAAACTATTGTTTGCTTCTGAAACCATTTAGCTGGAAGAATGGTTTCAGAGAGTTATACTGTGAAACCATTCTAGCAGTAAAATGGTTTCAGAAGCAAACAATTAAAAATCAACTCCCCTGAAACCATTCTATCAGTGAAATGGTTTCAAAGTACAACGCTCTGAAACCATTGTACCAGCTAAATGGTTTCAGAATGGTTTCAGAAGCAAACAATTAAGAAATTACTCACTGAAACCATTCTACCAGTAGAATGGTTTCAGAGAGTTATACTGTGAAACCATTCTACCAGCTAAATGGTTTCACAGTATTATATAAAGATAATTAAAGGTAGTGAAAAATTGAATTTTTTTTTTGTGTCCAAATCAAACGAACCAAGTCTCTATTTGTAGACAAAAAAAAATTATGAATTTTGGTATAAAAATAAAAAAATAAAAAATTAATTTACAACGAAATAATTGAGTTTAAAGTATTAAATGAAAAAAAAAACACGCCAACCACCCAGCAGTTGACACGTGTCCTGCTTTTTTAAAATGAAATTTTCTCTCTCCAGGCGCAGATTTAGTGTGGTGCACGCGCTGGCTTATCATGGAGATGGATGATCTGGACTGTCTGAATGATCCGACAGCCATGATGAGATCATCTCTTGGCCGTCTGATGGAAATCAACGGTCTGTAACGGTGGTCCTGCGGTAGGCGCGCGACACTGGATCAGCGCCAATATGTTTTTTTTTTTTTTTTTAAAAAAAGAAAGGGTATTTTTGTCCAACTCAAAAGGTGCACCTTGCTAATTTAGACCCAACTGGGTCTAAATTAGCAGCCCCCATATATATATATATATGTATAGTGAAATTACAATGAATGATATAAAACTTACTACGTGGTTAAAAGTAATGAGGATAAATTAGCAACTTTGGTGGTAATCGATTTTAATATATTAGTAATAGACAATAGAGAAAATGATTTATCTAAGATTCGCTATATGGAAAAAAAGAAACAAATTTAATGTAATTTTAGTGTTAGTTTAAAATTTTATAATTTAAAAAGGTAAAAATATAATTTTAATAGATGGATTCGTTTATAAGTTCAGATATTCCCATTTCCGTCCACTCTTTTCAATCAGAGAAAACACAAATCCAGACTCATACTCAACTGATTCAAATTTTTCCGATCAAAGACGTTGGGGCTAACCCATGTGAGTTGGTCTAGTAGTATTGACTTTTTTTTTGAACAAGCCAAAATGGGATATATAGTAGTATTGACTTGAGACCTTAGAGTGTGCTTCTCTCATGATCGTAGGTTCGATTTTTTCTGATGTCATTCGATGGACTAGTTCATACAAAACAAAAAAAAATTGACTTTAAATAGGCCTCCGTAAATGAGCCGTGGGAATAGTCTACTCAAATTAGTTAGTCATTGGGCCGAATACCTAATTGTTTCTTTCTTGCTTTGTTAATCAGTCACTTCAACTTCTTCACTCACTCACTCACTCACTCTCTCGTTCTCACGTCGTTGCAACGTTTCTTTCTTTGAAACCTCAAACCCTAATTTCTTGTTTGTTCCACAATTTCTGAATCAATTGCTCATCAATTTCTCAATCAATTCCACAATTCAAACCCTAATTCACAACACCATGATCGATTTTGCTTCTCATCATCATCCAACCCTGTTTTTCAACAAGGGTGATCATCATCTCAATGATCTTCAAACTGATAAGAAGAAAACATTCAACTCTGCCAAAGCACACACAACCTCCAAACCTGTTGTTCAACCACCTCAAACAAACGATCAAAATCGCATCTTGAAGATCACCTTTTTCTCCTCTTCTGTTCGTAACAAGGAGAAACAACAACAGGAGAAACCTTATTTGTGTCGTGTTTGCGCAAGGGCTTTTACATCCAACCGAGCTTTGAATGGACATATGAGATGTCACAGTTCCAAGAAGGGTACTTCTCCATTTTTGACTTGTCAAGATGCTATTGACTTGTCAAGGTTTTTGCCCCCAAAAACCTACAAGACCCGTAAACGTTCCAAGAGATTTGTCATTGATGATGATGTCCGTGAGGTTGCTCAATCATTGTTAGATATGTCTTGTGGGAAATCATTATATTTTGATGCGGATAATCACGATAACAACGGTAAAAGATTGAAGCTTTCCGATGAAAAAGCAAGGTGTTGATGATCCTTTGTCTATTTGTGTTAATTGAATTGAATGAACAGGATTTTATCATCTTATTATTGTTATAACTTGTGCTGTTTAGTTGTTTTGGTAGTGGAATTTATTCTTGTATATGAAGTATAGAATTGAAACACTTGAGTTTTTGTATGATGTTTTTATGTTTGAATTCATATTCTTACACTTGTTATTGTTTATTTCATGTGTCATTCTTTCATGAATTGATGAGCATAAAAGCAAAACCAATGATCCTTTGCCAAAGTCACCTAGATTGGTAATAATGGTCTCATTAAGGTAAGTTGATATTTTTGGATTATCACAAAAATCTACTGATGATCTCTCTGCTACTTTATTGATCTTTTGGATTATAAGGTAAGTTAGCTTTCCATTAAGTTTTCTTATCCGACTCCGTCTAAGTAATTGATTGCTAACTATTCATTTTTGTTGGTCATTTTGGTTTTAATCTTTAACACTTCTTGATGCATTCTATTCAACCATCACTATATGTCATTTGTTAGTACGAATCATTTATACTCTTTTCTAACTTCAACGTTATCCATCGTTCTATCTTTATCCTTGGTGTTTTCTTTTTTCAAAGCAGTTGTAACTGTACTTGTGAAATTTCACCAGTGAAACATTACAGAGATGCAACCGTCAAATAGATAGGAAAAAGGGGCAAAATTGTGTGTAAAAATGTTTATATATTCTCTCTTTTTTTCATCAAATCTGGCGGTTGAGTAAATCTAACTGTAAAATTTTACTGCAACACCGGTGATGGACTTAGTTGAGCCCTCACCCTAGAAGCCACCATGTTTTCGTGTGGGTGATGTTGTCAATTTTTTTGAATTACCTTTTAGTCTCTAAACCAGTTATTTTGTGCATGTGGCTTATCCTTTTCTTTTCCATTTATATATTCAATCTGCTTAGATTTTTATTTTCCCTTTTTTCTATAATAAGTCTTTTATTTTTGGTGCAATGCTTAATACACTCACATTTATATCAAGATTCGAGATGAAAACGATATTTTCTGCAGTTTCTTAAAATTTCTAATAGGGTTGTCGATTTCTTTTCACTTTGTTGTTATTCTGGATTTAAAATCTCCCTATAAGATATTATTGTTTGTATCTTTTTGTATGTAATGGTGGGTGTCTCATAAACAGATTTTGAAGCACGAGTGGCCAACAAGATGGCGAAGCTTCATTCCTGATGTTGTCTCAGCAGCTAAAACTAGTGAAACAATCTACGAGAATTGCATGGCTATACTGAAAGTAGGTTTATCCCTGTTTTCATTAGATTTTATTTCTTATGTCTATGACTAACTTAAAAAATGTCTGTTCAACTTTTGAGTGAAGAGGTTTTTGATTTTTCGAGAGGAGAAATGACACAGCAGAAGATAAAAATGTCGTATGACTAACTTAAAAAATGTCTATTTTTGTTAATTGAATTGAATGAACAAGATTTTATCATCTTATTTTTGTTATAACTTGTTCTGTTTCGATGTTTTGGTAGTGGAATTTATGACACTTGAGTTTTTGTATGATGTTTTTATGTTTGAATTCATATTCTTACACTTGTTATTGTTTATTTCATGTGTCATTCTTTCATGAATTGATGAGCATAAAAGCAAAATCAAAGATCCTTTGCCAAAGTCACCTAGATTGGTAATAATGGTTTCATTAAGGTAAGTTAATATTTTGGATTATCACAAAATCTACTGTTGATCTCTCTGCTACTTTATTGATCATTTGGATTATAAGGTAAGTTAGTTTTCCATTAAGTTTTCTTATCCGACTCCATCTAAGTAATTGATTTCAAACTATTCATTTTTTCTGGTCATTTTGGTTTTAATCAACACTTCTTGATGCATTCTATTCAACCATCACTATGTCATTTGTTAGACATAAAATTTGCAAAGACAGGTTGGTATGCTTATTGAGCAAGCTTCAAGGACGCCACTGGCACCGTTCAGGAAAAACCTCTCCAGGTTCCTCCATCTTCTCATTTCACTTGTTGTGTCGATTCAAACTTATTTATTTACTGAGCTTATGTTCAGTTTACGCACGTGAAGCCTTTCTTATCGATTATTAAGTCAATGATCCTCATTGGTGGAGTGGAAGTAAAAACTGACATGAAGAAAATTGAGGAACAAGGAGAAAACATCTTGATCAGCTGGCCTGGTCGATTACACGACATGATGAATTGGACGGATGTTTTGGATTTCAAAAGTTGAGGTATATCTTTCACTATTTATACAACATACATGCAGATACATGCTGTAAAAGAATTTTCTGGATTTATTATGCGATCATATTGTACAAATTAATTAATTCATGTTGTAGCTTCATGATTCCTTATCTTCTACTGCATTTGTGTATTAGTAGGAGTAGGGTTTAATTGTAATTGTGCCTACAAATGTTGATTTTGGATGAGGTTGTTAGATTCTTAGATATGGGGTTCATGAAGTAGATAAATACTATCATAACTTAGTTGCCTAAGCAGATAAATGCTTATTCTCTGCTACTCAAACTCAGGTTGCTGAAGAGCTTGATAAAACAGGATTGAGGAACAAACATAAACAACAAATGGGCAATGGCATGCAACATCAAAACAAAGAGTCTTCAAAGACACTTTTGGTTCTTCACATTGAGGTATTGCATATAAAGCATGTCATTGAACTGGAGATTAGATCTGTGACTTTTATGGCTAGTGATTTCATTCTTTCGTTTTAGTTGTAGAATCACTACAATTTTTTTGCAACATTCATAATTCAATTCATATTATTGTAGTTATTTCAATAAAAAAAGGGAAAAAGGGAGGGGGGGGGGGGGGTTGATGATGCAGTGCCTATTTCTACAAGTCATGAGCGTGAAGAGATTCAGTTTAGGCTTTTCCTTTGTTTGTTTTGTAGGAATGGTAGAGATTAAGATGCTAACTGATTATGCAAGTGAAGAGCCTAATTTGTGCCAATGGATGCAAGAGGATAAAGAACTGTCTACTCATGGCCATTATCTTTACTACGGGATTTGGAGATACTGATAAAGAGCTTTATTTGGTCAGGGGATATCACTCAAAGGAAGCTGGTAGTTAGTTGGAAGAACGTGTGCAAGCCTTTTAATCATGGTGGTTGTGGCCACAGGTCTTTATTTACTCTCAACGAGGCCTCAAATTTAAAGCTTTGTTGGGACATGTTACATTAACAGGAACATTCGGCTATATTACTGAGAAGCAAGGTCTGTAGAGATAAATAATGCATCAATCACCACATTTTTTCATCCTTATGGAGTAGTTTCAAGTCGGAGTTCTAGCTTTTTACTATAAATTTCTTGAATGAGAGATGGTGTGATAAATATTCTTTGGCTCAAACATTACACATACCTGTCAATCTTCATCAGTTTCTTTCTGCTACTGTTGCAGACTTTATTCATAGCACCATTGACATATTCCTTTTGATCTGGAAGTTATGTTCCCTAATCTCAGACACATTATTGATAGGGTTTCAATCCCAATGGAGCATAAGCCTGATGTATTCCCCAAACACTTCTTTCTCTCTCATCGCATCTCAATTTTCCTTCTTCTCTCTCAAATCACAACCAAACACTCATTTTCCCTCTCTTTTCTCTCCGATCAAAATGGCACGTACAAAACAAACCGCTCGCAAATCCACTGGACTAAAAGCACCAAGGAAACAACTAGAAACAAAAGCCGCACGGAAATCTGCTCCGGCGACCGGAGGAGTGAAGAAACCTCACAGATTTCGTCCAGGAACAGTTGCTTTAAGAGAGATCAGAAAGTATCAAAAGAGCACTGAGCTTCTCATTAGGAAACTTCCATTCCAAAGATTGGTCAGAGAAATCGCTCAGGATTTCAAAACTGATGTACGATTCCAAAGTAGTGTTGTTTCTGCTCTTCAAGAAGCTGATGAAGCTTATCTTGTTGGTTTGTTTGAAGATACTAATCTTTGTGCTATTCATGCTAAGAGAGTTACTATTATGCCTAAGGATATTCAACTTGCTCGTAGGATTAGAGGCGAGAGGGCTTAGATTTGATTTCTTAGGGTTTATGTTCTCGATTAGATTTCTGTTAGGGTTCGGTTCTTGGTTAGATTTATGTTAGGGTTTGAATCTTGACTAATCATTATCTTGTAAGAAAGTTTCGATCTACTTTTTAATGTAATCAGATTAAATTTGAATTGAATGGGTTTAACAGTCTTTGTTTCAGAAATTATAATTTTTGCTGTTCATGTTTTCTCTTATCTTTGTTCAATTACTTTTGTTTTAATTGTTTGTGATTTTTTCAATTTCTTATTTTGCTGTGTTTGTGCAATCTACTGGTTTCTTGTTTTAATTTGTTTCTGGACATTATCGATACAAACCAGTTCTATTGCTCAAATTTTACCCTTCATGGTTGATAGTGGAATCATGCATTTTGTAGAATCTGAGACTAGTTTTGGACATATTTTTTCATGAAAATAATGTAACTCGAGAAGTCATAACTATGAAACGTATATGCTCATCGGATCGGCTGTGTCTTGGTGTTGGACACATTATATTGAATTATTAGTGTATCATTTTCTCAAATTATTATCTAGGTCAATATTACAGTATTTGTGTCGTTGTGTTTTTACAATGGTAGCTCATAGATGGTCATTCTACTTCCACTTAAATTTCTTTCTAATGAAAATAATGATTTTTTAAATGGTAAATGAAGTAAGAACTTTTCTGCTAATAATGCACTAACCGATAAAAGGTTGATGTGAAAATCAGGGATATGCATAACATTGTTCATAAATATGTCATGAGCTAGCTTTACAGTTCGTATATGAAACAAGATTATAGTAAGTAAAAGAATCAAGTGTACATGCTATATGATCATTGGCACCAGAATTAATAATCCATATGTGGTAGAGGCTTGTTGAAAATTTCAGGAATAACAGCCAAAAACTTGCCAGCAAAAGAATCAATAGCTAAAGAAGGTGCTTCATGCTGTAAGAGATTCACCAACTGAGTGTATTGTTGAGCATTGAGTTGTAAAGAGCACAGGAGGAACCAACTTGCCATTGTGTTTCATCTTGAAGCACGAGAAAATTTTGGTCATCAGAGGGATAGATCCAAGGAAAGAATCTGCCCCCGAATTGCAACAAAATAATCGTTTAGTCCCATAAAAAAATTCATAACAAACTCCATTTAGGTGAAATTACTTCAGGGTTTAATCCCACCATAATTGCACAAATAATAACTACAAACATAGAGTACCTTGTTGAAGAGCCATGAGTTCTCGCTTGATCTGAAAAAATTTGGGTTCGTTGCTTTGTTCCAAACGTTCTTTAAGGTCACTACAAATTGCTGCTGCAGTGGAGCATTGAAGAACAGTGGGATTGCATTCCCCGCGAAAGGGAATTTAGAAGCCAAGATGCAACTATATTGTCGTTGCATCGTCATGCGAGGTATAGTGTGGAGCTTTAGCATCTTGTTCAGCAATGGAACCATTGGCAAAACTGAATATTGCCAAGTTGTTGAGTAAAGTTGAAACTATTGTCAAAACCTCTTTGCTTAGTGTGACATATATATGATGTTGTTGGTATTGTAACACACCTATCATCATTATCCACTAAATTGTCTTGTAATTGAATCTCCACCATCTGCTAATATAAGTCATATACCCTCCTTTTTCAGAAGCTGGTATAAACTTTCAAAAGGTACATCATCAGCTAAGCTAATCACAGTTGCCAATATTGTTTGTGCTAGATATAGTTTGGAATCTTCTAAAACCTCATTAGAAATTAGAATGTTTATCATGTAATATACCACTTCATGCAACCTTTTTCCACATCTATAGATTGTTCAAGCATCCTTTATCAATTTATTAGCCTACTAAGATATATATTTCTTTCCACAGTCGCGCAGTTAGACGCTGCAGGTTGACTGATTAAGATTGGACAATCATGACAGTGGGTTCTTGCTGACTGCAGGGAATCAGAGTTTGTGTTATCTGTGCAAGTTGCATTAGATCTATTATAAGGTGATAAGTAAGTGAAATACTTGATTTGCATCCCATTCTTAATGAAAAAGGATTTTTGATTCATTGTTCGATGACTCGGTGTGGTAATTATTGACATATTAATATGCTTAACCTTTCAATATAAGATTATGCAGAACCAAAATATTTTAGTTTTAACAACAAATGCTATCAAAGAACCATACAACTGCAATTAAAAATTTAAGGGGTTTGTTTGTTAAGAGTTGAAGCATTTAGTTCATAAGATAGAATTAGGCTTCAACGTTGGTCCTATATAATATGGCCAGTGTCATTAGCTGCAAAATAGCATTATGGCAACTATTGCGAACACTACCAACTATTTTTTTTTTTTTGGATCATGGTTATCTTGTGAGAGATAAATTGTGAATAAGCATTTTGAAACCAAATGAAAAAGAATATAGAACAATAAAGAAAATTTTGGCATATTCAGATTCAGGGCCGGTTCACAGCTTGTCCAACCAACTCTACATAGTCGGACCCATGCAGACGAGTAAGAAAAACACCACTATGCCATTGAACCATTACAACATATATGATTTTATGATACTACTTTGTATCTCTCTAACAATGTTGTCACAAATTAGATGATACTACTTCCAACATGTTTCCTTCTGTTATGCATTATGTTCATGATGTTCCTGATAATTCATCTATTGACAACATCAAGAAATTTCAATGCTCTATACTAGGACTTCAACTTGTAATAAACATTCTCCTACTTAAACAAGTTGTTATAAACTCAAATGTCTGCAATTGGCTATGAATCAAGAAATTTCTTCTCTTCATCAGATTCTGAATCATACTTGGATTTTGATAAAATTGCCTGCAGGTAAGAAGGCAATCGGTTGTAAATGGATTTATAAAGTAAAATATATGTTGTAAATGGCCCGACTCTCTTCAACATGTCGCAATTACTGGTCTTCGTACGGATGGTGAGGTTGTGAGCTCTTTTGTCTCTTCCGATGACCCCGTCTGTTAAAGCTTATGTTCCTAGTGTCACTACCATGTTAGCTTCCATTAAGCATCATGCTAAAAGGGAAGACATTCTTTCCGGCGAAGAACATATCGCAAGCATATTAGTTAGAGTATCTGCATTTCTTATTAAGCTAAAATAGGCATGTTATATGATGACGTTCCTATGTTATTTTCTTCCTTTTTAGTGATAATTTGTTTGTTTATTTTCTCAACACATTAGTCCTATTGAGCATGAATATATATATTTCACTGGTTTAACACATATTTGGGGATAGTGTTTACATGATTGTTGTTGGATTGTTGAGATGACCCATTGAGTCCTTATGTACTCATGGACAGAAGCTCCGTTGGAACCAAAATATAAAGATTAAAATTTTGTAGTCATGTATTTAGATGTTGGAACCATAATCTCCAAATATTTTCCTAATAGAATAAATGATATCAGCATAGAACTGGTCTCAAAGAAATCTTGTCCTTGAAATTTAGCTGAAGTCAGTGTTTTAATTACAACATATACTGAGTAAAAAACAAGCAGCATTAGTTCCAAATCCAATGCACTCTGTTCATATCATTCCTTGAACTAACAAGTTATGCTTCAAAGCCGGAATCTTCTACAACTTCAATTATTTTGTTGGTATTAATGAGTTTAGGATCAAAGAGTACTTTTGTTTCCTCCAAGGCTAAACCAACTACTGCCTTTTTGACTCCTTCAGCCATTTGCAAATCATGCTCAACAGATTGTGAACAACTTGTGCAAGTCATTCCCTTAATCTTGATTCGGCATTCTTGAATCTGCAATAATGGTTTCTTAAGATCCGCGATCCCATTCGCGTCTATTTTTTCATCTTGGGACGAACACTTAGTTGGTCCTGCAAAAAATTCAAAGAAACATAGTTTAGAAAACAAAATTATAATTCCTCGTTTTTTAAGATCGACAACTTAACAAACCTTGGAAACAACTCATTGTAGTTCGATAAAAGCAAAACCGTAGCGAACACAAAAACACCCAATATAAATATATATACACGCCAAATCTAAAATTTGAAAGCATATGTTTCATATATTTCAATTTGAACATATATTTCAATTTGAAACCTTGGTTTGCCGCTGCATGATGAGATATTTTCTCTTGACACGAGGGGTATATCCTTCCTCTATTTGGTTTCGGCTCTCCCTGAACCGGTTGACGATATACCTCTCTTCGATTTCAGACTGTCTTATGTAAGCTTCTATATCAAAAGGAAATTCTAAAGGATCCATTGATATTTTTTTAGTAATATGAGATTTTTATTATTGGTACAACAATGGAAGAATGAGCCCCCATTTAAATAAGAAATTGAGTTGGTGAAATGGACGGACACGAAACATATAATGCAATGTGGTTAAATAATAGATAAGGATAGAAATCAGATTAAGTGGTTGAAATGGACGGACTCCGAACAAATACTTCAATGTAGTTAAATAATAGAGAAGGCAGAAAGTGACAAAATACAAACAACGACTTGACAATACATAATTTAAATGCAATGGAGTTAAATAGTAAATAAGACACAACGCGACAAAAGACAAACAATGACTTGACAACATTTAATTTCCAAACAGATCGCGACCCAACTTTTCCAACATCTCTTTGCACCGATCATCGAGATGCTCCTTTGAACTTAGCTTCATAAACATCTCCATCTTCTTAGCGTGGTTAGTCTCCTCTTGCCTCATGTCTATTTTGTCCAATCGTTCAAACTCTTTCTCCCTATATTGTTTGAATTCATTCCACTCTTCACTGCCCGAACACTTAGTTGATCCTGCAAAAAATTCAAAGAAACATAGTTTAGAAAACAAAATTCTAATTCCTCGTTGTTTTTCAAGATTGACAACTTAACAAACCTTGGAAACAACTCATTGTAGTTCGATAATAGCAAAACCTTATCGACACAAAAACACACAATATAAATATATATACACGTCAAATCTAAAATTTGAAAGTATATGTTTCATATATTTCAATTTGAAACCTTGGTTTGCCGCTGCATGATATTTTCTCTTGACACGAGGTGTATATCTTTCCTCTATTTGGTTTCGTCGCTCCCTGAACCGGTTGACGATATACCTCTCTTCGATTTCAGACCGTCTTTTGTAAGCTTCGATATCAAAAAGAAATTTTGAAGGATCCATTGTGTCACGAACCAAATTCGAATCGTGACCGGCGCACGAACTAATACTAGTCCGGCAAGCCTAATGACAAAATTTAACAAACAATAAATATAATATTTCCAAATGACTATATACTTGAGAACAATATTTCCTGAAATTTCAACAAAGTCTCAATTGCATTTTCATTGTTTCCAAATCAAAATAAATCCTGTTTGCAGCATACACATCTTTCAGTCAAGAGTTTCAAAATATACATGTTTAAATTTATACATTTCAAAACAAGATATTCCTAGACTCAAAATAGCTGTAGATACTCAACCAACTCAAAATATGCATATACAAAATAACATTTCATCAAGGAAGCCTACCAAAAGAATGACACTGACGACTCTCAATATCTGCTAGAAACCCCCTACTCAGCTGACTTTGAATCTGAAAAAAAAAAAAAAAAGAAGATGAAGGAGTAAGTCACAAGGACTTGGTGAGAGATAACGACCACTACCAACTAAATGGGAAACACACAAAGGCACGAGCATTTGATTTTTTAAAAAGCTTGTAATAATTATTGTAAAGTAGTAACTACGTGATATAAATAATACTCGATACAAATCATTATAGAGTTTGAAATTTGAAATAAGAAAAGTATGGAAATCCAATCAAATAAAAAGAATTTATTATGAGAGAATCGAGAGATGGCTCCATCTCGTTGATAGCCCTTTCCTCCTAAGAGCGGCCTTTCACTTAGGGGCAGCTCCATCTAACGGATAACCCTTTTCTCCTCGATTATGAAAACACATCCTCATCTTTAATTAGGGAGTCTACAACTCTTTGATAGTCAATTCGTTACGAGAGAATCGAGAGACGGCTCCATCTCGTTGATAGCCCTTTCCTCCTAAGAGGAGCCTTTCACTTAGGGGCGGCTCCATCTAACGAATAGCCCTTTTCTGCTCGATATTATATAACTAGGTGCACCTAGATCGTTATTTCCGTTAACAGCCAAATGGTCAAAACCGTGATTTCGCAAAAACACTTCATTAGAATAATGTTTTAACCCAAATTCCAAATCCATGTAAAAATAAACGAAATCAAACCACAATTTCAAATCCGCTACTTTAAATATCATAAATAAATCAAACTAGAGTCCATGTAAATGTCAACGGCTTTAAAATAAATAAACGATGACGAAAAAGGTTTCAAAGGAACATTTATAGTAAATATTAACATAGAAAAGGAATAACATAAAATTGATATTAAAAATAAGTAGTAATGATCATCATCAACTCACTGTTATGACGAATCAACTAAGTTTGCTCTCCAACCACTCCTGCGAAGAATGTGAAGCTTCCGGCGTAATATCTGAGTAACAATAAATATTATATTTTCTTTAGATTCACAAACTCATTATAGAACTTCAGTAACCATGAAATATTCTCTAATATATACTCTAATTTCTGGATTGAAATTAATTTTTAACTCACTAATCATCATGTTTAAATATGCACTAATTGAAATGTAAGTTGATAAATATACCTCAAAGAGTCTCAATCTCAATGAACAAATTTTCAAGAGTGGGTATTCATCTCCTTCCTTAAAGCATTAACCCTAACCCCAAAATTATACCCAATAATATTTGTGTTAAGTGATGATTCAGAACAAGCCTAAGCAGCAGCATCAGTTGTACGGCTAACCCTTTTGTAACTAACTTGTAGTTCAAGCTATTGTAGAGATAGTGTAGCATAGCTTATGGTAGGCTCAATAGAATGTATATAAGCAGTCTTTGTGTAAGAATCACAATTCAATTTTCATAATGAAGAATTATTCTCTTCAATTCCCTCTCTATTCTTAAATCATAACATGGTATCATCCGCCATTAAGATCCTAACCGTTTTTCCACCACCGTAACCGTTTTCTTCCGCCGCCGTAACGGTTTCATTTCTTCATCTTTTTCATCATGGTTCGTGCTCAACCTGATCCTGTTCTTGACAATTCTTCTCCTTACTATGTTCATCCCGGCGATGGACCTTCCTCCGTCATTGTTACTCCTCTTCTCACCGGTTCTAACTACCACTCTTGGTCACGTTCTATGAAACGTGCTCTCGGTGCGAAGATGAAGCTTGATTTCATCACCGGTGCTCTTCCAATGCCGGACGATGACTTTGATCCTGCGTATCGTGCTTGGCATCGTTGCAATCAGCTGATTTCATCTTGGATTTTGAACTATGTTTCTCCTTCGATTGCTCAGTCTGTAGTGTTCATGGAGAACGCCATTGATATATGGAATGATCTTCGTGAACGTTTCTCACAAGGTGATTTGGTTCGTATCTCTGAACTTCAACAAGAAATTTATGCTTTGAAACAAGATAACCGTTCTGTAACTGATTTTTACTCTGAACTCAAGACTCTTTGGGAAGAATTGGAGTTGTATCTTCCAATTCCTTCTTGTACTTGCCGTCAGCGATGTGCTTGCGAAGCTATGCGATCTGCGCGTAGAAATCACACCTTGCTTCAAACCGTTCGTTTTCTTACTGGTTTGAATGAGAATTTTTCCACAGTTAAATCACAGATTTTGATCATGGAGCCTCTTCCTCCAATTAACAGAGTTTTCTCCCTAGTTATCCAGCACAAACGTCAAGGTAATTTTGCTGAAGTTGATGATTCTAAGATCTTGGTTAATGCTGCAAAATCCGCGAAACCTTCTTCTAGTTCCAAAGCTTCTTCACGTAATTGTTCTTATTGTGGAAAGGACAATCATGTGGTTGAAAATTGCTTCAAAAAGAATGGTGTACCACCACATATGAAGAAGTTTTCATCTGCTCACAATGCTGCAGCTGAGGGAGGTAGTAATGATTCTAATGTTGCTTCTACTCCTCCATCACTCTCTCAAGATCAGTATGATAAGCTCATGACTCTCCTTCAGAATTCCAATCTTGCATCCAATTCTGGCTCTGCAAGCTCCAATCAGGTTGGTTCTTCCATCATCACTGATCATTCATCAGTGATTCACAAAGGTATTCAACTTTCTTCTCATAATGCATGTGTTCTTGGTACTTGGATTATTGATTCAGGTGCTAGTCACCACATATACAATTCATTGTCTTGGTTTCAATCATATATTGAAATCAATCCTATCCATATTAAATTGCCTAATGGAAACTTTGCAATTGCAAAGTATTCTGGTGTTGTTAATTTTTCTTCAAATTTAGTCATCAATGATGTTTTGTATGTGCCTGCTTTTTCAATCAATTTACTTGCTGTGTCAAAATTATGTAGTTCATCTAATTACATTGTTAATTTCACTGGTTCACAATGTATCATTCAGGACAAGAAGTGCTTGAAGATGATTGGTTCTGGTGATGAGCATGAAGGCCTGTATCACCTTAAACTCACAGATAGATTGGCTCATGTGGCTTCCATTGATGGTTCTAACCATGCCACCATTCCCAAAACTGCTCTTTGGCATTTTAGATTAGGGCACCCTTCCCATCATAGACTTGTTAGTTTGAAAAATAAATTTCCTTATGTAATAGCAGATCATAAAGGAATTTGTGACATTTGTCACCTTGCTAGCTTTAAGAAACTTCCTTTTAGTAGTAGTTTTAATAAAGCAGTCAATGCTTATGATGTAATCCATTTTGACATTTGGGGCCCTATATCAATAAAATCTATTCATGGTCATTCTTATTTCTTAACTACTGTAGATGATTATAGCAGATTTGCATGGATTATCTTAATGAAGTCCAAAGCTGAAACTAGAAATCATGTAGTAAATTTACTTAAAATGATACAAACTCAGTATAATCATCAAGTTAAAATTGTTAGGTCTGACAATGGACCTTAGTTTTTAATGCATGATTACTATTCTTCTAAAGGTATTGTACATCAAACAAGTTGTGTAGAATCTCCACAACAAAATGGTAGAGTGGAGAGGAAACATCAACATCTTTTGAACATTGCTAGAGCTCTTTTATATCAGTCAAATTTGCCTAAACATTTTTGGTCTTATGCTGTATTGCATGCTACATACATTATCAACAGGATTACTACACCTGTGCTTGAAAATAAATCACCCTATGAAATGTTACATCAATCTTTACCTGACTTAAATGATTTAAAAGTTTTTGGCTCCCTTGCATATGCATCTACTTTGACTGTTAATAGATCAAAACTATCCCCAAAGGGCAGAAAATGTATTTTCTTAGGCTACAAGCAAGGTGTCAAAGGGACAATTATTTTTGATCTTGAGTCTAGAGACATTTTCATTTCCAGAAATGTCAAACATTTTGATCATATTTTGCCCTATACCACCAATAATTCAAAAATCCATTGGCATTACCATTCCACCCTTGACTGTGATTCTATCATTCCACCACCAGATAATTCACCTCAATCATCTGACACTTCTACCATTCCACCACCAGATAACTCACCTTCTAACATTTCTAACCAACAAGATAATTTACCTAACAATACACCCATTACTACATCACCATTGGTTAGGCCTGACAGGAAAAAGCATAAACCTTCCTATCTGTCTGATTATGTGTGCAGCTCTTCTAACTCATCAACACAATCATCATCTCCAGGTATTCTCTATCCTATCTCCTCATTTCATTCTTTAGATCATTTGTCTTCTTCACATAGTGTCTACACAATGTCTCTCACACAACACACAGAACCTAAAACCTATAATGAAGCTTGTAAGTCAGAACATTGGATTCAAGCTATGAATTCTGAACTTGAGGCATTGGCTCGTACTGGTACTTGGAAGATTGTAGACTTACCACCTCAATTTAAGCCAATTGGCAACAAGTGGGTTTACAAAATTAAACACAAGTCTGATGGCACCATAGAGAGATACAAAGCTAGACTTGTAGCTAAAGGCTATAATCAGGTAGAAGGTCTTGATTTCTTTGACACTTTCTCACCTGTTGCTAAACTCACTACAGTTAGAATGTTACTTGCCATTGCATCTATTAAAAGGTGGTTCTTACATCAGTTGGATGTAAATAATGCCTTCTTACATGGAGATTTACAGGAGAATGTTTACATGAAAATACCAGATGGTGTTCAGTGCAATAAGCCTAACCAAGTCTGTAAGCTACTCAAGAGTTTGTATGGTTTGAAACAAGCCAGTAGAAAGTGGTATGAGAAGCTTACATCTTTGTTAGTCAGGGAGGGATATAAACAATCCACCTCTGATTATTCATTATTCACACTCAATCAACAAAACAATTTCACTGCTTTACTTATATATGTTGATGATGTGATATTGGCTGGTACTGATATGCAAGAAATAGATAGAATCAAAACTATTCTGGATCATAACTTCAAAACCAAGGATTTGGGAGTTGTGAAATACTTTCTTGGATTGGAAGTTGCTCATTCCAAAGAAGGCATTAGTATATCTCAGAGGAAGTACTGTCTTGATCTGCTCAATGACTCAGGTTTACTTGGCTCCAAACCTGCATCTACACCTCTGGATCCCTCTATCAAGCTACATCAAGACAATGGGAAACCATTTGAAGATATAAGCTTGTACATGAGACTTGTAGGGAAACTATTGTATCTCACAAACACTAGGCCTGACATAACATATGCAACACAACAGCTAAGCCAGTTCTTGCATAGCCCTACTGTAACACACTACAAAGCAGCTTGTAGAGTCATTAGATATCTCAAGCATAATCCTGGTAAAGGCCTTATGTTCCACAGAAACACAGATATCCAACTCCTTGGATACTCAGATGCTGACTGGGCAGGGTGCTTAGATACAAGGAAATCAACAACTGGTATTGCTTCTTCTTAGGTTCATCATTAGTTTCATGGAAAGCTAAGAAGCAGTCAACTATATCCAAATCATCCTCTGAAGCAAAATATCGAGCACTATCTTCAGCAACTTGTGAGTTAACATGGCTGCTATACTTGCTGAAAGACTTACAGATTGAAAGTTCCAAACAGCCAGTATTATTTTGTGATAACTAGAGTGCATTACACATAGCTTCCAATCCTGTCTTCCATGAAAGGACTAAGCATATAGAGATAGACTGCCACCTTGTTAGAGAGAAGGTACAAGAAGGCTTAATGAGGCTGCTCCCCATTTCAACACAAGATCAATTAGCAGACTTTCTGACAAAAGCATTTGCCTGCACCAAAGTTCAATAATTTCTTGTCCAAGCTTGGATTGCTTGATATATACCAAGCATCAGCTTGTGGGAGGATGTTAAGTGATGATTCAGAACAAGCCTAAGCAGCAGCATCAGTTGTATAGCTAACCATTTTGTAACTAACTTGTAGTTCAAGCTATTGTAGAGATAGTGTAGCATAGCTTATGGTAGGCTCAATAGAATGTATATAAGTAGTCTTTGTGTAAGAATCACAATTCAATTTTCATAATAAAGAATTATTCTCTTCAATTCCCTCTCTATTCTTAAATCATAACAATTTGTGGAAGCATGAGAAAGCTTATAATAGAGATGTACTGTCTTCCTTTTAAGTGTATGGTTGATATTTGTTGTTGGAATGAGAAGAAGAGGTGAAATGGAAAGAAAGAAAGAAAGAAAGAAAGAAAGAAACGTGGAACAGGGGAAGTAGAGAAAGTAAAAGAAGAAATGTGAGATTATTATTATTTATTTTTTTAAATGAAACGGTGCGTTTCACATTGATACTTTTTTTTTTGCTTAACTACATATTTGGTCCCTTACGTTTATTTTAGGTTTCAACAATGAAATAATGAGCTTTCATTTAAATAAGAAATTGACTTGGTCAAATGGACGGACTCCAAACATATAATGCAATGTAGTTAAATAATAGAGGGTGGGGTGGAAGTGCTAAACAGCGGCAGTTGAGTACGTTTCTTCAAAAAGGTGTTTTCGATGTTTGTTTACTTCAAGAAACAAAGAAAGTGATGATTTTCTCATTCGCAACCTATGGGGGGCACAAAGATGTTAACTGGGTGCTTTTCGAAATAATATTGTATTTAGAGGAGATTGAGTTAATGTATCTTCTTTAGTGAACAAAATTATTTACATTTTTTGGTTTTGGTTTTTAGGCCGATTAGGGAATAATGCTAATTTAGCATTTTCTGACTGGTGTAACAATCCTTTAGTCTGTCTAGGGTGATTTTATTTGAATTGTAAGGGATGAGTACCCCTTGTACTTCTTATAATTCAATTTTTTGCTTATAAAAAAAAATAAAAATAGATAGGGATAGAAATCAAGTGATTGAAATGTACGGACTCCAAACAAATACTGCAATGTATAGTTATAATAGATAAGGATAGAAATCAGATTGAGTGATTGAAATTGACGGACTCAAAACAAATACTGCAATATAGTTAAATAATAGATAAGGCAGAAAGTGACAAAATACAAACAACGACTTGACAATACATAATTTAAATCAATAGAGTTAAATAGTAGATAAGACAAAAAGTGACAAAATACAAACAATGACTTGATAACATTTAATTTCCAAACAGATCGCGACCCAACTTTTCCAACAACTCTTTGCTCCGATCATCGAGATGCTCCTTTGAACTTAGCTTCATAAACATCTTCTTCAACAAATGGTTAGCCTCCTCTTGCCTCATGGCTTTGTCCAATCATTCCAACTCTTTCTCCTTATATTGTTTGAATTCCTTCCACTCTTCATTGACCGATTCTAAGGATGCGCCCTTGCTTTTCTTTTTACCCTTTTTTTTAGCTGCATCCCTCCCCATTGGGTGAGCACTAGATCCTACAGAGTTGAAATCACTTGTATCACTCTCGTGGGCTCTCTTAGATCCACTACTTCTAGAGCCAATATTTCCTCCTACCTGACTACCATAACATGGTTGATCACAGAGATTTGTGTTGAAAATTCAGGAAATTCATCAAGTCCAACATTCGGAACATTTTCATTTTTTATTGGAGTAGAAGAATAATAAGGGGGGGTGCTTCACCTGAATAAGGCATCATTGATCCATAATATGGACGATAATTTGGATTAGATGACAGCATGATGAAATTTGGAGGAAATCCATAATTTGGTATATTTTGGGGACCTCTTTGGTTGGAAGATTCATTTTGAAATCTATAGTTGTTGGGATTTGGGTATAGTTGAATGGGTAATTAGTAGAATTTTGGGTGTTAAAAAGGTTATTGTTGGGATCCATTTTACTAAAAAAAATGTTTAGAACTACAAACAAGAGTTTATTGAAGGTTAAATAGAAAAATTAGAGGGAACATTTCGTTTCTTTTCTGTGTGCAAATCAAATGAAACAAATCTCTATTTATAGAAAAAAAATGATGAATTCTAGTGGAAAAAAAAATTAAAAATAAATTTACTATGAAATAATTGACCCAAAATAAATAAGTTGAGATAAAAATCTGAAAATCACAACAACCAATAAAATTTTGTCAAGTGTTACATGTTTAATCTTTTCGATCTCCAACAATCCAACTCACTTTCAAAACTCCACTACAACACTTTCAACTACTCCCTCGGTCCCAAAATGAGTGAGTCATTTTGACTATTTGCACTAGTCACATATCTTATTTTGACCTTATTTTTTTACCAATAAATAAAAATAAATATTAGCATATAAGATGTTGTTGGATTCATCTCGATGAATATTTTCAAAATATTATAATTTTGTAATTTTTACTATTATACAATTAAAAATATTAATCATCAAAGTTATGCATTGACATACGTGACGCACGTGACAAATCAATTGGCTCACTTATTGTGGGACATAGGGAGTACTATTTAATTCATTTTTCAACACCCTCATTGTACTCGTTCACGTTCTAACAAAAATATAAATGAAATAATCCTATTGGTTAGTTTGACTTGCCACGGATCGCGATCTAAATACCCATCTCAATAGAAATGGGCAACCGTAGATTAACTCTCCAATCGACGGTCACCATCTTCCCCCTCTCAATTTCTCAAAATTTTCCCAATTCCCGCTTTACTCTCATTCTTCCTCTTCCCTATATATTCCCCAAACACTTCTTTCCCTCGCATCTCAATTTTTAATTTTCCTTCCTCTCCCTCAAATCACAAACTGTTATTTTTCGGTTTTGAAAAATTCGAATATAAAAACAAGCAACAAAGAAATTACTGGCCGAGTCGCGGTTCGATACGCTTTTTTAAAACTTTTCACGGCACTACCCAAATTGTGCAAGGTAGACTAGCACCCGTGAAGTCCCCAGAATAAAACAGTCAATCACTGAAATTATCGTTCTCTACTGCACCGTAGAAAACGGGCAGAAAAACACCTTCGATGGTTAAAGAACCAGTCTATATTGATATACAAATATCAATTCGAAGTGGCAACAACCACTTTCTGTGAAACAACAAAAAAGAATTTTTTTTTTCGAGTAAGAATAGAAGCAGCAAGAGAGGAGAAAAAAGATTTCGAATTGTGAAATCGGATTGAGTAAAATTATGATAACTCAAGAGTATTTATAGAGCAAAGATTTGAACTAGAAAGGAGGAATAAGTGGGAGCCAGCAAAGCAAAACGTGGCCACGAATTGCACGAATTATATCTACAGACATTGAGTACCTTGTTGAATAGCCATGAGTTCTCACTTGATCTGTTAAAATTTGGATTCGTTGCTTTGTTATAAACGTTCTTTAAGGTCACTCCAAATTGCTGCTGCAGTGGAGCAATGAAAAACAGTGGGATTGCATTTCCCGTGAAAGGGAATTTAGAAGCCAAGATGCAACTATATTGTTGTTGCGTTTCCAAGTGATGTAGTTTGGAGCTAGATAATTTAGGTTAAATTATCCACTAAATTGTCTTGTAATTCAATTTCCACCATCTGCTAATATAAGTCAGATGCTGGTATAAACTTTCAAAAGGTATCAGCAGCTAATCTATTATTGTCTGTTCTATAGATAGTTTGGAATCTTCTACAACCTCGTTAGAAATTAAAATCTTTGTCATGTAATATACCGCCTCATGCATTCTTTTTCGACATCTATAGATTGTGCAAGCATCCTTTGTCAATTTATTAGCATACTAAGATATACTCCCTCCGGTCCTTTTTATAAGGAACATTTAAGACAAAAAATTTGGTCTTTTTTATAAGAAACTTTGACCAATTTTCAAATGTTTTAAATGTTCAATTTCACTTATACCCTTATTTATTATGAGAGAGAATTTAAATATATATTTCATCGGTTTAACACATATTTGGGGATAATTTTTACATGATTGTTGTTGGATTGTTTGAAATGACCTATTGAGTCCTTATGTATTCATGGACAATATTATAGAGAAGCTCTATTGGAACCAAAGATAAAGATTAACATTTTGTAGTCATGTTGTATTCAAATGTGGCTTAGTACAAAATTATTATAAAGTTGTACAAATTTTTTTGTAGGAACACCATACAAAGGGTGACATATTTTTCACAGACAACATTTCAAAATGATTATCACTTTCAAGCCTAAGCATGCAGGTATTTCTTTCTCTGCTACATTCTGCATATTATCTCACATGTGTGTTCAGGTGTAACATCAGCTTCTTGAGTTTGTAACAAAGGTTTCTTAAGACCATCGATCCCATTCGTGTCTATTTTTTCACTTAATTTTGATAATTTTGATTATGTTCATCTCTTTTCTACTCCAGCTCTAGAGGTTATAGCTATAAATCAATAGCTTAATTATTATCTTTTACCCAAGTAGCTTATTTCACACTTTTCTATTTATGTCACACTAAAAGCTAGAGTTTTTTTTTTTATCCTAGCTTATTAATAGCTCTAGAGTTTTTTTTATCCTAGCTTATTGAAATGCCTAGAGTTTTTAGTTGTTGGTTAGGCATCCTGCTTTTTTCTTTCATAATTATTCATTACTCCAAATTTGAAGGTTTTTTCAGCTATACTGATGAAGTATAACTCATTTGTCCTCATTTCCCTTCATTTTGTATAAAGCATAACATTTTTAATTTGCTACATACCATTACTATTGCCTTTCTTATCAGGTTTCATTAACAATAATTTTTCTTTTTGGTACAAAATTGTATGGCCTATTACTCATCACTGTGCAAATACAAGATTTGTGCATTGGATATATAAAGAACTATATCCATCATACTATGGAAAATTTAATTTCATATTGAATAGTTAGTTATAAGAGCTTATCATGTACAATATACTATATTCGATCTTATTTTTAATTAACTTTCCTATCCTATCAGAATTTCATCAACCGATTGCTATGTTTGGAAAAGTAGCGTGCCTTGAATGTATTTGATGGCATATATTCATCTCAGTTGCAATGCAATTGGTTAATGGAGAAGAGAAGAGATGTAAACCGTCATCACCGGATTTGGAAAACAAAGGCTATCCCTACTCTTAGTTGCATGTTAGTTACTTGTGTTCTCAATTCTTCTCTTAGTTGCATGGTTGGAACACTCGCTGTTATTTAATATAAGAAGAATAATGCCAGGAAAACTCACTGGTTGGAGTGACTTGCTAGAGAAGTATGTTGAGGCAAAATCCACTTTGAAATCTGACACGCAGTGAACACAATGCTGCACAAGATGCTATAGCATATGTTGCAGCAAGACAGGCGCTGAATAAAATAAAGCAATAAATGACAGAATAATAAATAACACAGATCGTTTGTTAACCCAGTTCAGTGCAACGTCACCTACTCTAGGGGATACCAATCCAGGAATGAATCCACTATAATAGCTCTAGTTCAAAGCCCTCGACCAACACCCGGTACTTGACTTATCGCCTATACACTACCCGTGCAATCCTATCTAAGAACCTCTTAGATAATGAGACCCCGTCCCAAATTCCCTCTAACAACACGTACCATGTTGCTGTCAATAATAATAATCAAGGTGGAGACACTCTCCTAGAAACTAGACCACACTCTTATTTAAAAGCTTATGAGTGAATCACACACACTAACTCCGTGCTTCAAAGCTTAGGAGTAGCTTACAATTAACAACCAAAACACAGTCCTAAACTTGCATCAAATTGACACAAGAAAGGCTGACAAAAGACACAAACTCTAAACCTTAAAAACTCACACTTTGTAAACAACACGGTTTAGAATACATGAGTAGAATAGCTTGAGGCTTCACATATTTATAGTCTTCAATTGTCTTGATGGGCAAGCTAGGTCTTCAGACAAATACAGCTGTAGGAATTGCGGCCAACCCTAAATTATTTCCAGAAATATAATTCATGTGTTACCAAACAAAAAAAACGCAAAAAATATAATATAATTATATTTTTGTTTTAAATAACATTCCTTCAGCCGACTTCAATAAAACTTGCTGAGCAAGGCTCGTTTTGCCCAGACGCACGTGCCTGAATATATAATTGAAGCAAATCTTGACTCAGATTTGAAATAAAAATTCTGCACGAAAAACAGAGCATCAGGATGCTGTACTATAATGCTACAGCACCTCAGTCCAGCATCTGGCTGGTTGGCTTTTGCAAAATGTAGCCAATCAAAACACCAACAATCTCCCCCTTTGGCAAATTTTGGCTAAAACAACCTTGGACCAGTGCATAGAGAGATACAGTCTAGACTTTCCTTCGAGTCAACATAAGCACACAACTAGGAAAGAAAGTAGAACGATGCTAAACTATTTAAACTTTCCTTCGAGTCAACATACGCACACAACTAGGAAAGAGAGTAAAGAAATTCATTAGATGAATAGATAGCTAGCACGTAAGCATCAGAGGCATGCAACAGCGGAATATAACACATCTAGCCTCAAAGTACAGATAGAGAGAAATAAACTCTCACATAGTGGATTCAAGATCGGAGAAATAAACTCCTTAATAATTAAGCAACGCCACAGAGAATATAAATTCCTATGTAAACATGCATATCATAAGTAGTAGAAAAGTAAATTCTACCTACTCCCCCTCAATATATGCATAAACTTCACTCCCCCTCAAAACTTGCATATCACATAGAACAGACATGCTATACTAGATGCTATAGCATTATGCATCACATCATGCACAACATATTACTCCCCCTTTTTAGCCATAAATTTTGACAAATAAAGTCAGTATCACATAGTAGGAGCAAAATACATATTTTCACAGAGTTATCAGATCATAGAGAACATAGAGTGCAGAGAGAATCAGAGCATAGGAACTCATAAAGTGCATATACAAACCATCGGGGCATAGAAAACCTGGAGTATCGGAGCCAACAGACATGGATTGTGCATGTTACAATCCAGAGAGCATCAGGGCGTAGCCTACAAAATTAAAATCCGAAAGGACATGCAAATAAAGCATAAGCAGGTCACATAGAAGGACTTGCATCAGAGTCCTCCTCCTATACCTCAGTATCACCACCTGCAATATCATTAAGAACACCAGGATTGACATTGAAAAAACACCTTGAGGTCAACAGTCATTTGCTTCCTAGGCAAAACATCAGTTTGACTGGTTGACAGATGATGCAGCACAGTCTGCAGCATGTGTACCCTCAAACAGTCTAAAATCAAAAGACAAATCACAACCTCTCTTACTAGGAACACCAGCCTTAGTACAAATGTCAGGATGTTGAGCTAGAATAATGTCACACATCAGTGTAGGAAAGACTATAGACATCTTCACAGTACATGACTTACCATGCAGAACAGTTTCATCAAGAATATAAGAACCAAAGGCAAAAGGTGATCTAGTCCCTACAACATATATAAACCTAGCCAAACCTGTAGCCACAGTATTGGAATGAGTAGTTGGAGCCCAGTTGCAGTTTTCATCAATCCAGCTGCATTAATCAAATCAACAAGCTTTTGGCATTGTAAAATAAAACTTCACTTAAATTCCTTTCCACAGCAAGCCTTCTTTTTATCACAAATTTCCACCTGTCAACATTTTCAAAACGATGAAAGGAAATGTTGTCAATGGGTACAGGGGATACATCTTGAGGGATCCTCTTTTTCTTCACAGACTTCTTTGAGGATGCTGCAGGCGATGCAGTAGCATGTTGGTCTTCCTCAAACTCTGAATCACTAGAGGAAATAGTCTTCCTCCTCAAAAGCTTCTTCTTTGGCTCAGAGGGCCTAGTAATCTTACTCCACTGTCTTTTAAGACCATAGATTTTCTTTTCCTTGGCAATCTTGACAGGAACATTAGAAACAACTACACCTTTACCACCATTGCTCCTTAACCTCATAGTACTAGAAGTAGGAGTCCTCTCAGTAAGGTTGAGATTGTCCACATAAATAACATTTGAATCTTTCTCAGCAGATTCATCAATATTCAAAGGAACAAACATAGTTTTACCACTATCATCAACATAAGGGATCACATAGATATCATGAACAAAAACATTATCAGTAGTAGTTGCTTCAGAACCCTTTTCTTTGTCAGGAACAATAACATCATTTGGAGACTCGGGTATCACGATGTTATCCAAATTTTCCCGTGCTGCAGATGTTGTAGCATCATGTGCAGCATCTTTCTCAGGAACACTCTTCTTGACATGTTCCAACACAGAGTCATCTTTGACCTCAGTTGGAGCGCTAATATCATTACCAACAAATGTTAAACGCAGCAGGGGAGAACACCACATAACTTTCTCTGACAAATACTTTCTCACCACAAGAAACATCCTTATCATCAACAAACACACAATTCTTACCAAATCTTCAGATGTTTCAACATTACCCATAACAACGTGCATTACTAAATAAGTTGAAGAGAAAACTGCACGCCACACTTGCAATAATTGCTATAACTCTTCAGATAGGCAAATCCCAAGTTTGCCTCGCAATTTTTCAAATTGGACCGCATCTAGAGCCTTAGTAAAAATATCAGCCAGTTGTTCTTCAGTGGCAATATGCTCAAGAGTTATAATACCTTCTTCAACAAGATCTATGATAAAATGGTGCCTAATATCAATATGCCTCGTCCTACTATGTTGGATAGGATTCTTTGAAATATTGATTGCACTAAGGTTATCACAGTACAATGCCATAACATCTTGTATCACATTGTACTCCAGCAACATTTGATTCATCCATAATAGTTGGGAACAACTACTACCAGCAGCTATGTACTCTGCTTCAGCTGTAGATAAAGATACACAATTCTGTTTCTTGCTGAACCAGGATATAAGATTGTTGCCTAAAAAGAAACAAGCTCCTGAGGTGCCTTTTCTATCATATGCACAACCTGCCCAATCAGCATCACAATACCCCTCTAGCATAGACTTGTTCTTGTAGACCCACTTGGTACCAATCACATTAGTATTTTCTGGTCTAGGAACTAAGTCCCAAACTTCATTCTTCTTGAACTGATTTAGCTCTTCTTGCATAGCATTTATCCAAAACTCATCAGTGAGGGCTTCCATCACATTTTTGGGTTCAAACTTAGAAACAAAACAAGCATTAGGAACTAAGTCAAGTGTCCTTCTAGTAGTAATTCCATGATTAGGATTACCAATAATCAGATCTGTAGGATGATTCTTTTGAGTACGAATGGATGACCCTTTCTTTGAAGTAGCAAAGATTGATTTAGGTGTAGTGATCTCTGTATCATTCTTGAATTCCTCAATAGTTTCAGAATCTATACTACCTGGGATAGATGCTGTAGCATCTTCTGTATCATCTTTCACAACTTCACTTGAAATATCATCTATTACTACATTTATAGATTCCATCATGGTTTTGGTTCTGTAGTTATATACTCTGTAGGCTATGCTATTTGTTGAGTATCCCAAGAATATGCCTTCATCACTTTTAGGATCCATTTTAGTTCTTGGTTCTCTATCAGACAAGATATAACATTTACTTCCAAACACATGAAAGTACTTAACAGTAGGTTTTCTACCTTTCCACAATTCATACAGAGTAGATGTAGTTCCAGATCTCAAGGTGACACGATTATGAATATGACAAGCAGTGTTCATAGCTTATGCCCAAAAACCATGAGAGAGTTTCTTTGCATGTAACATTACTCTTGCAGACTCTTGTATAATTCTATTCTTTCTTTCTACTACACCATTTTGTTGTGGTGTAATGAGAGATGAAAATTCATGGATGATGCCTTCAGAGGCACAAAAGTCAAAGAATCTAGAGTTTTCAAACTCCTTTCCATGATCACTTCTGATCCTTAACACAACATTGTTTTTCTCTCTTTGAAGTAGAATACATAGATCTTTGAATACGTCAAAGGTCTCTGATTTCTTTCCAATAAAATTTATCCAGGTATATCTAGAGAAATCATTTACAACAACATAGGCATACCTTTTTCCTCCTAAGCTTTCAGTTTGCATAGGTTCCATCAAATCCATGTGTAGAAGCTCAAGAACTCTAGTAGTGGTAAGATGCTGCAGCTTTGGATGTGGCTTCTTGATTTGTTTTCCAATTTGACATTCACCACAAATGCTTCCTTCTTCGATCTTGAGATTTGGCAAGCCCTTGATGGCTTCTTCAGGTATAGCTTTCTTCATGCTTCTTAGGTTGAGATGACCAAGTTTTTGGTGCCACAATTTTATTTCATCTTCTTTCGTGATTAAGCATGTCGACACATTTGCCTCTTCTTGGGGAACCCATAAGTAGCAGTTGTCTTTTGATCTGACGCCCCTCATCAAAATTTCACCCTCATCATTTGTAACCAAACATTCAGACTTGGTGAAGTTTACCTTCATCCCTTGGTCGCATAATTGACTGATGCTTATTAAATTTGCAGTCAATCCTTTTACTAACAACACATTGCTTTGTTTAGGCAAGCTATTACTGTTGAGCTCCCCTATACCAACAATTTCTCCTTTAGTACCATTACCACAAGTTACAAAACTAGTTGAGTAAGACTTTAAATTAACAAGAAATTTTCCAATTCCGGTCATGTGTCTTGAACAACCACTATCGAAATACCAGTCTTCCCTTGATGAAGCTCTAAGTGATGTGCGAGCAACCAGAGCAGTAATCTTCTTCTCAAGTTGAGTACCATCACTGGTCTTCACATTCTTACCTTTAGGTTTCCATTCTTGTTGAGTGTGGGCAGTTGTGGAAACTGGTTTAGGCTGATGATGCCTGTTAGGGTATCCAAACAATTTGTAACAAAAAGGTCCTATATGCCCTTTTCTACCACAGTAGTGACATATCCAAGAGTGATGTTTTCTTTTGTTCTTTGACAAGGGATGCTGCTTATGATGCTGTAGCATCTGTTGAGGCATCTTTCGCTTATGAGTTTCTTTTGGATGCATGTACGTGAGATCTGAGCTGTAACCTTTGTGTTTGTTGACATTCTCATAACTAAGCCCAATATGTTTAGGCTTTAGAACATTTTTCTCTAAGATTTCTTCTAGTTGACCATCAGCTTTATGAAGTTTATCAAGATGATCATCATCTTTATACAGCATGTCAGAGAATTTTCTCAAACGTCAAATATCAGCATTTAATTTTTCAATGACTTCCTTAGCTTCATCAAGATCAGAGGATAGATAATTTACCTTCTTCTGGAGCTCATCCATCTTTGATATATTTTCAAATTTTTCTGCCTTCAATTGATTGATGGTTACCTTTTGTTTCTCAATGACTCTGCATATTTCTCCACTCTTGAGGCAGAGTTCTCTGTAAGAATCAGCAAGTTCTTCGTAGGTTACCTCTCCATCACAAGATTCTGTATCAGATGTAATAGTACCTGTTAAGACTGAGATATGTTTGGCAGTCACAGATGCTGTATCATCTTCTGAGTCATCATCATCAGACCAACTGACAGTTAGTCCTTTCTTCGTTCTTTTCTGATATGTTGGACATTCAGGTCTGATGTGACCATATCCCTCGCATTCATGACATTGAATATTCTTGTTTAAGCTTGACTTTTCATCACTCTTAGGTTTTCCTTGATTCACAATGCTGCGCATAGTGCCTTGAGCATCATTCTTAGAATTTGGTCTGGGTCTTTTGTCCATTTGTTTTAGAACTTTGTTGAACTGTTTTCCCAGCAACTCCATAGCTTCAGAGATACTTTCATTAGATTCTTCATCCTCCTCCAGATCTTCTTCATCATTTTTGGATGAAAAAGCAATGCTTTTGTTTTTCTTTTCAATTCTTTCATTTGCAGCACTTTCATAAGTTTGGAGTGATCCAACCAGTTCATCCAGCTTCATCTGAGATATGTCTTTGGCTTCTTCCATAGCTGTGACTTTCATATCAAACTTCTTTGGAAGAGATCTGAGCATTTTCCTTACTAACTTTTCTTCGGGAATTTTCTCCCCCAAAGAATCAAATTGATTATCATAATCTAGAATAGTCATATGAAAATCTTGAATCGTTTCCTCATCCTTCATACGTAAATTTTCAAACTGAGTAGTAAGAATCTGTAACTTAGACATTTTTACCTTAGGGGTACCTTCATGAACAGTTTCAAGAATCTTCCAAGCTTCCTTTGCTGAGACGCATTTTTTGATCAGTTTGAAGATGTGTTTGTCTACCCCATTGTATAATGCATATAATGCTTTTGAGTTTCCCAAAGCAAGCTCATCTTCTTCTTTAGACCAGTCCTCCTCAGCTTTTAGTTCAAGTGTTGGCTTTCCATCTTTGTCCATGACCATAGGGGGGTCCCATCCTTTCAGAACAGCTTTCCAAGTTTTGCTATCCATAGATTTTAGGAAAGCAATCATGCGTGATTTCCAATAATCATAGTTGGAGACACCAACAAGAAGCGGTGGTCTGCTTACAAGCCCTCCTTCTTTGTCCATGTTGCCAGACATTCTCCCTGGAGCTCACCCTATAACCAGAAAGGGTGCCTGCTCTGATGCCAATTGAAATCTGGCACCTAGTGAACACAATGCTGCACAAGATGCTATAGCATATGTTGCAGCAAGACAGGCGCTGAATAAAATAAAGCAATAAACGACAGAATAATAAATAACACAGATCGTTTGTTAACCCAGTTCAGTGCAACGTCACCTACTCTAGGGGATACCAATCCAGGAATGAATCCACTATAATAGCTCTAGTTCAAAGCCCTCGACCAACACCCGGTACTTGACTTATCGCCTAGACACTACTCGTGCAATCCTATCTAAGAACCTCTTAGATAATGAGACCACGTCCCAAATTCCCTCTAACAACACGTACCATGTTGCTGTTAATAATAATAATCAAGGTGGAGACACTCTCCTAGAAACTAGACCACACTCTTACTTAAAAGCTTATGAGTGAATCACACACACTAACTCCGTGCTTCAAAGCTTAGGAGTAGCTTACAATTAACAACCAAAACACAGTCCTAAACTTGCATCAAATTGACACAAGAAAGGCTGACAAAAGACACAAACTCTAAACCTTAAAAACTCACACTTTGTAAACAACACGGTTTAGAATACATGAGTAGAATAGCTTGAGGCTTCACATATTTATAGTCTTCAATTGTCTTGATGGGCAAGCTAGGTCTTCAAACAAATACAGCTGTAGGAATTGCGGCCAACCCTAAATTATTTCCAGAAATATAATTCATGTGTTACCAAACAAAAAAAATGCAAAAAATATAATATAATTATATTTTTGTTTTAAATAACATTCCTTCAGCCGACTTCAATAAAACTTGCTGAGCAAGGCTCGTTTTGCCCAGACGCACGTGCCTGAATATATAATTGAAGCAAATCTTGACTCAGATTTGAAATAAAAATTCTGCACGAAAAACAGAGCATCAGGATGCTGTACTATAATGCTACAACACCTCAGTCCAGCATCTGGCTGGTTGGCTTTTGCAAAATGTAGCCAATCAAAACACCAACACACTTTTGATGTTTTAAAGATTACAAACATCTTTAATTATATTTTAAATGATTCTGATCATTTTGTTATCTAACAAGTGCTTTTGAGTGGCATATAAGTTTAAACAGATTCTAACAATTCACTTGCAAAGTAAAAATCCTGCAAAGCTGTTTTAAGACCATTATGAGAACATTCTTAACAGACAGACTGCAATTTTGATAATAAGCACGTTTTGGAATAAGTGCTTTCTGGTTTTTCAAGTCAACTAAGAACAAAACAAATAAGCACTTTACAATAGATTTTTGGACCAAATCACTACAGGAGATAATCTCTTTTGGGATCAACAACATGTGATGGAATTAAGTATATGCTTTCCTAGTCATATATCATGAAGAAAACCATGAGCTTGATCAATTGTGGTATTGGCTAACCAATGAATATATCTGATATAATATCATAGACCAATCACAATGGAACAACCAAATTTGAACTATGAGTTGTATTGTACTTATGCAAAGTACATAAATGGAACATTCTTCCATGGCTTGTCATAAGAAGTACAATTTTGTCTTATATACTTTGTACAACTCCAGTTGGTTTTATTCTCAAGCTAAGGCTACTACTGATTAGCCCTTAGAGCTATTAAACAGCTGCATGCCACAAGAAAGGAAGGATGAAGGTTCATTACATTTGCTGGTGCAGTCAAGACTATTTCAAGACTGATGCAAGACTGATCCTGCACACAGTTTTTCAAAACCATTTCCAACTGTCATAAGTCCTTTTCTGAGTATCCAAACGGCTATATCTGATACATGACAGTAGAAGGAAGTAAGAAACAACTCATGTGTACTTGTTAACAGCTCACACACATTTGGATCTTATGGATCAAAGCTAAATGAAGATCAAGACTGTTCCAAGACTAAACAGAGAATCTGCAAATTATGCAGATGTTGTCTGCTGCATATGGAACACTGAGTAACAGCTCTATTTTGCCCTCTAACTGATATACTTGAAGGCCAAACTTCAATCTCAAGCAAGCATCTATAAAAGGCAATCAAGTCCAAGAGAAAGAGCAAGAGTTTTCAAGCAATTCAAGTCATACAAAACACATTCAATCTCTTTAGCTCAAAGTCTTTTTCAAGTCACTCTTTTATATCAAAATCTGAGTACAAATCTCTTTAGAGTGCTTTCATCTAAGCTTCTCTTTTATAGTGAGTCTGAAAATAAGCTTAGAACCAAATCATTTATATTGTAATTACTCAAGTCAATACGTGACTATTGATTGAGTGTTGTTTGGTCAAGGTGACTAGGAAAGTTCAAAGCTCTAGGAGCTTTGGTAAGTTGTTGATCTTAGGTCAAGATCAAAGTGAATTTGTAAGTCTTGGATCTGTAACTTTTAAGTGATTCTAGTGGACAAACTCACAGGAGGTGGGGACTAGACGTAACCCAAAGATTAGGGGTGAACCAGGATAACTCTTTGTGTTTATCTTCTTTCCCTTAACTTTTATTTTCTGCAACTGTTTTTACACAGCACAGATCATTCTTAGAACGATCTCACTAAGCACAAAAATAATTTTATCACTAACTATTTTTTTTGTGACTTACGTTTAAATTTAAAAAGGGTCACAATTCAAACCCCCCCTTTCTTGTGAAAAACTTTGCTACTTCAAAGTAAACACTGCTACCGCTATATATGCTAGGAAAACTAGTTTAGGTAAAAATGAACTACAGTATTTGGGTAAAAATGATTGTCCTTTAGCAAAGAGTGTTTGGTGTAATTTGCTAAATGGTGATGATAGAGATTGGTTTTTTGCGGCTGCTCTTGATTAGTGGATTGTTTTGAATATGCAGCAGCATCTTTGGTGTGACTGTAATTTGAGTTGGGCAAGCGTGTGGACTTCCAGCTGCCACTTTCTTTGGTTGTGCGGAATAGAGAAGTGCACGGTGACTCTCGATTGCGACCTATGCAGCCTTGGCAGTTCATCTTGCGATGGGTCTTGCAATACATGACATCAATGTCAGTGGTATACTATTGTGCTATCAAATCGATAGAAGGTGGAAGAAGGTTGGTTAAGCTTGAACACATGTCAGCTGGTTGTGGTGGATTACTTAGAAATTCGGATGGTCAATGGCTTGGTGGTTTTTGAGAAACTTAGGCCGGTGTAATGCGTATCTAGCGGAACTTTGGGGATTTTATCATGGTTTTTGTCTTGGGCGTGTAGCAGAGGTGCCACAAAGGTGCAAATTCATAATTTTTTAGTGAAGAATTTAAAATTTGTTTACCAAAAAAACCAAGAAATTGATATCTGATGAAAGAAATATAAAGTAAAATAAAATGCTATTTGATACTAAAAAAAAAAAAAACCTAGTAATTAATTTGTTAGTAGCCATAAAAATTGGGGGGGGGGGGGGTGATTTTTGTCTTTTCCGTTCCCTGAATCCAATGGGGGTTTAGATATTCCTGTATCTATCCTGATCTTTAACGGTGTTGAAAAATAGAACATCATTCCTGCAAATCCGCTTGGGTTGGTCTGGTGATATTGGCTTGGGACCAAGGAGTGTGCTCCTCCTTAAGGTTTCAAGTTTGACTCTCTCTGGGTCAATTTGGATGGCTAAATTAGCTTCTTCAAAATAAAAAACATCATTCATGCATGAACTTGAACTATATTTTGATAAAAAAAAATATAAAAATAAAAAACTACCAATTATGTCTTTTTTTTTAAGAAAACAATAGAGAAAATGATTTCTCAAAGATTCGCTATAAGGAAAAAAAAGAAACAAATTTAATGTAATTTTAGTGTTAGTTTAAAAGTTAAAAAAATACACATAATTTTAATAGACGGATTCGTTTATAAGTTCGGATATTCCCATTTCCGTCCACTCTTTTCAATCAGAGAAAATACAAACCCATAGGGATGACAATGGGTAGGATATGGGTAGGGTACTATATTGCCCATCTCCATACCCGCAGTTTGAAAAAATATCCGTACCTATCTCATACCCGCGTGGGTAACAACCTTTGTACCCGTCCTATACTCTATGGGTACGGTACCCATACCCGTACCTGTTACCCGCAATTTTACTAAAACTAAATCGATCAATTATAAAATATTATATCGTTTTAATATAATTAATTTTTTTTAAAAGATTTAATGTTGACTCATCAAAATTATAAACAAAATTTTTACTAACCTCATGTTAAAGTTAATTTCTTTGTTGACATATTCACATGATGTTTGTATTATGTTATAAATAATTTTTTTTATTAAAAATGTGTAATAGTTTAATAGTATTGTATTTTTTAAAATTGATATACATATGTAATTTATACGATAATATATATATATATATATATATATATAAAATAAATAAATATATACTCCCTCCGGTCCTTTTTATAAGGAACACTTTGAAAAAATCACACAGACCAAGGAAACACATTTAACATAGTTATTTTCATTTAATACTCTTATAAATTTAAATTTATTCCATGTTTACCCTTATTTAATTTCTTTTTATTCAACTAACTTACTTATTTTTAAATTCTCTTTCATAATAAATAAGGGCATAAGTGAAATTGAACATTTAGAACATTTGAAAATTGGTCAAAGTTTCTTATAAAAAGGACCAAATTTTTTTCCCAAAGTGTTCCTTATAATAAGGACCGGAGGGAGTATTATGCTGGTATGAGGCGGGGTGGGTACTAAGGTACCCGTACCCGCACCCATACCCGTTCATTTTTGCGGGTAATTACCCATACCCGTGCCCGTACCCAAAATGCGGTTTTTACCCTACCCGTTATGGGTATTTTTTGCGGGTGCCCGCTGGGTATGGGTCAAATTGCCATTCCTACAAACCCAGATTCATACTCAATTTATTCAAATTTTTCCGATCAAAGACGTTGGGGCTAACCCATGTGGGTTGGTCTAGTGGTATTGACTTGAGATCTTAGAGTGTGCTTCTCTCATGGTCTTAGGTTAGATTTTTTCTGATGTCATTCGATGGACTAGTTCATACAGAACAAAAAAAAAAGACTTTAAATAGGTCTCCGTAAATGAGCCGTCGGATTAGTCTACTCAAATTAGTTGGTCATTGGGCCAAATACCTAATTGTTTTAAATAAATAAAAAAAATAAAAAATAAAAAAAGGGTTAATGATGCAGTGCCAATTTCTACAAGTCATGGGCGTGAAGAGATTTAGTTTAGGCTTTTCCTTTGTTTGTTTTCATATTTGATAACTATTTGAGTGGTTTGTTTATTCTATTGTATGGTTATAATGGACTAAATTCGATTGCTAATTCAAAATAAATTCACCAATTTCAGAAAATGGAAGCGAAGTGATTGGTATTTCATGTTTTAATCACCTTGTATGCATTCACATTGTTGACATGCTAAGCATATTAGGCTATGAGTTGTATGATATTAAGGCTAGTGGAGTGAAAGGTAAGTCCACATCTCCATTCCATTTCTTACCTGGAGCTCCTTAGTTCTTTGCAACCTAGAGCTGTAAATTGGGGTCTTGTAACAAAGGGAGTAACTTGTATGTTTTTCTTTTACTTGTTCAAGTTTCCAGACTGAACATGTTTCCTCCAGAACTTAATTTGGATTATTTATAATAGCATTTATGCCTTGTATTTTTGGCTTCATACTTCAGCATTACATTAAAGTTTTTTGATGTGACTTCCTTGTAAAGCTTGTTAGTGTGAGTGAGGTAAAAAGAATTTGAAACATACACCTTGAGCTGAGCTACTAATAATAGTTTTATAAGGGCAATTTTGCATGTAGAAAAATACACTAGAATTGGTTATTGTGATAGAAAGACTGTTCTTTTGCTCTCTACCATGCATTCTTGCTATTCAGATTAAGCGTATTGTCATGTTGTATTTGTAATTTATGAGTTTGTAATGAATTTTATTATTTTCTTTTTAGGAATGGTAGAGATTAAGATGTTAACTGATTATGCAAGTGAAGAGCCTAATTTGTGCGAATGGATGCAAGAGGATAAAGAACTGTCTACTCATGGCCATTATCTTTACTACGAGATTGGAGAAATCGATAAATAGCTTTATTTGGTCAGGGGATATCACTCAAAGGAAGCTGGTAGTTGTTAGTTGGAAGAACGTGTGCAAGCCTTTAAATCATGGTGGTTGTGGCCACAGGTCTTTATTTACTCTCAATGAAGCCTCAAATTTAAAGCTTTGTTAGGACATGTTACATTCACAGGAACATTGGGCTATATTACTGAGAAGTTGGGTCTGTAGAGATAAACAATGCATCAATCACCACATTTTTTCATCCTTATGGAGTAGCTTCAAGTCGGAGTTCTAGCTTTTTACTATAAATTTCTGGAATGACAGATGGTGTGATAAACAATCTTTGGCTCAAACATTACACATACCTGTCAATCTTCATCAGTTTCTTTCTGCTACTGTTGCAGACTTTATTCATGATCACCATTGGCATATTCCTTTTTGATCTGAAAGTTATGTTCCCTAATCTCAGACACATTATTGATAGGGTTTCAATCCCAATGGAGCATAAGCCTGATGTATTCCCCAAACACTTTTTTCCCTCTCATCGCATCTCAGTTTTCCTTCCTCTCTCTCAAATCACAACCAAACACTCATTTTCCCTCTCTTTTCTCTCCGATCAAAATGGGCACGTACAAAACAAACCGCTCGCAAATCCACCAGAGGAAAAGCACCAAGGAAACAACTAGCAACAAAAGCTGCACGGAAATCTGCTCCGGCGACCGAGGAGTAAAGAAACCTCACAGATTTCGTCCAGGAACAATTGCTTTAAGAGAGATCAGAAAGTATCAAAAGAGCACAGAGCTTCTCATTAGGAAACTTCCAAGGTAGTGTTGTTTCTGCGATTCCAAGGTAGTGTTGTTTCTGCTCTTCAAGAAGCTGCTGAACCTTATCTTGTTGGTTTGTTTGAAGATACTAATCTTTGTTCTATTCATGCTAAGAGAGTTACTATTATGCCTAAGGATATTCAACTTGCTCGTAGGATTAGAGGCGAGAAGGCTTATATTTGATTTGTTAGGGTTTGGTTCTTGATTAGATTTCTGTTACGGTTCTGTTCTTGATTAGATTTCTGTTAGGGTTTGAATCTTGACTAATCATGTTCTTGTAAGAAAGTTTCGATCTACTTTAGAATGTAATCAGGTTTTAATTTGAATTGAATGGGTTAACAGTCTTTGTTTCAGAAATTATAATTTTTGAAGTTCATGTTTTCTCTTATCTTTGTTTAATTACTTTTGTTTTAATTGTTTATGATTTTTTCAAGTTCTTATTTTGCTGTATTTGTGCAATCTACTAGTTTCTTGTTTTAATTTGCTTCTGGACATAATCAATACAAACCAGTTTATTGCTCAAATTTTACACTTCATGGTTGATGGTGGAATCGTGCATTTCCAGAATCTAAGACAAGTTTTGAACTTATTATTTCATGAAAATAATGTAACTCGAGCAGTCGTGAACTATGAAACATATACACCCATTGGATCAGGTGTGTCTTGGTACTGGACACACAATATCTCACATTGACACATACGATTATATTGAATTACTGGTATATCATTTTCTCAAATTATTATCTATGTCGACATGTAAGTGTTTGTGTCATATCTGTTGTTAGTGTTTATGCTTCAAAGGTCTTGAACAATACAAACAATTGTAGCTCATAGTTGGTCATTCTACTTCGACTTAAATTTCTTTCTAGTGAAAATAATGATTTTTAAAAAGGTAATGGAGTAAGAATTTTCTGCTGATATGCACTAACTGATAAAAGGTTGATGTGAAAATCAGGGATATGCATAACATTGTGCATAAAAATGTCGTGAGCTAGCTTTGCAGTTCCAATAGCAACAACAGGAATGATACTTTTATTTGTTGGAAGGGTAACATTCCTATTTGAAACAAGATTATAGGAAGTAGAAGAATCAAGTGTACATGCTATCCTATATGAGCATTGGGACCAGAATTAATAATCCAGATGTCGAAGACATGTTGAACATTTTAAGAATAACAGCAAAAAACTTACCAGCAAAAGAATCAACAGCTGAAGTAGGTGCTACAAGATGTAAGTGATTCACCAACTGAGTGTGTTGGTGAGCATTTGAGCTGAAAAGGTGTTATGGGATCCATAGAAACCTGATTGACATTATCAGATGCAGACATCCTGCAGGTGTCTTCTTGTAATTTGGTGGAAAACCATGAAGTTTGTAGCATTTGATTTTAGGATGACAAAGAAGTCCACAATGTGAGCAAAGAGATCTATATTTAACAGCAAAGGTGCATGAGAATCCTGCAATTCAACTATAACAAGAGCAGAGGAGGCACCAAATTGCCATTGTGTTTCATCTTGAAGCACAAGAGAAAATTTTGGTCATGGGAGGGAAAGGGTCCAAGGAAAGAATCTGACCCCGAATCGCAACAAAACAGTGGAGCAATGAAGAAAAGTGGATTGCATTTCCCGCGAAAGGGAATTTAGAAGCCAAGAGGCAACTATATTGTTGTTGCGTTGCCATGCGATGTATAATAATTATTGACATATTATTATGCTTACCTGTCAATATAAGATTATGCAGAACCATAATATTTTAGTTTTAACAAAAAATGCTATCAATGAACCATACAAGTGCAATTAAAAATTTAAGGGGTTTGTGTGTTAAGACTTGAAGCATTTGGTTCATAAGATAGAATTAGGCTTCAACGTTGGTCCTATATAATATGGCCATTATCATGAGTTGCAAAATATATAGCATTATGGCCAACTAATACGAACACTACAATGAAAAAAATTCGGATCATGGTTATCTTGTGAGAGATAAATGGTGAGTAACCATTTTAGAACCAAATGAAAATGAATATAAAACAATAAAGAAAATTTTGGCATATTCAGGGTCGGTCCAACCAACTCTATGTAGTCGGACTCAGGGACGGAGCTAGAAGGGGGACCAACAGAGGCCACGGTACCCCCTAAATATTTTTGAATATTTTTTTATACTACTATGGCATAATTTTACTTTTGGTCCTCCTATTCTATTAAACTCATAAAAATGGTCACTTTTTTTAGTCAAAAATTTGGCTTTATTTTCATACTTGGTGTATATTTGATCCGAAAACATATGTTTATCCAACTAAAAATAGTATTTTTGTACAAAAAAAGGTGATTTATTTCTCCAATAATGAATTCAATAAAAAAAAAATCTTTTTTGAGATTAAAACTCGCATTTTTTGATGTAAAAAGTTGCAATTTTTTTTCCATCTTTTGGTAAGGTAAAGTTGGAATTTTAAAGACAAAGTGCATAGATTAAGACCAAAATTACAAACATATAAAAATAAAGGCCAAAAAGTTCTACTTAAAAAAAATGGTCTATAAAATGTGATTCACAATATTAGCTTTAAACTTATCTTATAACTTCTTATATATATTGTGCTTTCAAAATTTAGTTTTTTCTTTACTAACTTTTATTTTTAAACTTGGCCCCCTTAAGCTAAAATCCTGGCTCCGTCCTCGGTCGGACCCATGCAGATGAGTAAAAAACACCACTATGCCATTGAACCATTACAATATATATGATATATGATACTATTTTGTGTCTCTCTAACAATGTTGTCACAAATTAGATGTTACTCCTTTCAACATGTTTCTTTCTGTTAAGCATTCTGTTCATGATGTTCCTCACAATTCATCTATTGACAACATTAACACCAATTCCCATAATCCAAAATTTCAATGCTCCTACTAGGAATTCAACTAGTATTAAACATTCTCATACTTAAACAAGTTGTTAAACACAAATGTCAGCTGGTTGTGGCGGATTACCTAGAAATTCGGATGGCCGGTGTAGTGCGTATCTAGCGAAACTTTGGGATTTTATGATGGTTTTTGTCTTGCGCGTAACAGAGGTGCCACAAAGGTGCAAATTCATATTTTTTTAGTGAAGAATTTAAAATTTGTTTACCAAAAAAACCAAGAAGTTGATATTTTGATCAAAGAAATACCTAGTAATTAATTTGTTAGTAGCCATAAAAATTGGGCAGGGATGAGTTTTGTCTTTTCCGTTCCTTGAATCCGATGGGGGTTTAGATATTCCTGTATCCATCCTCATCTTTAACGGTGTTGAAAAATAGAACATCATTCATGCAGAGGCCAAGGAGTTGTCGAGTTGGGTTGGTAAGGTGGGACCAAGGAGTGTGCTCCTCCTTAAAGTCTCAAGTTCGACTCTCTCTGAGGTCAATTTGGATGAACTAATTTAACTTCTTCAAAATAAAGAACATCATTCCTCCATGAACTTGAACTATATTTTGATAAAAAAATTATTAAAAAAATATAAAAATAAAAAACTACAAATTATATCTTTTTAAACAAAAACTAGTTAAAAGATCCATGCATTCGCACAAGTCTTTTGACTTTTATTCGATATTTAAGTTTTTCATTATATTAAGGCAAATATTTATTTAGAATGAAATATTTAAAATTTAAGTGAAACTTGTGTTATGTTATTTCTTGTAAAATTTATTAAATGAAAAAATTATCAATGACAAATAATGATCCCGTGTATATTTTTTAATAAAAATAATTAGAAATTTAATTAGGAATATTTAGGATAATTTAGTAAATTTGATAGTAATTAACTTTATTATATTTGTTTATAATAACTTTTATATTATTTTATAATAACTTTATTATTATATTGCTCAAAAGAAAAACTTTATTATTATATTTTTTTATAATAACTTTATTATATTATTATTAAAAATTAAGAGTAAATTTGATGGTAATATTGTTTATTTATGAGAAATATAGTTTTTTTTTTTACAAAAATATTGTTTATGTTTCAATTTTTTATATTTCTATTTATGCATATTCATCTTATTCCGATTTTTAAGCATAAATATATTATTCTATTTTGTTCCTATTTATAATTTGTTTTATTCCTATTTTTAAGCATATTATTTTTTTATTGTATTTATCATATATATATAGTGAAATTACAATGAATGATATAAAACTTACTACGTGGTTAAAAGTAATGAGGATAAATTAGCAACTTTGGTGGTAATCAATTTTAATATATTAGTAATAGACAATAGAGAAAATGATTTATCTAAGATTCGCTATATGGAAAAAAAGAAACAAATTTAATGTAATTTTAGTGTTAGTTTAAAATTTTATAATTTAAAAAGGTAAAAATATAATTTTAATAGATGGATTCGTTTATAAGTTCAGATATTCCCATTTTCGTCCACTCTTTTCAATCAGAGAAAACACAAACCCAGACTCATACTCAACTGATTCAAATTTTTCCGATCAAAGACGTTGGGGCTAACCCATGTGAGTTGGTCTAGTGGTATTGACTTGAGACCTTAGAGTGTGCTTCTCTCATTGTCGTAGGTTCGATTTTTTCTGATGTCATTCGATGGACTAGTTCATACAAAACAAAAAAAAATTGACTTTAAATAGGCCTCCGTAAATGAGCCGTGGGATTAGTCTACTCAAATTAGTTAGTCATTGGGCAGAATACCTAATTGTTTTAAATAAAAAAAAAAAAAAAAAGAGACGTTGGGGCTAGTTGGTAAGTCTCGCGCCGTTGGGCGTGTTTTATTTCTTTCTTGCTTTGATAATCAGTCACTTCAACTTCTTCACTCACTCACTCACTCACTCACTCGTTCTCACGTCGTTGCAACGTTTCTTTCTTTGAAACCTCAAACCCTAATTTCTTGTTTGTTCCACAATTTCTCAATCAATTGCTCATCAATTTCTCAATCAATTCCACAATTCAAACCCTAATTCACAACACCATGATCGATTTTGCTTCTCATCATCATCCAACCCTGTTTTTCAACAAGGGTGATCATCATCTCAATGATCTTCAAACTGATAAGAAGAAAACATTCAACTCTGCCAAAGCACACACAACCTCCAAACCTGTTGTTCAACCACCTCAAACAAACGATCAAAATCGCATCTTGAAGATCACCTTTTTCTCCTCTTCTGTTCGTAACAAGGAGAAACAACAACAGGAGAAACCTTATTTGTGTCGTGTTTGCGCAAGGGCTTTTACATCCAACCGAGCTTTGAATGGACATATGAGATGTCACAGTTCCAAGAAGGGTACTTCTCCATTTTTGACTTGTCAAGATGCTATTGACTTGTCAAGGTTTTTGCCCCCAAAAACCTACAAGACCCGTAAACGTTCCAAGAGATTTGTCATTGATGATGATGTCCGTGAGGTTGCTCAATCATTGTTAGATATGTCTTGTGGGAAATCATTATATTTTGATGCGGATAATCACGATAACAACGGTAAAAGATTGAAGCTTTCCGATGAAAAAGCAAGGTGTTGATGATCCTTTGTCTATTTGTGTTAATTGAATTGAATGAACAGGATTTTATCATCTTATTATTGTTATAACTTGTGCTGTTTAGATGTTTTGGTAGTGGAATTTATTCTTGTATATGAAGTATAGAATTGAAACACTTGAGTTTTTGTATGATGTTTTTATGTTTGAATTCATATTCTTACACTTGTTATTGTTTATTTCATGTGTCATTCTTTCATGAATTGATGAGCATAAAAGCAAAACCAATGATCCTTTGCCAAAGTCACCTAGATTGGTAATAATGGTCTCATTAAGGTAAGTTGATATTTTTGGATTATCACAAAAATCTACTGATGATCTCTCTGCTACTTTATTGATCATTTGGATTGTAAGGTAAGTTAGCTTTCCATTAAGTTTTCTTATCCGACTCCGTCTAAGTAATTGATTGCTAACTATTCATTTTTGTTGGTCATTTTGGTTTTAATCTTTAACACTTCTTGATGCATTCTATTCAACCATCACTATATGTCATTTGTTAGTACGAATCATTTATACTCTTTTCTAACTTCAACGTTATCCATCGTTCTATCTTTATCCTTGGTGTTTTCTTTTTTCAAAGCAGTTGTAACTGTACTTGTGAAATTTCACCAGTGAAACATTACAGAGATGCAACCGTCAAATAGATAGGAAAAAGGGACAAAATTGTGTGTAAAAATGTTTATATATTCTCTCTTTTTTTCATCAAATCTGGCGGTTGAGTAAATCTAACTGTAAAATTTTACTGCAACACCGGTGATGGACTTAGTTGAGCCCTCACCCTAGAAGCCACCTTGTTTTCGTGTGGGTGATGTTGTCAATTTTTTTGAATTACCTTTTAGTCTCTAAACCAGTTATTTTGTGCATGTGGCTTATCCTTTTCTTTTCCATTTATATATTCAATCTGCTTAGATTTTTATTTTCCCTTTTTTCTATAATAAGTCTTTTATTTTTGGTGCAATGCTTAATACACTCACATTTATATCAAGATTCGAGATGAAAACGATATTTTCTGCAGTTTCGGGTTGTCGATTTCTTTTCACTTTGTTGTTATTCTGGATTTAAAATCTCCCTATAAGATATTATTGTTTGTATCTTTTTGTATGTAATGGTGGGTGTCTCATAAACAGATTTTGAAGCACGAGTGGCCAGCAAGATGGCGAAGCTTCATTCCTGATGTTGTCTCAGCAGCTAAAACTAGTGAAACAATCTACGAGAATTGCATGGCTATACTGAAAGTAGGTTTATCCCTGTTTTCATTAGATTTTATTTCTTATGTCTATGACTAAGTTAAAAAATGTCTGTTCAGCTTTTGAGTGAAGAGGTTTTTGATTTTTCGAGAGGAGAAATGACACAGCAGAAGATAAAAATGTCATATGACTAACTTAAAAAATGTCTATTTTTGTTAATTGAATTGAATGAACAGGATTTTATCATCTTATTTTTGTTATAACTTGTTCTGTTTCGATGTTTTGGTAGTGGAATTTATGACACTTGAGTTTTTGTATGATGTTTTTATGTTTGAATTCATATTCTTACACTTGTTATTGTTTATTTCATGTGTCATTCTTTCATGAATTGATGAGCATAAAAGCAAAATCAAAGATCCTTTGCCAAAGTCACCTAGATTGGTAATAATGGTTTCATTAAGGTAAGTTAATATTTTGGATTATCACAAAATCTACTGTTGATCTCTCTGCTACTTTATTGATCATTTGGATTATAAGGTAAGTTAGTTTTCCATTAAGTTTTCTTATCCGACTCCATCTAAGTAATTGATTTCGAACTATTCATTTTTTCTGGTCATTTTGGTTTTAATCAACACTTCTTGATGCATTCTATTCAACCATCACTATGTCATTTGTTAGACATAAAATTTGCAAAGTTTTGTTCTGTCAAAGACAGGTTGGTATGCTTATTGAGCAAGCTTCAAGGACGCCACTGGCACCGTTCAGGAAAAACCTCTTCAGGTTCCTCCATCTTCTCATTTCACTTGTTGTGTCGATTCAAACTTATTTATTTACTGAGCTTATGTTCAGTTTACGCACGTGAAGCCTTTCTTATCGATTATTAAGTCAATGATCCTCATTGGTGGAGTGGAAGTAAAAACTGACATGAAGAAAATTGAGGAACAAGGAGAAAACATCTTGATCAGCTGGCCTGGTCGATTACACGACATGATGAATTGGACGGATGTTTTGGATTTCAAAAGTTGAGGTATATCTTTCACTATTTATACAACATACATGCAGATACATGCTGTAAAAGAATTTTCTGGATTTATTATGCCATCATATTGTACAAATTAATTAATTCATGTTGTAGCTTCATGCTTTAAGATTCCTTATCTTCTACTGCATTTGTGTATTAGTAGGAGTAGGGTTTAATTGTAATTGTGCCTACAAATGTTGATTTTGGATGAGGTTGTTAGATTCTTAGATATGGGGTTCATGAAGTAGATAAATACTATCATAACTTAGTTGCCTAAGCAGATAAATGCTTATTCTCTGCTACTCAAACTCAGGTTGCTGAAGAGCTTGATAAAACAGGATTGAGGAACAAACAAAAACAACAAATGGGCAATGGCATGCAACATCAAAACAAAGAGTCTTCAAAGACACTTTTGGTTCTTCACATTGAGGTATTGCATATAAAGCATGTCATTGAACTGGAGATTAGATCTGTGACTTTTATGGCTAGTGATTTCATTCCTTCGTTTTAGTAGTAGAATCACTACAATTTTTTTGCAACATTCATAATTCAATTCATATTATTGTAGTTATTTCAATAAAAAAAGGGGGGGGGGGTTGATGATGCAGTGCCTATTTCTACAAGTCATGAGCGTGAAGAGATTCAGTTTAGGCTTTTCCTTTGTTTGTTTTGTAGGAATGGTAGAGATTAAGATGCTAACTGATTATGCAAGTGAAGAGCCTAATTTGTGCCAATGGATGCAAGAGGATAAAGAACTGTCTACTCATGGCCATTATCTTTACTACGGGATTTGGAGATACTGATAAAGAGCTTTATTTGGTCAGGGGATATCACTCAAAGGAAGCTGGTAGTTGTTAGTTGGAAGAACGTGTGCAAGCCTTTTAATCATGGTGGTTGTGGCCACAGGTCTTTATTTACTCTCAACGAGGCCTCAAATTTAAAGCTTTGTTGGGACATGTTACATTAACAGGAACATTCGGCTATATTACTGAGAAGCAAGGTCTGTAGAGATAAATAATGCATCAATCACCACATTTTTTCATCCTTATGGAGTAGTTTCAAGTCGGAGTTCTAGCTTTTTACTATAAATTTCTGGAATGAGAGATGGTGTGATAAATATTCTTTGGCTCAAACATTACACATACCTGTCAATCTTCATCAGTTTCTTTCTGCTACTGTTGCAGACTTTATTCATAGCACCATTGACATATTCCTTTTGATCTGGAAGTTATGTTCCCTAATCTCAGACACATTATTGATAGGGTTTCAATCCCAATGGAGCATAAGCCTGATGTATTCCCCAAACACTTCTTTCTCTCTCATCGCATCTCAATTTTCCTTCTTCTCTCTCAAATCACAACCAAACACTCATTTTCCCTCTCTTTTCTCTCCGATCAAAATGGCACGTACAAAACAAACCGCTCGCAAATCCACTGGACTAAAAGCACCAAGGAAACAACTAGCAACAAAAGCCGCACGGAAATCTGCTCCGGCGACCGGAGGAGTGAAGAAACCTCACAGATTTCGTCCAGGAACAGTTGCTTTAAGAGAGATCAGAAAGTATCAAAAGAGCACTGAGCTTCTCATTAGGAAACTTCCATTCCAAAGATTGGTCAGAGAAATCGCTCAGGATTTCAAAACTGATGTACGATTCCAAAGTAGTGTTGTTTCTGCTCTTCAAGAAGCTGATGAAGCTTATCTTGTTGGTTTGTTTGAAGATACTAATCTTTGTGCTATTCATGCTAAGAGAGTTACTATTATGCCTAAGGATATTCAACTTGCTCGTAGGATTAGAGGCGAGAGGGCTTAGATTTGATTTCTTAGGGTTTATGTTCTCGATTAGATTTCTGTTAGGGTTCGGTTCTTGGTTAGATTTATGTTAGGGTTTGAATCTTGACTAATCATTATCTTGTAAGAAAGTTTCGATCTACTTTTTAATGTAATCAGATTAAATTTGAATTGAATGGGTTTAACAGTCTTTGTTTCAGAAATTATAATTTTTGCTGTTCATGTTTTCTCTTATCTTTGTTCAATTACTTTTGTTTTAATTGTTAGTGATTTTTTCAATTTCTTATTTTGCTGTGTTTGTGCAATCTACTGGTTTCTTGTTTTAATTTGTTTCTGGACATTATCGATACAAACCAGTTCTATTGCTCAAATTTTACCCTTCATGGTTGATAGTGGAATCATGCATTTTGTAGAATCTGAGACTAGTTTTGGACATATTTTTTCATGAAAATAATGTAACTCGAGAAGTCATAACTATGAAACGTATATGCTCATCGGATCGGCTGTGTCTTGGTGTTGGACACATTATATTGAATTATTAGTGTATCATTTTCTCAAATTATTATCTAGGTCAATATTACAGTATTTGTGTCGTTGTGTTTTTACAATGGTAGCTCATAGATGGTCATTCTACTTCCACTTAAATTTCTTTCTAATGAAAATAATGATTTTTTAAATGGTAAATGAAGTAAGAACTTTTCTGCTAATAATTCACTAACCGATAAAAGGTTGATGTGAAAATCAGGGATATGCATAACATTGTTCATAAATATGTCATGAGCTAGCTTTACAGTTCGTATATGAAACAAGATTATAGTAAGTAAAAGAATCAAGTGTACATGCTATATGATCATTGGCACCAGAATTAATAATCCATATGTGGTATAGGCTTGTTGAAAATTTCAGGAATAACAGCCAAAAACTTGCCAGCAAAAGAATCAATAGCTGAAGAAGGTGCTTCATGCTGTAAGAGATTCACCAACTGAGTGTATTGTTGAGCATTGAGTTGTAAAGAGCACAGGAGGAACCAACTTGCCATTGTGTTTCATCTTGAAGCACGAGAAAATTTTGGTCATCAGAGGGATAGATCCAAGGAAAGAATCTGCCCCCGAATTGCAACAAAATAATCGTTTAGTCCCATAAAAAAATTCATAACAAACTCCATTTAGGTGAAATTACTTCAGGGTTTAATCCCACCATAATTGCACAAATAATAACTACAAACATAGAGTACCTTGTTGAAGAGCCATGAGTTCTCGCTTGATCTGAAAAAATTTGGGTTCGTTGCTTTGTTCCAAACGTTCTTTAAGGTCACTACAAATTGCTGCTGCAGTGGAGCATTGAAGAACAGTGGGATTGCATTCCCCGCGAAAGGGAATTTAGAAGCCAAGATGCAACTATATTGTCGTTGCATCGTCATGCGAGGTATAGTTTGGAGCTTTAGCATCTTGTTCAGCAATGGAACCATTGGCAAAACTGAATATTGCCAAGTTGTTGAGTAAAGTTGAAACTATTGTCAAAACCTCTTTGCTTAGTGTGACATATATATGATGTTGTTGGTATTGTAACACACCTATCATCATTATCCACTAAATTGTCTTGTAATTGAATCTCCACCATCTGCTAATATAAGTCATATACCCTCCTTTTTCAGAAGCTGGTATAAACTTTCAAAAGGTACATCATCAGCTAAGCTAATCACAGTTGCCAATATTGTTTGTGCTAGATATAGTTTGGAATCTTCTAAAACCTCATTAGAAATTAGAATGTTTGTCATGTAATATACCACTTCATGCAACCTTTTTCCACATCTATAGATTGTTCAAGCATCCTTTATCAATTTATTAGCCTACTAAGATATATATTTCTTTCCACAGTCGCGCAGTTAGACGCTGCAGGTTGACTGATTAAGATTGGACAATCATGACAGTGGGTTCTTGCTGACTGCAGGGAATCAGAGTTTGTGTTATCTGTGCAAGTTGCATTAGATCTATTATAAGGTGATAAGTAAGTGAAATACTTGATTTGCATCCCATTCTTAATGAAAAAGGATTTTTGATTCATTGTTCGATGACTCGGTGTGGTAATTATTGACATATTAATATGCTTAACCTTTCAATATAAGATTATGCAGAACCAAAATATTTTAGTTTTAACAACAAATGCTATCAAAGAACCATACAACTGCAATTAAAAATTTAAGGGGTTTGTTTGTTAAGAGTTGAAGCATTTAGTTCATAAGATAGAATTAGGCTTCAACGTTGGTCCTATATAATATGGCCAGTGTCATTAGCTGCAAAATAGCATTATGGCAACTATTGCGAACACTACCAACTATTTTTTTTTTTTTGGATCATGGTTATCTTGTGAGAGATAAATTGTGAATAAGCATTTTGAAACCAAATGAAAAAGAATATAGAACAATAAAGAAAATTTTGGCATATTCAGATTCAGGGCCGGTTCACAGCTTGTCCAACCAACTCTACATAGTCGGACCCATGCAGACGAGTAAGAAAAACACCACTATGCCATTGAACCATTACAACATATATGATTTTATGATACTACTTTGTATCTCTCTAACAATGTTGTCACAAATTAGATGATACTACTTCCAACATGTTTCCTTCTGTTATGCATTATGTTCATGATGTTCCTGATAATTCATCTATTGACAACATCAAGAAATTTCAATGCTCTATACTAGGACTTCAACTTGTAATAAACATTCTCCTACTTAAACAAGTTGTTATAAACTCAAATGTCTGCAATTGGCTATGAATCAAGAAATTTCTTCTCTTCATCAGATTCTGAATCATACTTGGATTTTGATAAAATTGCCTGCAGGTAAGAAGGCAATCGGTTGTAAATGGATTTATAAAGTAAAATATATGTTGTAAATGGCCCGACTCTCTTCAACATGTCGCAATTACTGGTCTTCGTACGGATGGTGAGGTTGTGAGCTCTTTTGTCTCTTCCGATGACCCCGTCTGTTAAAGCTTATGTTCCTAGTGTCACTACCATGTTAGCTTCCATTAAGCATCATGCTAAATGGGAAGACATTCTTTCCGGCGAAGAACATATCGCAAGCATATTAGTTAGAGTATCTGCATTTCTTATTAAGCTAAAATAGGCATGTTATATGATGACGTTCCTATGTTATTTTCTTCCTTTTTAGTGATAATTTGTTTGTTTATTTTCTCAACACATTAGTCCTATTGAGCATGAATATATATATTTCACTGGTTTAACACATATTTGGGGATAGTGTTTACATGATTGTTGTTGGATTGTTGAAATGACCCATTGAGTCCTTATGTACTCATGGACAGAAGCTCTGTTGGAACCAAAATATAAAGATTAAAATTTTGTAGTCATGTATTTAGATGTTGGAACCATAATCTCCAAATATTTTCCTAATAGAATAAATGATATCAGCATAGAACTGGTCTCAAAGAAATCTTGTCCTTGAAATTTAGCTGAAGTCAGTGTTTTAATTACAACATATACTGAGTAAAAAACAAGCAGCATTAGTTCCAAATCCAATGCACTCTGTTCATATCATTCCTTGAACTAACAAGTTATGCTTCAAAGCCGGAATCTTCTACAACTTCAATTATTTTGTTGGTATTAATGAGTTTAGGATCAAAGAGTACTTTTGTTTCCTCCAAGGCTAAACCAACTACTGCCTTTTTGACTCCTTCAGCCATTTGCAAATCATGCTCAACAGATTGTGAACAACTTGTGCAAATCATTCCCTTAATCTTGATTCGGCATTCTTGAATCTGCAATAATGGTTTCTTAAGATCCGCGATCCCATTCGCGTCTATTTTTTCATCTTGAGACGAACACTTAGTTGGTCCTGCAAAAAATTCAAAGAAACATAGTTTAGAAAACAAAATTATAATTCCTCGTTTTTTAAGATCGACAACTTAACAAACCTTGGAAACAACTCATTGTAGTTCGATAAAAGCAAAACCGTAGCGAACACAAAAACACACAATATAAATATATATACACGCCAAATCTAAAATTTGAAAGCATATGTTTCATATATTTCAATTTGAACATATATTTCAATTTGAAACCTTGGTTTGCCGCTGCATGATGAGATATTTTCTCTTGACACGAGGTGTATATCCTTCCTCTATTTGGTTTCGGCTCTCCCTGAACCGGTTGACGATATACCTCTCTTCTATTTCAGACTGTCTTATGTAAGCTTCTATATCAAAAGGAAATTCTAAAGGATCCATTGATATTTTTTTAGTAATATGAGATTTTTATTATTGGTACAACAATGGAAGAATGAGCCCCCATTTAAATAAGAAATTGAGTTGGTGAAATGGACGGACTCGAAACATATAATGCAATGTGGTTAAATAATAGATAAGGATAGAAATCAGATTAAGTGGTTGAAATGGACGGACTCCGAACAAATACTTCAATGTAGTTAAATAATAGAGAAGGCAGAAAGTGACAAAATACAAACAACGCTTGACAATACATAATTTAAATGCAATGGAGTTAAATAGTAAATAAGACACAACGCGACAAAAGACAAACAATGACTTGACAACATTTAATTTCCAAACAGATCGCGACCCAACTTTTCCAACATCTCTTTGCACCGATCATCGAGATGCTCCTTTGAACTTAGCTTCATAAACATCTCCATCTTCTTAGCCTGGTTAGTCTCCTCTTGCCTCATGGCTATTTTGTCCAATCGTTCAAACTCTTTCTCCCTATATTGTTTGAATTCATTCCACTCTTCACTGCCCGAACACTTAGTTGATCCTGCAAAAAATTCAAAGAAACATAGTTTAGAAAACAAAATTCTAATTCCTCGTTGTTTTTCAAGATTGACAACTTAACAAACCTTGGAAACAACTCATTGTAGTTCGATAATAGCAAAACCTTATCGACACAAAAACACACAATATAAATATATATACACGTCAAATCTAAAATTTGAAAGTATATGTTTCATATATTTCAATTTGAAACCTTGGTTTGCCGCTGCATGATATTTTCTCTTGACACGAGGTGTATATCTTTCCTCTATTTGGTTTCGTCGCTCCCTGAACCGGTTGACGATATACCTCTCTTCGATTTCAGACCGTCTTTTGTAAGCTTCGATATCAAAAAGAAATTTTGAAGGATCCATTGTGTCACGAACCAAACTCGAATCGTAACCGGCACACGAACTAATACTAGTCCGGCAAGCCTAATGACAAAATTTAACAAACAATAAATATAATATTTCCAAATGACTATATACTTCAGAACAATATTTACTGAAATTTCAACAAAGTCTCAATTGCATTTTCATTGTTTCCAAATCAACATAAATCCTGTTTGCAGCATATACATCTTTCAGTCAAGAGTTTCAAAATATACATGTTTAAATTTATACATTTCAAAACAAGATATTCCTAGACTCAAAATAGCTGTAGATACTCAACCAACTCAAAATATGCATATACAAAATAACATTTCATCAAGGAAGCCTACCAAAAGAATGACACTGACGACTCTCAATATCTGCTAGAAACCCCCTACTCAGCTGACTTTGAATCTGAAAAAAAAAAGAAAAAAGAAGATGGAGTAAGTCACAAGGACTTGGTGAGAGATAACGACCACTACCAACTAAATGGGAAACACACAAAGGCACGAGCATTTGATTTTTTAAAAAGCTTGTAATAATTATTGTAAAGTAGTAACTACGTGATATAAATAATACTCGATACAAATCATTATAGAGTTTGAAATTTGAAATAAGAAAAGTATGGAAATCCAATCAAATAAAAAGAATTTATTATGAGAGAATCGAGAGATGGCTCCATCTCGTTGATAGCCCTTTCCTCCTAAGAGCGGCCTTTCACTTAGGGGCAGCTCCATCTAACGGATAACCCTTTTCTCCTCGATTATGAAAACACATCCTCATCTTTAATTAGGGAGTCTACAACTCTTTGATAGTCAATTCGTTACGAGAGAATCGAGAGACGGCTCCATCTCGTTGATAGCCCTTTCCTCCTAAGAGGAGCCTTTCACTTAGGGGCGGCTCCATCTAACGAATAGCCCTTTTCTGCTCGATATTATATAACTAGGTGCACCTAGATCGTTATTTCCGTTAACAGCCAAATGGTCAAAACCGTGATTTCGCAAAAACACTTCATTAGAATAATGTTTTAACCCAAATTCCAAATCGATGTAAAAATAAACGAAATCAAACCACAATTTCAAATCCGCTACTTTAAATATCATAAATAAATCAAACTAGAGTCCATGTAAATGTCAACGACTTTAAAATAAATAAAGGATGACGAAAAAGGTTTCAAAGGAACATTTATAGTAAATATTAACATAGAAAAGGAATAACATAAAATTGATATTAAAAATAAGTAGTAATGATCATCATCAACTCACTGTTATGACGAATCAACTAAGTTTGCTCTCCAACCACTCCTGCGAAGAATGTGAAGCTTCCGACGTAATATCTGAGTAACAATAAATATTATATTTTCTTTAGATTCACAAACTCATTATAGAACTTCAGTAACCATGAAATATTCTCTAATATATACTCTAATTTCTGGATTGAAATTAATTTCTAACTCACTAATCATCATGTTTAAATATGCACTAATTGAAATGTAAGTTGATAAATATACCTCAAAGAGTCTCAATCTCAATGAACAATTTTTAAGAGTGGGTATTCATCTCCTTCCTTAAAGCATTAACCCTAACCCCAAAATTATACCCAATAATATTTGTGTTAAGTGATGATTCAGAACAAGCCTAAGCAGCAGCATCAGTTGTACAGCTAACCCTTTTGTAACTAACTTGTAGTTCAAGCTATTGTAGAGATAGTGTAGCATAGCTTATGGTAGGCTCAATAGAATGTATATAAGCAGTCTTTGTGTAAGAATCACAATTCAATTTTCATAATGAAGAATTATTCTCTTCAATTCCCTCTCTATTCTTAAATCATAACATGGTATCATCTGCCATTAAGATCCTAACCGTTTTTCCACCACCGTAACCGTTTTCTTCCGCCGCCGTAACCGTTTCATTTCTTCATCTTTTTCATCATGGTTCGAGCTCAACCTGATCCTGTTCTTGACAATTCTTCTCCTTACTATGTTCATCCCGGCGATGGACCTTCCTCCGTCGTTGTTACTCCTCTTCTCACCGGTTCTAACTACCACTCTTGGTCACGTTCTATGAAACGTGCTCTCGGTGCGAAGATGAAGCTTGATTTCATCACCGGTGCTCTTCCAATGCCGGACGATGACTTTGATCCTGCGTATCGTGCTTGGCATCGTTGCAATCAGCTGATTTCATCTTGGATTTTGAACTCTGTTTCTCCTTCGATTGCTCAGTCTGTAGTGTTCATGGAGAACGCCATTGATATATGGAATGATCTTCGTGAACGTTTCTCACAAGGTGATTTGGTTCGTATCTCTGAACTTCAACAAGAAATTTATGCTTTGAAACAAGATAACCGTTCTGTAACTGATTTTTACTCTGAACTCAAGACTCTTTAGGAAGAATTGGAGTTGTATCTTCCAATTCCTTCTTGTACTTGCCGTCAGCGATGTGCTTGCGAAGCTATGCTATCTGCGCGTAGAAATCACACCTTGCTTCAAACCGTTCGTTTTCTTAGTAGTTTGAATGAGAATTTTTCCACAGTTAAATCACAGATTTTGATCATGGAGCCTCTTCCTCCAATTAACAGAGTTTTCTCCCTAGTTATCCAGCACAAACGTCAAGGTAATTTTGCTGAAGTTGATGATTCTAAGATCTTGGTTAATGCTGCAAAATCTGCGAAACCTTCTTCTAGTTCCAAAGCTTCTTCACGTAATTGTTCTTATTGTGGAAAGGACAATCATGTGGTTGAAAATTGCTTCAAAAAGAATGGTGTACCACCATATATGAAGAAGTTTTCATCTGCTCACAATGCTGTAGCTGAGGGAGGTAGTAATGATTCTAATGTTGCTTCTACTCCTCCATCACTCTCTCAAGATCAGTATGATAAGCTCATGACTCTCCTTCAGAATTTCAATCTTGCATCCAATTCTGGCTCTGCAAGCTCCAATCAGGTTGGTTCTTCCATCATCACTGATCATTCATCAGTGATTCACAAAGGTATTCAACTTTCTTCTCATAATGCATGTGTTCTTGGTACTTGGATTATTGATTCGGGTGCTAGTCACCACATATGCAATTCATTGTCTTGGTTTCAATCATATATTGAAATCAATCCTATCCATATTAAATTGCCTAATGGAAACTTTGCAATTGCAAAGTATTCTGGTGTTGTTAATTTTTCTTCAAATTTAGTCATCAATGATGTTTTGTATGTGCCTGCTTTTTCAATCAATTTACTTGCTGTGTCAAAATTATGTAGTTCATCTAATTACATTGTTAATTTCACTGGTTCACAATGTATCATTCAGGACAAGAAGTGCTTGAAGATGATTGGTTCTGGTGATGAGCATGAAGGCCTGTATCACCTTAAACTCACAGATAGATTGGCTCATGTGGCTTCCATTGATGGTTCTAACCATGCCACCATTCCCAAAACTGCTCTTTGGCATTTTAGATTAGGGCACCCTTCCCATCATAGACTTGTTAGTTTGAAAAATAAATTTCCTTATGTAATAGCAGATCCTAAAGGAATTTGTGACATTTGTCACCTTGCTAGGTTTAAGAAACTTCCTTTTAGTAGTAGTTTTAATAAAGCAGTCAATGCTTATGATGTAATCCATTTTGACATTTGGGGCCCTATATCAATAAAATCTATTCATGGTCATTCTTATTTCTTAACTGCTGTAGATGATTATAGCAGATTTGCATGGATTATCTTAATGAAGTCCAAAGCTGAAACTAGAAATCATGTAGTAAATTTACTTAAAATGATACAAACTCAGTATAATCATCAAGTTAAAATTGTTAGGTCTGACAATGGACCTTAGTTTTTAATGCATGATTACTATTCTTCTAAAGGTATTGTACATCAAACAAGTTGTGTAGAATCTCCACAACAAAATGGTAGAGTGGAGAGGAAACATCAACATCTTTTGAACATTGCTAGAGCTCTTTTATATCAGTCAAATTTGCCTAAACATTTTTGGTCTTATGCTGTATTGCATGCTACATACATTATCAACAGGATTACTACACCTGTGCTTGAAAATAAATCACCCTATGAAATGTTACATCAATCTTTACCTGACTTAAATGATTTAAAAGTTTTTGGCTCCCTTGCATATGCATCTACTTTGACTGTTAATAGATCAAAACTATCCCCAAAGGGCAGAAAATGTATTTTCTTAGGCTACAAGCAAGGTGTCAAAGGCACAATTCTTTTTGATCTTGAGTCTAGAGACATTTTCATTTCCAGAAATGTCAAACATTTTGATCATATTTTGCCCTATACCACCAATAATTCAAAAATCCATTGGCATTACCATTCCACCCTTGACTGTGATTCTATCATTCCACCATCAGATAATTCACCTCAATCATCTGACACTTCTACCATTCCACCACCAGATAACTCACCTTCTAACATTTCTAACCAACAAGATAATTTACCTAACAATACACCCATTACTACATCACCATTGGTTAGGCCTGACAGGAAAAAGCATAAACCTTCCTATCTGTCTGATTATGTGTGCAGCTCTTCTAACTCATCAACACAATCATCATCTCCAGGTATTCTCTATCCTATCTCCTCATTTCATTCTTTAGATCATTTGTCTTCTTCACATAGTGTCTACACAATGTCTCTCACACAACACACAAAACCTAAAACCTATAATGAAGCTTGTAAGTCAGAACATTGGATTCAAGCTATGAATTCTGAACTTGAGGCATTGGCTCGTACTGGTACTTGGAAGATTGTAGACTTACCACCTCATGTTAAGCCAATTGGCAACAAGTGGGTTTACAAAATTAAACACAAGTCTGATGGCACCATAGAGAGATACAAAGCTAGACTTGTAGCTAAAGGCTATAATCAGGTAGAAGGTCTTGATTTCTTTGACACTTTCTCACCTGTTGCTAAACTCACTACAGTTAGAATGTTACTTGCCATTGCATCTATTAAAGGGTGGTTCTTACATCAGTTGGATGTAAATAATGCCTTCTTACATGGAGATTTACAGGAGAATGTTTACATGAAAATACCAGATGGTGTTCAGTGCAATAAGCCTAACCAAGTCTGTAAGCTACTCAAGAGTTTGTATGGTTTGAAACAAGCCAGTAGAAAGTGGTATGAGAAGCTTACATCTTTGTTAGTCAGGGAGGGATATAAACAATCCACCTCTGATTATTCATTATTCACACTCAATCAACAAAACAATTTCACTGCTTTACTTATATATGTTGATGATGTGATATTGGCTGGTACTGATATGCAAGAAATAGATAGAATCAAAACTATTCTGGATCATAACTTCAAAATCAAGGATTTGGGAGTTGTGAAACACTTTCTTGGATTGGAAGTTGCTCATTCCAAAGAAGGCATTAGTATATCTCAGAGGAAGTACTGTCTTGATCTGCTCAATGACTCAGGTTTACTTGGCTCCAAACCTGCATCTACACCTCTGGATCCCTCTATCAAGCTACATCAAGACAATGGGAAACCATTTGAAGATATAAGCTTGTACAGGAGACTTGTAGGGAAACTATTGTATCTCACAAACACTAGGCCTGACATAACATATGCAACACAACAACTAAGCCAGTTCTTGCATAGCCCTACTGTAACACACTACAAAGCAGCTTGTAGAGTCATTAGATATCTCAAGCATAATCCTGGTAGAGGCCTTATGTTCCACAGAAACACAGATATCCAACTCCTTGGATACTCAGATGCTGACTGGGCAGGGTGCTTAGATACAAGGAAATCAACAACTGGGTATTGCTTCTTCTTAGGTTCATCATTAGTTTCATGGAAAGCTAAGAAGCAGTCAACTATATCCAAATCATCCTCTGAAGCAGAATATCGAGCACTATCTTCAGCAACTTGTGAGTTAACATGGCTGCTATACTTGCTGAAAGACTTACACATTGAAAGTTCCAAACAGCCAGTATTATTTTGTGATAACCAGAGTGCATTACACATAGCTTCCAATCCTGTCTTCCATGAAAGGACTAAGCATATAGAGATAGACTGCCACCTTGTTAGAGAGAAGGTACAAGAAGGCTTAATGAGGCTGCTCCCCATTTCAACACAAGATCAATTAGCAGACTTTCTGACAAAAGCATTGCCTGCACCAAAGTTCAATAATTTCTTGTCCAAGCTTGGATTGCTTGATATATACCAAGCATCAGCTTGTGGGAGGATGTTAAGTGGTGATTCAGAACAAGCCTAAGCAGCAGCATCAGTTGTATAGCTAACCATTTTGTAACTAACTTGTAGTTCAAGCTATTGTAGAGATAGTGTAGCATAGCTTATGGTAGGCTCAATAGAATGTATATAAGTAGTCTTTGTGTAAGAATCACAATTCAATTTTCATAATAAAGAATTATTCTCTTCAATTCCCTCTCTATTCTTAAATCATAACAATTTGTGGAAGCATGAGAAAGCTTATAATAGAGATGTAGTGTCTTCCTTTTAAGTGTATGGTTGATATTTGTTGTTGGAATGAGAAGAAGAGGTGAAATGGAAAGAAAGAAAGAAAGAAAGAAAGAAAGAAACGTGGAACAGGGGAAGTAGAGAAAGTAAAAGAAGAAATGTGAGATTATTATTATTTATTTTTTTAAATGAAACGGTGCGTTTCACATTGATACTTTTTTTTTTTTGCTGAACTACATATTTGGTCCCTTACATTTATTTTAGGTTTCAACAATGAAATAATGAGCTTTCATTTAAATAAGAAATTGACTTGGTCAAATGGACGGACTCCAAACATATAATGCAATGTAGTTAAATAATAGAGGGTGGGGTGGAAGTGCTAAACAGCGGCAGTTGAGTTCGTTTCTTCAAAAAGGTGTTTTCGATGTTTGTTTACTTCAAGAAACAAAGAAAGTGATGATTTTCTCATTCACAACCTATGGGGGGCACAAAGATGTTAACCCGCTTTCGAAATAATATTGTATTTAGAGGAGATTGAGTTAATGTATCTTCTTTAGTGAACAAAATTATTTACATTTTTTGGTTTTGGTTTTTAGGCCGATTAGGGAATAATGCTAATTTAGCATTTTCTGACTGGTGTAACAATCCTTTAGTCTGTCTAGGGTGATTTTATTTGAATTGTAAGGGATGAGTACCCATTGTACTCCTTATAATTCAATTTTTTGCTTATAAAAAAAAATAAAAATAGATAGCGATAGAAATCAAGTGATTGAAATGTACGGACTCCAAACAAATACTGCAATGTATAGTTAAATAATAGGTAAGGATAGAAATCAGATTGAGTGATTGAAATTGACGGACTCAAAACAAATACTGCAATATAGTTAAATAATAGATAAGGCAGAAAGTGACAAAATACAAACAACGACTTGACAATACATAATTTAAATCAATAGAGTTAAATAGTAGATAAGACAAAAAGTGACAAAATACAAACAATGACTTGATAACATTTAATTTCCAAACAGATCGCGACCCAACTTTTCCAACAACTCTTTGCTCCGATCATCGAGATGCTCCTTTGAACTTAGCTTCATAAACATCTTCATCTTCTTAGCCTTAATACTTTCTTTCAACAAATGGTTAGCCTCCTCTTGCCTCATGGCTATGTCCAATCATTCCAACTCTTTCTCCTTATATTGTTTGAATTCCTTCCACTCTTCATTGACCGATTCTAAGGATGCGCCCTTGCTTTTCTTTTTACCCTTTTTTTTAGCTGCATCCCTCCCCATTGAGCGAGCACTAGATCCTACAGAGTTGAAATCACTTGTATCACTCTCGTGGGCTCTCTTAGATCCACTACTTCTAGAGCCAATATTTCCTCCTACCTGACTACCATAACTGTAGGGTTATCATGAGGTAGACTTTTAAAACTCTTTTAAAAATCAAACTCAAGAGCGGAAAAACCCCTTTACCTAGAACACTTAGAATAATAAGAATCACTATGAGTTCATATGTTTACCTCTTGAAGCGTCGAGGAGTTTGATCACGAGCGCTGCACAAACGACAAACGCCTCTACTCAGTCCACACGAACAGCCCCTCCGTCTACAGTGCTAGCTGTGAATGATCGGAAGTAGAGAGATTGAGAGAACAAGAAATCCTAGTGCGGCTAGGTTTTCTAATTGTTTTCACGTGAAAAATAAGTCACCACAAAGGTTCTATTTATAGAACCACTTGTGTGTGCCATACCTTATGGTGTACTGTATTTCTCACTTAATTCCAACGTACCTTACGGTGTACCAAATTATAAATGAATCTCATCCATTTAATTAATCTCTCTTCTATCTGTTCTTATGTGTGTGACCCTATAGGTTCTCGGAACGTTGGCAATAATATTAAATAACTATTTAATATTATAAACAGTGAGCGGTATCTAGCAACACATCACTGCTACCCAAGTGACGAGAATGTCATGTGATCTGACGTAACCTTTCCGTGATAATGATTATGTGTATAATTCCCCTTTGCCCTTATATCTATATTGAACATAAGGCATAGATCGTGTCACCCTTGTATGGTTCAATATCTTATTTCTTGATCCCAGAATATACTGAGCAACGAATAAGCTCAATATCTCATATTGACTTAGTTCGGCGTGGCCACGCATTTTATCAGTCATATTCCATCAAGAGGCCTACAAATATTGCTCCTGTTATGTAGGAGGGGCAAATTCCATCTAGGTCACTCATGTCCCTCAGCATGATTTATAGAGTACCCATCAACCGACTTTATAGTCATCCTGTTACGGACAATGTTTGAACGGCAACTAAGTACTCTACTCCACATCTAGGGTCCATAGTGGTTTCAGGTCGAAGGGTGGTATACACCATTATCACTATGAGAATAACTTATGACACTTTTCATAACATACTATGTAGCATTCTCATGGCGGGTCAATCCAATATAAATATTACTCCTAATATTTATATCTATGTGAAGACTTGATATCTCATATCCATGACTCGTGAGATGAAGTCATCAGTCTACTCACATAATAGTCTCTATGTTTTACTGTTATCCCACATCACAGTAAAACTTGACTATGGATACTTTAAGAATAGTGTCACTATGTTTAATGAAGTCTCACTATTAAGTCACACTTAATGTTCCATTAATTAGACTAGCTATTCTAGGGACTTTATTAGTTTGAAACAAACATAATAAAGAAATGCCTTATTATATATATTAAATATATAAATCAAAGTCATCATATAAAAGACGATTCTATCAAAATAGATTGGCTTTTAGGGCTTACTCCAACAATCTCCCACTAGCACTAAAGCCAATCAGATATTAACTCAACATCTATTGGACTAGCGTCATCATCAAGCATCTTTTATGCAAGATTTTCTATTAGTGGATAAGGAACTCTTTCCTATGTTGGTACCCGATACATCTTCCAATTTACACTTTTGATCTTCTATCAAAAGAAATAAAGTGTCAAAACTTGTATTTGAATCGTTGGTGAGATCTGGTTTTCCGTTGCTTGCAAGATTAAACCATTACCATCTTTAATGAGGTCAAGGGAATCTGCAATGTAAGGAAAACAATTTTCTGGCTCATCTTATGAGACAAACTATTCAAATCATATATTTGACCTTTGTAATAGATATATCAATCTTATGAAGCTTGTAAGCTTACAGATTTGACATCCGAGCATAAAGTTTATTCCAGACTACAATCTGGGTATACTGTTCTTCGGTTTTGGACAATCAGTATCATTGTAACTCATTTACAATGATCATTTCCAGATCCGATCAAGAAACCATCCTTAGTGATTTTAAGATATCCATCGATATTCTTGATGGTGATCTAATGAAAATCACTAGAAATAATTGGTACATATTGTTTATGCTAATAGCATATAGTACATCTGGTCTAGTACATATCATGATATACATGATCAACCCAATTGCCAAAGCATTTGTATACTTCTCATGCATCCCTTTCTCATCCAATGAGGTTGAATATTGTCTTTGAGACAAAAATACATCATGTGACGTATGCAATAATTTCAATACAATTAAGCACATGAGGTGTCTGTACACTTCATCAAATTTGTACATAGGTTAAGGTTGAGATATGTCAACAATCTATTTCTATAGATCTTGATTCCTAACTTTTAGGAAGTCTCGCCTAAGTATTTCATCAAGAAACAATTACCTAATCATGTCTTACATGTGTAGTGTATGAAAATTGTCTTGATGATCAGTATGTCATCCACATACAATACCAGATTAATTTAAATACTCCCACTGACTTTCTTGTGTGCACAAGAGTTCCTTTATTAATCTTAGTTTTCATAAAACTTGATCAATAAAACTGATAATTCAACTTTGAGAAATTTGAACAAATTCATAAATGAATTTTGTAATTTATATACTTTTCTAGCATCCTTTAGATTAACGAAACCCTATCCATATGTCAAATACATATGTAAGGTCATTCCAATTAAGGAATGCAACCTCGTTATCCATCTGCCAGAACTCGTAGTAAAACATACAATAATTGCAAGTGGAATCAATTGAGTTTAAGCACTATGATTGAAATAAAGGTTTCATCATAATTGCATCATGATTTGTATGAAACCTTTCATATTTAATCACACCTTAAATGTATTCACAATACCATCCATGTGAGTCTTTACAACAAGACTCATATTTATCCTATGAGTCTTACTCAATTGGATGACAAAACAATATCCATATATGTTTTGTGTACATGGACTCTTTATAAGTCACACTCTCATCTTCCATGAGCATCATATATCACCTTGTCGAGTCATGGTAAAACCGTGACTCTCAACTGTGATATGACATATCCGACTTATATAGGTCTTGTGCTACTCGAACTGGTGATCCAACAACAACTCTTGTTGAACCGATTCATGTTCCATTCTCAAAACATGTGTTTTGTGGTACTCGAATTTACTCAAGTTCTACATCACTCCCACTATCTCTTCTAGAGACACTTCCTTCTAAAGGAATATTTTAATTCTAGTAACAAAACAACTTTTGTCCTAGAGAGTGTTGTAGAATTAATATTTCTAAGTTTCTTTAGGATCCCTCCACAAATACACATTAATCCAAGTTGGAATTATGTTTATCTTATAAACAATGCAATCCCAAACTACCATAAAGTCAAACTAGGTACTTTTACCTCCATATCAAATATGGTGTCTTTATGATTTCTTTTATTGGAACTTTTGTGGGTAAAGAACAACTCTAATTAAAATAATTTTTCGAAAGAGTCATCGGAGATAAAAGAACTATCTTATTTGTAATCATGTCAAACATGATGTAATATAAATAGTTATTACTATACTCCTTATCTAAGTATTTACCATTACAACTTGTTTGTATGGTCTTAATACTTTTTCAAAATTATTCATTTACTTCATAAATTCTTTGAACAAATTCAAAGAATCATACTTTGTGTCAACCACACATATTCACATCTACTAAGCTAATTAGTAACGTAAATGAAGTAAAAGAAATAAAATTATATCTAGCAAATAATTAGTTTAATAGTTCATATACATCTCATATGTATATATTTCAAATACATCAAATGTCACTTTACCTTAGTTGGTAATTGACATACTGAACTATTTTTAAAAGTGGAACTCACATCCTTCAAATGATATAAATCAAATGAGTCCAAAATTCCTATCTATGGAATCTAGAAATGTGTGACTCACTTATTAATACTAAACAATATTGCTACTAATATGCATAAGGTTCAAATCTTATTTGATTCCTTTTCATGATTGTTATATATAAGGTTATCAAGTTGATGGAACTCAATTCCATTACTTGATTAGAACACTAGAATAGAAAACATTGTTGGAATAATGTAACAACACTTGTCTATTATTCATGCAAGCAGTCATTTTTCTTGTCAATACAAGGTTTAGGTTCAACGTTTCTATTATTAAAGGAAACTTAATAACAATGATTTGGTTCAGTGTCAAACTCAACTTCTACGATCAATGAGACTATTTCATTCTAATCGTAGGTTGATTTTATCTATAGTCAAATTTTCACTTCTTTAAAACAAATTCATATTTCAACAAATATGAAATTAACAACCGGTATCATATACCTAAGATAAAAAGTGGATAATTTAACTTTCTATAACAAGGTCAATGAAGAAGTCTTACTTCTTTCTTCAACTTTAACTCTTTCAAAATCATTAGTAGTTTTTCTCGTATTTGAGAGAACAATTCTCAATACATGTACCAATTCAGAAACTCCTTTCTGAACTATTTATCCTTCGTAAGGACATTTTACAGTAAAATATAAAATATATGTCAAATATATCTAACTACGAAAATAAGAATATTTGTATCATGATTAAAACATATTTAACTAGGTCTTTAATTAAATATGCTCCCACTATTTTACTCAAACCAAATGACCCTCGACATTTGATTCGGAAAATCCCGTTGGAAGATTTTCTAGTGGGAATGAGATCCATATTTTACTATGTTCTAAGTCAGCGTTGGACTGATTACACAAAACATAGTGATTTTAGGTAGGAAACTTCTTTCCAATTGTATCTCATACAACTCTCATATCCTTTCCGTTGGGTGAATAACACTTATTCTAATCCATCATATGGAGTAACCCAACACTTGCTTCTAAAATCATATAATCATATTATATTTCTTTTAGTTAAGTTAGACCCAATGAATAGCAATCGGGTAAACTAGTTACCTCACCGCAACTTATCAATATAGACAATGCACTTTACGTTGGCAAAACCTACATTGATCGATATTGATCTTGAAGGGTGCTAAATGTTGGAAAGCTTTCAACTTAATATTTCTTTTAAGGGATTTTAATTAAATTTAATCTCACCGTATTTTGTATCTCATACAAAACGTGTTTCAATTTACATGACACTCATGTAAATATTTGTTTAACAATTATATAAAATATTCAAAACATATATAATTAAAACATTCATCTCATGCATCACATACATAAAATAAACTAAGGTAGTATAGTTATGGCCTCCTAAAACGAAAGAATTAAATAAACTAATTTATTACAATTCTTTGACCCTCGAGCAAACTTCTCAAGTTTCTCCATCGTCATCCTTTGTTTGACTTTGTCTCCCGTCATCACGAGCAATTACAATTATTTAAAATAAATAAATAAAGTAAATAAATTGCCACGACACGCAGGTCGTATTTAAAATAATAATAATAAACCACGACACGCAGGCCGTATTTGAACCAAATAAAATAAACACCAAACACGCTAAGGCCATAACTATACACCTCTAATAATTAATTAAAATTTAATAATTAATTAACACATGTATATATACGAACCAAATTAAAATTATCTGCTGTTGTGATGCGTTCGTGAGACATAGAAAACTATGACACTGTGGCCATAATTGTTTCTTAGGAAGTTTATATAAATAGGCTCATACCGTTAAACTTTTATGATTAATGAGGTGTTGTTTCTTTGGTATGCTAATTAAATGATATGTTGATTTGGAAAAATCATATCTCCGTAATTGGCTCACACTATTTGATACTCATAAATTTAAATCAAATCCCGTAATGATATGTATCAATATATTACAAAATAAATATGGTAAATTATTTAAGACTCTTTATTTGAATCCAAAAAGTCAAAATTGATAAACATCTCACGGGTTCTGATATCCAAAATTTTGAATCAAATAGGAACATATTTAAAATTAGTTTGAATAGCCAATATCATAATAAAGACAAAACAACATGCCAATGAAATTTGAGACAATCTCATTCACGCATTCTAGTGACAAAAGATTAACAAATCACACATATATATCTCATATATATAAAACCACATGCCAATAAATTTGAATCATGTACAGAATTGATAAAAGCATGTATTCATGTTAATCAAAATCAAAACACGATCTGAGACCGACTCATCGTGTCAAATAAAATATATAAATAACACATCGCATGTATTGGAATAAAACGTATAGCCATAACGTAAAGAAAAACAATCGTATGAATCATATTCATATTATCAAGACAATAAACAAACATATAGAATTCATGATATCTAAGAAAGCTCTGATACCACTGTAGGGTTATCATGAGGTAGACTTTTAAAACTCTTTTAAAAATCAAACTCAAGAGCGGAAAAACCCCTTTACCTAGAACACTTAGAATAATAAGAATCACTATGAGTTCATATGTTTACCTCTTGAAGCGTCGAGGAGTTTGATCACGAGCGCTGCACAAACGACAAACGCCTCTACTCAGTCCACACGAACAGCCCCTCCGTCTACAGTGCTAGCTGTGAATGATCGGAAGTAGAGAGATTGAGAGAACAAGAAATCCTAGTGCGGCTAGGTTTTCTAATTGTTTTCACGTGAAAAATAAGTCACCACAAAGGTTCTATTTATAGAACCACTTGTGTGTGCCATACCTTATGGTGTACTGTATTTCTCACTTAATTCCAACGTACCTTACGGTGTACCAAATTATAAATGAATCTCATCCATTTAATTAATCTCTCTTCTATCTGTTCTTATGTGTGTGACCCTATAGGTTCTCGGAACGTTGGCAATAATATTAAATAACTATTTAATATTATAAACAGTGAGCGGTATCTAGCAACACATCACTGCTACCCAAGTGACGAGAATGTCATGTGATCTGACGTAACCTTTCCGTGATAATGATTATGTGTATAATTCCCCTTTGCCCTTATATCTATATTGAACATAAGGCATAGATCGTGTCACCCTTGTATGGTTCAATATCTTATTTCTTGATCCCAGAATATACTGAGCAACGAATAAGCTCAATATCTCATATTGACTTAGTTCGGCGTGGCCACGCATTTTATCAGTCATATTCCATCAAGAGGCCTACAAATATTGCTCCTGTTATGTAGGAGGGGCAAATTCCATCTAGGTCACTCATGTCCCTCAGCATGATTTATAGAGTACCCATCAACCGACTTTATAGTCATCCTGTTACGGACAATGTTTGAACGGCAACTAAGTACTCTACTCCACATCTAGGGTCCATAGTGGTTTCAGGTCGAAGGGTGGTATACACCATTATCACTATGAGAATAACTTATGACACTTTTCATAACATACTATGTAGCATTCTCATGGCGGGTCAATCCAATATAAATATTACTCCTAATATTTATATCTATGTGAAGACTTGATATCTCATATCCATGACTCGTGAGATGAAGTCATCAGTCTACTCACATAATAGTCTCTATGTTTTACTGTTATCCCACATCACAGTAAAACTTGACTATGGATACTTTAAGAATAGTGTCACTATGTTTAATGAAGTCTCACTATTAAGTCACACTTAATGTTCCATTAATTAGACTAGCTATTCTAGGGACTTTATTAGTTTGAAACAAACATAATAAAGAAATGCCTTATTATATATATTAAATATATAAATCAAAGTCATCATATAAAAGACGATTCTATCAAAATAGATTGGCTTTTAGGGCTTACTCCAACAATAACATGGTTGATCATGGAGATTTGTGTTGAAAATTCAGGAAATTCATCAAGTCCAACATTCGGAACATTTTCATTTTTTATTGAAGTAGAAGAATAATAAGCGGGGTGCTTGACCTGAATAAGGCATCATTGATCCATAATATGGACGATAATTTGGATTAGATGACAGCATGATGAAATTTGGAGGAAATCCATAATTTGGTATATTTTGGGGACCTCGTTGGTTGGAAGATTCATTTTGAAATCTATAGTTGTTGGGATTTGGGTATAGTTGAATGAGTAATTAGTAGAATTTTGGGTGTTAAAAAAGTTATTGTTGGGATCCATTTCACTAAAAAAAAATGTTTAGAACTACAAACAAGAGTTTATTGAAGGTTAAATAGAAAAATTAGAGGGAACATTTCGTTTCTTTTCTGTGTGCAAATCAAATGAACCAAATCTCTATTTATAGAAAAAAAAAATGATGAATTCTAGTGGAAAAAAAAATTAAAAATAAATTTACTATGAAATAATTGACCCAAAATAAATAAGTTGAGATAAAAATCTGAAAATCACAACAACCAATAAAATTTTGTCAAGTGTTACATGTTTAATCTTTTCGATCTCCAACAATCCAACTCACTTTCAAAACTCCACTACAACACTTTCAACTACTCCCTCGGTCCAAAAATGAGTGAGTCATTTTGACTATATGCACTAGTCACATATCTTATTTTGACCTTATTTTTTTACCGATAAATTAAAATAAATATTAGCATATAAGATGTTGTTGGATTCATCTCGATGAATATTTTCAAAATATCATAATTTTATAATTTTTACTATTATATAATTAAAAATATAAATCGTCAAAGTTATGCATTGACATACGTGACGCACGTGACAAATCAATTGGCTCACTTATTGTGGGACAGAGGGAGTACTATTTAATTCATTTTTCAACACCCTCATTGTACTCGTTCACGTTCTAACAAAAATATAAATGAAATAATCCTATTGGTTAGTTTGACTTGCCACGGATCGCGATCTAAATACCCATCTCAATAGAAATCGGCAACCGTAGATTAACTCTCCAATCGACGGTCACCATCTTCCCCCTCTCAATTTCTCAAAATTTTCCCAATTCCCGCTTTACTCTCATTCTTCCTCTTCCCTATATATTCCCCAAACACTTCTTTCCCTCACATCTCAATTTTTAATTTTCCTTCCTCTCCCTCAAATCACAATCTGTTATTTTTCGGTTTTGAAAAATTCGAATATAAAAACAAGCAACAAAGAAATTACTGGCCGAGTCGCGGTTCGATACGCTTTCTTTAAGACTTTTCACGGCACTACCCAAATTGTGCAAGGTAGACTAGCACCCTTGAAGTCCCCAGGATAAAACAGCCAATCACTGAAATTATCGTTCTCTACTGCACCGTAGAAAACTGGCAGAAAAACACCTTCGATTGTTAAAGAACCAGTCTATATTGATATACAAATATCAATTCGAAGTGGCAACAACCACTTTCTGTGAAACAACAAAAAAGAATTTTTTTTTTCGAGTAAGAATAGAAGCAGCAAGAGAGGAGAAAAAAGATTTCGAATTGTGAAATCGGATTGAGTAAAATTATGATAACTCAAGAGTATTTATAGAGCAAAGATTTGAACTAGAAAGGAGGAATAAGTGGGAGCCGGCAAAGCAAAACGTGGCCACGAATTGCACGAATTATATCTACAGACATTGAGTACCTTGTTGAATAGCCATGAGTTCTCACTTGATCTGTTAAAATTTGGATTCGTTGCTTTGTTATAAACGTTCTTTAAGGTCACTCCAAATTGCTGCTGCAGTGGAGCAATGAAGAACAGTGGGATTGCATTTCCCGTGAAAGGGAATTTAGAAGCCAAGATGCAACTATATTGTTGTTGCGTTTCCAAGTGATGTAGTTTGGAGCTAGATAATTTAGGTTAAATTATCCACTAAATTGTCTTGTAATTTAATCTCCACCATCTGCTAATATAAGTCAGATGCTGGTATAAACTTTCAAAAGGTATCAGCAGCTAATCTATTATTGTCTGTTCTATAGATAGTTTGGAATCTTCTACAACCTCGTTAGAAATTAAAATATTTGTCATGTAATATACCGCCTCATGCATTCTTTTTCCACATCTATAGATTGTGCAAGCATCCTTTGTCAATTTATTAGCATACTAAGATATATTTCTTTCCACAGTCGTGCAATTAGACGCCGCGGGTTGTCTGATCAAGATTCAACAATCCAAATCTAAGCTTCATATTTTAAATTCTAAAATAAAAAACTAAATATGCCCTTCTTTTTTAACCGCCCCATGAAGATTAGACGATCCGTGTCGTCCTGACCGCACGACTGTGGGTTCTTGCTGACTGCAGGGAATCCGAGTTTGTGTATATCTGTGCAAGTTGCATTAGATCTGTTAAGAGCTGATAAGTAAGTGAAGTACTTGATTTGCATTAGATCTGTTAAGAGCTGTTAAGAGCTGACTCTCTTCGACTTGCCATTCTTGACTGGTCTTCGTATGGATGGTGAGGTTGTGAGCTCTTTTGTACCGATGACCCCGTCTGTTAAAGCTTATGTTCCTTGTTTCACTACCATGTTAGCTTCCATTAAGCATCATGCTAAAATGGAAGACTTTCTTTCCAGTGAAGAACATGTCGCCTTTCTTCATTATTAGTTGTGTCAACTCATTTGTTTTTTGCCCATTCAGCCAGTGTTGGTGTTTTGATTGGCTACATTTTGCAAAAGCCAACCAGCCAGATGCTGGACTGAGATGTTGTAGCATTATAGTACAGCATACTGAAGCTCTGTTTTCGTGCAGAATTTTTATTTCAAATCTGAGTCAAGATTTGCTTCAATTATATATTCAGGCACGTGCGTCTAGGCAAAACGAGCCTTGCTCAGCAAGTTTTATTGAAGTCGGTTGAAGGAATGTTATTTAAAACAAAAATATAATTATATTATATTTTTGGCGTTTTTTTTGTTTGGTACAACATGAATTATATTTCTGGAAATAATTTAGGGTTGGCCACAATTTTGTCTGAAGACCTAGCTTGCCCATCAAGACAATTGAAGACTATAAATATGTGAAGCCTCAAGCTATTCTACTCATGTATCCTAAACCGTGTTCTTTACAAAGTGTGAGTTTTTAAGGGTTTAGAGTTTGTGTCTTTTGTCAGCCTTTCTTGTGTCAATCTGATGCAAGTTTAGGACTGTGTTTGTGTTGTTTATTGTAAGCTGCTCCTAAGCTTTGAAGCACGGAGTTAGTGTGTGTGATTCACTCAAGAGCTTTTAAGCAAGAGTGTGGTCTAGTTTCTAGGAGAGTGTCTCCATCTTGATCGTTATTATTGACAGCAACATGGTATGTGTTGTTAGAGGGAATTTGGGACGGGGTCTCATTATCTAAGAGGTTCTTAGGTAGGATTGCACGGGTAGTGTCTAGGTGATAAGTCAAGTACCGGGTGTTGGTCGAGGGCTTTGAACTAGAGCTATTATAGTGGATTCATTCCTGGATTGGTATCCCCCAGAGTAGGTGACGTTGCACTGAACTGGGTTAACAATTACCTGTCTTATTTATTGTTCTGCAATTTATTTATTTATTTACTGTGTTCTGCGACTGTCTTGCTGCAACGTGTGCTATAGCATCTTGTGCAGCATTGTGTTCACTGCGTGCCAGATTTCAGCCAGTATCCACAAATCAGTAGAACAACATTCAATCCATCAAAGACCATCATATTTTTATGATGATGTTTGTATGTTATTTTCTTCCTTTTCAATAATAATTTGTTTGTTTATTTTCTCAACACATTAGTCCTATTGAGCTTGAAAATATATATTTCATCGGTTTAACACATATTTGGGGATAGTTTTTACATGATTGTTGTTGGATTGTTTGAAATGACCTATTGAGTCCTTATGTATTCATGGACAATATTATAGAGAAGCTCTGTTGGAACCAAAGATAAAGATTAACATTTTGTAGTCATGTTGTATTCAAATGTGGCTTAGTACAAAATTATTATAAAGTTGTACAAAATTCTTTGTAGGAACACCATACAAAGGGTGACATATTTTTTGTTAGATTTAGACAAACAAAGTAGAGAGAATGAACAAAGGGAGACTACTAGGGTTTCATAGAATTACATTACAATAACATAGAATGCAATGAGTTGTCATATGAATATATAGAAAACATAAATAGACTAAATTACTATTATGCCCAAAGCCCAATTACAACCAAAAGCCCATTATATTATTAAATCCCTAACATATTATCTAACATCTCCCTGCAAACTCGCAATGCCTTGACATGAAGCATTGAGAGTTTGTCAAATAAGACATCAAACCAAAATAACTAACAGAGAGCAGCAACCAAAGTGAGTTGACATCATTGAAAATGCAGCACCATCACCAGTAGAAACGTCCAAACAAAACCAAACCGAAGAGGAAACCAAACCAAATTGTTTCAATCCAAATTGAACCAAATCAAACCAATCCAAAGTAGAGAGAAAGAGAAGCATTCCAATAGAAGAAGAATCAATGCAGAGGGAGATGCAATCAGAAAATCAACATAGAGAAGCAATCAGACAGAATTCAGACAGAGGCAATCAAACGGAAGAAACCAAACAGGGAGAAATGCAATGCAATCCATCAGAATCAATAGAGGGAGAAGTGCAATCGATCGGAAGAAACAATAGGGAGAAGTGCAACCAAATAGAAGAAGTCAATAGCGAGAAATGCAATCAATCAGAAGAATCGACAAAGAGAGGTCAATCAATCAGAAGAAATCAATAGAGAGACAATCAAAGAGAAGAACCAAATAGAGAGAACCAATTAAACAGAAGAAACCAATGAGGGAGAATACCAATCAAACAAAGAAGAAATCAAAAGGGGAGAGACAATCAAATCAGAGAGATCATAAGAAACCAAATTGTGAGTACTAGACTCACCAAACAACCAAATTCATTCAAACAAATTTCCAAATTAGTCGAACCAAACCAACCAAACCATTTCAAACCAAACCAAATGAAACCAAATCAACTGAACTTAAACGATACCAAAACCAAATGGAACTAAACCAAAAAATACCACGCCAAATGAAATTGACGACACAGCCGCAGCCAACATTATCAAGCATATCAAACAAGCCGAGAGAGGAAATCCACAACAGAACTTGCAATAAACTCCCAAATAAATTCACTATCCAAATTAAATGTTGCAAGAGGACAAACAAACAAATTTTATCAAACTATAATGGACAAACCAGAGAAAAAGAGGAAAGGCAATGGTGGAACAATACCTTCTCATGTCACTAAAATTCAAAACGTGGATGAACCTTGCAAATATCGACCAATAAAATTCAAAACCCATCAAGAAATAAGTAATAACCAATTTGTTTCTTCCAAGCAATAATAGACGACGACACACAGAATTCACAAATACCATCCAAGATAATACCCACTTGAAAAATTGACCAACAATAAGAGAAAGAACTAACCCAGGGAAAGAACAAATCATCAAAGATCAAACCAAATACATTCTCAAACTTTTGAGAATTTGACGGCGGAAAGAACCGGTGATTCAAGGTGGATCGAAACAAGCTCTAGATACCATGTTAGATTTAGACAAACAAAGTAGAGAGAATGAACAAAGGGAGACTACTAGGGTTTCATAGAATTACATTACAATAACATAGAATACAATGAGTTGTCATATGAATATATAGAAAACATAAATAGACTAAATTACTATTATGCCCAAAGCCCAATTACAACCAAAAGCCCATTATTATTATATTATTAAATCACTAACATATTATCTAACATTTTTCACAGACAACATTTCAAAATGATTATCACTTTCAAGCCTAAGCATGCAGGTATTTCTTTCTCTGCTACATTCTGCATATTATCTCACATGTGTGTTCAGGTGTAACATCAGCTTCTTGAGTTTGTAACAAAGGTTTCTTAAGACCATCGATCCCATTCGTGTCTATTTTTTCACTTAATTTTGATAATTTTGATTATGTTCATCTCTTTTCTACTCCAGCTCTAGAGGTTATAGCTATAAATCAATAGCTTAATTATTATCTTTTACCCAAGTAGCTTATTTCACACTTTTCTATTTATGTCACACTAAAAGCTAGAGTTTTTTTTTTATCCTAGCTTATTAATAGCTCTAGAGTTTTTTTTTAGGGTAAATAGTGTCATACCCCCCTGCAAAATAGGCGAGTTTTGCGTTACCCCCCTGCAAAATATTTTTTTGAGATTACCCCCCTGCAATGTCAAGATTCCTTGCGTTACCCCCCTGGCTCAACAAGTGGGCATATGACATGGACGAATCTTGACGTGGCATGACACGTGGAAATTAATTTATTTTTTATTTATTTTTAATTGCCAACTCAGTAATTATTATTTCTTTTATTAAAAAAAAAATGAAAAAAACTTTTTTTTTTTAAAGAAACTTTTTTTTTTACGGTAACTTTTTTTTAAAGAAATCTTTTTTTTTTAAAGAAACTTTTTTTTTTTAAAAAAAACTTTTTTTAAAGAAACTTTTTTTTAAAGAAACTTTTTTTTTTAAAGAAATTTTTTTATTTAAAGAAACTTTTTTTTTTCGTTCCGTTCATATGCAGCGATTGTTCTTCGTTTTCAATTTCAATTTGGGGGTTAGGGCAAAGCGATTGTTCTTGCATTACTATGTGATTGCAGTGTTTTTTTTTTTGGTTACTCTATTATTATTATTATTATTATTATTATTATTATTATTATTATTATTATTATTATTATTATTAGTTTTTTGGTTACTATTATTATTAGTTTTTTTTTCATCTTCGTTTTTTTTTTGCTTACTCTATTATTAGTTATTATATATATATAAGAATTTTTTTATATATATATATATAATAACAACTTTTAGTAAAAAAAAAAAAACTTTCTTTTAAGTAAGTTCATAAAAATATAACAACTTTTAAGTTTTTTTTTCATTTTTTTAATTAAAAACCCACATTAATTAATGAGTTGGCAATTAAAAATAAATAAAAAATAAATTAATTTCCATGTGTCATGCCACGTCAAGATTCTTCCATGTCATATGCCCACTTGTTGAGCCAGGGGGGTAACGCAAAGAATCTTGACATTGCAGGGGGGTAATCTCAAAAAAATATTTTGCAGGGGGGGTAACGCAAAACTCGCCTATTTTGCAGGGGGGTATAACACTATTTACCCTTTTTTTTATCCTAGCTTATTGAAATGCTTAGAGCTTATGTCACACTTTTCTATGTCAGACAGGTTTTTAGTTGTTGGTTAGGCATCCTGCTTTTTTCTTTCATAATTATTCATTACTCCAAATTTGAAGGTTTTTTCAGCTATACTGATGAAGTATAACTCATTTGTCCTCATTTCCCTTCATTTTGTATAAAGCATAACATTTTTAATTTGCTACATACCATTACTACTGCCTTTCTTATCAGGTTTCATTAACAATAATTTTTCTTTTTGGTACAAAATTGTATGGCCTATTACTCATCACTGTGCAAATACAAGATTTGTGCATTGGATATATAAAGAACTATATCCATCATACTATGGAAAATTTAATTTCATATTGAATAGTTAGTTATAAGAGCTTATCATGTACAATATACTATATTCGATCTTATTTTTAATTAACTTTCCTATCCTATCAGAATTTCATCAACCGATTGCTATGTTTGGAAAAGTAGCGTGCCTTGAATGTATTTGATGGCATATATTCATCTCAGTTGCAATGCAATTGGTTAATGGAGAAGAGAAGAGATGTAAACCGTCATCACCGGATTTGGAAAACAAAGGCTATCCCTACTCTTAGTTGCATGTTAGTTACTTGTGTTCTCAATTCTTCTCTTAGTTGCATGGTTGGAACACTCGCTGTTGCTTAATATAAGAAGAATAATGCCAGGAAAACTCACTGGTTGGAGTGACTTGCTAGAGAAGTATGTTGAGGCAAAATCCACTTTTGATGTTTTAAAGATTACAAACATCTTTAATTATATTTTAAATGATTCTGATCATTTTGTTATCTAACAAGTGCTTTTGAGTGGCATATAAGTTTAAACAGATTCTAACAATTCACTTGCAAAGTAAAAATCCTGCAAAGTTGTTTTAAGACCATTCTGAGAGCATTCTTAACAGACAGACTGCAATTTTGATAATAAGCACGTTTTGGAATAAGTGCTTTCTGGTTTTTCAAGTCAACTAAGAACAAAACAAATAAGCACTTTACAATAGATTTTTGGACCAAATCACTACAGGAGATAATCTCTTTTGGGATCAACAACATGTGATGGAATTAAGTATATGCTTTCCTAGTCATATATCATGAAGAAAACCATGAGCTTGATCAATTGTGGTATTGGCTAACCAATGAATATATCTGATATAATATCATAGACCAATCACAATGGAACAACCAGATTTGAACTATGAGTTGTATTGTACTTATGCAAAGTACATAAATGGAACATTCTTCCATGGCTTGTCATAAGAAGTACAATTTTGTCTTATATACTGATGTAGGAGGATTTCTTCTGTATATTATTATTTTAGTTAGATTTAGTTTTATTATATTTTAGGTTGATTTCTTATTTTTATATTTCACCTAGGTTAGTTATTTTTTTATATTTTAGGTAGATTTGTAATTTTTATTTAGCTAGGTTTGTGGTTTTTATTTTTACAATCTTTTAGGAGATTTGTTAATTTTATTTTTCACTCCTATTTAAACTAAATTATTGTAGCCTTGAAGGAAACTTTTTGATTTAATAAAATATAGAGTTTTCTCTTAAATTTGGTGGATTCCAAATTACTCCTTCTGGTGGATTCCGGAAGTCTAGTGGATTCTAGATTAGTTACTCTTTCGGTGGACTCCGAAACCCTATTTTGACAAGTTTGTGCTTGCGGCTTGTCTTTATCCATTAGGGTTAGCGTTTTGCTAACCTTAGCGCTTCCGTTCTGCGTCAGTTGGTATCAGAGCAGGTTTCTCCTGTTCTTTTCTAACGTGATCAGATGGGAGATCACCCAGTGACGAAAGCAGAGTTTTACGGTGCCATGACGGCTTTAACCGCGGCCATCACAGCTCTGACAACACAGGTGACAAAGTTATCCAACAACACCACCACTCAAAAAACTCAATTCAATTCCTCCGCCACCGCCTCTCTCACCATGGCCGCCGCCAACGATCCAAACAACCAAACTCAGATGGCGTTAATTCTCGGCCAAGATTCCACTCACTTCGAATCCCTAATTACAAATCTCATGTCAACCTCCAACGACCAAGATGATCCTGCTTGGCATGCTGCACTGACCGAGGATGAGGATTCTGGTGAGACTACTAACTATGGATTTGGACAGGAATGTTTGGACAGACTTTCAATTTCTTTGGGTGGGAACACGATTGTGCCGGTTGCGTCTGAGTTGTTGCCGACTTACTTGGTTTCCCCTGAATGGCAAAAGCACAATGTTGCGCTCGTTTCCATCGCACAAATTGCAGAGGGTTGTTCAAAGGTGATGACAAAGAATCTGGAGCATGTATTGTCAGTTGGTATTGCTTCTGCAGTGCTAAATTTCACTGAGAATTGCACCCCAGATATTCTAATACCTCGTTTGGATGTGTTGACACGAGACAGCTCCTCTCACTTCATTCAATGGGATCCAGGAGGGTGGTCTCTTGTTCATTTGAGGAGTCAACCTGCAAAGGAAGCTCTTTATCAAGACGAGAACTCGGGGTCGAGTTCTTTTGAGGTAGAGGAGTCTGATGTAGGAGGATTTCTTCTGTATATTATTATTTTAGTTAGATTTAGTTTTATTATATTTTAGGTTGATTTCTTATTTTTATATTTCACCTAGGTTAGTTATTTTTTTATATTTTAGGTAGATTTGTAATTTTTATTTAGCTAGGTTTGTGGTTTTTATTTTTAAAATCTTTTAGGAGATTTGTTAATTTTATTTTTCACTCCTATTTAAACTAAATTATTGTAGCCTTGAAGGAAACTTTTTGATTTAATAAGATATAGAGTTTTCTCTTAAATTTGGTGGATTCCAAATTACTCCTTCTGGTGGATTCCGGAAGTCTAGTGGATTCTAGATTAGTTACTCTTTCGGTGGACTCCGAAACCCTATTTTGACAAGTTTGTGCTTGCGGCTTGTCTTTATCCATTAGGGTTAGCGTTTTGCTAACCTTAGCGCTTCCGTTCTGCGTCATATACTTTGTACAACTCCAGTTGGTTTTATTCTCAAGCTAAGGCTACTACTGATCAGCCCTTAGAGCTATTAAACAGCTGCATGCCACAAGAAAGGAAGGATGAAGGTTCATTACATTTGCTGGTGCAGTCAAGACTGTTTCAAGACTGATGCAAGACTGATCCTGCACACAGTTTTTCAAAACTATTTCCAACTGTCATAAGTCCTTTTCTGAGTATCCAAACGGCTATATCTGATACAGGACAGTAGAAGGAAGTAAGAAACAACTCATATGTACTTGTTAACAGCTCACACACATTTGGATCTTATGGATCAAAGCTAAATGAAGATCAAGACTGTTCCAAGACTAAACAGAGAATCTGCAAATTATGCAGATGTTGTCTGCTGCATATGGAACACTGAGTAACAACTCTATTTTGCCCTCTAACTGATATACTTGAAGGCCAAGCTTCAATCTCAAGCAAGCATCTATAAAAGGCAATCAAGTCCAAGAGAAAGAGCAAGAGTTTTCAAGCAATTCAAGTCATACAAAACACATTCAATCTCTTTAGCTCAAAGTCTTTTTCAAGTCACTCTTTTATATCAAAATCTGAGTACAAATCTCTTTAGAGTGCTTTCATCTAAGGTTCTCTTTTATAGTGAGTCTGAAAATAAGCTTAGAACCAAATCATTTATATTGTAATTACTCAAGTCAATACGTGACTATTGATTGAGTGTTGTTTGGTCAAGGTGACTAGGAAAGTTCAAAGCTCTAGGAGCTTTGGTAAGTTGTTGATCTTAGGTCAAGATCAAAGTGAATTTGTAAGTCTTGGATCTGTAACTTTTAAGTGATTCTAGTGGACAAACTCACAGGAGGTGGGGACTGGACGTAACCCAAAGATTAGGGGTGAACGAGGATAACTCTTTGTGTTTATCTTCTTTCCCTTAACTTTTATTTTCTGCAACTGTTTTTACACAGCACAGATCATTCTTAGAACGATCTCACTGAACACAAAAATAATTTTATCACTAACTATTTATTTTGTGACTTAAGTTTAAATTTAAAAAGGGTCACAATTCAAACCCCCCCCTTTCTTGTGAAAAACTTTGCTACTTCAAAGTAAACACTGCTACTGCTATATATGCTAGGAAAACTAGTTTGGGTAAAAATGAACTACAGTATTTGGGTAAAAATGATTGTCCTTTAGCAAAGAGTGTTTGGTGTAATTTGCTAAATGGTGATGATAGAGATTGGTTTTTTGCAGCTGCTCTTGATTAGTGGATTGTTTTGAATATGCAGCAGCATCTTTGGCGTGACTGTAATTTGAGTTGGGCAAGCGTGTGGACTTCCAGCTGCCACTTTCTTTGGTTGTGCGGAATAGAGAAGTGCACGGTGACTCTCGATTGCGACCTATGCAGCCTTGGCAGTTCATCTTGCGATGGGTCTTGCAATACATGACATCAATGTCAGTGGTATACTATTGTGCTATCAAATCGATAGAAGGTGGAAGAAGGTTGGTTAAGCTTGAACACATGTCAGCTGGTTGTGGTGGATTACTTAGAAATTCGGATGGTCAATGGCTTGGTGGTTTTTCGAGAAACTTAGGCCGGTGTAATGCGTATCTGTTGGAACAAAATTGATTTAAAAATGTTTGCCCCTAAATCTATTAAGGTTTTGATGATAACAAAGTATTAATAAACAATTGGAAGGACTAAAAATTTAATTTAAGTGTGCAGGACTTAGATTCAATTAAGCTCTGATTAATGATCAGAAGATAAGGACTTCAGATGTTCGTAAGCGCTCAGAAGATCGAGAGACTCAGAAGTTGTACTCTTCAGACGATGGAGCATTCAGAACCTCTTAAGGTCTTAGCTTCATCAAACTCTGATGATCTTCTTGAAGTTTGTAAAGATTCTCTTTTGCAAGTCAACTCTTCTACCAATGAAGAAAAGGACCTTTCAAGCCTGATCAGAACAGCTAATCTCCTTTTGTCTGTCCTCTTTTGAGAACGTGGGTCATCAGTTGTGTTAGCTGAATAAGAAAAGTCTTCTCTGCAGTAGTCAAAGTACCTGAAACTCTTACTTAGTTTTGGATACAACCAAACTGCATCAAGACAGGCTGCTTGAAGACAAAAGGTTATCTACTTCAACGGTCATCCTTGCAACGACTCTTTCCTAGTCGTATATATACTAAAGGAATCAGTTGTAATATAATTATTGATCAAGGATTACTCGCCGAACAAACTCTGAATTCCTCATACAAAGCTCTGAACCTCTGAACTGTGTTGTTGCACTTTTAGTTCAAATATTTAGTATTTGTTCTTCTAGGTTCTGTCTAAGAGCTATTGTATACCTTTCATTACTAAACTATATCTAGTACTTGAGATAACTTAAGCTTGTGTGCTTAAGTGTGAAGTCTTAAGCTTGTGTGCTTGAGCATTGTTGAGAAGTCTCTTGCTTGTGTGCTTGAGCAGTTGTAATCTTGTGTGATTATAGTGAAATCCCTTGGAAGTGCAAGGGGACTGGACTACTCTCGTTTTGTGGGAGGAACCAGTATAAATTGCTTGTGTGATTTCTCTCTCTCTCTTAACTTGTTTTATTGTGTTATTTATCCGCTGCTGTTGTAGTTAAGTTAAGAACTTGAAAAAGTTTTAAACTTGACTAAAACACAATTCAACCCCCCCTTCTTGTGTTTTCACACCTTCAGTATCTAGCGGAACTTTGGGGATTTTATCATGGTTTTTGTCTTGGGCGTGTAGCAGAGGTGCCACAAAGGTGCAAATTCATATTTTTTTAGTGAAGAATTTAAAATTTGTTTACCAAAAAAACCAAGAAATTGATATCTGATGAAAGAAATATAAAGTAAAATAAAATGCTATTTGATACTAAAAAAAAAAAAACAACCTAGTAATTAATTAGTTAGTAGCCATAAAAATTGGGCAGGGATGATTTTTGTCTTTTCCGTTCCCTGAATCCGATGGGGGTTTAGATATTCCTGTATCTATCCTGATCTTTAACGGTGTTGAAAAATAGAACATCATTCCTGCAAATTCGCTTGGGTTGGTCTGGTGATATTGGCTTGGGACCAAGGAGTGTGCTCCTCCTTAAGGTTTCAAGTTTGACTCTCTCTGGGGTCAATTTGGATGGCTAAATTAGCTTCTTCAAAATAAAAAACATCATTCATGCATGAACTTGAACTATATTTTGATAAAAAAAAATATAAAAATAAAAAACTACCAATTATGACTTTTTTTTAAGAAAACAATAGAGAAAATGATTTCTCAAAGATTCGCTACAAGGAAAAAAAAGAAACAAATTTAATGTAATTTTAGTGTTAGTTTAAAAGTTAAAAAAATATACATAATTTTAATAGACGGATTCGTTTATAAGTTCGGATAATCCCATTTCCGTCCACTCTTTTCAATCAGAGAAAATACAAACCCATAGGGATGACAATGGGTAGGATATGGGTAGGGTACTATATTGCCCATCTCCATACCCGCAGTTTGAAAAAATATTTGTACCCATCTCATACCCGCGTGGGTAACAACCTTTGTACCCGTCCTATACTCTATGGGTACGGTACCCATACCCGTACCTGTTACCCGCAATTTTACTAAAATTAAATCGATCAATTATAAAATATTATATCGTTTTAATATAATTAATTTTTTTTAAAAGATTTAATGTTGACTCATCAAAATTATAAACAAAATTTTTACTAACCTCATGTTAAAGTTAATTTCTTTGTTGACATATTCACATGATGTTTGTATTATGTTATAAATAATTTTTTTATTAAAAATGTGTAATAGTTTAATAGTATTGTATTTTTTAAAATTGATATACATATGTAATTTATACGATAATATATATATATAAAATAAATAAATATATATTATGCGGGTATGAGGCGGGGTGGGTACTAAGGTACCCGTACCCGCACCCATACCCATTCATTTTTGCGGGTAATTACCCATACCCGTTCCCGTACCCAAAATGCGGTTTTTACCCTACCCGATATGGGTATTTTTTGCGGGTGCCCGCTGGATATGGGTCAAATTGCCATTCCTACAAACCCAGATTCATACTCAATTTATTCGAATTTTTCCGATCAAAGACGTTGGGGCTAACCCATGTGGGTTGGTCTAGTGGTATTGACTTGAGACCTTAGAGTGTGCTTCTCTCATGGTCGTAGGTTCGATTTTTTCTGATGTCATTCGATGGACTAGTTCATACAGAACAAAAAAAAAAAGACTTTAAATAGGCCTCCATAAATGAGCCGTGGGATTAGTCTACTCAAATTAGTTGGTCATTGGGCCGTATACCTAATTGTTTTAAATAAATAAAAAAAATAAAAAATAAAAAAAGAAAAGAGACGTTGCAACGTTTCTTTCTTTGAAATCTCAAACCCTAATTTCTTGTTTGTTCCACAATTTCTCAATCAATTGCTCATCAATTTCTCAATCAATTCCACAATTCAAACCCTAATTCACAACACCATGATCGATTTTGCTTCTCATCATCATCCAACCCTGTTTTTCAACAAGGGTGATCATCATCTCGATGATCTTCAAACTGATAAGAAGAAAACATTCAACTCTGCCAAAGCACACACAACCTCCAAACCTGTTCTTCAACCACGTCAAACTAACGATCAAAATCGCATCTTGAAGATCACCTTTTTCTCCTCTTCTGTTCGTAACAAGGAGAAACAACAACAGGAGAAACCTTATTTGTGTCGTGTTTGCGAAAGGGCTTTTACATCCAACCGAGCTTTGAATGGACATATGAGATGTCACAGTTCCAAGAAGGGTACTTCTCCATTTTTGACTTGTCAAGATGCTATTGACTTGTCAAGGTTTTTGCCCCCAAAAACCTACAAGACCCGTAAACGTTCCAAGAGATTTGTCATTGATGATGATGTCCGTGAGGTTGCTCAATCATTGTTAGATATGTCTTGTGGGAAATCGTTATATTTTGATGCGGATAATCACGATAACAACGGTAAAAGATTGAAGCTTTCCGATGAAAAAGCAAGGTGTTGATGATCCTTTGTCTATTTGTGTTAATTGAATTGAATGAATTGAATTGAATGAACAGGATTTTATCATCTTATTAATGTTTTAACTTGTGCTGTTTCGATGTTTTGGTAATGGAATTTATATATGAAGTATAGAATTGAAACACTTGAGTTTTTGTATGATGTTTTTATGTTTGAATTCATATTCTTACACTTGTTATTGTTTATTTCATGTGTCATTCTTTCATGAATTGATGAGCATAAAAGCAAAACCAATGATCCTTTGCCAAAGTCACCTAGATTGGTAATAATGGTCTCATTAAGGTAAGTTGATATTTTTGGATTATCACAAAAATCTACTGATGATCTCTCTGCTACTTTATTGATCATTTGGATTATAAGGTAAGTTAGCTTTCCATTAAGTTTTCTTATCTGACTCCGTCTAAGTAATTGATTGCTAACTATTCATTTTTGCTGGTCATTTTGGTTTTAATCTTTAACACTTCTTGATGCATTCTATTCACCCATCACTATATGTCATTTGTTAGTACGAATCATTTATACTCTTTTCTAACTTCAACGTTATCCATCGTTCTATCTTTATCCTTGGTGTTTTCTTTTTTCAAAGCAGTTGTAATTGTACTTGTGAAATTTCACCAGTGAAACATTACAGAGATGGAACCGTCAAATAGATAGGAAAAAGGGGCAAAATTGTGTGTAAAAATGTTTATGTATTCTCTCTCTTTTTGTCATCAAATCTGGAGTGTTGAGTAAATCTAACTGTAAAATTTTACTGCAACACCGGTGAGGGACTTAGTTGAGCCCTCACCCTAAAAGCCACCTTGTTTTCGTGTGGGTGATGTTGTCAATTTTTTTGAATTACGTTTTAGTCTCTAAACCAGTTATTTTGTGCATGAGGCTTATCCTTTTCTTTTCCATTTATATATTCAATCTGCTTAGATTTTTATTTTCCCTTTTTCTATATTAAGTCTTTTATTTTTGGTGCAATGCTTAATACACTCACATTTATATCAAGATTCGAGATGAAAACGATAATTTCTGCGGTTGCTTAAAACTTCTAATAGGGTTGTCGATTTCTTTTCACTTTTTTGTTATTCTGGATTTAAAATCTCCCTTTCAAATATTATTGTTTGTATCTTTTTGTATGTAATGGTGGGTGTCTCATAAACAGATTTTGAAGCACGAGTGGCCAGCAAGATGGCGAAGCTTCATTCCTGATCTTGTCTCAGCAGCTAAAACTAGTGAAACAATCTGCGAGAATTGCATGACTATACTGAAAGTAGGTTTATCCCTGTTTTCATTAGATTTTATTTCTTATGTCTATGACTAACTTAAAAAATGTCTGTTCAGCTTTTGAGTGAAGAGGTTTTTGATTTTTCGAGAGGAGAAATGACACAGCAGAAGATAAAAATGTCATATGACTAACTTAAAAAATGTCTATTTTTGTTAATTGAATTGAATGAACAGGATTTTATCATCTTATTTTTGTTATAACTTGTTCTGTTTCGATGTTTTGGTAGTGGAATTTATTCTTGGCAATGAAGTATAGAATTGAAACACTTGAGTTTTTGTATGATGTTTTTATGTTTGAATTCATATTCTTACACTTGTTATTGTTTATTTCATGTGTCATTCTTTCATGAATTGATGAGCATAAAAGCAAAATCAATGATCCTTTGCCAAAGTCACCCAGATTGGTAATAATGGTTTCATTAAGGTAAGTTAATATTTTGGATTATCACAAAATCTACTGATGATCTATCTGCTACTTTATTGATCATTTGGATTATAAGGTAAGTTAGCTTTCCATTAAGTTTTCTTATCCGGCTCCATCTAAGTAATTGATTGCTAACTATTCATTTTTTCTGGTCATTTTGGTTTTAATCAACACTTCTTGATGCATTCTATTCAACCATCACTATGTCATTTGTTAGACATAAAATTTGCAAAGTTTTGTTCTGTCAAACACAGGTTGGTATGCTTATTGAGCAAGCTTCAAGGACGCCACTGGCACCGTTCAGGAAAAACATCTCCAGGTTCCTCCATCTTCTCATTTCACTTGTTGTGTCGATTCAAACTTATTTATTTACTGAGCTTAGGTTAATCACTGTAATATGTTCAATTTACGCGCGTGAAGCCTTTCTTATCGATTATTAAGTCAATGATCCTCATTGGTGGAGTGGAAGTAAAAACTGACATGAAGAAAATTGAGGAACAAGGAGCAAACATCTTGATCAGCTGGCCTGGTCGATTACATGACATGATGAATTGGACGGATGTTTTGGATTTCAAAAGTCGAGGTATATCTTTCACTATTTATACAACATACATGCAGATACATGCTGTAAAAGAATTTTCTGGATTTATTGTGCGATCATATTGTACAAATTAATTAATTCATGTTGTAGCTTCATGCTTTAAGATTCCTTATCTTCTACTGCATTTGTGTATTAGTAGGAGTAGGGTTTAATTGTAATTGTGCCTACAAATGATGATTTTTGATGAGGTTGTTAGATTCTTAGATATGGGGTTCATGAATTAGATAAATACTATCATAACTTAGTTGCCTAAGCAGATAAATGCTTATTCTCTGCTACTCAAACTCAGGTTGCTGAAGAGCTTGATAAAACAGGATTGAGGAACAAACAAAAACAACAAATGGGCAATGGCATGCAACATCAAAACAAAGAGTCTTCAAAGACACTTTTGGTTCTTCACATTGAGGTATTGCTTATAAAGCATGTCATTGAACTGGAGATTAGATCTGTGACTTTTATGGCTAGTGATTTCATTCTTTCATTTTAGTAGTAGAATCACTACAATTTTATTGCAACATTCATAATTCAATTCATATTATTGTAGTTATTTCAATAAAAAAAAGGGGGGTTGATGATGCGGTGCCTATTTCTACAAGTCATGGGTGTGAAGAGATTCAATTTAGGCTTTTCCTTTGTTTGTTTTGTAGGAATGGTAGAGATTAAGATGCTAACTGATTATGCAAGTGAAGACCGTAATTTGTGCCAATGGATGCAAGAGGATAAAGAACTGTCTACTCATGGCCATTATCTTTACTACGAGATTTGGAGATATTGATAAAGAGCTTTATTTGGTCAGGGGATATCACTCAAAGGAAGCTGGTAGTTGTTAGTTGGAAGAACGTGTGCAAGCCTTTTAATCATGGTGGTTGTGGCCACAGGTCTTTATTTACTCTCAACGAGGCCTCAAATTTAAAGCTTTGTTGGGACATGTACATGTTACATTAACAGGAACATTGGGCTATATTACTGAGAAGCAAGGTCTGTAGAGATAAATAATGCATCAATCACCACATTTTTTCATCCTTATGGAGTAGCTTCAAGTCGGAGTTCTAGCTTTTTACTATAAATTTCTGGAATGAGAGATGGTGTGATAAACATTCTTTGGCTCAAACATTACACATACCTGTCAATCTTCATCAGTTTCTTTCTGCTGCTGTTGCAGACTTTATTCATAGCAACATTGGCATATTCCTTTTGATCTGGAAGTTATGTTCCCTAATCTCAGACACATTATTGATAGGGTTTCAATCCCAATGGAGCATAAGCCTGATGTATTCCCCAAACACTTCTTTCCCTCTCATCGCATCTCAATTTTCCTTCTTCTCTCTCAAATCACAACCAAACACTCATTTTCTCTCTCTTTTCTCTCCGATCAAAATGGCACGTACAAAACAAACCGCTCGCAAATCCACTGGAGGAAAAGCACCAAGGAAACAACTAGCAACAAAAGCCGCACGGAAATCTGCTCCGGCGACCGGAGGAGTGAAGAAACCTCACAGATTTCGTCCAGGAACAGTTGCTTTAAGAGAGATCAGAAAGTATCAAAAGAGCACAGAGCTTCTCATTAGAAAACTTCCATTCCAAAGATTGGTCAGAGAAATCGCTTAGGATTTCAAAACTGATGTACGATTCCAAAGTAGTGCTGTTTATGCTCTTCAAGAAGCTGATGAAGCTTATCTTGTTGGTTTGTTTGAAGATACTAATCTTTGTGTTATTCATGCTAAGAGAGTTACTATTATGCCTAAGGATATTCAACTTGCTCGTAGGATTAGAAGCAGGGCTTAGATTTGATTTCTTAGGGTTTATGTTCTCGATTAGATCTCTGTTAGGGTCCGGTTCTTGGTTAAATTTATGTTAGGGTTTGAATCTTGACTAATCATTATCTTGTAAGAAAGTTTCAATCTACTTTATAATGTAATCAGGTTAAATTTGAATTGAATGAGATTAACAGTCTTTGTTTCAGATGTAATTTTACACAAATCTAAGTTCACAGAATTTTCAAGTCATAAATTATTTTTTTCTCTGCACAACCACTTGTTTTCTCTACTCAAAACCGATATTCAAACACGATATGTGTTATTAAAATACGCTCTCAGAAATTGTGTCGAAATAACCCAACTGCTCATAATTTGTCCAAATTAAACAAACTTATACAAAGGCTTGAAAATCCATTAAACTCAAAGCTAAAAACACATAAAATGTGACTCTTTCTGCATATACTAACATATACACAAAACTGTCACTAATCAATTTATTCATTCACAACATTCCCCTTACTTATCACCAAAACCACCATGGTTGAAGCTCAATGGCAATTCAAAAGCATCAACATCAAAAGGCCTCTGACCAATATAATTACCAGGAGGATCATAGTTACAACTAATAATCGTACTCCGACCATCGTTACATTTTACCTTAGCACATCCAATGCGAACCGAATCGCGCCAAACAACTTGAGTATAATGTCCACATCTATAACCAACAGCACATGTATTACTATTGTAATCATAGTATTGTTTCTCATCAATCCACATGTTAACAGCAGATGTTCCTGTAATGTCACCACTACTCCATGCTAAATTTTCACCATATGGACCCTTTGAGTGTACCATTTTGCAATTTGCTTTTAATTGGTTTACATAGTTTTGTGCATATGAAGCAACATTTTGATCCCAATATATTGGGCCAACACCAACTTGAGAACGTGCTTTATTGTGAATGTTGAGGTAGTCTTGTGGTGAGTTTTGAGCATATGAGATTTGTGTGAATGTGGTTATTAGGATTGCTATGAGAGGAAAGAGAAGTGAGATCATTGAGGCTCTCATGTTGAGAAAAGTTTGTGTTTGATGGATTGTGCTTGGTGAGTAATTAGAGACAATGTAGAAGCCTATTTATATGCAATAAACTTTGCTAGTAAGATATTCTCTTGTCCACACTTTTTTTGGGTGCCAAACACGCGAGTATCATCTACTCATAATTGTACCGTCTAATTTTTTAAGTTAGGTTGAATAAAGTGGTTGACAAAATTTTTGGTGAAAAATTTAACGCTGTTATATTTTTAAGGGTTTGATTAGAACTTAAAACCTATGATTAAAGAGAATCAAATTATATCATCCAAAAACTCTTCGATGATCTTACACATCCTTTAACGCAAATTTTTCTATTTTGTTATCATTTTTACATTGAATCTCAATATTTAGGGAATCTAATTTTTGTTTTATGGAATATACCTAGCGAACCTAATTTAGAGTATGTTTTTAATTTTGAAAAAAAAAAAAAAACACTGTTTTTAAATTTAAAAAACTATTTCTTTATGAGAAAAAAAGTAAAAACTGTAGTAGCTAACAATATACGTAAGTCTTGTCCTTATCAATTTCACCGATCTAATCCTTAATCCTCCTAACAAAATTTTCAACTAGTAATTAACTAGCTAATAAAAATGGGCACACTAAATAAACATCATACGACTTTTTTTTTTTTTAAGACAATAAACATCATACTTACTACGTACTTGAATGCAAAGAAGTTTTCATTGGTTTGGATAAACTTTAAAATGAAGTATTACCAATTGGGCATTTAACTAAGGTGGTGGCTGAACGTGGAAGTAAGACATAATTAGAGGCTGCTAAGGGTTTATAATAGAATATACCCTCAATTTGTAAGATACATCAATTATCACTGCATATGGGACACAAGTTGCAAGAGCCACTGCCTTTCATCATGACTTTTTTCTTTTTATGATAATTTCGAGGGATGAATGTCAAAATTATAACTTTAACTTATATATAATGGTTAAATATATTTTAAAGTTCATCTAAATATATCAATTTTTAATTTTAGTATTTTTAAAAAAAATTAACTGTGTACTTTATTCTGTTTTTTATTTTATTTTATTTTATAAAAGAATGCTTATAACATTTCATTCAAAATCAATTGATTAATACATATCGGTACATCAATAAAAATATTGGAACTAGTTAGAGATGTGTCTACCCTTATACTTTATCCTGTTATTGGATATAGTTGATCTGCACATGATATAATGTATGGCTTTCACCTATTTGAATGAAATTGCTTCAAAAAAAAAATGCTATTTGAATGAAATATCAATTTCTTTACAAAAAAAAAAAACATAAAATTTATTTTGACAAAAAAATAAAAATAAAAATTGTTTAGGCCCAATTGGAACTTTTGTTGCGTTTTTCTTTTCTTTCTAAAATTTGTTGAAAATTATAGAAAAAACACTATTATAGTTAAGCTATAAGATAATTGAATTAGCTTATCAAACTAAGCTATAAACTAATAAAAATAAACTAAAAGCTCGTGAGAAAAAAACATTACTAAATAGTTACTTTTTTTGTTATATGAACTTATAAGCTATAAACTATAAGGCATAATCTTAAAATGTGGTGTTACCAAAACATGGATAATAGTAGAAAAAAAAGGGTCCGGTTAAGGTGCATAAGCCCACACCAAGCTTATGCACCGTGCATAATTGCTTTGCGCGCCCCCCATATTGCTACGCGCGCCCCCCAACTGCTATGCGCGCCCCCCATTTTCTAGCCCCCAATTTCTAGCGCGCCCCCGATATTGCTACGCGCGCCCCCCAACTGCTACGCCCTCCCCTCAATTGCTACGCGCCCCCCCATTTTCTAGCCCCCCAATTTCTAGACCCCCAATTTCTAGCGCACCCCCCAGGTTTTTTTTTTTTTTTTAGATTTCTAGCGCACCCCTCAGATTTTTTTTATCACGCTTTTAATTTTGATTGGTTGAATTTTATTTTATTTTATTGATTAGGGATAAATTTCAGAGTATTATGTATGGTTAATTATTTTAGTAGTTAGTTTTAAACTAAAATCATGCCAAACCATCATCGCTGTAACCGCTGCAAGCTCTTCAATCTTCTTCGCTCTCGCTATCTTCGTTTTCCAATCGGAATCTTACAAATTGATTCTCTTGAATCGAACGAAAACGAGAACGAATTGCAATTTCTGAGATGAATCGGAATCGGAATCGGAGTTTTGCAATTTCTGAGATGAATTGGAATCGGAGTTCGTGAGAGAAGGTGTGAGTTCGTGAGAGAAGGTGAAGAAGATGAACAGTGATCGCGGATGAACAGTGATCACGTTTTCACTGTTTCGCGTAAGAGAAGATGAACAGTGAATTTTCGTTACAATTATTCTGGAAACCATTGTGCTGGTTAAATGGTTTCAGAGAGTTAAAAAGTGAAACCATTTGTATTATAAATTGGTTTTATGTGTTTATTGAAATCAATATTTTGTTTTTATGTTTTAAAAATCCTGGAAACCATTATGCTGATTAAATGGTTTCAGAGAGTTAAAAAGTGAAACCATTTGTATTATAAAATGGTTTTATGTGTTTATTGAAATCAATATTGTGTTTTTATGGTTTTAAAAATCCTGGAAACCATTATGCTGATTAAATGGTTTCAGAGAGTTAAAAAGTGAAACCATTTGTATTATAAAATGGTTTTATGTGTTTATTGAAATCAATATTGTGTTTTTATGGTTTTAAAAATCCTGGAAACCATTATGCTGGTTAAATGGTTTCAGAGAGTTAAAAAGTGAAACCATTTGTATTATAAAATGGTTTTATGTGTTTATTGAAATCAATATTGTGTTTTTAATATTGAATTTATTGTATTATTGAAATAATATTCCTTCATTATTATTACTATTACTGAACCAAATTAACATCTCAATATTCTCTAACAAATAATCACTCAACAATTAAAAAAAAAAAAAAATTAATCACTCTACTTTGTCTCCATTCAGCAAAAACACAAATATTTTATCACTAAAAAAAACCTCATCACAAAAAGAAAAACCAAGCTACCCAATTCGATTCTAATTCATACGTTCTTCATTGCCGTTCAAATTCGATTCTGAGGGGTGCGCTAGAAATCTAAAAAAAAAAAAAAACCTGGGGGGTGCGCTAGAAATTGGGGGGCTAGAAAATGGGGGGGGGCGCGTAGCAATTGGGGGGAGGGCATAGCAGTTGGGGGGCGCGCGTAACAATATGGGCTTTCAGGCCTAGTAGGCTAAAAATAAAAACAAAACGTGTGCATCAGCAGAAAGGGGGTGGGGATAGCGAGCCTTTGGGGGGGCTGGGGGGCGCGCGCGAGAAACTTCTGGGGGGCACGCGAGTAATTCTGGGCTTATGCACCATGCATAAACATCCCCTTATGCATATTAACTTTTGCCAAAAAAAAATACTAACATAAATTTATTGTTTAGTTTGTTTAATTTATTTCCTTTTGGTTGTTTCGTGTTGAATTATTTTCTGCACATGTTACTTTCTATTAAAGATAATCTTAATTGAAATGTGTCGGACACTAACCATATGTAAGTATATTTCTTTGTCAAAATTCGAACATTGATATGTTATGTTGCAAGAATCTAACCTCTTTCACTATATCAAACTCCGTTGGTTCTATGATGCTCTTTACTAACACTATGTAAAGTGTGGAGTATTGACAAGTTCTATATCGTACAAAAAATTTACTTAGGAGTTGTTTTTGTTTTATTCTTTTTGAGTAAATGTAGTACCACCTATACTTGATCCCATTACCTGAGTTTAGTACTCCTTATACTTTGTTCCTTTTCTAATATATTTGGCCATTTAAAAAATAAAATTAACACTATGTTGATGGAGGTTGTTGAAACGTGTCTTGAAATCTCGGTTACAATTTGCATCTTTGTTGTTTTGTAGATTTTTTGGGAAAAAAAAAAAAAATTTCTTGGATGACACTCTGACTTTGATTTGTTTTATTTTAAAACAGATTGTTTTTAGGATTTAGGCATATATTTTTCTATAAATAGAGGTTGATTTTTTTTTTTTGGTACAAAAAAATAGGTTGATTTATTCATAGAAAATTTGAGGGAGAAGAATAATGTAAAGACAAGGATTAGGGTTTGCCACCACAAAAAGGCTAGGGTCTTAGAGAGGAAAAAATTTTTTTCTCTTGGGACAACTCTAGGATAGGCGAACTATCTTTGTGGTACACCTTGAAAAACACGCATCAAATTGAGTCTAAGAGAGGGACTGCTCTCTCCCCAGACTAGGTCATTGTTGGACCGAACTAAACAAATTATCATGTTCTTTCTTTCTCCTTTATCAGTGTCGTTATTATTATTGTTTATTCCGCTTTGTTATTGGTTATCATTCTATTACTCCACACATCAAATTTATTATTGTTGTGATTTATTGACAAATTCACAAACGTTTATTTTGTGTTTTCATTTTGCTGTGTCAAGGAATCTTATACAATTTCATCTGTATTATCTTTAAAATAAATTAGGATAATTTTGGGGCTTTTTCTTTTTCTAATCTTTGCATCAGGGCCTAAATATGGGCCACAACTAAAATGAAACACCTAATTGGTGATTTAGAGTATTTATTTTGCCACCCCATAGTTTCTCACGTGACACTCTAAATTATAAAGATACTCTGTTCACTATTTAAGTTGTAAATTCATTTAGCACCTTAGAGTTTGCTACATAGAGGTCAAACTCAACCCCAGTTCACTACTTAGAGTACGAACTTTAATTAACTCAATTCGCTACTTAGATTGTAAATCCAGTTTGCACTTTAACTAGTAACTTTATAAAATTTGGCCACCGTCTAAGAACATATTTTGATTGGCCACTGAGCGGCTGTGAGATAGTATCGACCAATCACACACACATCGTATAATTCTATAAATTGAAACCTTTTTTTTTGTTTTTTTTTTTGCCATTTTTTAATCACTCGCTCATACAATGTTTCATATTCTTGCGAGGTGAAGGAAGGGTGAGGGGGACAATTTTTTTTTTTTTTATATATAAGATTCCCTATTTTTTTTTCTTCCTATTTTACACACTCTCCACTTAACCTACTAGGGAAATAAAATTGAAAATCCACTCTGAGCTATGTTTTATTTTTGTTGTTATATTCCAATTTTCAATTATTTATGTACCACCAATGAAGTGATTGGAAGTTGCAAAAAGCTCATCCATAATGTTTTCATTGGATTTTGAATTCCATCACATTATTGATCTGTATATTAAGCTCTAAGGGTGTGTTTGGTTGTCAGAAGAAAATGAGAAGAGAGAATTATGTGAAAGAGAATGTGAGAAGAGAGAAAAAGATGAGAAATAGAGTGAATTTAATGTATTGATTGATATAAGAGAAAGGAGAAAAAAATAAAAGAGAGAGAAGTGTTTTTAATTTGTTAAAAGACAATTATATCCTTGCAAAAGAAATAATAAAAAATTGTGGGGTCCAGCTAAATGTATCTTTGATAATAAAACAAAGTGGAGGGGCATTATTGGAAAATAGCCAAAAATTACATCCTAACCCACTTTTCTTCACATGGGTGAGAAGAAAAAGAAAATCGTGTGCCCCACTCAAAATTAGTCTTTCCACTCTTTTTCTTTTCTATTCCAAACAAGAGAAATAACTACTTTCTTCTCAGTTTCTCTCTTTCATCTTTCTCTCTCCCATATTTCTTCTAAAACAAACAGATCCTAAAAGCTTAATATAAATTATGTAAACAAATTTGACAATTCGTACCCTCTTACACACCCTTCAAGTTGTCCTATTCCAAAAACAAAGTCTATATTAGATGCTGTTGCCGGCTTCCAAATCCAACCAAAACAAAATTTATGTTACCCATACATATATAAAATACTACTAATAAGCATAAGTTTTTTGATTCAAACTTTTACACCTTCGTATCTTATGAACAAGAGACTTTTAATAAGAATCTCAATGTTTTTTCTTCGAATATAAACTACTTATGGAGAAGAGAATCCATAAAATAAAAAAATAGGAATAATTAATAATAATAATAATAATAATAATAATAATAATAATAATAATATGAATGAAGATCGTTGGTTTTTAGTAAAAATAATAATAATAGAATCTAAATGCTCTAACACCATTTTCGTAAACGTTAAAGAATAATGATACTTATTTTATGAATATTAGGTTCAACTTTATCGATGGTTCGTTTTCTTCTAATCTTTATCGAGTTGGTATCGGGATTTGTATCCGCGATGAAAATGGAGTTTACGTGATGGCTAAATATGATCAATGCTCACCGATATGTGATGTTCGGATCGGCGAAGCTCTTGGTTTACTATCGGCACTTAAGTGGGTCCATGAACTAAATCTAGGTTCGGTAGACTTCGAGTTGGATTCAAAACTAGTGGTGGATAGTTTCCATTCGAATAAGGTTGATGTTTCCGAGTTCGGCGAAATTATTGCTCATTGTAGAAAACTTTTCTCTCTTTTTTACGGTAACTCCAATGTTGAGTTCATTAGACAACAAGCAAATGAAGTTGCTCATAGATTATCTAAGGCGGCCATATTTGTAGCTAGTCCCCATATATTGGTTGATATACCAAATTGTATTGGACACATACTAATTAATGAAATGCTATAAGCTTTGTTTTCTTAAAAAAAAATTAGATCATGGCCAGCACAAAAAAAAAAAAAGTTGACACCATAATAAAAAAAAGAGATCATGGCCACAATAAACTTTCAATTTTGTGTTTGTTTTAGATATTGGACAATAAACATGAAATGAAATGGTGCCAAAGGGGCTTGTCCTTCTTAAATGGTGCCATATGGAAAAATTAACATTAAACCTTCCATTCCACCTTTCTCTGTTTGTTTGTTCCCACCAACTAAACCACTTCAAAATATCTATCTAATTATCAACTCCCTAATATTTTCTCTTCATTCTTCTAATTCTAAAAAAAAATTTCTTTACGATGCTAGAGATATTTGTTTTTTTTTTACAGTCCTCAAAGATATTTGTTAAGAAGTCAAAAAATGAAACAAGTGATACTAGAATATTTTACCACCTTCGATATAAATTAATTATACGACCCTTTGATCATTTTACATAAATTATAAAATGTAATTAATTTTATGTGTAAAGGAGAAATTAAGAGTAATTTTATAAAATTATCTTTCATTAATTATATGGGAAATATAAATTAAAAAATTAAAAGAAAAGCATTTTCAAAAAAATAAAATAAAATTCAAAGAAGAGCGAGTATGAAATAAGATAAGGGTATAAGAGAAAAAATAACATTAAATATTCATTAGTAAATCGACTTATGATTTGAAACAAATTTTTTTCTCAAAACAACTTAAATTTAAAATGGAAAAATACTATAAAAAATTCAATTTCTAAAATTTTAAAATATTACTCTTCGGGTGCTTTTTATAAGAAATAACCCACATTTTAAATTCATTGATAATTTAATGTATTTTACCTATATTATATACTAGATACACTAATTATTCGATGAACCTAAGTAGTTAATTTAAAAAACCGGAAAACCCGAGATAGTAAAATACACAATTCTCAAAATAAAATTCCATTTTAGATTTTTTAACAATTTGTGCTTTGACATTATTTCCCAATAAATAAATAAAACCAAACCGCTCCACTTCCGTTACTATTAGTTCAAAAAACAGAGAAAATCAAACACAAATTTCTATGAGTATTTTATAATAATCCCTTTTCACTTTTTCTATGTTGTTGTACACTTGATATGAGAAGAATCAAGAATGGGACAAGAATCAGATTACAAAACACAATTGGTATTAGATATATGCTCCATTTCCAAACGTTCAATTCTATGTGTTCATACAATTTTCTCTAATATACCTTTCATCGATTGGTATTGCATTCTTGGTGTAAGTATATTTTCAATTACCCTTAATTTGCAACACTTTTCTTATATGATATGAATATGATTCTATGAACTTTTTCATATATTTGGATCTCATAGGTGGAAGAAAATGCAGGGGTTAATACCATTCGTAAGAAATACCATAAACTTGGTATGTTTAAAACTGTTTTTTTATGCTTTTATGAAATTTGCATCGGTTTTGTCTCTTTTGACTATTAATTTTTTGGTGTAGCCTTACAACTTCATCCAGATAAGAATGAACATCCTAAGGCTGAAATTGCATTCAAACTTGTTTGTGAGGTACATAACTTATAAATTTACATCATTCCCTTTACATGTTAATATCATGTTGGTGAGATACGAAAAGTTTGCTGAAATCACGGTGACACTGTAGATTTATTGAAATTCTAAAGTATAATTTGTCAAGGTGGTACACTGTAATACCAGCAAACTCATCGTCAATTCAAATATATTAGTACTTAGTATGTTGCCGAACATGCTATGACTCACATATTCAATGCATAGCTTCTTGGTGAACGCATAGTTCACCATGATTTTGTCGCTTTTCAAAATTGTACAATTTCCTCGATTATTATAAGTTGTCAATATTTCTAGAGTATACAATTTCCTAGGTTAGTGATAATCAATTTGACATTCATTGTAGTATTTACCGTAACACAATTATAAATACCGGGCTATGTCATCTGAGTTAGATACGTAGAAATTACCAAATCTTTCGATCACTATATTATAATTGAAATGAAATTATTTCAAGTTTAGATTAACTTCTAATTTAGAAAACTTCTCATCAAAATTAATTTATGATTCTTTACTTGAGGATAAAAAGTCCTTATTAGCTATATATGTTTATGAAGAACTTAGATGATAACATTGAATAAGTTAAGCTTTTAACAAAAATTCTTCAATTTTTTCTTTCTTTCTTTAGGCATATACATGTCTATCAGATGCTACAAAAAGAAAAGCTTTTAACTTAGAGAGACAAAAGAGCTTTTGCATTAAGTGCAACAAAATCCCATATACAACCACCATTGTCCCAAGCAACTCTAATGGTTCCAATGGTTCAAGTTTCAAGGCATGGAACATTATCAGCAAATCAATATCAAGCAAAGTTAGAAGAAACATTAGAGACATGAGAGAAAGATTCAAGGAAGAAGCTAAGGTGATTGAGAATTGTCTAAGGACAACAAATTCAGTGTCAAAGAAAGATTCTCAAAATAGAGTTGAGAAAGAAAGTCCTGTTTTCAATCCATCAAACTACAAATACCAAAATTACCCTCATCCTAGGAACAAAGTTTACAAGAATTCCAAGACATTTTGGTACTTGCAGACAGAAAATATGGGGCATAAAGATAAGGGAGATGCTAAAGCTAAGTATACCTCTCCAATTTTTGAGGTCAAATCAAGTAGTATGGACACAAGAAAATTTGCTTGTGTTTCATCTTAAAATTTTAGCTTAAACATTTTTATAGTGTTGTCAAATAGCGACACTTTATCGCATGTAGCGGAATTTGAACAAATTGATATTGTTTCGTGATACACTATTTATTATAAATTGTTGTCAAATAGCAGGTATTGCGGTGCTACAATAATGTAGCTTTCTAGAATTTGAACAAATTGCTATTTTTCGCAATATGGGATTGACAACAGTGCAGTTTTACATTCAATTCATGTAATGTGATTGTCACAAGCTATATATAAGAGCATGATTATCGGTAGAAAATCTACCGTGTCTTAACTGTTTACAACTGCTCTTTGTCAGTGAAAGGCGATAATTCATATGTATGCATCGTTCATACATTAAAGGTCGTTCATACAGTAAATGTCGTTTGTTAAGTGCCACATGGGTGTGGCTTTTTTTTTCTTCTTTCTTTCAAACAAGTGATAAATTAAGTCGACCCATTTTAGAGTGTTTGATGAGTTGTATGAATATTTAAAAAATGTAGTTGAGTTATTTAAATGGTTGAGAAATATAAAATAATATAAAATATTAAGTGGGACCCATTTAAAGAACTCAAATGAGTTTGATGGATGTGGGTGCTATTAGAACCAACAAGCATTGGTTTTTTTTTTTTTTAACACTAAACTAGGATAGACGCATAACGCTTTATCTCAAATTATGTTTAACTTACCTCCAAGTCAAGCGTGCTAGTCTGCGTAATTACCAAGGCTTTCATTGATAGGGGGCTCGAATGTTGTTTTGTGTTTTAGTCGACAGTAAAAGTGTCGCTTTCATTTAGGTCTGTTTGATTGTATGGAAAGAAAGTGAGAGGAAAGAAAATTATGGAAATCAATGAATGAATTTGGACTAATGTTAGTCGAAGTTCATTCATCGGTTTCCGTAATTTTCTTTCCTCTCACTTTCTTTTCGTAGAACCAAACGGACCATTAGGATATTGCTAAGACAGTCTAATGCGAAATACTTTAAAAAAATTGGACCAAATTGGTCGGTTTAACAGAGAACCGACTAGTTTTCCAGTTGGTTTGGTCCAGTTACATTATATAGTCTACTTGAACCAGAGTTGAACTGGGTTGAATTGTGGTTCAGTTGCGGTTGGTTCAATGTTTTTTATAATTTGTACAAATTTTTATTTACTTTTTATATACTTATTTCTTATCTGATTCAACCGTTCTTCAACCGATTGAATCACTTGAAGTCTCATTGATTTGATCTCTAGTAGAGTATACACATCGATTTCTTTCTCTGAATAACATCAATTTTTACCCTTTATTATAAGTTGAACAGAGAATTTACCTTATTGGCTAACGCTACGGTGGACCACCTTCACAAGTGGTCCACCGTGGACAAGTGATCTACCGAATACGAATTTTACAAAACTTACCGTTAGATTGAAAGTTTATATCATATAGATCATCCATAAAAAAATTTAGAAAAATTGAAAATAATTTGATATGTTATTGAGGTTCATCAAGATTAACTAAGCTTGATGGGCCTCAATAACATATCAAATGATTTTAAATTTTTCTAAATTTTTCTATGAATGATCTATATGATATAAACTTTCAATTCAACGGTAAATTTTATAAAATTCGTATTCGTTAAAATATTATTCATTACTGGTCCACCATGGACCATTTGATGAAGTGGTCAATATTAGAATTTACCTTTTTTTTTTGAAAAAAAAAACAATTTTATTAAACAATTAAGAGAGAATATTTCCTATATTTTTTTGGATATAAGGGAGGATACAAGAAGGAAAATTAGTGGGCCAATTTCTATTAGGTTCAAATTCGGCCCATCTAGCTAATTCACGCGTTGCTTGATTCCCACTTCTTCTGGTCCAAGTGAAATCAGAATTAGGGTTTGCTTCAACAAACGCGATGCAGCGGGGGACAACAAAACCCCAACTCTTTCTGACTTGTTTCTTCTCTTTGATTGCTCTTATGATAGATTGAGAGTCTGATTCAAAAGTAACATTCGTTAATCCCATCTCCTCTACCCATTCCAAAGTTGCGTTCAGACACAAAGCTTCACCTAACACGACTTTGTCCGATCGAGTTAATGAGCGAGTTGCAGCTCCAACGACGCTTCCGTCCGGCCATCTCAGGATCATCCCTGCAAACCAATGGCCATCACTACTTAGGTGAGCATCCACATTGATTTTTAGGGTGCCCCTAAGCTATGGAGTCCAGCTGGTGTTGTTACTACAAGATCGCTGTTCAACAAGACGATTTTGGAGCAAGGTGAGGTGTCCAATGGATTGGTATTCCATAAGCAGAGAGAAAGCAGTAGAGCACGACTCTAATGGAGGTATGTACTTATTTTGAAAGATTTTGATGTTTCGGGCATGCCAAATACCGTAGATTATAGCTATCACATGTTCCATACTTTGTCTATTTGTGTTATTGAATGTATATGAGATATAGTCATAGAGGGTTAAAAACTTGTTGGAGTCTAAATTAATGGTCAGGGATGATGCGAACCACACTTGTTTGATCCAATCACATTCCATAAAAACATAATTCGTAGATTCCACCTGGTTAGAACATCTGGGACATAAAGGGTCACATTTGACACATTTTTTAAAAAGATTCCCTTTAACAGGGATTGCATTATTTAGGATTCTCCTTATGAGGTGGTTGTGTTTAGGGGGAACATTAAGTTTCCATAACTTAGGCCAAATGTCATCATTGTTACCTGAGGCTGTAGCTAAATCCTTATTCGTGTATTGTTCCCAATCCATGATTGCCATGTAGCCTGATTTAACAGTATATTGGCCATCAGTTGTGCCTTCACAAGTAAGCAAGTGTTGTTGGTCTTTATCTGTAATGGGTATCTGAGTGATCATCTGAGCTTCTTGAGGGAAGAAGAGCTGGTTTATGAGAGTAGAGTTCCATTCATTGGTAGTATCAAGCATTAGGTCATTAACCACCTGGTGGTTGATTTGTTTTGGTTTAGTTCTCCAAGTGTGGGTGTTAGCTCTTTGCTGAATCCAACAATCCTCCTAGATGTCAATATTTTTTCCTGAGCCAATGAACCAATAACAACCTTTTTTTAGTACCCAACTAGCATGTAGGATGCTTCTCTAAGTGTAACTCATCTGTTGTTTAGGTTTAGCTCTTAGGAGAGAGTCTTTTGGTTAGTATTTTTCCTTAAGAACTTAGGCCACCAGAGATGAGGGTTGGGTAATAAGTCTCCACCCTTGCTTGGCAAGTAAAGCTTCATTGAATGCTCTAAGGTTCCTAAATCCCAGGCCTCCTTTATTCTTGTGAGAGCAGACCTTTGACCATTTGACCCAATGGATCTTCCTGCAGTCAGTGGAGCTTCCCCACAAAATTTACAAATCATTTTTTCAAGTTGCTCACAGACCCCTTTAGGAATGAGAAAACTACACATTAAATAGGTGGGGATAGCCTGGACTACAGCCTTGATTAGAGTTCCTCTTCTAGCAAAAGAAAGTTTCTTCTCTTTCCAACCTTTGAGCTTGTTCCAAATTTTTTCCTCAATAAAATTAAAAACTTTCTTTTTTGATCTTTCCATATCTGTAGGGAGACCCAGGTATTCAGTGAAGTGAGATAAAATTTTCATAGGAAGTATCTGAGCAATGTCATTTAGGGTTTCAGCTGTAGTTCCTTTGCTAAAAACCATCTCAGATTTAGAGTAGTTGACCATTTGGCCAGATGCCTCTTGGTAAGTTTGAATGATATCTTTCATCTTAGTGACTTCCACTTTGTTGGCCCTACAGAACATTAAGCTGTCATCATCAAATAAAAGATGAGTTATCTCAGGTGCTGTGGGGGAAATGTTTACCCCATGGAGAGCATTCTCTTTGTGTGCCTTAGAGATTAAACTAGATAAAACATCAGCACACATAATGAAAAGATAAGGGGATAAGGGGTCTCCCTGTCTAAGACCCCTTTTAGGGGAGAATTCCTGAGAAGGGTGCCCATTTATTCGGATAGAGAATTTAACAGTAGGGAACCCCCTAGCTTCCATAGTAGCTTTAAGGAAAGTCCATTCCACTCTATCATAGGCCTTAGCCATGTCAGTTTCTATGCCCACAAAACCTGTTTTTCTTTTAGTATGAGATAGGTAGTGAAAAATTTCAGAAGCTATCAAAGTATTGTCAGTAATGAGTCTTCCTTTATTGAAAGCACTTTGGTTTGGGCTGATTATATTGGGTAGGATATTTTTGATTCTGTTTGCTATGGTTTTGGTAATGATTTTAAGAGAAACATTACATAAGGAGATAGGGCGAAAGTCACTAGGAGAGGTGAGATTTTTGACTTTAGGGATAAGGCAAATGTGGGTGGAGTTGAGGTGGCTAGTGTAACACCCCGTTTTTCAAAGCATAAAAAGGGGTATTATTTTTTTTTAAAAAAACAACACGCTTAAATAAAATGGCGCGCGTGAACGCCCGCAGCTATCTCGGCAATTCATCCTTCAATAGAAAATAAATATAACATCAACCCATTATATTACAGGGCTTCCTCGAAGCAAAGTGTGTACCTGAATAATTTACATACAGCGGATACATTAAGTTCATCAACCAAAAGACACGAGTTATGAACCGAATATATCACAAGGCCAAAAGGCACTAAACATGTCTGAGTATAAATGTATAAGACATACAGTCATCCAAAATACAACTAGGCCCTAAGCCTAACCAAAAATGTAGCCTAACAAGCGCTACTCTCTACTCTCCGGGATAGTCCACGAAGTCCTCGCCATCCACAAGACCCACAGTCTCGCTTGGCTCTCCGTCATCTAAGGTGGGAGGAGCCCGCGATATGGCATGCAAAATAAGGGTCACCAACTGGAAACAAGTATAAAAATACCAAATACACATACCAAATGCCAAGTACCAAAACGGAAAGCGAGTAAACGTCAAACATATTCTCAACACCAAGAATAATAAATAAAGTGCACACATAGCCTAATGCAAAACCTCTAATGAATGAACGTGATAACCGTCACTGGTTTCGTAACCCTCTAACACAACAAATGCGACAACCGCCACTGGTTAATCACATGCATAACTCCCGGAATCTAACCACACTCAGACAAAGTACCAAACACCGGGTGAAGTCACTCAGACAAATCACCGACACTATCAACTGAGGTACAATCACTACAGATCGAATACCGACTTTAACAACTACGGTACAATCACTACAGATCGAATACCGACTAGAACAACTGCGGTACAATCACTACAGATCGAATACCGACTAGAACAACTGCGGTACAATCACTACAGATCGAATACCGACTTACCGGTATAGTCACTCAGACAAATACCAAGCCCCGCTCACCAAGAATCCCGTAGGATTAAGTACTCCACTCACACAACCACACCTCGTGGTCCACTCCCGCAACCACGTATTGAACCCCATAAAATCCCTCAACCATTTGGGTGGACCCACTCTCGCAATCACACCCCGTGGTCCACTCCCGCAACCACCTCTTACCATGGACGCATGAGCATACGATACCCTTACCTATACCAATGCAACCACAATACATATATTATCACAATCATATGTAATCTCCCAACAAGCATGTCAACACATATATTTCATCAAATACTATGTCAGACAAGTAACCTCATGTATTCATCACGAACTCATATCGAGAATACATAATACAAACATGCCAAGCACTCATAAATAGTGCACAAACAAACACACAAAGCATTCACAACAACAAGCATACAACTATGCTATCGACGGAATTTAATACGGAAGTAATAAGGTGCCCTTACCTCGGCAAGCTTCCAACACAACCAACTTCACACTATTCTACACTTTCGCGCGCCCTAAAATAAGCAGCGTACAATCCATAAGTTTCTCCCAAATTTTTTTTAACGAAACTAAACCTATCCACAAAGGTCTAGAGGTGTCTAAGGCACTTCCTAACACTCGGATAGTGATTCCAAGTTCTCCCCATAGTGATTAAAAATTCACGAAGTTAAATGCACTATTTCTTGCTACGCGAAAATAATTTCGTTTCAAAACAAACTATGAAACACATTTAGTTCCAACCCAAAGTAATCAATTCCACACACTAAAACCATTTGAAAGCAACCCATGAACTCTTTAAAAAATTTCACAAAAATAAAAGTTTACTCGCATCACAAGTTACAAGTTTTTCCTTTCAAATAAAAACCCTATAACCATTCTTTTAAAACCTATGATCACTCACTAATATCATGATCATTTTCTTATCATTGTGGACTTAGAAAATTTTGAAACTCTTGATCCTTTAACAAGGGGGGTGCCACGGCCAATCAACAAAAACAAGGCCAACACTCACAATTTTTCCATTACAAAATCCTAGTGATAATCTACTAGTTCTTAAAGTCATTTAATTGATCAATCAAACCATTTTAAGAATTCAAATCAAAATTTCTAAAATGTTCATCAATTACTCAAGAACACCAAATTATAATTTTTCTTGTTTCTCAAAACAACTTAATAATCTAACATCCATTTTGTCACAAAGTTCATAACTAACTTCAAAAATAAATTCACAAAACAATTACTCATGGTTATGATCATTTCAAATTTTCTCATCAAAACCCTAACTCAAAATTTTGTGAAAACTTAAATCACCCTGGGAATCAACACCTACTTAACTTAAATGTACTAGTTAAACCCTCATGAACACTTTTATGTAACCAAAACTAAATGAAACTAAATTCTAGGAAATTTTCTCTCAAGAACATAATCATATTTTTCTTAACATCTAAGAGTTTGAACCAATCAAAAGAAGGGAGGAGGTTAGTTACCTCAAGTGAAGGTGATTTCCTTAGCAAGTCTATGATCCAAAGAGCAAGAATCCAAGCTTTGTAGAAGAAAACAAAATTTGAATGAAGAAGGTGGTGAGGAAATGGAGTATTGGCCGAGGAAGAGAAATGAGGGAGTATATATCATTCTTGCTCTTTGATTCAATGTGGTATAACATCATTCCTAATGTGGTCTTGATCAATTTTGGCCATTGGATCAAAAGGCAAAGTCTCTAGGCCAATCCTAGCCCTTGGAATAAGTCTTGGTCACCAAGACAACTTTCATAAATATCTAGATATTTTCCTTCTCACGCCTCACAGCTCTCGCGCGCCGCGACGAACAAAACTTGTAAAAACAGAAAACCTACGGAATAAAAGTCCGTCTTAAGACATTTCCAAAACTTATCGCCGAATCTTTTTCCGCGACTGTAATTTTCTTCCACACTCCTGAAAATTATTCTCAGGACATATCCTAACTCGCGCAGATATATAAAACTTCCATCTAAAATTCTACGGAATTCAGAAGCCGTAAAATTTTACAACAGCGGGTAAAATTCCTACTCGTTTTTCCAAAAACAAGAATAATCCAAAACTCGTCATTCTGAAAATGCATAAACCTTCTCATACATAAAAGAGGATTACAGCCCAAAAGTCTGTGCCTTTTCAGCGCACGAGTACAAAACAGACTTAAACTCAGCAAAAATGCCGCTATTACAACGATACTTACAAAACGACTTAAACAAAAACCCTAAAACTTTTATCCAATATTTATTTTCCTTACACAAAATAAACTGTGAAATTACGGGTCTTACAGCTAGGGTCTCCTTGATTGTTGAGAATGTTTAGCCCTATATGGAGGATATCAATGCCAATAATATGCCAATAATTGTGGTAGAACTGGGCAGGAAGCCCATCAGGTCCAAGGGCAGCCAGAGGTTTTAAGTCTTTCATTGCTAGATACACCTTTTCCTTTGTATAACTTTCATTCAAGAGCTGATGCATATCCTGTGTAATCTTACCTTCTACTACTTTCACTGCCTCCTGGATGTCTTTAGTGTCCTGGTGGGAAAAGAGGTGTTGGAAGTGGTCAATGAAAACCTGCTCAATTTTATCTTCTTCATAGTGAGTTTGCCCTTGATAATCTTTAATCGAGTAAACAGTCACTTTCGTCCCTGAAAGTGTCACTCGTTGTCCTAACAGTCCCTGAAACAACAAAAAACATTTAAAAGTCCCTGAATCAAACTTCCGTTAGTCAGAATGATCACTGACGTTATCTTTCTGTTTGTTTTTAAGATCTGTCCCCAAATTTGGACACATTGAACCAAGATGTGGTAATTTTCAGTGACACCTATACAAGAATTAAAATGACAGTAAAAACTAAAATTTCCTAAATAAAAACAAATACAATAAAAATGAACAAAAACAAATCTTCATCTTCTTTCTCCTCTCTTCCTCACAAACCTCCATCAAGCATCAATATGTCAAACCCACCTTCCATTTTTTTCAAAAATATTTTGGATTAAATAATAGAAATTCATACCAACTCCTACCTCTATCTTCAAACTTGAAAAAAGAACATTCATTTAAATATGAGAAACATTAATCTACTAACTTATAAAGTAAATTGACACAAATAAATACCCCCAAAATTATCACAATAACAACAAGTTTAAGTAAACAAATAAGAGAGAGTAAGGATGGAAATTGACCCATGAAGGTTGTGAACAAATAGGTCGATAATTGGTAAAAGTTGGCAAAGAAAAGTTCCACATATCTTCCACTAAATCAAGACCTTGTTCTTGTATCAACAACAACCACTTTACCAACTATCGACCTTGGTAAATTGTTTTGTGAAGATGCAATTGAGCTAGAGAAGTTAGACAAAGCTTGTAAATAATGAGTTTTCTTCCATGTTTGAGTCAATCATTTCTCCTCTCTAATTATCACAATAACAAGTTTAAAGTAAACAAATAAATCTCGGATCTGATTTTTTTGAACTTTCTGCTCTCTTTATCTCTTGAACTTCTTTTGTTGATTTTGGAAAATATGATTATTCATTTAGTTTTATTCTAATAGAAGAGGGGGTGAAATATGGAGAAATTTGATTTTTTTTTGTTATGGTTTTTTGTTGGGTGAGAAGATGAATTCTCGGAAGGGATAATTGGTTGAAGATGAGTTTATTATGAATTTTGGATGAATTTTTCTATTGTTTTTTTTACTATTTTGTTGTATTTTTTTATTTACAATTTTTTTTATGCTCACTTTCAATTTGATCCTTGCTTAGGTTGCTGTAAAATTAGAATAAAAAATTGTCACATATTAGTCCAACATGTCAAATTTTGGTACACATCATATAAAACAAACAGAAAGATAACGTCAGGGACCATTTTGACTAACGGATATTAAATTCAGGGACTTTAAAATATTTTTTGATGATTCTGGGACTTTTATGACAGCGAGTGACACTTCCGAGGACTAAAATGGCAGTTTACTCATCTTTAATCATCTCAATAGTGTTCTTGTGCTTTCTGATATTAGCTTTCATATGGTAGTATTTAGTATTCTTATCTCCCTGCGGGAGCCATATAACTCTAGATCTTTGTAGCCACCACATTTCTTCACACTCAAGAATATCATCCAGCTCCTTCTCTTTCTTTTTAAGTTGCTCCATACCATGGTGAGTGCCCTTATTGTCACTTAAGTGTAGTAATTCTTCTTGTAAGATTTTGATACGTTTGGGAATAATTCCAAACCTTTTGCTACCCCAGTTATGTAGAGCAAAGAGAGTATTTCCAAGTTTCTGATGGGTAGAGCTTTTACTATTATTCCAAGCATTCCTAACAATTTGGAAGTGCAAGTCGTCCCTGGTCCATACTTGTTCATATCTGGTGGGTCTAGGCCTGGTTTGTCTCTGAGTCTGGGTGAGGTGTTTGTTGAAATACAGAAGGATGAGAACATGATCAAATTTATATTCGAGAAGGTGAAAATTGGTGAAATGAGGGAACATAGTTATCCATCCTGAATTGGCCAGGAATTTGTCTAGTCTAGCTTTTATGAGATGGAGGCCTTCTCGTTTGTTGGTCCAAGTGAAGATGTCACCCTTATATCCTAGATCCTGTAAATCAGAAGAAGTGAGAGTTGATCTGAACAAGGTAGTTAAATTAGTATCAATAGGGTTGCCCCCAAATTTTTTAGAATCATTAATAGTAAGGTTTAAGTCACCAAAGATGAGCCAGTTAGTATTGAAATTAGTTGTACTAAGTTGATTGATAAAAGTGCAAGTAAGGTGCTTATGTTGATGTTTTGAATAACCATAAATACCAGTTTTTCTCCATTGGTCGGAAGTAATAAGGTTAGTGACGCATATACATCAATCTAGTTAAAATCCATATCTCTTATATCTATTTGACAAGTACAATGACTCCAAAGTAAGATAAGACCCCCAGATTTACCCCTATTCCCATTTAAAGTACAATCAATTGAAAAAAAGTTGTAAGTAGCAGCAAACTTATCCTTTACGTCACTGGTATTTTTATGCATCTTAGTTTCCATGATAAAAACAATGTCAAAAGCAAAGCCAACTTCGAAAATCCTTCAATGAACCTTCTATAATAACTGGCCAATCCAAGAAAACTTCTTATCTCAGAAACAAACTCTGGCGTTCCCCATTGCAATACGACATCAACTTTGGCTGGGTCAACCGCTATCCCTCCGCTTGAAATCACATGACCAAGAAAACTCACTTCCTTCAACCAAAACTCACACTTCGACAACTTGACATACAACTTCTTCTCTTTCAAAACTTGCAAAACAATCCGTAAATGCTCCTTATGCTCTTCCTCGGATATCATCAATGAACACCACAACGAACTTATCCAAGAATGAATGAAAAATCCTATTCATGTACTCCATAAAAACACCAGGTGCATTGGTCACACCAAAAGGCATCACCGAATACTCATAATGACCATACCTCGTCCTAAAAGCAGTCTTTGGTATATCCTCCATTTTCACTCTAATCTAATGGTATCCAGATCTCAAATCAATCTTACTAAATACGCAAGCTCCAACCAATTGATCCATCAAATCATCTAACCTCAGAAGTGGATACTTGTTCTTGATCGTCACTTTGTTCAACTGACGGTAGTCAATACACAACCTCATACTCCATTCTTTCTTCTTAACCAACAACACAGGTGCACCCCACGACGATACACTAGGTCGAATAAACTTCTTCTCAAGTAGTTCCTCTAGTTGCTTCTTCAACTCATTCAACTCTGACGCTGACATTCGATACGGTGCCATAGATATCGGGATAGTACCAGATACCAAATCAATAGTAAACTCTACTTCTCTTTCTGGAGGTACATCTGACACATCTTCCGGAAATACATAGGGAAATTCACAAACAACCGACAATTTTTCCATCTTAACTCCACCTTCAAGTTTCAAGGATGCAAACAAGGCATACATCTCCAGATGTTCCTTCAAAGATTCTACTACTTCCTTCTCACTCATCAAATATAGACTCTCCTCCGATTTTGGAAACACAACGGTCTTCTCACAACAATTGATATGGACTCGATTAAATATTAACCAGTTCATAGCAAAGATCACATCTATACCACTAAGTTGGATACACACCAGGTCCATACCAAAGTGTCTACCAAACACGGTTACGGGGCAGTCACGACATACAAAACGGGTAGTTACGGAACCATTAGCAGGAGTTTCTATTTCCATACGACCAGACATTTCAGACACAGGTATATAAAGACACTTCATGCAATCAACATGTTGGGTTTTTGTATGTTGGCTACATTTTGCAAAAACATATTTTAGCCAAGTGTTGAGACATATGTGCTGACCCCCAAGTGTTGTGACAAATGTTGGTACACTTTGGAACAACACCTGTCTGTCTGACTGTGCGCGCCAGCTAGCGGGTTTTAATTTCTACTCAATCTTTTGAAGATCTGTTTGAAGAATTGTTTCAATGTTTCTTACAGAGGAAGGCGCACGTGTTTAATGTGTTTCAGGAGGCAGCTAAACCCTAGTTTTATTTTCCAAAGGAATTATATTTTTGGAAAATATATTTTTGCGTTTCAAAAATAGAACTATTATTTTCAAAAATATATCACAGCTGCCGCAGTTCTAGAAGCCCTAATTTTGTCTTGAAGCCCAAGTCGTTCTACTACTATAAATACGAAGGCAAGCATATGGTTTCAAGCATCTAAAATCGTGTTATTACAAAGCGTGAGTTTTAGGGATTTTAGAGTGTTAATTGTGAGCCTTTCTTGTGTCTCATTGATGCAAGCTTAGGACCTGAGTGTTTATTGAGTTGTAAGTGTGAACTTCTCCTAAGCTTTGAAGTACGGAGATTGTTCTATTGTGTTGTGTGGTTTACTCGCAAGCTTTTAAGCAAGAGTGAATCCTAGTTTCTTAGGAGTGTGTCTCCACCGTTTGTGATCGTTGAATTGAATAACAACGCTGTCTGTGTTGTTAAGGTGGGAATTGGGACGGGGTCTCATATCTAGGAGTTCCTAGGTAGAAGTGTCATTGGGTAGTGATTAAGTGAGAAGTTGTAAACGGGTGAGTTTAGCTTCGAAGTAATACTGCTGATAGTGGACTTAATTCCTGGATTGGTATCCCCCAGAGTAGGCTTTAGGCTGAACTAGGTTAACAACTCTTGTGTGTTATTTACTTTACTGTTTGTATTGTTTTATGTTATTTGCTCTGTTTATAGACAAGTGTTGGCGCACCGGTAACAACATCTGTCTACAACAGACAAGTGTTGATACACCTTGATCAACACCTGTCCACTGTGTGCCAGGAATTACAATTGGCATCAGAGCAGGCACCCTGTTCTGAATTTTAGGGTGAGCTCCAGGGAAACTTTTTCTGGCTAGGATGGACAAAGAAGGAGGGTTTGTTACCAGACCACCTCTTCTGGTTGGTGCTTCAAACTATGACTATTGGAAGTCCCGCATGATGGCCTTTCTAAAACAAATTGATAGCAAGACATGGAAGGCAGTTCTGAGAGGGTGGACTCCACCTGTGAAGATGGACAAAGATGGTAAACCAACTCTTGAGTTGAAATCTGCTGAAGAATGGTCCAAAGAAGAGGATGAGCTTGCTCTTGCAAACTCAAAAGCATTATATGCACTATATAATGGTGTTGACAAGCACATATTCAGACTCATCAAAAAGTGTGTCTCTGCTAAGGAAGCTTGGACAATTCTTGAGACTGTTCATGAAGGTACCTCTAAAGTGAAGCTGTCAAAGCTACAACTCCTAACAACTAAATTTGAGAATCTAAGAATGAATGATGATGAAACTATTCAGGATTTTCACATGACCATACTTGATTTTGACAATCAATTTGATGCCTTGGGTGAAAAGATACCTGAAGAAAAGCTGGTAAGAAAAATTCTTAGGTCTTTACCTAAGAAGTTTGACATGAAAGTCACAGCTATAGAAGAAGTAAAGGATATCACAGATATGAAGCTAGATGAACTGGTTGGTTCACTACAAACCTATGAGGTAGCTACAAATGAAAAGATGGATAAGAAAAACAAAAGCATTGCTTTCGTCTCAAATGCTGAGGAAGAAGATCAACAGAGTGACACATTAGAAGTGAGGGGTATAGTCACATTAGAAGTGAATGTGGAACCTTCCTGAAAAAACAGAAGAAGGGGTTAACTGTAACTTGGTCAGATGAAGATTCTGAAGGAGAAGCTGATACTGCAAAGGCTATACATGCATTGACAAGTGTATGTACATCTGACACTGAATCATGTGAGGAAGAACTGACCTTTGATGAACTTGCTGAGTCATATAAAAAACTGTGTCTGAAGAGTGCAGAAGTCTGCAGAGTCTCTGAAGAGCAAAAAGAAACAATCACTAAGTTGCAAACTGAGAGAACTGCCAATCTGTCAAGAATCTCTGAATTTAGTGCTAAATGGGAAGAAAGTTTAAAGATCATCGAGGAACAGAAGGCAACTATCATCAACTTAGAAGCAGACAAGATCAAACAACTGACAGAGATAGCCCATCTGAATGAAGAGGTAACTGAATTAAACTCTCATCTTGAGAATTTAAAGAAGCATGTTCTTAGGTTATTCAAAGGAAGTGATCTAGATGAAATCCTAGAAACATTACCTACTCCTAGTAGATCCAAAACAGGCATTGGGTATGAATACAAAAATGTTAATAGGATTATGGATTACAACAAATAAGGGAAATATATGCGTGAGATAAGCAAACAACCTTCTCCAAAAATGCATGACAGGATGTCGCCACACCTGGCTCCTAGACAGCAGAGACAAGTGTTACCACATGTGGCACCACATCAGCAAAGACGACAGAGACCTGGATTTATACCTAGACCTAGAAGCAGGTACCACTCATGGAGATGTCATCACTGTGGAAGAAAGGGGCACATAAGGCCCTACTGCTACAAATTGTATGGGTATCCAAGTGAAATTCCTCAAGAGTCTGATCCATCCATTACTAAAACAAGGATGGAATGGAAGCAAAAGGATGATACAACCAATATCAAGGAGAATACAGCTGAAAGCAGTGGGAAAAGTTTGATTGCCCATACGTCTCTCAGAGCCTCATCAAAAGAAGATTGGTACTTTGATAGTGGTTGTTCCAGACACATGACTGGTGTTGAAAAGTATTTGAAGGAGGTAAAATCCTATGCCACAAGTTTTGTGACATTTGGAGATGGAGCAAAGGGGGAAATTAAAGGTATTGGAAGGCTGATTGACCATGGTCTGCCAAAACTTGAAAATGTTCTCCTTGTAAAAGGGCTAACTGCCAATCTAATCAGTATAAGCCAACTATGTGATCATGCATTAAAGTTAACTTTACAAAAAATGAATGTCTTGTCAGCAATAATGAAGGAGACATCCTTATGAGGGGTGTTAGATCAAAGGACAACTGCTACCTGTGGATCCCTCTTGAAGAAGCTAGTGTATCTACATGTCTCTTAACTAAAAATGAAGAGGTTAAGCTGTGGCATCAAAAATTAGGACACCTTAACCTGAAGAGCATGAAGAGAGTCATATCTGAAGAAGCTATCAGAGGACTACCAAGTTTACAGATACAGGAAGGCAATATCTGTGGTGAATGTCAGATTGGGAAGCAAACCAAAGTGTCGCACCAGAAGTTGCAACACTTGTCCACCTCTAGAGTTCTTGAGTTACTACATATGGGGCCCATACAAGTTGAGAGTCTTGGAGGTAAGAAATATGTTCTTGTTGTTGTTGATGACTTCTCTAGATATACTTGGGTCAATTTCATTAGGGAAAAATCTGAGACTTTTGAAGAATTCAAAAATCTTTGCTTACAACTTCAAAAAGAGAAAGATTGTGGTATTGTAAGAATCAGAAGTGACCATGGTAAGGAGTTTGAAAACTCTAAATTTGCTGATTTCTGTGCCGCTGAAGGAATAACTCATGAATTTTCTTCACCAATTACACCTCAACAAAATGGTGTGGTTGAAAGAAAGAACAGAACCTTACAAGAATCTGCTAGAGTAATGTTGCATGCCAAAAATGTTCCTTACAAGTTCTGGGCTGAAGCCATGAATACAGCATGTTACATTCACAATAGAGTAACATTAAGAAAATGTACTGCTACAACACTGTATGAACTATGGAAGAATAGGAAGCCTACTGTAAAATATTTCCATGTGTTTGGGTCAAAATGTTACATTTTGGCAGATAGAGAATCTAGGAGAAAATTGGACCCCAAAAGTGATGAGGGGATATTTTTAGGTTACTCAACCAACAGCAGAGCCTACAGAGTTTTTAACTCCAGAACAAGAACTATGATGGAATCAATAAATGTTGTTGTTGATGATAGTGATACAACAAGTGCAGATCCAGCTAAAGAGACAGATGTCATCACACCTGTCCCAACACTAGATGATGATCAAACTGAACCTGAACCTGATCAACATTCTGAATCTACTTCAGAGGCTCCTAGACCAAACAAGGGACCATCTACTAGAACACAGAAGAATCATCCTCTGGAACTTGTCATTGGAAATCCAAATCAAGGAATTGCAACAAGAAGATCAAAAGAAGCAATCTCCAACTCATGCTTCATATCCAAGATTGAACCAAAGAATGTTAAAGAAGCTTTGACTGATGAATACTGGATCAATGCTATGCAGGAAGAACTAACTCAGTTCAAAAGAAGTGAGGTATGAGATCTAGTACCTAGACCAGATGGTATAAATGTTATTGGTACAAAGTGGGTCTACAAGAACAAAACTGATGAAAATGGTGACATTACTAGAAATAAAGCCAGACTTGTAGCACAAGGATACACCCAGATAGAAGGAGTAGATTTTGATGAGACTTTTGCTCTAGTTGCTCGCTTGGAGTCCATAAGATTGCTATTAGCTGTGGCATGTATCTTAAAATTCAAGTTATATCAAATGGATGTAAAGAGTGCATTCCTAAATGGCTATCTGAATGAAGAAGTATATGTTGAACAACCAAAAGGGTTTGTAGATCCAAGTTTTCCTAACCATGTCTACAAACTAAAGAAAGCTCTCTATGGATTGAAACAAGCCCCTAGAGCATGGTATGAAAGATTGACTGAATTCCTTGTCAGCCATGGATACAAGAAAGGTGGAAATGATAAGACACTGTTTGTAAGAGAAGAGAAAGGGAAGATAATGATAGCTCAGATATATGTGGATGATATTGTATTTGGTGGAATGTCGCGACAAATGGTGGAACATTTTGTGCATCAAATGCAATCTGAATTTGAAATGAGTCTTGTAGGTGAGCTAACCTATTTTTTAGGTCTTCAGGTCAAACAAATGGAAGACACCATATTTATCTCTCAGGAAAAATATGCAAGAAACATTGTGAAAAAATTTGGAATGGAAGGTGGTAGTCACAAAAGGACACCTGCACCTACACATTTGAAGCTTACCAAAGATGAGAAAGGGATTGATGTGGATCAAAGTCTCTACAGAAGTATGATTGGAAGCTTGCTATATCTCACAGCTAGCAGACCTGATATCATGTTTGCAGTAGGTGTTTGTGCTAGATATCAATCTGAACCCAAGATGAGTCATCTGACTCAAGTGAAGAGAATCTTCAAATATGTCAATGGAACATGTGGCTATGGAATTTTATACTCTCATGGTAATAATTCTACACTAGTTGGCTATTGTGATGCAGATTGGGCAGGAAGTGTTGATGATAGAAAAAGCACCTCTGGTGCATGTTTCTTCTTGGGAAGCAATCTAGTATCTTGGTTTAGTAAGAAGCAGAATAGTGTGTCTCTATCCACAACTGAGGCAGAGTATATAGCAGCTGGTAGTAGCTGCTCTCAATTGTTATGGATGAGACAAATGTTGAAGGAGTATAGTGTTGAGCAAGATGTCATGACACTCTACTGTGATAATCTGAGTGCTATAAATATCTCTAAAAATCCTATCCAGCATAGTAGGACCAAGCACATTGATATACGACATCATTTTATAAGAGAACTTGTGGAAGAAAAAATTGTGACACTTGAGCACATTGCATCTGAAGAACAATTAGCAGACATTTTTACAAAGGCGTTGGACGCAAGCCAATTTGAAAAATTAAGAGGCAAACTTGGAATTTGCCTTTTTGAAGACAAATAGCAGTTACAGCATGGAATGCGTGTAACCACCTCTCATCCACCTCTCCACTTAAAGTTACACGCTAATCAAGGAAGTTTTTATTCAACTTCCCATACACTCTATCAACCACAATCATTTCTGCTCATCCACTATCTCTCTCACATTCAAGTTCTTTCCAACTTCCTCATCAACACTGCTCCAACATCTATTGTTTTCAGAAAATTTTATTCAAAAATCATGTCTGATTCTGCAAAATCCTCACCAACGAAGAATGATGGTGTTCCATCGCTACAACGAATGGTGATAAATGCTATTCCTCTCAACACCATACCTCCCACAAGTCCAACGATGAGGAGAAAATCAACTGCAAAGAAGGACAAATCATCACGAACAAGTACAAATCCTTCATCTCCTGCTTCAATTAAAAGTTCAAAGCGTAAAAGCAAGAAAGCGAAAGGTGAATCGAGTAAGGCGTTTACAATGTCTGAGCTTCACACTGATCCACTTCCTTCAAGTGGTGCTGCAACGCCTGTCGCTAATCCTACAGTTGAGAATGTTGATACATCTGGTAAGACTTCTGTTAATTTAGGTCTTAATACACCAAAATCTGATAAAACCCTAGGTGTAGAGAACCCTACTGTGTCTGAAAATTTGGGGAAAAGTGTTCCTAACTCCCCGACTGCTGTTGATACTAATATTGGTGCTCCCACTGAGACCAATGATGTTGTTGCTGCTGAGTCTCTTAAAGAAACAGGTCCTGAGACTCTTGTTGCGCCAAATGTTGCAACACATGGCGCTGCGCCAAATGTGGTGCCAGATGTTACCACATCTTTGGCACAGGAAAATCTGGTGGACTATTCTGAGTCTGATGAGAGTCCCCAACCTAAGGATGGTGATAAAGAGACTGCTCCTGACAAGGTTGTCAATGAAGATCCTGATGTTGTAATTATAAATGAAACCACTGTTAGTGATAAGGCTGTTCCTACAAATTCTGAGGCTAGTGTTGCTAGGAGGACTAGAAGTAGGGCTGGTAAAGCTGTAGAGGCTGCTAACACACCTGTCCAAACACCCAAACCATCTAGGGCTGGAAAAGTTACTGGCATAAAGCCCCTATATGGACCTCCAAAACCTGTAAGTAAGGTGGTTCCTAGAACTGAGACTAGGAAAAGGAAAGCTCCACCAACAAGTGATTCTGAGTTCGAGCCAGAGACAGATGTTGCTGCATCTGGCAGCACATCTAGGAAGAGTATAGGAAGGAAGAAGGTCCCTCAAACTGTTCCCTATGCTCCATTAGACAATGTATCATTCCACCTGGAGAATGGGTCTGCTAGATGGAAATATGTATATCATAGGAGGCTGGCTCTGGAAAGGAATTTAAAAGATGATATTCTTGACTGTCCTAGTATTGTTGAAGCTCTTGAGTATGCAGGTTTGATGAAAAATGTGGTTGGTTTGGACAAGTGCTATGACAGGCTTGTCAAAGAGTTTTTGATTAATGTGGCTGACAATTGTAATGATCCAGCAAGTCCTGAATATAGGCAGGTATTTGTTCGTGGGAAATGTGTCCAATTCTCACCAACTGTGATCAACCAACATTTGCTAAGGAGTACTGATGAGGTGGCTGCCTTAAAAGTCACAGACAATGAAGTCTGCAAGGTCCTCACAGGTGGCAGGACTAAGGTATGGCCAAGCAAGGCAAAATTGGCTGCAACTTCTCTCTCTCCATTTTATGCTGTTTTGAATAGGATAGCTGCACACAATTGGGTCCCTACAACCCATTCAGGTGATGTAGCCAGAGGATTGGGAAAGTTCATTTATGCTGTGGGTATAAAAGCAAAATTTGATTATGGGTCATATTTCTTTCAAGAAACCTTAAGCCATGCCCTAACATATGCTGTTGAGAAGCCAGTTGCTCTTCCTACTCTATTATGCAATATCATCCTTGAGCAACACCCAGATATTCTGAGAAGCACTGATGTTCCTTGTAAAAGGAAAGGGGTGTTGATTATTGAGCAGAGTTTGCGGAATGGGACAAATGTTGCAGCAGGTGTTGGCACATCTGTCCAGGCTGGTGTACTCTCTAGGAAGCAGATGACTGCTGATCTGACTGAGGCAAGCAGAGCTCTTGAGGTCAGGAAACTGAAAATTGATCGTGTGATTGAGGCCCTCAAGGCTGAGGAAGCTGCTGAGACTGCTGAGGGTGAGCCTGATGGACAAGAAGGTGAAGGAACTAGTGGCTCTGAGGATGGCTCTGAGGATGTGATGGAGGACTCTTATGAAAGTTCTTCAATATGATTTCTGATGTTTTTCTTATGATTTTTCTGATGTACTTTTGGTGTTTCCTTGTTGTTCCTTTTATGAGCAAGGCCCTGGATTTCTAGCACATGTGTGTGCTTTATGGTCTGTAATAATTGCACTCTGATACTTCTATTGTCTGCTACCCTATGATTTCCTATGCATGATGTTTGTCTAAATTGTGGCTAAAAAGGGGGAGTAGTGTGTGTGTGACAAGTGTGTGGACAGATGTTCTCACATCTGGTGACTGTTTCTGTGCTAATGTTCGTATGCTCGTATTGAGGGGGAGTGTGAGCAATATGCATGGGTTGAGGGGGAGTAGTAAATATTCTTTCTCTATCTGATGTTTGTATGCACGAATTCAGGGGGAGTGTGAGTGATAGTATCTCTTGATCGCCTGAATGTATTTGATGCCAAATGTTGTGCCAAGTGTTATGGCACCTGACTATTGAGTCCAGTATCCACTATGACTGAGAATTTATTTTTCTTAGATGCTTATGGGAATTTATTTTTCCTGATGTTCTTATGATGAATGGATGCGCTTTAACTATTAGGAGTTTATTTCTCCTATTTCTTTGGGAGTTTATTTCTCCCTTGTGTTGTTCCATGAGGCTAGTTGTGTTTTATTCCGCTGTTGCATTGCCTCTGACTATCTTGGAAGTAGTTTTATTATGTGTTACTTTCTTTCCTAGTTGTGTGATCATGTTGACTCGAAGGAAAGGGAATACTGTATCTCTCTATATACTGGTCTAATATTGTTTTAGCCAAAATTTGCCAAAGGGGGAGATTGTTGGGTTTTTGTATGTTGGCTACATTTTGCAAAAACATATTTTAGCCAAGTGTTGAGACATATGTGCTGACCCCAAGTGTTGTGACAAATGTTGGTACACTTTGGAACAACACCTGTCTGTCTGACTGTGCGCGCCAGCTAGCGGGTTTTAATTTCTACTCAATCTTTTGAAGATCTGTTTGAAGAATTGTTTCAAGGTTTCTTACAGAGGAAGGCGCACGTGTTTAATGTGTTTCAGGAGGCAGCTAAACCCTAGTTTTATTTTCCAAAGGAATTATATTTTTGGAAAATATATTTTTGCGTTTCAAAAATAGAACTATTATTTTCAAAAATATATCACAGCTGCCGCAGTTCTAGAAGCCCTAATTTTGTCTTGAAGCCCAAGTCGTTCTACTACTATAAATACGAAGGCAAGCATATGGTTTCAAGCATCTAAAATCGTGTTATTACAAAGCGTGAGTTGTAGGGATTTTAGAGTGTTAATTGTAGGGACCTGAGTGTTTATTGAGTTGTAAGTGTGAACTTCTCCTAAGCTTTGAAGTACGGAGATTGTTCTATTGTGTTGTGTGGTTTACTCGCAAGCTTTTAAGCAAGAGTGAATCCTAGTTTCTTAGGAGTGTGTCTCCACCGTTTGTGATCGTTGAATTGAATAACAACGCTGTCTGTGTTGTTAAGGTGGGAATTGGGACGGGGTCTCATATCTAGGAGTTCCTAGGTAGAAGTGTCATTGGGTAGTGATTAAGTGAGAAGTTGTAAACGGGTGAGTTTAGCTTCGAAGTAATACTGCTGATAGTGGACTTAATTCCTGGATTGGTATCCCCCAGAGTAGGCTTTAGGCTGAACTGGGTTAACAACTCTTGTGTGTTATTTACTTTACTGTTTGTATTGTTTTATGTTATTTGCTCTGTTTATAGACAAGTGTTGGCGCACCGGTAACAACATCTGTCTACAACAGACAAGTGTTGATACACCTTGATCAACACCTGTCCACTGTGTGCCAGGAATTACACAACAGATATAAAAGAATGTGTTACTCCCGTATCAATAATCGCAATTAAAGGAGTGTCATAGATGAAACACGTACCTCTAATTAGATTATCCACTTGATCTGCATCATCTCCACTTAAAGCAAACACCTTCCCAATGGTCTTCTTAGGCTTCTTGCACATAGAACTCTTGTGACCTTCCTCACCACAATTGAAACAAGTCACCTTCACTTGACACACATCAGACTTGTGTCCTAATCTTCCACAATTGAAACATTTGTCCACCTTCTTTAGGCACTCATAAGACTTATGGCCCATCTCTCCGCACTTATAGCATTGTCCACCACCATTCTTCTTTCCACCATTAGTCTCAGCAACTTTCTTCCCCTTGTCACCATACGACTTTCCACGATCTTGACCTCTTCCTCTTTTGTCACTCATGGCTTTGTAGTAGTTAGTCTTGGCCTTCCCATCATCATCACAAATACAGCACTTATCCACCAAAGTCGCAAAGTCTCGGATTTGCGAAAATCCAATGAGATGCTTGATGTCAGGACACAACCCACTTTCAAACTTGACACACTTGTCATTCTCAGCTTCCACGGTGCTGTAGTGTGGACTAAACACACATAGCTCTTCAAACTTCACGGAATACTCCGCCAAAGACATGTTCCCTTGTTTGAGCTCCATGAACTCCACCACTTTCTTGTTTCTAATATCAGCTGGAAAGTACTTCCTCAAGAACTCTCCCTTGAACATCTCCCAAGTGATTACCACACCACCAACTCCCATTCTTAGCTTAGCATTCCTCCACCACTTGTTAGCTTCCTCACGAAGTACATAGGTACCCAAGGTTAACTTATTCTCCTCGGTACACCTCATAGCCTCAAAGACAATCTCAACTTCCTCTATCCACTTGACAGCAGCTTCCCGAGCATAGCCTCCAGTGAAAAGCTTCGGATTATGCTTCATGAATCGCTCCAACCTCATCTCATCTTCCCTCCCGGGTTGATGATCTCTAGCCACGATGTTAGTCAAAGTAGCTATTGCGTCTGCCATCTGATTGTTACCTCTTCCATTACCTCTTCCAGCCATAATCCTGAACAACCAACCAATCCAACAACAAACATAGAAAATAATATCAACAGTGTTATCTCTACATAAGTTGAATATACGGGTAACTAATCCCAATTGGTTCCACATGAACCAACCTTGCTCTGATAACACTATTGTAACACCCTAACTCCTTAACGCGTATTTATTGAATATAAATAAATAAAACACTTAAGACAATTAAGGCGTTACATGTTAATAAAACAAACATACAAGGCACAAAGACATTCAACGTGCTTATACATACTTGCGACAGCGGAATTGCAAATTCAACATTGCAATAATTCCTTTATAACACATATTGATCATCAAAAGCTAAGTTATAATTATCCAAGGCATTATCATATATATATCTAGCCTTATCATCAACATGGATATCATAATATACAAGTTAGCAAGATCAATGGTTAATACAATCATCCAACAAGTTCAAGTGAATACCCTGACTCGATGTTACAACTATCATAGCAACACTAAATACAACCCATCAAAAGCTAACTATAGGAGTAGCAAAGCTAGACTCCTCACCAAAATGCACGCTACCACTAAGCACGAGCAAGCCCTCTAACTCTGAGCCGGATCCTCAACCTGAGTATCTGAACCCCCAACGGTCTAGCACATAACACAAAACATGAGAGTTAGATCACAAAATCAAAATATAAGTGTAAGTAAAACGATACTTAAACACTTATTCACAATACATGCATATTCATAAATTATAAATATACATCATCATCCATCATTCAATTATAAGTTCTAAACATATATAATCGAATACCAAATCATCAATTAACAATTATTACACTTAGCAAAGTATGTGTCACATATCACTTATCACATAATGCACACATAACACTACTACAAAAACGAGTTTTAATAGCGCCCATTTAATAGCGCTTTATTAAAAAGCGCTATTAAAACTTAATCCGGAGCCCTTATGATAGCGCTTTTACAAAAAGCGTTATTAAAGCCTTGAACCAAAGTACACTATAATAGCGCTTTGCTGCAAACCGCTATTAAAGCCACAAAGGCGGAACTCTATAGTAGCGCTTTTGAAATTACGCTATTAAAGCTTATATCCTATAATATCACTTTTTACAAAACCGCTATAGTAAAGGAAATTAATAAATAAAAACTTGTGGTGGGCGGGTATCGAACCTTTGACCTGCTTATAATAATAAAAGTAAAAATAAATGAATAAAACCAGAGAAAATTTCACACGCTTCCCTACAATTTCAAAACCACTTCCCAACAAAGGTTGAACTCAAACCCTAGAAACGAAATCAATCTTCTTCTAGCTTCTTCAAACAATTCCCAGCAAACATTGAACTCAACCCCTAGAATTGAAATCGACCGTCTTCTAGCTTCAAACCCAAAGGAATCGAACTTAGAGAGAAATCGTTCCTCTGTAATCAAACTCACAACAAACAGAACTCGAAGTTAGAGCAATCATTCCTCTTCTCCAATCACAATTGTTTCGGGCAATAGATATCCTTCTCACATTATTGTCAATCCTAGCTAATATCCAAGAACCCAGAAACCACTGTGAACCCTAACCCATAACCCATAAATCTCTTCTCTCCAAGAACCTTAATCCAATTACCCACTACTTTCACTGTCAGAAGTTGTACTCGTTCGTCACCGTTCATCGCTGTCCGTCGCCATGCTCTCACAACTCAAACTGTCGTCATTAAGGTATGCTTAGGGATAAGTTACAGTATATGTTGCATTATAGCTCATATTATAGAAGTTTGAAAAAATTGAATTTGCAAAATTGATTTAAATTAGAAGGCTATATCATCTATTTATCCAGGATACAACAGAGTATAAGAGAATGGTCAAGCTACAGGCAAAGAAGTACCCCTTATTCGTACTACTATCAACTTAATTAAGAAACTATTCTTAGTGTGGTAGATGTTTGCTGGTTCCTTCTGTTGTTTTTGATTTATAGGTGAGAATGGAATAGGGATTAGAGAGCTTGTAGGCTCCTGTTTTTAGTGAAGATGCTAAATATTACTTACAACATTTGATATCTAAGCTATCTCCATTATGAAATCATGAAATCTGCTATTTTGTTGTTAACCATTGCAGCTTTTCTTTTGTGTTAGAGTTATTTAATGGTGTCTTATTCTCATAATAATTATACTTGGCAGTTTAATGTGGCTTGATCTTTAACATTTCTAATATTTAAGATGATATAGGGCCAAGAATGGACTTTTGTGCAGGCTAAATCTGAAACTGTGCAGAATGTGTGTGACATAGTCAAGAAACAATTGTCCCTGCTAGAATATTCAAATGTTACCGGAGAGTCTAAATTTACTACACTTGTGAAGTTAGTTATCTACTGGTATTTCATTATCTCATTTTTCTAATGTTCTGAAGATTATTATCTCCTTTAAAATGAACTAAAATGTAGTTATTAGTATGAAAAAAGGAAATAGTCTCCTATATATATTTGACAAAAGTGAAGTTACTTATCTCTTGATAAATTCATGTGCTTGCAGTACCCTTTAAATCATATTTAATAATTTTTATTTTTTTAAATTCTTCTACTTTAAGTATGTCCTTATATTAAGTATTACCTTATTATCAGATATTTTGAGGGTTTCTGGAAAGAATGGATTGATGCAAAACCAAGGGCATAGTGACTATGACAGAGTGCAGTTTGGAAGTTTGAAGCCTAATCATATGTCTTCTTTAGACACTACAAAAAAAAAAAATTACTGGCCGGAACAAATTGTCATATGAAGTCTTTTAATTCTGTTCTTCAATTCTATATAATGATCATTGTTCTCCACTGCTCGTTCTAATGAAGCAACGACATAAACACAAGACATGATGCTAACAAATAGAATCACAAATACCATATTAGTAACAATTTGAGAAAACAAAAGTGATTGAATGTAACCATATATGTCGGTGTCAAACAGCGACATGTCATACACTAGACATACCTTCAATAAAAAGTGTCCATGCTACATTACTTAATGTATAAACCATTGTAAAAAGACATAAAAATAACATTTGATCCGTTTACCTACACTTTTTGTACAGTTTTTGAAACAAATATGCTATAACATGTTTCTTTTCATTCATGTACTAATATTTCCATTCCATTTCTTTTATATTCTAAGAGGTTAAGTCCAATCTTACATAAGGGGTTTGTTGGAGCACAGGGACTAAATGTGTATTGGCTAATCTTTTAGCTACTTGATATTTGAACTAGACATACACATATCTTGATGATCCTGTTATTTTTGTTTCTCTTTCTCTCATTTTAAATTGGAGCTAGAACTTATTTCTCTCTGTATGACATACATTTCTTGAACTTGGAGAATCGTTCATTATGTTTGATACAACAGCTGCACTGGATGCATTCAAAACTGTAAGGGGCTAAAAACTTACCATTTCCTGGTCTTTTATGGTTAGCAAATATTATCCTTTTGAAATTTAAGAAAACACTTCATTGTTCAAGTTCTAGAATCTTTGTTGTAATCTAGATTTTGCAAATCTGATGCAGGCTCATACTCTTTTAAGAAAGGAGGTCAGGAAGTCCCAATTGAATTACTCAATAATATTGGTGTCCTTGAGTCTTAATAGCAAGAATTTGAGGTTTGTACTACTATTTCACACGCAATTTCCTTATGTTATGTCCCTTTCTCAGCTCACTTACCATATTCAATTGTAGAAATATCTATGGAAGAATTAGCTCCTCTTTTTATGTATGTGACATTGTGACTCAAAGTTCAGTATTGCATTTGAATTTTAAACTATTAATTATCTTTGCATTCCTTACTATAATTCTCACATTATTTGTAGTCACAATCTTCTACTAAGAGTGGTCTATTTAACAAAATATATTACTACAATCTTCTACAAAATTTATTAGTGCCAAAATTGTCGTGTTATAATGTGGGGTGTTTTTGTAGTATTAAGTATCTATCTATTATGGTTGCTATTTGAAATTTTTAGCCCTTATAACTAAATTGTGATCTCAGATGCAACATCAGCTAGAGACACTTCTTTTTTTTTGGAACTGAGCTGGAGATACTTCTAGTTGACAAAGCTCTCTTTTAGCTAATGAGAACGAGACATACTTTGCATTATGAGATTATAAGCATAATTTAAGAGAATGATCTTGATCCAATGCACAACCAGCTGGAGATACTTCCATTTTTCATTGCTAGTTTTCTGCTTTTTTCAGTACAGAGGTTCGGTATTCTCCCTGAGCTATTTGTGTTATGTGCTTGAAGTTAGCTTGCTGTCACGCTTGGAACTGTGGACTGATGCTTCTGTAGTGTTTCTTGTTCCCTGCTCTTTTGTAGTCTATTGGTATACATCATAGGTTTGGTAGGTGTTTGTGGAATGTTGGTTTGTTTATTCGAGTTACACTACTAGACAAGTGTTATTGGGGTGCTTTTTCTAATTTTGGGGTCGATTGTTAATTAGTGGGGGGCCAAGTAGTGTTCTCGATCTGTTGGTTGTGTTCTCAGATTTGTCTTGTACTCGGATCAATTTTGTTTATGAAATGAATTAATGTATTACAAGAGCTTTTATTTATATTATAGAGTATGTATAATGGAACAACACTAAATTAATAATTAATAATATTATATATTTTGAAAGTCTAAAATAAAATTACAATTACGGTAAAAAAAAGAGTATTAAGTTAAAAAAAAAACATACAAGGACTTATAATAGCGTTTTTAGGCACGGGCGCTGTTAAAAGTTGACATATAATAGTGTTTTTAGGCTCGGGCGCTATTAAAGGTTGACATATAACAGCGTTTTCAGCATAAAGCGCTATAAAACACCCGTTTCTATAGTCCCTACTGGTCACGCCAGTTTACATACGACAGCGGTTTTTTCCTGAAGCGCTATTAAATGTTGATATTTGATAGCGCTTTAAAAACGCTATTATAGGCAGCGAACTTATAATAGCGGTATCAGTAATAACGCTTTAAAGCGCTATTAAAAGCCAAAATAAGCGCTATTAAAGGCCTTCATTTGTTGTAGTGTAACCTAATGCAATTATAATGCTTCAACTTCATGAATGTCATCCTAGACATCTCTAATGCATGTGGTACCATCTTCTTTATTAGAGCATCTCACCTATAATATCCTTCTTTATCAGATAAATATAATCTGATATACTTCTTTATTGGAATATCCAATATCCTATTTAATTCATGAATGCATGTATGTGTTTTCATGAATTCACTCTCAATTAGTTAGCATAAAGCTCTTCATTTACAATGTGGAACACTATCCAACATTCTTCATCATTAAGATTAAACAAACCTTAATATTCTTCATTTATAACTTCATACATGATCAACAATCATCAACGAATAATAATGAGCATTATAGGCATCAATAAGCATCAACAATCATGTAAAAATACCATTAAACCATGTTACAAGTGTCTAATTGCACTTAAAAACATGAACAAAAGTTGCAGTCCCAGTGCTGTTCGCTGAGCGAACAGTGGCGAACCACATCAGGGAAATACTGGCTCATGGTGAGCAGTGGCGAACCACACCAGTGGAACACTGACTCCTAGCGAGTAGTGGCGAGCTGTTCTCCACCCGTTCGCTAAGCGAAGGCCTGACGAAGGTCTCTTGACAGGAATGCTCAAACCTTGCGTTTTTCACTCCAAATCATCCAAAAATCTCATTTTTCATGTTATAAATCTCAAATGAGTTTGTATTCAAGTGCAACAAACATATCTAAACACAAAAAGACGGTTTGTTTCATAGATCTATATCATAAACATCGAAAAAGTAAAGATTTACCACTTTTACTCAAAACTCACAAAAACACAATGCTCTTGAGTTCAAACATCTACAAATTCTGTTTTTACTCATTAAATTCATTCATACATCATGCTAAGAGTATATTAAACATGTCATGAACCTTAGATTCGATTTCCATTAAGAAAAACTCATCCAAACTAAAACGAAAATAGGGTGGAGAAAGTTCGGGTAAGGAGAAATCGACATTCTCTCATTCCTCGTGTCACCCACGATTATTAAACCTACTCTCATACCTGGATTCGAAGAAAACTCGAAGATTTGCTCTTGAATCTCTCCACTTTTCTTTGCCCTAGCTCCTTTCTCTCTTCCTTCTCTCTAACTCTTCAAGAACAAAGAGAAATGAAATGTTTTCTCTCTCTACCCATGACCATATGGGCGCCCCCCACATAGTCCACAAGGCCCATTGCCATGGCCCAACATCGCGTTAACTCTCACTACTCGCTTAATAACTACAGTATTCGATAAATAACTAAAGTTACTAACTTATTTAAAATGTCACGTCAATAAAATATTTTAAACACACAAAAATTAATAAAATGAAAATTGGGTCGTTACATAGGGCATGGCAATGAGAAAGGCAGATACTGGGGAGAAGAGGAAGAACAACAAAGAAGATGAAAGAAGAGATCTTGAATTAGGTTCTTAGAATTTACCTTATTTAGAAATACTATATCGTAATAATTGATCTAAATTCAACTCTTTCTTGAATATAGAAAACATACTTAAAGAACCAAAGAAAGGTACTTAAAGAAGAAAAAAAAAATGGAACAATATAGTTTAATTTTTGTACACTTCTAATTGTTGAGAGTTTCATTCTTGCAAATTCACTATAGAAAGAGTTTAATTTGTTGTAGCTCAACTACAAGAATCTTTGAATTCAGAATATAAGTACTATTGGTAAAATATACGTTCTGTTGTTTGTTTACGGCAAAATATACCTTTTTTTTTTACGGATAAAATATACCTTCGGTTGGTAAACATGTTTTTGGTGAGGGATGCAGATTTTTTGCACTGAACTTTCACATGGTTTTCACACTATTTTGAATCTTCGACAGTTGATTGTCAATTGGACGATCTAGATCAATGCAATTATAAAATTTCTTAAAATAATTTTGATCGTACAATTTAGATCGGACGACTGTAAATATGTAATCTAAAGTAGTATGAAAACTGTGGAAAAATAAACAGGAGCAAATTTGTTTCCCTCAATGAGACCTGAATTCTCTCCTTCTTTACGTTCTCTCCATCTCCCTGTTTTCATAATTTCTTTTTTAACTAAAGGTATTATCTGTGCGTAACTGTAGAGATTAATCTTCTCAAGACAATTAAGATCCATTTAAGGGGTTCACCTCTTCCAACAAATATTTTTGTCCATATGCACCGTATATGAATCGAACCCCAGATCAAATGGTTAAGGGACTCAAGTATCTACCATTAGTATCAATATTTGTTTTTTTATAAACGAAAAACATCTAGATATCAGGGGACAAAAACAAATCTCACCCTCATCCTTTGTCTATATATATCCTTATATATTAATAAAAAAGAAAAACAAAATATATACAAAAATCGGGGGACATAAACACAACTCACGAAAGTCTCAACTAAATATTCTTGTAATTGATTTTAAAGTTTGTTATTTTTTCCCAACAATGAAATATGGTCAAAGTAGTAAGGATTTTGGACCCCTTGAGTAGGTGGTCAGGAGTTTGATTTATGACTGCTCTTGTGTATAAAAAAAGTTCAGTTGAGAGGAGAAAATTCATCTTGTATGCCCCATGAATTCTACAACAGAGATTAGTCATCGTCGTGGAAATTCGTACTTATAAACATGATAACAGAAAAAAGTTTGTTATTTTTTTATCGACTAAAGTGACACAGCTAGTGAGAGTCCCCGTGAGCATAGCTCAGTTGACAGAAATATTGCATTCAATATGCAGTCATCGATGTTCGAACCCCGGTACTCCCACTATTTCACCATAAAATATAAAATTCTAGCCACTAAATTACTTGACAAAAATAAAAATGAAACCAGTGATCGTTTTATAATCTCTCAAAGAGCTTGATCTTCGTACCTTGAACTTAAAATGTTATGCTGGAACTAAGTTAGCACCTCAAATACATTTTAAAGTTTGTTATTATTAATATACTAGAAAATAGTTTGTAGAATAACTCGGTTGTTACAAACATTGAAGAAACTGAGTTTGAACTCAATCCACCTAGGGATGGCAATTGGACCCAATTTTAGGGACTAAATCTAAACTTTGCATATATTACATGGACTAAAATAGGGATTAACCCTTTTAATTATAATTCTCATAAGTCAAAATTAAAATATTTGAAAACTTTTAATTATATTAAAATTATATCATACTTTTTAATCGATCGATTTGTTATAAGTAAAATTGCAGGTATATGGGTACTTAGGTACCCATAAGATATAGGTACAAGATTGTTTATCCACGCGAATATGGATCCGGGTATGGATATTTTTCAAATTAAAGATACGGGGATTAGTACTATGTGAAGGTGTGAAAACACAAGAAGGGGGGGGGTTGAATTGTGTTTTAGCTAAGTTAAAACTTTTTCAAGTTCTTAACTCAGCTACGTTCGCAGCGGATAAATAACACAAATAATAACAAGAGAGAGAGAGAGAAAAACACACAAGCAGTTTATACTGGTTCCTCTCACAAAACGAGAGTAGTCCAGTCCCCTTGCACTTCCAAGGGAGTTCACTATAATCACACAAGATTACACCTGCTCAAGCACACAAGCAAGAGACTTCTCAACAATGCTCAAGCACACAAGCAAGAGACTTCTCAACAATGCTCAAGCACACAAGCAAGAGACTTCACACTTAAGCACACAAGCTTAAGTTACACACTTAAGCACACAAGCTTAAGTTTCCTCAAGTAAATAGTAAAGTATATAAAAATATACAAATGCTCTTAGATGAACCTAAATAGAGCAAATACAAATATTACAGAGTATTTGGCTAAAGTGCAAAAACACTTGAGAAAGGTTCAGAGCTTGTATATCACAGAGTTCAGAGTTTGTTCAGCGCACGTTCAATTCTTGATAATTGTCTATTTATTGTAGCTGAATCTTCTAGTATATATATACCACTAGAAAAGAGTCGTTGCAAAAAGAACCGTTGGAGTTGATAACCTTTTGTCTTCAAGCAGTCTGTCTTGATGCAGTTGGTTGTATCCAAAACTAAGAAAGAGTTTCAGGTACTTTGACTACTGCAGAGTGGACTTTCCTTATTCAGCTAACAAAACTGAAGACCCACGTTCTCAAGACAGGACAGACAAAACAGAGGTAGCTGAACTGATCAGGCTTGAAAGGTCCTTTTCTCCATTGGTAGAAGAGTTGACTGGTGAAAGGAATCTTCACAGCTTTCAAAGAGATCTTCAGAGTTTGATGAAGCTCGTAGACAGACAGAAGTACTGAAGTCTTCATCCTCTGAACGTTGTAACCTCTGAAGTCCAACATCTTCTGAGCGCTTGTGAACTTCTGAGTTCACATCCTCTGAACTCCACTCAGGACTTAAATGATGCTTATATCTGCGCACTCAAAATAAATTTTTAGTCCTTCCAATTGTTAATTAATACTTTGTTATCATCAAAACCTTTATAGATTTAGGGGCAAACATTTTTAAATCAATTTTGTTCCAACAATCTCCCCCTTTTTGATGATGACAAACATAAGTATTAATTGACAATTGTTGTTAAATTAACTTATCATGTTTCTCTTAGGTTTCTGAGGTTTGCAAGCTCCCCCTAAGATTGATACTCCATAAAGTCTGAACTTTATGTTTTATCCATGATATTTTAATTTAGTATAAGATTAAGATGTTTGAAATAGAACAAATTTCATATCTTTCTTCAGAGTGAGAGGTTTGCAAGCTCTCCCCCTAAGTCTCATAAGGCTAAGTTAAAATTGCACTCTTAACTTATCCTTACTTATGAAATTTATTTTAGTTTCAACTAACTTAGTCTCCTCCTTGAAATACGTAAAACAACTTAAAAGTAACAACTTTTAACATAACAGATAAAAGCGAGATAAACGGCGTGGTTTCAGTTTTGGAACATATCAATTAATGCGTAACTACTCCCCCTTTTGTCATTATCAAAAAGTAAGACAAAGTTATAAAACCAAGACAGTCAAAGAAGAAAGAGTGGTTGTTACAAAGGTGAATTAATTTTAAAAACAAAAACCAACGCGCTCAAGGGTTTATAAAAAGGAGCGATTTAGCATGCCTGCTTCACTTAAAATCAAGAAGAAACAAGTGAAGCAAGAGAAAGTAGGAATAATGAAAAGATTTAGTTTACGCATCGCAGAGTTTAAGAGAAAGAAGAACGAAGACAAACGCGAGGACGAAGAGAAGGATAAAAAAGACAACAAGAAACCAGAAGATGCTGAGATAATAATCATCTCATCAGACTCTGAAGCTGAAGAGAATGAAGATGATGCTGACTATGTGGAGTTCTTGGCTAGCTATGTTCCAGAAGAGGAACAGGAAGAAGAAGAACAAGAGCAAAACCCAGATCCCATTGAAATTTCATCAGAGGATGCTGAGGAGAAATCAGAGATTTCTTCTGAGTTTTATCCATCTGATTAGGATTAGGTTGTCTTTTTCTTTTTCTTTTTACCAATGTACTCTACATTATCAGATCATTAATAAAAATTTTCGTTTTTTAAAAAGCATCTTGTGTTCTTGTGCTCTTATTTATCAAGAAAAAAATATCAAGTGGACATAAAATAATTAATCAATCAAAACATAAACAAAATCTTGAAATAGATAAACCAGAAAAAGTGTTCAGAAGGTAAACAAGGAAATAAACATGACAAAATAAGTAAGCAAAACATATGAAGAAAATGTGCATAGAATCCTAGGGTTTCTTAAGAAGGGCTAAGAGTTGGTCAAATTTGTCATTCAAGGATCCCACATTGGAAACTAAACCATCCACCTTGGTTTCCAATGTCTCTTGAGCAGCTCTTTGACGTTCTAGACCTTCTTGCTGTTCCCTCAGTGCTTCTTGAAAAATCTGCAACTGATCAGCCATAGCAGGAGCTTGATCTTCAATCACAGGTTCTGGTTCTTCAATCATAGGTGCCTTGCCTTTATCAGAGGGTTCTCCTTCCTCTGGATAGTCTATCATCAGCACATCCTCTTGATTCTGAGAGGCAAGCACATCCAGTACATCCTCTTCTGTGGCATCTTCATTCTGTAGCTCATTACCCAACTCAGCAACTCTAGCAGCAGCTTCTTCCAGACGTTCATTCTCAGTCCGTTGATCCTCAAGACGTTGCAGAAGAGTAGAATCAACCCAGCAATCTTGAAATTCAGACAAACGCCTCACAGCAGCAGCTATAGCAACAAGCTTAGCACGCTCATGCTCTTCATGATTGAATGGCGTTAACCTTTTCAACTCAGCCCTAGCTAGATTGTTCCTCATGAAGCTTATACCTTCCAGATCCCGTTTACCAATAACAGCCTTAACCTTTGCAGCAGCAACATCCAAAGCATTGCAAAGCCTTGCCTTAATGCTTGATACTTCAAGATCCACATCAGAAGGACAAACTAAGAACCTGTCCTTTATTGTAGATAATCTAAGCAAGTCTTCATGAAATTGAGTGGATAGATTTCTAAAAGTGTTGGATGATGATGGTGAAGGATTGGGAATGGTAGAGAGAGTAGGTATTTCAGGAGTAGAGTTGTCAATAATCACAACTTCTACCTCTGAAGGCTTGGGAGCACAAGTGTGAATACGCTCAGGAGAAGCAGGTTCAGCACTTGGGTTAGAATGAGGTTCAGGGGTTGGTTCAGATGATGAGATGTCAGAAGTTGATTCAGGGTGAATATGTTCAGGAGATGGTTCAGGGGATTTATGTTCAGGAGATGGTTCAGGAGCAGTTTGTTCAGGGGTTGGTTCAGGAGATTTGTGTGGAGAGGGTTGTTTTGTGGGAGAGGTTGGTTTAATGACAGAAATATCTGGTTGAGGTTCAGATTGTGGAATGTCAGGTTGAGGTTCAGGTTGAGGTGATGAAGGTTTAGGAGGTGAGCTAGATTTGTGTTGAGTTTCAGGAGAAAAAGGGTGATTATTAAGAGGGTCAGGGCTCAGATGTTTTTCAAGCTCAGATAGGGGGTTATCAGAGGTTGGAATATCAGAGGTTGGTAAGATGGTTCTGAGAGGTTTGGTGTAACCTATTCCAATCTCATTTTCATTAAAAACATACTTAGAAGACTTACCTTTATCTTTAGGAGTAGGAGCAGGTCTTTTACGAAGGCTTTCAGCAATAGTCTCCTGATCAGAGTCAGTCTCATCTTCTGATGTAGATCCTTCAGATGAACTGTCAACTTCAACAACCATAGGCTTTTTAGAAGATCCTTCAGCAGCCTTGACAGCAGATTCTTCATGCTTCCTCTTAGTTCTTTGCTCAGCCATAGATTGCTCAACTTTAACTTTCTTCTGAGCCAGAAGATCTGGCTTTGGTAGATCATCTTGAGCTTCAGCCTTTCTTTTAGGTTTCCTCTTAGGATTATACTGACTTACAGGAGCAGGAGGAATCATACTTCTATCAACAACAAATCCTTCTTGTCTGAGCACCTCCAAATAGTCCTGAATAATGTGCTCAGCATCAGCTTCAGATATAAGTGGATAGCCTGCGACATACAGACGATCCTCAAGCCTAACAGTGAACTCTTGTGGGGGAGCAACAGGCTTAGATGCAATCAAACGCATCTTGGACAGAAAGTTAGCATTCAGAATTTCTGGATAGAACCTCTTCTCAACCAATTCAGGGTGGAACTTCCTCAAGTTCTGAACAACATGACCTTGATGCAGAAGATCAGACAACAGCCTAGGATAAACTATAGTAGTTTTCCTCTGAGATTTACTTGCAAAAATGGCTTCACAGATACGTTCAAAGAAATAATCTCCAAGATTAACCTTCTTTTCAGTCAGAAGAAAGTACAGCAGATGACGATGCGTCCAGGAGATTGTATCAGTCCCACCAACCCTTGGACTGATAGCAGCTAGGATGATCTTGAAGAGAACTCTACATTCATCAGTCAAACCCTTGACCTTCCCTTTCAAAGAGAAATCTGTGCAGATGAGATGCAGAAGATCATCCCTGTATCTTGTATCCTTTTCAAACACATCTAACTCTATCCCAGAGTTAGGTAGACCAAGAAGAGCATTGAGATGGATAGGCGAGATTGCCATGTTCATCCCACAGATATTTGACCTAATCTGTACACCTGTATAATCCAGCAAACCCATTTCCTTCCTAGTTTTACCCTTCAGACTAGGATTCCTCTCAATAGCAGCAAGCTCTTCCTTCTTAGCTTCATGCTTATCAAAAACCTTTGCTTTCATCCAAAATTTCTTCAACAAATCTGGATAAATGGGACCATTAAGCATGTCGAAGTACTTATCCCATCCCTGAGCGATAAAGTACTTTTTAACATCAAACCCATTAGCTTGTAGACCATCAAAATCAACCATCTTCTCTGAGAGAAAAGTAAGTTCAGATTCTGGAAACTCCATCTCGTTCCCAACGATCTGAAGGTTCTTGAATATGAACGGTGGAATCCTTTTTGACGAAGAAGACGAAGTACCAGCCATTGTTGGAGATTAGGGTAAGGTTTGGAAGACTAACGAGAGAGAAAGAAAGTTTGTGTTGGAGGTTTAGAGAGAATATGAAAGTGTAGGTTGTGAAAGTGAATAGTGTGCAAGTGTATTGTGTAAGTTTATTTAAATGAGGACAGTTAACACGAAAATAGCAAATTTGGGAAGTTACGCTAATTGACAGAAAGTTGAATACCAAAAATCATCATTAACCACCCACTACCTGACACACGTAGACCACGTGCAGAAATTTACTCGGTAACTGCTATTTTAATGGACAACTGTTCAGCAGTGAATACTGAACGTTTCCCACTTAAATAGTTCAGAGCCTCTGAGTTATTTAAAATTCTCTATCAGAGTCAAGTACTTCAGAGCTTGTGTTTCAGATGTTCTGAATCATAAGTTCTGATATACATAACCTCTTACACTTTAATTGCCAAAAACAATTTTTCATTCAGAGATTGAAAACATGTTCAGATGTTTCTTTATAAAATCAAATCTTTCAACAGATAAGGCTTTAGTAAATATGTCAGCCCATTGATTTTCAGTATCAACAAACTTAATATCTATAATGCCTCTCTGAACATAATCTCTGATAAAATGGTGTTTAATTTCAATATGTTTGGCTCTAGAGTGTAGGATAGGATTTTTAGATAAATGAATGGCTGCAGTATTATCACAATATAAAGGAATATTGTTACTGCTTACCTGATAATCTTCTAACTGATATTTTAACCAGAGTAGTTGTGTGCAACACTTAGCTGCTGAAATGTATTCTGCTTCTGCTGTAGACAAAGCTATAGTGGTTTGTCTTTTACTAGCCCAGGAGATAAGGTTTTCACCAACAAATTGACAATTGCCACTTGTGGATTTTCTTTCAATTTTATCTCCAGCATAGTCAGCATCACAGAATCCATTTAGCACATAATCATTGGATTTCTTATAGAGAAGTCCAAGATTAGTTGTTCCTTTCAGATACCTAAAGATTCTCTTTACAGCTGTAAGATGAGATTCTCTAGGATCTGACTGGAATCTTGCACATAAGCAAACACTGAATAAAATATCTGGTCTAGAGGCTGTCAGATAGAGTAAGGAGCCAATCATACCTCTGTAGACCTTTTGATCTACCTTTCCTTCATCATCTGACTTGCCCATGTTGGTAGTTGGATGCATAGGAGTGTTCATTATCTTGCAGTCATCTAGATTGAATTTCTTCAGAAGTTCTTTAGTGTATTTTGATTGATGAACATAAGTTCCTTCCTTCTTCTGATTGATTTGAATTCCAAGAAAGAACTTCAACTCTCCCATCATGCTCATTTCAAATTCATCCTGCATTATCTTAGAAAAATTCTTGCACAAAGCAGCATTAGTAGAACCAAAAATAATATCATCAACATAAATTTGAATAATTAAAATGTCTTCTTTGGTTGTTTTTCTAAAGAGTGTGCAGTCAACCTTTCCTTTTTCAAAACCCTTTTCAAGAAGGAAATTACTGAGTCTATCATACCAAGCTCTTGGAGCTTGTTTCAGACCATACAGTGATTTCTTCAGTTTAAAAACATGTTCAGGGTTTGAGATATCTTCAAAACCAGGAGGTTGCTTAACATACACTTCTTCAGAAATAAAACCATTTAAGAAGGCACTTTTAACATCCATCTGATATAAGGTTATTCCATGATTAACAGCATAAGATAGAAGTAACCTGATTGCTTCAAGTCTAGCAACTGGTGCAAAGGTTTCAGTATAGTCAATCCCCTCTTGTTGACTATAACCTTGTGCAACCAATCTAGCCTTGTTCCTTACCACTTCACCTTGTTCATTCAGCTTGTTTCTGAATACCCATTTTGTTCCAATAATGTTCTTGTGTGAAGGTTTAGGCACTAGAGTCCATACATCATTCCTTTGGAATTGATTCAGCTCTTCTTGCATTGCTACAATCCACGCATCATCCTTCAGAGCTTCATCAATCTTTGAAGGTTCCATCATTGAGATAAGACCAACTAATGATTCCTCATTTCTCAGTTGAGATCTTGTCTTTCTTGGACTATCTTTGTTGCCTAAGATCAGTTCCTCTGGATGTGATGACTTGTATTTGAAAGTATTTCTTGGGGGCTCATCATCTTCAGACTCATCAACTTCAGGTTCAGCAGATGCTTCAGTTCTTGGTTGTTCAGAGTCTGTAGGAACTATTGTGTTCAGAGGTACTTCAGAGAATGGATGTTCTGAGTAGTTTGGAATATCTGAATATTGATCCTCTGATACCTGAAATCTAGACAAACCTTCCACAAGCTCTGACACTTGGTCAGGCTCTTTGTCATCAAATTTGACATGCATACTTTCTTCCACAGTATGTGTTTCAGAAATATACAGTCTGTATGCTTTTGAGCGTTCAGAGTATCCTATAAAGATACCCTTATAACCTCTAGCATCAAATTTCTTTAGATGGACTTTGTTGTTTAAGATGTAACATGTACATCCAAACTGATGAAAATAAGAAATATCAGGTTTTCTTCCTTTGAACAATTCATAAGCAGTTTTGTTCAACTTAGATCTGATATAGATTCTATTTTGAACATAACATGCTGTGTTTACAGCTTCTGCCCATAAAAACTTTGCTACATTTGTTTCATGCATCATGGTTCTGGCCATTTCTTGCAGAGTTCTATTCTTCCTTTCTACAACCCCATTTTGTTGAGGAGTTCTAGGAGAAGAGAATTCATGCAGAATGCCAAATTTTTCACAAAAGTTTTCAAAAGGTTCATTTTCAAATTCTCCACCATGATCACTTCTAACTTTTAAAATAGTGTAGCCTTTTTCATTTTGAATTTGTTTGCAGAAGATGCTAAACTCATCATAAGCTTCATCTTTTGTTCTTAGGAATTTTACCCAAGTCCATCTACTGTAGTCATCAACAATCACTAATCCATACTTCTTTCCATTGATTGAAGCAGTATTAACTGGTCCAAAAAGATCAATGTGAAGAAGTTCCAATGGTCTTGAGGTAGAGACAATGTTCTTAGGTTTAAAAGAAGATTTTGTAATCTTTCCTTTTTGACATGAACCACAAAGTGTGTTTGAGTGATATTTGATTTTAGGTAAACCTCTGACAAGGTCAAGCTTGCTAAGCTTGGAGATTAACCTCCAGTTAGCATGGCCTAACCTCTTATGCCAGATCCATTTTTCTTCACTCAAGGTCAAAAGACACATCACTTTTTGTTCATTCAAATCAGAAAGATTAATTTTATAAACATTGTTCTTTCTCAGACCTTTGAAAATCATGGTGTTATCAGATTGTTTAGACACAGTACATGATTCCTTATTAAAGACAACTACATAACCATTGTCGCAAAATTGACTTATGCTCAATAAATTATGCTTAAGTCCATCAACTAACCAAACATCATTAATAGATAGGGAGGAATTACCTACTGTACCTGTACCTATTATCTTTCCTTTCTGATTTCCTCCAAAACCAACAGAACCTCCTTCTTTCATAGTCAGCTTAGAGAATAGTTGTTTATCACCAGTCATGTGCCTTGAACACCCACTATCCAGATACCATGAATGATTCATGATACTTCTTTGAGTGACAGGTTGTATGAGAAACAACTTTAATCACTACGGTGGAACTCTTTATCACAGTTAATGATAAGGTCATCCCAGTATTCTTCCTCTTCATTTATCAAGTTCTGATTGTTATCTTGAGAACTTGTCAGCCATTGGTCAAGGACATAAGCCCTTCTTCCTTTGCATAGAACTTGTTTCCAAACTCTAGGTAGGACATATCCTTTCCTAGTTGGTAAATCTGAATGATACATAATTTCAGCTTTTGGTACCCATCTTCTGGGTCCACGCTTGTTAGTCCAAACATGCTTATTATGTTTTCTAGTGTTAGAGAAAGACCTTGGTTTGGAATAATAACCTTTTTGAAATCTTTTCTTTGTTTGAAATCTGTTATTGTTCCAAGATTTGGATTGTTTATGATTCCAGGGTTTGTATCTATTATCAATCCTATTTTCTGATTGATTATATCTACTGACTCTAGAATCATAAATAATCTGAGTCTTGTACTTCATCTGAGATTTAGAATTTTTCTTTTTAAAAACTTCTGATGTTTTAGGTTGACTAACTTCAGGTACTGAAGTTCCTTTGAATCCAGAATTTGAAGTCTCAGATGTTGAAGCTTTCAGAACTTCTGAACTAATGTTCTCAGGTTCTGAACAACTTCTATCTTCTGAACTTTTCTTTCCAGATCCTGAGGGACTAGGTTCCTCTGAGCTGTCAGCTTCTAAATCACTCAGATCATCATTGTCATTTTCACAAATGCCAGGATTCTTTCCCTCTTCACTTGGTGGAACAACATAATAAACCCAAGATTTTCCAACCTTTTTGGCAAAGGTCTTCAGCTTTGAATATGTTCTACCATATTCATAGCCAAGTCCTTCTCCTCTATGTCTCAAGACATTATAAATTCTATTAGCAGCTTTGCTCTTCCCAAGGTTGAGATGCACAAACTGTTGAAGAGCTATTTCCTGCTCATCAATAGGTTTGTGACAAACAGCACAACCCTTTTCAAAGTCATCTACTCTATTCAGAGTTTCTTGATATAGACCTTGAAAATGTTCTGCTTGCTCAGTCAGAGTGTTAAGCTTTTCTTGTAAAACTTTTTGTTTACTTAACACTCTGAGATGTTTCTCAATGACCTTGTTAAGTGCAGTTATAAGTTGAGATTTAGAGCAGTCAGAAAATACCTCATCAGTTACTTCTGAATCTGATTCTGATTCATCGTCTGAGTCTACATCTGAGTCAGCTGAAGCCATCAGGGCTAGATTTGCCTCTTCTTCTTCCTCAACTTCTTCCTCAGATGATAGCTCTTCAAAAGTAGCCATCAGACTCTTTTTCAATTTGCTCTTGAATTGTAGCTTCTTTGAGCTGTATCTTTTGCTTTTGTCTTTAGCAGACATTTCTGGACAATCAGCAATAAAGTGTCCAGGCTTCTTACAGTTGAAGCAATTCTTCTGATCATCCTTTTTGCTGACAAAATTTCTGGAGCTGTTACCTCCTCTGAAATTTCTTTTGTTAAATCTGTTCCATTGCTGAAACTTGGTGAATAAAGCAAACTCATCCTCATTCATCTCATCCTCTTGACCATCAGCAGAAGATTCTTCTTCAATATCAAGAAGCTGAGTCTTAAGAGCCTTAGAAGTAGTCTTAGTTGACTGTAAAGCCACTGACTTAGACTTCTTCTTAGTTTCTGAGTCAGCATCCAGAACCATCTCATGGCTTCTGAGATTGCTTATCAGAGCTTCAAGACTCAGAGTCTTGAGATTTTGAGCTTCCTCTATTGCAGTGACCTTAGGTCTCCAAGCAATAGGAAGACTTCTCAGAATCTTCTGAACATGGTCATAGGTTGAATAACTTCTCTTAAGAGCTTTAAGCCCAGATACAAGGATTTGAAACCTTGTAAACATAGTCTCAATGTTTTCATCTTGTTGCATAGTGAAAAGTTCATATTGCCTTATCAAAAGACTAGCTTTAGCCTCTTGAACCTTTTCATTACCATCATAGGTAGCACACATAGAATCAAAGATAGATTTAGCAGTAGACTTGTTCTCTATTCTGACATAATCCTCATGTCTAATAGCTCCAACAACAATATCCTTTACTCTATGATGTTTTGTGTAGATTTTTAGGTTAGCTGGTGTGAGTAACTTTCTATTCTCCATGGACAACCTACCATGTTCATTCAAGTTTTCAAAAGTTACTCCCAACTCAACCAAATCCCACAACTCATGATCAATAGCAGTAATATTGCTATACAGTCTCTCTTTCCACCATTCAAATAATGAAGCATCACCATTGAATATAGGGGCTTTTCTATTGCCACTATGTTCATGTGATTCATTACTTAAGTAGTCATAACCAAAAGCATTTCTAGGACCACCACCAGCACCACTGGCCTCACCTTCACCAGTAGTTCTAGTACTACTATCATCTCCTCCAGACATAGTGTTCTCACAAGATCTTTACTGTCTCACTGTTAAGTGAAAGTAACAGACCAGGTGCTCTGATGCCAATTGAAGGTGTGAAAACACAAGAAGGGGGGGGGGTTGAATTGTGTTTTAGCTAAGTTAAAACTTTTTCAAGTTCTTAACTCAGCTACGTTCGCAGCGGATAAATAACACAAATAATAACAAGAGAGAGAGAGAGAAAAACACACAAGCAGTTTATACTGGTTCCTCTCACAAAACGAGAGTAGTCCAGTCCCCTTGCACTTCCAAGGGAGTTCACTATAATCACACAAGATTACACCTGCTCAAGCACACAAGCAAGAGACTTCTCAACAATGCTCAAGCACACAAGCAAGAGACTTCTCAACAATGCTCAAGCACACAAGCAAGAGACTTCACACTTAAGCACACAAGCTTAAGTTACACACTTAAGCACACAAGCTTAAGTTTCCTCAAGTAAATAGTAAAGTATATAAAAATATACAAATGCTCTTAGATGAACCTAAATAGAGCAAATACAAATATTACAGAGTATTTGGCTAAAGTGCAAAAACACTTGAGAAAGGTTCAGAGCTTGTATATCACAGAGTTCAGAGTTTGTTCAGCGCACGTTCAATTCTTGATAATTGTCTATTTATTGTAGCTGAATCTTCTAGTATATATATACCACTAGAAAAGAGTCGTTGCAAAAAGAACCGTTGGAGTTGATAACCTTTTGTCTTCAAGCAGTCTGTCTTGATGCAGTTGGTTGTATCCAAAACTAAGAAAGAGTTTCAGGTACTTTGACTACTGCAGAGTGGACTTTCCTTATTCAGCTAACAAAACTGAAGACCCACGTTCTCAAGACAGGACAGACAAAACAGAGGTAGCTGAACTGATCAGGCTTGAAAGGTCCTTTTCTCCATTGGTAGAAGAGTTGACTGGTGAAAGGAATCTTCACAGCTTTCAAAGAGATCTTCAGAGTTTGATGAAGCTCGTAGACAGACAGAAGTACTGAAGTCTTCATCCTCTGAACGTTGTAACCTCTGAAGTCCAACATCTTCTGAGCGCTTGTGAACTTCTGAGTTCACATCCTCTGAACTCCACTCAGGACTTAAATGATGCTTATATCTGCGCACTCAAAATAAATTTTTAGTCCTTCCAATTGTTAATTAATACTTTGTTATCATCAAAACCTTTATAGATTTAGGGGCAAACATTTTTAAATCAATTTTGTTCCAACACTATGGAACGTTACCCATTGTCATCTCTAAGTATACCCATTTACTCACCTTAAAATTATAAACATTTTTAAAATATGATATATAAAAATTAAATTAGCAGAATACTCCTTTATATATATATATATATATAATGAAATACTTAATCAGTAAAATTATTTAATTACAAATAACTCTTGACTTTTTATAAGAAACAATTGACTTTTTAAGTTCATTGAATAACTGATGTATCCGGTCTATATTATAGGTAAGATACATTAGTTATTGAATGAAAATAACAAGTGAGTTGTTTATATATCATTTCCATATTAATTGAATAATTATCTTGAACCATTTAATTTATGGGTCATGCTAACATGTGCCTTAAGGGCACATCTTAAAGCTACTTCAAATAGTAATTTTATCTTGAACAATACAATGTTTGACTTCTAAGAGTATGAAATAAACAAGTTTCAATACCAAATTTCTTTTAATAGTACAATAACAAGTGCTATAAGGACACACGTTAAAAAAAAGAATAAATTATAATACATATTAGTTTTTTTTTATGAGAAACATAATTAGGAGGGGAATGCACATATTCCAAGACAAATAAGATCTTACGAACCAATCAATAGTTGGTCGAGTGGTGAGACCACTATTGACCCTCGAACCAGATTAGACCGTCCAGTAAGCCGGATACTGGTGGTGAAAACCGAAAAATAACATCTTATAACATATAGAACACTTTTAAAATTATTTACATTAGTATCTTTCAAAAATATTAGCGGGGCTCGAACTCGAGACCTATGATATTTACTTTAAAATAGTGAGAGTCACATGAATTTGTAACATTTTTTTAATAGTGTCTAACACTTTTTTTATAATAATATCTCTAACACTTTTATATAAATAATTGTAAAAGTAACATTTTTTTATATTATATTTATTGCTAAAATTATTATTTTTTAGTGCCTTATGCATTAAGTTATTTTTTATTTGCCACAAGAAATTTTTTATTTTCTTGGCTTAAATGCAGTTTTACCCCCCCTATTTTGAAAAATGCGGAATTTTACCCCTCCTATTTTAAAATGCGGAATTTTACCCCCCCTATTTTATAATTTGTTGGATTTTGCCCCCCACCAAAATTTTGCATAAAATCTGCTTCTGAGCCTCAAGTTCAAAGTTACGCACAGAACTCAATTTGGATCAATAATTCACCAAACTGGTACCGAAACGACCGCAATCGAGTTAGTTTTCCACAGAATCAAACTCCACTAAATTTGGAGTTACAGAGAGAGATTAATTACTGTTTTAGTGAAGGTCTGTTCAAATTAATTATCGTATGAAACTACTACTGATATTCTCGTCATTCCTCTCACCCTGTAGCTCATTTTTTAATACTGTTAACATGTATGGAAATCTAACGAAATTACCCTTGTTGGCATTTCAATTTCGTCGAATTTGGAGTTACGATGTGTTCGGTAGACGATGTTGAATTTGAAGATCACAAGTAGATTTCTGCAGAATTAGTAATTGGACAGACCTTCACTAAAACGGTAATTAATCTCTCTCTGTAACTCCAAATTTAGTGGGGTTTGATTCTGTGGAAAGCTAACTCGATTACGGTCATTTCGGTAGCCATTTGGTGAGTTATGGATCCAAATTGAGTTGTATGCGAAGCTTTGAAGTTGTGACTCGAAAGCAGATTGTTTGCAGAATTTTGGGGACATACCTTCACTAAAACGGTAATTAATCTCTCTTTGTAACTCCAAATTCAGTGGGGTTTGATTATGTGGAAAGATAACTCGATTACGGTCATTTCGGTAGCCGTTTGGTGAATTATGGATCTAAATTGAGTTGTATGCGAAGCTTTGAAGTTGTGACTCGAAAGCAGATTTTTTGCAGAATTTTGGGGGACATACCTTCACTAAAACGGTAATTAATCTCTCTTTGTAACTCCAAATTCAGTGGGGTTTGATTATGTGGAAAGATAACTCGATTACGGTCATTTCGGTATCCTTTTGGTAAATTATTGATCAAAATTGAGTTGTATGCGAAGCTTTAAAGTTATGACTCGAAAGCAGAATTTTAGGGGGGGCAAAATCCAACAAATTATAAAACAGGAGGGGTAAAAGTCCGCGTTTTAAAACAGGGGGGGTAAAATTCCGATTTAATCAAAACAGGGGGGGCAAAACTGCATTTAAGCCTATTTTCTTTTATTTTGATTTGTCAAAAGAATAAAAGTCATTTTTATTTCGATATTATTTTAAGTAATTTTATATATAAAGAAGGATGAAAAGCATTTACCATAATAGTTTTTTTTTCTCTTTCTTTTGACGTAATTTACCATAATAGATTAGATTTTTAATTAGATGCATGGCTCAAAAAAGAAAATAAAGTGTCTAGATACATAATATTAATTTCTGCCAAAAATAAAAGTTACATATAATATTTAATATTAAAATTCCGTCAAAAAGATAATATTAAAATTTTTTAAAGCATGTGAAAGGAAAGTGATACTGTTGTAGATTTTTGGCAAAATTATATTCAAGTCCTTTATTATATTTTTTTAACATTTTGGTCCTTTATATTTTTTTTAATACTTTGGTCCTTTATTTTTTTTCCTGTAATATTACTGTTCTTTATTATATTTTATTTGTAACATTTAGATCTTTATTTTTTATAAATAAATAAGATAAGGACCAAAGTGTTAAAAAAAAAGGACTAAAGTGTTACAAATAAAAAAGATAAAGGACCAAAGTATTATAAATAAAAGATAAAAGACCAAAATATTACAAAAAAAAAATAAAGGACCAAAGTGTTACAAAAAAAATAAGATAAAGAATCAGTGTAATTTTGCCTAGATTTTTTTATCCTTTTTTCCTTTTTCTAGAATGATAAGGACAGTTACTTATCAGTTTATGTATATATAAGTACGATCATATGAAAGACAACCTACAAACACACTTAGGAAAACGCGAAATTCATTCTCTCCGTTTGTGTCAGGTTTTTTTCTTCTTTCATCACTCATATAGTCACACTACTGTTACTTTCATTACAAATGCAAAAACGTTGTCGTTTTCCTTTTTCATATTCATATAAGCAAAATATCACATTTTTCAACTTTGTGATTTAAAATATCTAATCATTTTTTTTTCTTCTTGAAGGTGTTTTGATTCTTATCACTTACTTTGAGCTAGAAAAATGGAATCTTTGTCTTTGAACCAGGAAATGATGGTGCTAGTTCTTCAATATCTTGATGAAGAGAATTTGAAGGAGACAATGCACAAGTAAAGATCTTTTATTTATTGTTTAATTTTGTTTTTTTTGTTTTTTTGTGTTTTTAGATTTCTAGTGTGTACGTAAATTGAAATTGGAAAAACGTGTTTATTTTTTTTTTTTTTTTGTGTTTAGGATGGAGCAGGAATCGGCCATCTATTTTAATCTAAAGTATTTTGAAAAGAAAGTTTTGGATGGAGAATGGGAGGAGTCAGAGAAGTACCTCAGGGGATTTACAAGTATCGATGATAATGCTTTTTCAATGAAAATGTTTTTTGAGATAAGAAAACAAAATTATTATGAAGCATTGGAAAGGTAGTGTTCTTTATCTTTATACTAGTATTTATCATCATCATCATCATCGTCATCACATAACCTTTAGGGTTTTAGATAGTACCCCCTCTAGTAAAATAAAAAGTTTATTTTTTAGATTCATAAAAATATTGATGTATTGAAATTTTTCTTCTCCTTTTCTTCATAGCCGCCGCCCCCCACCTTAACCTAGTTTTTTTTTTCTTCTTGATCTATCAAGGAGGGGTGGTTTTAGGGTCAATTTTTGACCCAAAATCACCCCTCATAATTGTTTTTCCTTTTCTTCTTTATTTAAATAAGTGATCTTCACATTGATCAAGTTTTTCCTTTGTGTTTTCTTTTTTGTGTTTTCGCCGTCTGAGTGCGGCGTTGTGTTGTTCGTCGTCTTGTGCGACGTTTTTGTTGTCTCGTATTGTGCGGTGTTCATTTGATTTATATTGAAAAGATCGGTTTCAGTCAATTACAGATTCAACCAATGATTTGGGCTTCAATGTTGCAGATCCGGAGGCTTGGATACTTCGGTGACTTTAACTTTATCATATTATTTGTTGTAGGCATTTTGCCGTTGTATGCTATTAACTCAGATGCTGTGAGTTTTGTTCGCAGATTCATCCTTTACGTTTTCAGCGATGTTTATTATGTGGTTGTTTTTGATGTAATCTATCAATTTGAATGAATGAATATCATTTTGTTATTTTCAAAAAAAAAAAATATTAATGTGTTTGTTCTAGAAAATGGACCAGATACATCATTCATTCTATAAATCTAAAAAATAAAAGTTTTCATATATTAAGGACTAATGAGAGTACTTAGAATAATAATCGTGATTTGTACCTTTATTCTTGATATTGTGAAGAATCGCTGTCAAATGTGGTCTTTTTTTAAGGTTTCTAATGGTTTGGAAAACATGAAAAGTTGTTGTAATGTGCCCTAGATTGTAGTCAAGGGAATTGGATATCCTGCTGGAAATATTCCTGCTGTTTTCACGCTGTTTTTAATCAGAGCCGTCCGATCTAATATTGATGGTTGTGATTGAATTGTACTGATTTTATTAAGAAGTAATAAGAACCGTCCGATTTGAAATGGATGGTTGAGATGCACTACAGCGTGTAACTGTGAGATTTATTACTGTAGTGCATCCTGATCCGTAGTCAAGCACCTCTATTTTAAACCCTAACTATTGGTTTTAAATAATAGTCATCTTAATGATTTAGGTCAAAATCTTTGACATTATTGGAGAATTGCAGTCAAATATTTGCTTCAGTCGATGTCATATTGGAAATTTTGCAACATTAAAAACTGTTATATCATAGCCCAGATCCCGATTGCATCATTATTACACTTATTTTTGTTATAATAATAATTTATAGTCTTCATAATTACTTCTTGTATCCCGATTGCTAGTTATACTCCTTATCCTTTTTTTTTTTTTTTTTTGGTAAAGATACTCCTTATCCTTTTATTTCGGTACTTAATTTGTTTAAGAGTATTAAAATAATTTTTTGGTTGCTATTGTTTTTCTAATGTTTAAATGATCTCATTTTTGCTCAGTAATGACAAAACAAGAGCTGTTGAAATTCTGGTGAATGATTTGAAAATCTTTTCAACATATGATCAAGCAATATACAAGCAATTAACACATCTCCTAACCCTTGACAATCTAAGGTACATTTTTGCGTTTTTTTTTTTGGTATAATGTTGTTGACTATGGATTCAAGAGATATTAAAATTTCATTGCATTATCATCGATGCCATAACTGACCCCCGAACCAGATTAAACGATCCAGTGAACCGAATAGTGGTGGTGAAAACAAAAAATTCGTTGCATTTTAAATATGTACTTGATTTAAATGCAGGGAGAACATACATCTTTCACAATATCAAGATGTGAGATCAGCTAGAGACCTGTTGATGACTGAGCTTAAAAGGTTGATTAACCTTAATAACAGACTCAATAATAAGCTTAAGCTTCCAAAATTGAGTGAGTCGCGGTTGCGACACTTAATAAATCATGGGTAAATAATGTAGTTAATATATTTTTTCAGTTAATTTTGTCAAAAAAAATAATATTTTTTCTGTTAATAACATGTTATATAGTTTTTAGCTTCATTAATCATATTTTTCTTGACTAAAATTTTTCAATGTTCTCTATCCAGATTGAATTGGCAGCACGCGCTCTGCAAATATCCAAAGCAAAGCCCAAACGTAATGACTATTTTAACCGATCACAGTTGTGATCAACCACCAAATGATGCAAATCATCCATCTCGTGTAGATGCGGTATGGAAGTTTTTCTATTTATTTTCATGTTCATGATAAAAAATTTATTTTTTGTTGTTTATATACATTGTATTGTTGCATTTCCTCTTATTATTACTTAATTTTGTGCAGCCATTTCTATCAGCCCCTGTAGCTCCTAAGGCTAATGCTTTACCAGCATGGATGGTGAATGGAAATCCTTCCTCATCTTCTCGACCACTTGCTGCGCTGACAGCTTCCGCATTGCCTGGTCCTTCAAATCTAGGTATATATCTTGATCAGTTTATGTCCCATAAAATTTTAATCGAAATACACTATCAATCTAATATAAGGAAGCATATATTGCTATAGCTAGAAGCATGGAGAGTAGAAGAAATTCGAATGATGTTTCTACAGCTAGGAAGTTGAAGGAAATCGTTCATCATACTCAGTGTCGAAGAGTTACTATGCCGGAGAGTATAGGTCCCAGTAACAAGGTATTCCCTCAGCAACCGAATAGTTTCTAAAGCTTGGAAGTTTCTAAAGATGTTTAATTAATATATTTCTGTTTTTTCTGTCAATAATTTCATGATCATAATTTTTTTATCTTTTACCAAGGTTTGTCTTCTATACACAAAACCTGGAACTGGTCTTCTAGCTCTTGGTTCAAAAGGGGTTCTGAAGATGTGGAAATGGAGCGTTACTCCATCCAATCCTGCCGGAAAGGTGATTGTATATAACTTATGCGGCGCCTAATTTATGCCAAAATTTCTGTAACATATATGTATGCATGAATTTTGTTATGTCTAAAATATAACTGAGTTTTATTGTGTTGGTTTAAAAGGCGACGACAAGTGCTAATCCTGAACATTCGACACCTGCTGAGGGTATTTTTATGACTAATGATGTCCAGAACAATAATGACGTGATTCCATGCTTGGACATTTCCAAGAATGATGCATATGGCTTAGCTGCTTGTGGAGAAACTGTTTCATTGTGCAACATGGCGTCATCGTATAAAGTAAGCTAACTAGTAATATTTATGAAAATATATTATGTTACATATCTTAGTGTTTGTGAGTTTGTGACAAATTATTGTTGAATTTAAGGTATTTTATCAGTTTACGAGTCCTCCACCGGCTGCAACGTGCATCGCTTTCATCCCTCAAGATAATAACATTGCTGCAATTGGAAGGGAAGATTCTGTGATTCATATTTACAGTATTAGGCATGACGAGGTAATTAATTTAGAAATTGTTATTCCTAAGGTTCTTTTAAGAGATATCTAGTAAACAAGTATGCTGAACTAAAGTTTAGTATAGTAGGTATGTATATATATATAGGTGCCCCCCTCCCTAGAGGAGGTGGCGAGTGCTCCCGTAAATCTTTGTCCCATGTGGCCTATAAAAGGGGACCTTATCTGTTGGTTCAACCCCCTGAGTTGGACTTATCCGCTCCGGGGCGGTTGTCTTAGCCCTATTGGGCCTTTTGCCGACAAGACATGGTGGGCCCAGTTGGGCCAGGGAACTCGCCTAGTACAGAAATTAAGGAGATCTAAAGTTTAAATTTAGACAATTTCAAAAATCATATAATGATTTGAACCTTTTTGCCTTTCAGCTTATAGTGGAATTGAAGGGTCATCAGAAGCTCATTACCGGTATAGCTTTTTCGCTTCGACAAAATATAATGGTTTCTGCCGGTGCTGATGCTCAGGTATGTTTAACCATGACTTCCGTAAGAATATTAGTCAGTTTTGTCAAATAGCAGCGCTATACCATAACGGATTTCAATGAATCCGCTATGGAAACTAAGCGTTGTCCTAGCAGATTTTGATTATTATTTTTTTTTTACAGAAAACAATTTTGAATTATAGTTTGGTCATTAAAAATAATATGTGCTTCATATTTTTTTGTATTTTTAGCTCATCTCTTGGAACATGAACACATGGTCTATGAATAAAGCAGCGTCAATCCAATTGCGAACTGGTGAATATGCGGCTCCAAGTGAGACTAGAGTTCAATTTCACAGTGATCAAGTGATGTTGCTGGCATGCCATGAGACACAACTAGCCTTATATGATGCATCAAGAATGAAACTGATGTGTCAGGTACGCATCTACTCTCGCACATTCTCCGTACTTTTCTCTCAAATAGAAATTTATTTATGGAAGATTCAGCTATACTTAGTGACATATATTTATGTTTGTATTTAACAGTGGCTGCCACATGGTGGGCTGCAAGCTTGTGCCATATCGTCTGCTACCTACTCGTCAAATTTCGAACAAATTTATGCAACATTTACCGATGGAAACATCGGAATATTTGATGCTGGCAGCCTCATACCAAGATGTCGTATTGCTCCATCTGCATACCTATATCAGACCCCATCAACCAGGTTTTTGAACAATCTCATATGCTTAAACTTATTTAGTTTCCTTATATTAAGATAACTATTTGTGTGAAGATAGTTTCCTTGATTCATATGTACCAACATTGTAGAGATTATTATACTGTCGGTGAACCATAACCGTTCAATCTTTATAGATTGACAGTATAAAAAGTCTTACACTGACGGTATATCAAAATTATTTTGTGTTTGTTTATTGTTACTATTGAAGTGTTGATATTTTTGTCACATGCTTGGAATTTTATTTTGTCTATTTTCTGCAGAATATTAATCCTTAAATTTTTATTTATTTTTTACAGCCAAAATTTGTTTCCTCTTGTTGTGGCATCCAATCCAGGAGTGCCCAATCAATTTGCAATTGCACTGTCAGATGGGACAATTAATGTTATTGAGCCCAAAGAATCTGAACCATGGTGGTGAAGTAAAGTGCATGTTGCTCAAATGGCCATTAGGCCATATATGATTCATTTGGATCACTTTAGTATTTTTATTTCAATTATTGAACAATTGTGAAACTTTTTAAGGTTGAATGGTTTTTATTTTAAGACTATCTTTGGTTGGATAGTCATTGGGATGTTTTGGTTATGTGACAATTATGCTTATGGTTTATTGCTTGAATTATCCTATCTATTGAATGTGATAAAATTTGAAGTATTGTTTTTTGTGAGGTAGTTAAATTTATAAATGCTATTTTTTGTGAGACCATTCAAGTTATTAATGATAGGCTGATTCTAGTATGGGAAAGGATGATAGGTCTTCCATGGTGGATAACCAATTTTAACCTTTAGATCACAAAGGTATACAATAGACTATAATAAAGTGTCAACACCATATTTTATACTCTTTCATCAAAATCATTTTTTAATTTATATATTATTATTAAATTTATTTTTATATGCCAATTTTTTTTTAATGTATATTTCTCGTCAAAGTGTACATATTGAACTAGGCGTTCAGAAATGATTTGGGCTGGCAACGTTGACCTCTGAACAGTGACGTCTCAGCTAGTGGGTTTGGCGTGTCTTTCTTTCTAGCTCAGAAGGGCGTGGTGCTTGCCCTCGTTGGATGTCGAGCCTTTCTTCGGCTGATTGAATGATTGGTTTAATTTGGACGGTTTGTTCTCCAATTTGGAACATCGTCGTTGATGGACCAAAGAGACGAATCAGAAACTCGCGTTCGGGTCACTATCGTTCTTGGCTTATGAGCTTTGGACGGTTTGCTCTCGCGTTCAGAGCGTCACCGTTTTTGGACCAAAGAGACGAATAAGAACCTCGCGTTCGGGTCACCATCATTCTTGGCTTATGAACTTTGGACAGTTTGCTCTCGCGTTCGGAGCGTCCCTGTTTTTGGACCAAAGAGATGAATCGGAACCTCGTGTTAGGGTAACCATCGTTCTTGGCTTATGAGCTTTGAACGGTATGCTCTCGCGTTCTGAGCATCACCGTTTTCGGACCAAGAGACGAAACGGAACCTCGCGTTCAGGTCACCATCATTTTTGGCTTATGAGCTTTGGACGGTTTGCTCTCACGTTCAAAGCGTCACCGTTTTTGGACCAAAGAGACGAATCGAAACCTCGCGTTCGGGTCACCATCGTTCTTGGCTTATGAACTTCCTCCCTTGGTTGTGCTTTGTTTGTACTTCGGGTGGCTTTAGCCTTGCCATTGAATTATCTTCCCTGATTTTGTTTGCTGTTTTCATGTCACGCATAAAATATGGGTTTTCACATTTTTATTTGAATGAATAATAATAAGATGGGTAAATAAGATTGCCCCCTTCTAAGGGAACTTTTTATTGGAATTTGGCATAACATATTGCCTTAAAGCAAATAGAGTATAGAGTAGTTTAGAGTTTGTGAATCTTATCCGTCATGGTGATCCCGTATTGGGTTCGGTTGTTGTCGACTCCTTCTCTGTGGCAACTTCAACCCTTCCCTTTGGGGCGAAGTCCCTTCTTGAAGACCGTATTCTTCTGGGAGATTCTCTTCTTTTTTAGGCTCTTCGTGATTGGTCGTATCTGCTTTTCTGGTTTTTCTCTGAGTGGTTCATCTTTCCTTGTCTAATTAGATCTTCGATTGCATCTTTCAGTTGGATACAATCTTCTGTGTCATGACCAGAGCTCTTGTGGAATCTGCAAAATTTGTTTCTATCCGTCTTGGAATTTTCTTTTATTGCTTTAGGGGGACGGATGCCGGAGTCGGCGAACACTGTGTTGATGCATTCTTGAAGGATTTGTTCTCTTGGTGTGTTTAGAGGGGTGTAGCTAATATAATTCCCTCTCTGGGCTTTCCGTCATTCGCCTTCCTTGTCCTTTCACTCTTTCTTCGACGGGTTTTCGTTTTTCTACGTTCTCTCTCTCAGCATTTTCTCCTCATAGTTGATGTAACGTTGTGCATGGGACAATAAATCCTGCATGTCTTTTGATTTTTTGAGGCCCAGCTTCTTCTTGAATTTGGTGTCATGTCTTAGTCCGTTCTCGAAGATATAGCATTTGATCTTGACATTGGTTCCCTTAACTTCGATGGCTTTCCTTGTGAATCGTTCTATGTAATCTCTCAGGGATTCATCTTTTCCTTGGAGGATGTTGCTGAGGGAAGTTATGGTTTTGGGCTGGCGCTTCCATGCTATAAAGGGGGATGATGATGCTTTGTTTAGCTCCTCCCATGATTTGATGAAGTTGTCTTCTAGCCCTTTGAACCATGTCATGGTTGCGACTTTGAGAGTGAGTACAAAGAGTTTGCACTTGATGGATCCAGGTTCTTGGTAGTAGTCCAAAACGGTGTAGATGTGTTCGACGTGCTCGTCCAGGTCTGTTGGGCCATCGTAATTTTCCAGCTTGGGTGGCTTTTCTAAAGCTCTTAGGATCCTGGATTCCAAGATCCTGATGGTGAATGAAGTCTTTCCAGGGTGTTGACATTTTCTTCCTTTGTGTCCGTCCTCATATGGATAGTCACCTCTCCCGAGGTCGTCGGAAGTACGGACCTCTGAGTTCCGTCCTTTTCCTCTATGTTCGTCGTTCCCGTTGTTGCCATTATTACTGTTGCCTTCGTCGCTCGCATTTTGGTTGTCGTTGAGTCTCACGGGATGGGTTCCGTTATTGACACGACAATTGTTACTGTCTGTGTTTACGATGGCGTTGGTCTGGGTACCTTGTTGAGCTGTTTGGCGTAACTGAGAAGAGGTTTCGTCCTTGAGGGTGTTGTTGTGGTTGTTTTGGACTTGGTTATTTGCCATTTGGGACAGTTTTTTGGTTTTTCTCTATGTATGAGAGCCTTGCTGCTTGTTGTTGTAATAAAGTTAACATTGTTGAGAGCATATCATTCGTTTGTTGTTCTTGAGAATTCCGTCTTGATGGATTTTGGGTATGAACTCCCGTCGGCTGTTGCCTGTTTTGGAGAGGAGTTTGGTGATTGTGATTCTTGCTTAAAGAAGCATGTATCGATGAGAATATATTTTTTATTGGTACTGAGGTTTGAGTAGAAAACTAGGGAAATGGTTCTCCTTGAGTGTTGATAGGTTCCAGAGAAGCTTCAACATCATGGATGTTTGACGGTTCAGCTTGGTTGGCTAGAGCTATGGCTCTGCTGCGTGTGAAAGGTCCGCTGGTTCTAGACATAGTTTCCAGAGAGGTTTTCTTTGAGAAGGTGGTGGGGATGGTGGTTCCCCCTTTTTTTTTAAAGAAAGGTGGTTTCTTTCAGAAGAGAGGTTCGGTTCTGATTTCTTAGTAAATCGGCTCGCAGACACCGCAACTGAACTAGGCGATCAGAAATGATTTGGGCTGGCAACGTTGACTTCTGAACAACGACGTCTCAGCTAGCGGTAGAGTGTTGGTGATGCTGGTGAGCTTGACGATTCCGACCTTTGTATGTTGGGGAAAAGGGTACCTGCAGTCATTTTAGCACTCCGACGCTCAAGTCAGTATATGAAAAAGGTTTAAAGAGTGTAAATGGAGGCGTAGATGTCATACCTAGGGATTAATGTATGAGAATATATTTATATATGGGAGAATATTAAGGTTTACAGTACCGTGGGATCCCCAATGTGGAGTGGATCTGTCACTGGTAACACCTGTATTGTCCTTTCGTACGAGCACTTGAGGATGATTTAGGATCTTCACCTTTAGTCCGTGCTTGTTTGTATGTCGTTGTGGTTGTTTCGCCACATGCTCATTCTTATCCTATTTTGATGGGGCTTCTAGTATATTGGGCTTATTGTCGATGCATAACACATATACAATAACAAAGGAGGGAAAAAAAATCTGAAAATTAAAAATAGGGAAGGTCGAGAGATGAAACACAGATAAGAGAAAGGCTCATTGTACTTAAATATCTCATTTTATTAATTTAATTTTTATTATTGGAATTTTATTTTCAATTTATTTTTATTTTAGTTGTATAATTTTTTTTTTCTGTTTTAAATATTGTTTAGCAAATGTTTTGGCAAAAAAACATACATTTATATTATACATACATGTTTCTCACATGCCCTATCTTTTGACATCTCTTACGTACGAGTTTCTTGCACGCTCTATATTTACTCATCTGTTACCTACGAGTGTTTGGCGCATTCTATTTTTACTACGAGTTTCTCGCGCCTATTTTTACTCATTCGCTACCTACGATTTTCTCGTGCGCCCTATTTTTACTCATCTTCTACCTACGAGTTTCTCGCGCACCCTATTTTTACTCATCCGCTACTTTCGAGTTTGTCACGCTCCCTATTTTTACTCATCCGTTACTGATGGTGGTTCTGCAAGTGCACATAATCGCAACCAAGTAACAAAGTGATAAGTTATCGTTCTCCACAGGGTTTGTGCCAAAATTACTAGTTTCGCTTAGGAATAATTTTGCAGTCACTTTGTTTAAAGATAGTTGTGCGGGTAAAAGTAAATAACACTAATTAAAGAGCAGAAAAGTAAATTGCAGGAAAGTAAATGACTGTAAAAGTAAATGGTGCGTGTGTGTCCACGCGGGGTGGTTAAGTGTTTTCGGATCTCTCCCTTACTCATGCTTGGTGGTTATTCCCTTGTTCCCCGCTATCAGGATTAGACTATTTAAAATAGGTTCAGAAGCACTCGTTCCCTATTTTTGTTACAAACTGTTCAGAGCCTAGTTTAGGTTGCCCTACTCTGCTTAAATATCCTTGCCCCAGTCGGTTTCACTTACTCGTTTAAACTTTGGTATCATTACCTTTAAGGCTCAATGTGTCGCAAGCTGTCACGTATGCCTCACACTAGTCCTAACTCTACCTCAGGTAGAAATTATCGTTCGTTTTAATCCTATACTAACACCTCAGATACTGAATTTAATGGTCTCATCTTGGCCTTAGCACATCGTCCTTCGTTCGGGATAACTAGCTTCATTTCCTATCCGATATATCCACTACCTCCTTAGATTTTTATTCTAATGTGATCAGTATTAAAATAAATATAAAACCAGACAATAAAAGAGTTTGAAAGTGGGAGCAATTGAATTTATACCCAAATTATACAAAACCAAGCATTCGTAAGGGAGTTCCTCGACTCCACCTAACCTAGAAAAAATAAATTACAAAGACACAAAGAAAAGAACCTTGTTGGCCCTTGCCTCCTTCTTAGAGTTCTCCTAACTCTAGAGTGAATATTGAATAGTTCTCAATATTTTTGAATGAATAATAGTGAAAGAGGAAGATTCTATTTATAGTTTTTCAGCTGGGTTTGGACATTTTCTTCACGTCCATCGCACCTATCGTGGCCACGATGGCGTGTAATTTTGCCTCATCATGGCCACGAAGGATCATATCGTGGTACGATGGAAGATTTGATATGGATTTTCTATTTTCTTCACCCGCCTTTTCATTGTGCCATGATGACAAGTCATCGTGGTACGATGGGAAAGATTTGTTGCAGATTTTTGTCAATTTAAACCGCATTCTCATCGCGCCACGCTGGATCTCATCATAAGTAAGATGGTGCGCACTTTTTATTACGTTTTTGCCCTTTTTTGCTGCTTTTTCCTGTTTTCTTGCTTATGGGCTAAGTAGGCATGGCAATGGGGCAGGACGGGGACGGGTTTTGCCCTCCCCAAACCCAAACCCATGAAGTTCGGGTTTCCCCAAACTCATCCCAAATTTGAGCGGAGATAAAAATGATAACCCCAAACCCATACCCAACGGTGATTGGGTATCGCCATCGGGTTTCGGGTATCCCCATATTACGCCTCTTTCCACATGAATTTATATTATATTTTAGTATTTTCTTATTAAAAAAAAAGTTAAATGTCCAAAATTATTTTCTCTCAACAATATTTTTTAAATAAAGAAAAAAAAATTAGAGAAAATGGTTTGTTTAATACTCAAATTAAAATAAAAAATAAATATATGAATGTAATTTAAGAGATTGTTTAAGCGTTTCTAATTTAAAAGAGGTGAAATCTAATTATTAGTATAAGCGGGGCGGGTTCGGGGACGGGTTCGGGGTGGGTATCAATGTACCCATTACCCGCCCCAAACCCATCAAAACGGGTATGATTTGGGTGGGTACCCGCGGGTATGAGTTTTATTGACACGCCTAGGGCCAAGTAACTTCACTTTTCCAGGTATTTGCTTGGTTTTGGACTTCAATTGCTATTAAAACTACCCTAATCTACTACAAAAAACATCAAATAATTGATATATGAAGATAAAATATTTTTAGATTTTTCCGTTTTTTGTTTTTTTTTTTCCAAGTATTTCACTACGGGGATTCCCAGGTAAGGGAAGTACCAAACATTGCTGATGACAGGTAATTATATGATGTTTTTAGTAGTAATTTAGGGTAGTTTTAATAGCAGTCGAAGCCCAAAAGCAAGGAAATGCCTGGAAAAGTGAAGTTACTTGGCCCAGAAGCAAGAAACGTTGAAAAGGCAGCAAAAAAGGGGTAAAAACGTAATAAACAGCGTGCACCATCATACCCACGATGAGATCCGGCGTGGCGCGATGAGAAGGCAGTTTAAATTGAAGAAAATCCGCAACAAATCTTTTCCATCGTACCACGATGACTTGTCATCGTGGCACAATGACTTGTCATTGTGGCACGATGATGATGGCAAAAGCACGCAGAAAATCTTGAGGAAATCTTCCATCGTACCATGATATGATCCATCGTGGCCACGATAAGGCAAAATTACACACCATCGTGGCCACGATAGGTGCAACACCCAAACCCCTTAACGCGAATTTATTGAATATAAATAAATAAAACACTTAAGAAAATCTAGGCATCACATGTTATAATACAAAATCACGGCAAATTTAAAATCATGCTAGCACAACGGAGATTAAAAGCAAATATAGATCATAGTGCATGTCATACAATAATCACTAGGTGTTCAACCCGTGCGTTGCACGGGTTTGATTAGAATGTTTTAAAAAAAAGTTGCGTTTTATAATAAATTGTATTGAAAATGATAATTTTTTTAGATGTGTTGAATTATTCTTCGATTATAAAAGTGACTTTTAAAATATTTTTAATTTTTTTTCTCCATTCAAGTGAATCTATAATATAGATAGATAGATAGATAGATAGATAGATAGATAGATAGATAGATAGATAGATAGATAGATAGATAGATAGATAGATAGATAGATAGATAGATAGATAGATAGATAGATAGATAGATAGATAGATAGATAGATAGATAGATAGATAGATAGATAGATAGATAGATAAAAATTGTTTTAAACACAGACAATGTGTCATTCAGGTGTATATAGAAATTAATAGAAGTGCATTCGATTAGTGTATTATATTAAAAATTTGTTTTATTAATCTTATTTTTTTTGGGTTTGATTTATATATCTTCAAATTAGTGTAATTTTTATTTTAATGTATTTTTTGTTTTTATGAAAATATAGTGGATCATTTTAATACATTCTCTATATCTATCATTCTTTGTATCTCTCTATCTTTATCTTAATTATACTTCAATCTCATTATTATTTTATATGAAAAAATGGTTGATACTTGTCTTGAGCTTTAATTTATAAGAATAAGATGACATGTTAATTAATCGTAAATTATTTTGAAGTATTAATTTTTTTATACTTTAAAGAGACTTTTTATATTAGACTAAATATTCAAAGAACTTTCGAAACAACTTTGCATGCATGTGTAGTGTAAATAGTATTTTATAGGGTTATTAAATATATTTTTAATCCTCTAAATATATTTCAAATTAAAGTCAAAACACTATTAAAATGAAAGATGTAATCTTCATATCAAAGTCGCAATATTACCAAAACATTTCATTGTCATTCTGCTTGAATAAATTTATCATATCGCTGATCAAACAAAACGATGAGATTATGAGTTTGCTAAGCATGCGAAAAGATACTGCACTAAAAATGAATATCTTATTCATTTTAATTTTGATCGGTTTGATATTATTTTGGCAGCTTACGGTTCACATCATGAATTCACATCGACTTATCATAAAGAAAAAAACTTTGTCATAAAGACATACTATAGTATAGTCTACTAATATATTTTTAAGGATCGACATTGACTTATATCCACTACCCTCTCTATGTTTCTCGCATTTTCTCTCTCAATTCTCTATAACTTTATCTTAATTATATTTCAATCTCTTTATTAATAATAATAATAATAATAATATTATTATTATTATATAAAAAATATAGACACTTGTCTTTGACCTTTATAAACTCAATTAGTATTTTTAGGTAAATATATAGTGTTTTTATTTGACAATACAAAAAATAGACATTTAAAGAGCTTTGAAATCAATTTTGTCAAATTTTATATTTGAGCTAGACTTCAAAAGAACATTTTTAATAAAAGAATATATTTTTTAAAAGAGAAAATAAATCATATATGTTCTAATATTCTTCAGATAAATAAGGGGTTTTATCTTAAACCTCTAGCATTTATAATCCTCAATTCATAATATCTTTTTCTTTTTTCCTTATGAATTTGATAAAATAAAAATAAAAAACACAAAATGAATAAATATGGCTAATGATGTCAACTTAATATAAAGAATATGTAAGGGCAGAGTTATCATTTCAATTATACTAATAAGTAATCACCACTAACTCTTCTTTTCCCTCAATTAATTGGTAACAATCATTTGTTATTCTTAAACATTGTCTCTTTCATTTCTACTTCATTTTTTCCTATCATTATATTATAATAGATTTCGTTTACCGAAATGAAAATTCTCTTTCTAAAATTGCATTTGCATGTCCGTAAAGGTTAGCTATTATATAAAAATGTAGTTGTATTTACATTAAAAATTAAAATTTTATTTTATAATTTGCCCAATTTTTATATAATAGAGTAACTATAATTAGTTCCTATCATGCCATAATAACCAATGAAGAGCCAAGACATAAGACAGACATGAAAGAGAGGGAAAAACTACAACACATAATTGAAAATGCATCACCGAAGAGTTGTTTAGAGAAAATGATAAAGACCCAAAATCCAAAATTTGTACCACAAACATGTAATAGCCTTGTATTTTTTTTTGATAAGCAATGTAGTAGCCTTGTATGAAATCATATAGTTATATACACAACAGTTAAGGATAGAAAAAAAGTACTTCAAATGTTGGTATAATAAAGTTATTTTTAAATTTAATAGGAAAATTAATTAAAATTGTAACTGTCCAACTATTGTAAATTAAAATTTTAGATGAATACAATGAGTGAGTAAATAACCATAATTAAGAAATAAGAGTTAAGGAATATAGAAAAAATAGTATTGCAAAGGTTGGTGTGAGAAAGTTATTTTTTAAAAATCCATCTCTACATAAGGCTAAATATTTTTAAGATAGATTTCAACCTCATTAGTTAGACAAAAAGTGGCTTCTCTGCACGGATTAGTTTGACAAAAAGTATGTTAGTACCACATATACTAAAGCTCTCAATGACAATATTTATTGTTGACATAGATGTTTGGTCTATACCATCAAAAACAATAGAATGAGATCTTGTCATAACCGTATAAACTTCACATCATATTTAACATGAATTTCTCAAAAAGCATCTGTTAAAAAGTCAGTACCACAAATATACTTTATAAAAATTGATTTTAAATTCGGTACCACACTTACTAAAGCTCCCAATGGCTATATTTCATGTTAACAATAGATATATAGTTTATACCTTCGTAAGAAACAATAGAATAAGATCATTACAAATGTATAAAAATATTATGTTACAAATTAAAATTCTAAGTAAATTATATCTCTTCAACATCTCAAGAACTAAAAACATAAATTACAAAAAGGAAAAAGAGAAATAGTATATTATCTCTTCTGTCACCTTTCAAAGATGTTCACTAACGAAAAATGAGATACAGAGGCGCAATCTGGTGATCTGCAAAAACAAAAAAAGAGTCAAATCATTTTATTTTAAAATGTTATGCATCAAAACTAAAAGCAAAATTGCAAAAATAAAAAGAAATGGGTTTCAATGGAAGACATGAAGGTGTTCTCTAATTATATGATCTTTCAAACCTTATCAGTTACATATATGAGGCAATTAGAGGAGCTAAACAATTACATAACTTTGACTCTAAAATGTATGTATATATCTTTAAATGTTTTGTGTGACATCTTTGATTGGCAACCTTGTTTCATCCTACAGCTCATCAGCTTATGGCAACCTTGTTTCATCCTACTTCTTCATTGATTAGATTTAGCACCACACATGAAGTGAAAATTTGTGAAAAATCATTTCGTTCAATGCAAAGAAGGAAAAAAGAGTATATATACAATAACTTTAGTAGAAATGAAGAACAAAATAAATAATTTTAGAAATACCTTTTCATTGATTAACACCACAACTGAAGTAAAACATTTTTTCTTTCAGCCTGAAAATGAAAAGGAAAAAAAAAGTGAGAGAGAAATCAATATACAACAATTTTAGTCCAAATGAACATAGTAGTTTCAATAGCACCATGGAAAGGTGGATGGTGGTGGCTATATATAGTGACAATGAATCTGAAAAATTGTGCATTAAATATTTTCATTTTGTAAGTTATATTTGGAGGAATGTTAAGAGATAGATCTAATTAGTGTAATTAAAGAGTTGGAGAGTGTTTTAAGTTTTTAAGTTCTAACAATCTTTTATTTTTATTTTTTTTAGAATTGAAGCAGTATTTTTTTTATGGGAAGGGATGCATAATAGACTAATGCATTAAAATATATTAGGATTGATTAGTGTAAGATAAAAATTCATTAAAATATTTAATTAGTGTAAAATTAATGCAATAAATTAAGAAAATGGGAAGAAGAATTTTAAAGGTCAAGAATGAAAAACATGAAGAATTTTTCTATTTCAAAGAGTTATATAGTCTATATATTATATTATATATTTAATGAATAATGAGAAAGTTAATTGAGGGTTACATTAGAAAGTACATATAAGCATGCAATGTAATGATATATGACACATAAGCATCAACTATTGCTTAGAAAAAAGAAAAAAAATGGGAAGCTTTGTTAGGCTGCCACATCAGCAAAAAAAGGTTTGCTTTACAATTATATATATTATTATTATATATATTATATATATATAATAATAATAATATAATAATATATATATTGAATTTAAATATCCAACAAGTAAAAGGAATGTTGAGTTGTTCACAATCAAGTATTTTGATGATGTGGCACTGTACAAGAAAAGTTTACAATCTCTATTAAAAAACCTTTTTATCATCTCCTTTAATTAAATCATTTTAATTTTAATTATCAATATATCAAATTATCAAGTTTACAATCTCTATTAAAAAACCTTTTCATCATCTCCTTTGATTAAATCATTTTAATTTTAATTATCTTTAATTAAATCATTTTAATTTTAATTATCAATATATCAAATTATCACTATATAACTTCTTAAAAGGGACCAACTAACTAAAATGAAAAATTATTAAATTAAAATGGACCAACTAATATATAAGATTTATATAACCACAAAATATTCATGACTATTGGAATTCTTTCAATACTAATACTAATAAAAAAAGGAATCATTATATTTCAAGCAAGTGAGTCACTTTGATATTCCAAACCTCTTTGATCAATCTCTTAAAGAGCTGAATTTAATAAAAAAAAAAACGTGTGTCTCTCTTCATTGCAAGTTAATTGGTTCCTAAATGAATTAGAAGGGACCAATATAACCACAAAATATATTCTTTCAATACTAAGAAGAAAAAAAAGTGGTATGTGCTATGTATTATGATAGGTTTTTCTTTCAAATTCTAGAGCTAGAAAGTGGTATGAGCTAGAAAAACACTTTACTATAAAATGAGAAAGTTTAGTGACTAATGTTCACTCTCACTCTTTATAACCACCACCCCACATTCTTTTTCTACTTATTATTTCTAAATCTTAATAATTGATATTTTCACTCAATCTTTGAGCGTATTTCTACCATGGTGCTATGTATTGATATCCAACAATATTCATTTGTACTAATGTTTAGTTTTTGTTCTTCATGTGTAGGTTGAAAGAAATAATTTTTCACTACAATAGAATGTTAATGGATGAAAAGGCCGGTATACTCAATTACTCTTATCAAATTATATTGTTCATTTAAAAGTTATCTTTAAAATATTTTTTTTATCATAACAATGATTGTAAGTAAACAATCTTATTTTTCTCATTTATTTATTGATATTGGTTGTTCATTTGTTATCGAGAACATAGAACGTTATATTATTTTAGTCTACTTACTCCAGATCCATGTGATAGAACCAGAGGAAGAAAAAAGTATTTACTAATTTATAAATTTTTTGTTTGAGTCATCATTTACTTTCTCTAAAATAACTCTTAGGTACGTATTCTTCAACTTTTAATAATGTCTTATGTTCTTTTCTTACTTTCCATGTATGCCTTCACTAATTTATTGATTTCTATGGCAGAATATTGACTAAAGTATCTATTGATTTTCATGCATCCTTACGAGAAATTTGTAAAACAAATAGTCACTCATATAAGAATATTTTATCATCTATTGTATATTCTTTTTTTTTTTTTATTAAAAGTTGATGGTTTATAAGTACCACCAACTTATTTACAAAGAAAATACTACAATTGCTGCTGCCAAGGATCGAACCCCTGACCAACAGCCTACACCTGCTCAGTCAGCAAGTGCCAACTGAGCTACCCCACCCACCCAAAACATAAAATTAATCTATTGTATATTCAGTTTCACCCTTTTATTATTTATCCATTTTGTATTTCATATTCTTCATATATGTTAATCCATATTTTTTATGGTTTGATATCTATTATATTGATCTGTCAAATTATATCTTGAAAATTGACATAACATCTTTTACTATTAAAAGGAAGCTTGAATTGTTTTTAGGCCTTCTTTGTGATGATGTGGCACCTCTAAGAGAATTTCTTACAAAAGAATATATCAATAATGAAAAATGAAAAATTTAATTAAAAGTGACCAACTAATATTATAAGACCTACAAATTTATATCTCGGTTATGGTTTAGGGAGAGACATAAATGATACTATGACCATCAAATTCTCATGATTGTTGGAATTCTAAAATGAAATTCTCACAAGAAGATATATCAACAAACAATGATGTATTCTTATATTATTTGTCTCAGCTTTCTACTAAATTTGGACTTATAATGATAAATGATAGTATATAATGTAATTGAGAAAAAACTGAATTGCGCCATATTGACATTTTTGCGTCCAACTTTACTAAAAAAATTTCTGATAAAAAAAAAAATAAAAAAATCTTCCTTAGAGATTTTTTTTAATAATATGCAATTTTACTAAAGTTATTGTATAACTATGAATATAATTTTATATTTGATACCGGACTTTTTAGAAAAGAGAATTGATAAATATGAGAACAATAACATGTTTATTATTGGTCCATAGAAGAAAAAATAATTGAAATCAGTTATGAGATTTATTTTATGCTTAATTGCAAATAATTTGAAACACCAATTAATAGTGTGACTTTTGATTATCTGCAAAAGAAACAGCACACTAAAATGAAAAGAATTAAACTTCATGTGATATTGTGGTTTTTGCATAAAGAGATCTAATTTCTTATGCTATAAATTAACATTTGCATAGTTAATTTGTAAAAATATAATGCAATGATAACTAAACACTCATTACAATTAAATCTTATGACTGTTGGAATACTTCTCAATGTAACCATGATCCTTATATAACTAATATCTATTCACATGTATCACATACTTTTTGTTTAGTTATGCTCTCTCATTTTTTGTATTTAAATTATTTTGTATGTTTTCTATGTATAGATATTTTAGCAAATTATTATGTCTATATATATGAATGTTATTCTATTTTCAATATCCATTTTTCATCTTTTTAATGACTGAAGTTTAAAGATTGCTTTATGCAATAAATGTGGTCATTGCAGTGTGATGATTGTGGAGCACGTCCATTTGATCGGAAGTTTTCCTTCTATTTAAACCATGGATTTGGTATGTTTTGTAAAAAAAAAATGTATGTCTCAACTACATTAGAAATAATTTGAATGTATATGACCTATGCAAAAGTTTAGAAGTTAAAGGTTATAATTTATTTTACGACATATCTATAAGCGAACCTTAAATTGCTCTTATGTCTCATATTTTCTTATTCTTTTTTGACCAATAATACATCGAAGATGAGTTAAATATGCTATTTTAATATCTATCATTTAACTATATAATATTATTATATTTATAACAATTATTATTTTTCATTTATAAAAATATTTTAATTATATAGTTAATCGAACCCGTGCAACGCACGGGTTTACCCCTAGACACACAAAGTCTATTCTTTTCTCTAATTGGATTTTCTGCATACAAAGTTATAAATTAAACATATGACTATTAGGTGTCTGAGTTTCTTACTACTCGGATCAATTACATGACGATTGTCATTCATTTTTAAATATCAAATTAATGGTTAATTTAAACAAAGAAAACAAAAATGTTAACAGCATATCCTGTCAGTGTCAACCGGAGATACCATAGACCAAATTTGAATATTTGTATAAATATTGTAAATGTACCTGTTGATGTTTAGAATTAGACTTCAAAGATGCGTGAACTTTGTGCATTTTATTTTGAAGTCTATGGTTTGATGACATCTTTTCAAAGAGTTTGACAGCAAGGTTTTTTGACCATATCATCTCATCTCTACCATCAAACGGACCCAAAATATATTTTTCACTTGTAGTTGTTCCTTCCTCACAATATTCGAGAGACATCTCTAAATATATCTATTACCGGATATTGTTGTGAATTCGTAATAGTCACACTAATACTTTGTCGTGTGTGGTTGGTTTTCTAGATTTTTCTATTTTCTGATTATTTTTAAATCTGTTGAGATTTTTAGGATTTTTTTGTCTCTGGTTGACCTCTACTGCGTCGGCGCTGATTGATTTTCTCGGGTCGTGTTCTTTGATGCTTGGTTCTGACGGTTTCGAAACTGCCGCCCTCGTGGTGGTGATTTCTAGTCTTCAGCGTGTGGTTGGTTCTCTAGATATTTGACTCTTCGATTTGTAGGATTTCTTTGATTCTTGGTTCTGGCGGTTTCGAAATTGTCGCCCTCGTGGTGGTGGTAGTCTTCGGTGTTTTGGTTGTTGTCGCGTGTGGTTGGTTCTCTAGATATTTGATTCTCCGATTGTTTTCAAATCTGTTGAGATTTGCAGCTGGTTGACCTCTACCGCGTGCGCCGGTGGCGAATGATTTTCCGCGGGTCGTGTTCTTTGATGCTTGGTTCTGGCGGTTTCGAAACTAGTTGGTTCTCTAGATATAGATTTGATTCTCCGATTGTTTTCAAATCTATAGATTTGCAGGAATCTTTGTCTCTGGTTAAGATCTATTGCGCTGGTGACGACGGATTTTCCTCGGTCGTGTCAGTCTTTGCCCTACTGAGTTGTTTATTGGATTCTGATAGGCCAACACTTTTGCTTCGAGATCAGAAATTAGTGTCTAGTGACAACTTTTTGGGTCAGGTTGGTGTTTATTTTCGATGTTCCGCCTATATATGACACATCTGTTTTGTAGTTCTTTTTTATCGGTTTCGTCTTGTGCAGAAACCTGATTAATAATATATTTGCTGTTAAAAAAAACTAAGAAGGCAATAATAATTACAAACAAAATAAAACAAGCAACATGAAGAGAAGAAGTAACACACAATATTGTTTATCCAATTCAATCCAATAATGACCTATTCAGTTCGTTCCAATAATGACCTATTCAGTTCGTTCCAATAATGACTTGCGTTTGTGGGGCAGTAGCCAGTTGTTCCACTATATAAAGAGTTTTGCTACAAAAATTAGTTTTCAATCCTAATTCTACCCTTTTCTGAAATTTCTTCCAGTACCCAAGAGATTCAATGATTTAGACTACACAAGGTAAATACAAAGATAATCTACCCGACCCTAAAAACATACCAAAAGAAAATATATTTTGTTTCTCTCTAAAAACCAACTTGGTGGCAAATCCTAATCTTAGTTTGTTCTCCCTTACTCTCTTATTTTCCAAAGCATATAACAATCTTATTTATAGAAAAATACAAGCCATGAAAATAGAAACAAATTTGTTTTAAAAATAAAACAAAATCTCAATTTATTTTTAAATATATCCAATTTAAAAACAAACTGAATCTCGTTTTGTTTTCAAACATATCGAGTGTTTTCAAACATATCCAGTTTAATAATAAACATAATCTCTGTTTCTTGATTTTCAAGTCAATTTTCACATATACGGTTAAATATATTCACTTGATTATAAATACCAAGGTAGTATCATACTATTTTATTATGTAAAACCACTAAGTTTAGTCTAGTGGTGAGAGATTTGGGTAGTAGGCTATAGGTCCTGAGTACGATCTTCAACTCATTGTAAAAAAAAATACTATTTTTTTTTACACAACAAAAAATACTATTTATTATGTAAATAATGTATTTAGGTTATTAGCATCATATCAATAATATTTATATTTCTTATTATTTTCTCCCATTCTTTCACCTAAATAATCCTGAAGAATAGCATTACCTTTTTTTTCTTTTTTTCATATAAACCCTAGTTAGCCGTCATTAGGATTTTTTTATATTTTGTTCCACCTTTGTGGTTCTTTCTTACTGCCTTTGTTTTTTATTCATATGTTAGCTGACACATGCATCCCACACGCCACTTTTTCATGAATACTTTACCTTTAGCCATTGCTTTTTCCAAATCGATTGTTAGTCTCTCTTGGTCTTGTTTTGGTGGTCTAATAATCCCCGTGAGTGATACTTTAATCTGCGGGTCCTCGTTTATGATACTTTAATCCGCGACATCCCATTTGTGATACTTTAATCCGCGGGGCATCCCGTTTGTGATCCTTTAATCTGCAGGCATCCCGTTTATCATACTTTAATCCACGAGTATGTTTACATAATTTGATATGGATTCATTGCTTCGGCCGTTGCTCTACTACTTTTTTGGTTGCTGCTCTTCGTTGACTATGCTATCAATGGATTTAATTTATTTTCAGGGTTAATTTTGTAACAAGCTTAAAGCTTAGTAAGCTATAACTTGAGGGGGTGTTAGAATAGAAAATATTAGGTCTGTTTCTATGCCCTATAATTAAGGGATTTAATGTAGATTTAAATATATTCACTTGTTATAAATACCAAAGGTAGTATTATACTATTTTATTTCCTAAATAATATATTTAGGTCATTAGCATCATGTATACCTATATAAAGAGGATACAAAAAAATTGGTGTGAATTTTTCATAATACCAACAATAACCTTGATTTTTTTTTTTTTGAGCAGAAAAATTATTTTATTAACAAACTCACCATAACATAAGACATTTTTTTTAGTAGCAAAATTTTTTTATTAACAACCTCACTATAATATAAGACATGCTTTTTTTATTATTTTCTCTCATTCTTTCGCTTAAATACCAGAAATTCAACAAACATAGCTCAACATAGCTTCTGATGGGTCATATTAGGATTAGGACGAGTGATTAGCACATGTTAAGATTTGGTTAAGTAATAGAAAATAAATAGTAGGAAATAAAATGAGGAACCAAATAGACCAGTGAAACCCTTACCAAAAAAAGTAGACCAGTGAAACACAAAATGGCGTAACACAAAAATAGCACACTATAATTCAAACTATAAATTGACATGAGTTATAAAAAAAATATTATTGAAGATTTGACATGAATTAAAATTTGCAAACTATAATTCATGGAATTCACGAACGCTACACTAAAAAAAATTTATGTAAATTTTAAACCACAGGTCTGGTTGGAGATAAATCGCATTTAAACATTCTTGTTGGAACCACTACAATTAAAATAGGTCCATAAAAAATTTGATCTACGTTTGTAAATTATAATGAAAGTATCAATACTAATTCAGTATACTTTTCCAAAAAAAAATACTAATTCAGTATACAAATCGAAGATCCAAAAACAACCCATAAGACTATGCAAACAATACAGACAAGGGCCACAGGTCACTTCGTGTGAATCCTGAAAAGCAAGGTAGCAAAACGGCCAATCGGAAAAACAGTTCACCCAATTTCATTATACCTGCTTTAACATCTCTGCAGGTGCAATAGCTTTAACATAAAAAATAAGTCCATCCAACTTGATTGAAGAAAAACTTGCTACAAATAGAAGGATTCCTTTACTCTTCTTTACCCAATTTGCAGACGAGCAAAGGAATAATAAAACTTGGCTTTTATAATAACCACGATTTCACAATCTACCGCTTCTTTTTATTTGAGCTTCTTCTTTCTGCCTCTTTTTCGGCAACCAGAACACAGAACTCTGAACCAAGCATGTCGTGTATATCAAGATTCATAGAAAGACTTAGATCAATAACTCCCTTGATGATTTCCAAAGTTATAATGAAACCTAAAGTGGACAATACTCTAACAGCATTAGCAGCCCTGCATATGTGTTTTCTTGTCTCCAATGCCGTATAGTTTTTCTCTTGTTCTTCAAGACTCACAGAATTTTTATTGGGAATTAAAACTTGTGGATCAGATTGGCTCACTTGATCTTCTACCATGTCATCTCTGACTTCAACATGTTCCCCAACCCATATGAATCCATTACAGCCAATTATTAAATCAATTCCATACTGCTCCAGATGATGGAAATGTTGTTTCTGTCTCTTCACTAAATAAGGTGTGACTGTAATCAGTTGACCAGTACTAAGCTGCAATACAACTGAAAGCCATTAGTAACAGACGGTAGAATATAATTGAAAATTTGAAACAAATTTTAAGAACCCAAAATGTATTACAAAGTTACAAGCCCTACATAAAATTACTGTAAGCACCATAGTTAGCAAAATTTGTATACACCCCGTCATTCCAGGATGCTTGCATTACATCTCAATCATATATATACAGGTAGCAGTAAGTCATGTAGTTTTGTATTTTTTTAAGCAAACAATGATTTTTTCGGGGAATAAGAAGCAAGTTTTCAAGACTAACCTTTCCATATTTTTGACTTCTTGCTTGAAGATGTAAGCCATCCTGCTGAAAACCACGAACTTCGGCCTTTGGACATGTACATAATTTACGATATTAGTCAACTGTTACTTCCTTCATAAAAGAAAGTAAATTTTAATAAACATGACTGCACTTACACAAATGACATCTGCCTCCTCAAAAATACAGCGCATATTTAGTTCATCCAAAGCTGTCCTTCGCCTCTACCAGTGTAAAGAAAAATTATAAATGAGGGGTATTCAAGCTTAATTGGGAAAGAAATCCAAAAATATGATATGGTACATACAAAAACAAAAAGGAAAGAAACCCAATCGTGTATTCTCAAAACTGAAGGTAATTGTGCACAGTTCCTATTTCTGTGCTTATCAAAACTTACACAGGACTTAACTGCTTGATAAGTGATGACCATAATTGTTTTACAATTACATTTTTACTCCTCACCATCATCTATTACTTTCTTTGAATTTAAACTTAGTATTATTTCTTCCAGAATTGCAGTTTCTTTATGCAAGCATAAAAATCAAATCAAAAGTTGACACACACCAAATACACAATTCAGGTCATAAATAATAATAGGTGTTCAACCAACATATCAGACTATCAGTTTAGACTGCAACAGGAAAAATGGATATCAACCAGTGTTTTGAAAATCAAGAGTCTACACAAGATCGGGAGGGGATTGAAAGATCGTAACTCAAGGATCGTAACACGGACCGTATGATCCTACTGATAGGGAAAAGGTTTACTTATATCGTTGTTAAATAGCAGCCATGGTGGCGCTGTAGCATAGCAGAATTAGAACAATCCGCTATTGTTTCACGATACACTAATTAGTACAAAAAATTGTCAAATAGCAACTATAGCGGCACTATAGCACTATTGCGTAGCGTAATTTGATCAAACCGCTAACATTGGGGAACTTGCCCCTGCAACTAAGAGCTTCCGAAATCTATCCCAAGGCACTGTTCCAATCATCTAACATTGCAGAATTACCCATAATCAATTCACCAAAAATCCAAAATTCATTAGGAACTGCATACACTCATTGCTATTTTATATAAATACTACTAAATACATATCTGCTTTTTGCTCATCCATTCTTCCACTCAACAATAACATTATGCTATGGCAACAATACAGCAAAAAACTCATCAATGATTTCCAATTCTATTACACCCAGTTGTAAAAAATAGTTAAATTCTCATCTGCACACTAATCTGCTTTTCTTGGATTTTTTTTCCTCTTTCATTTTCTGAAACATAATTACCTACCATAAAATTTCTTAGACATTTTTTTATTTAGAAAGACACTAGTTTTCCTCAAAAAAACACGCAAAGAGCCCTAACAATTTTAAAAAAAGAAAACAAAGAACTGTGCTCGCTATACAGGCATATTCATAAAGAGGGTTGCAAAATACCTGTACACCATCAGGCATATTCATAGCAGAAAGCATCAGATAAGCATTTTGACTGTAATTAATATCCAATCTCCAACGTTTCTGAGCAACCTACACAACACAACAAACAATAAGGTTCCTAGAGTGGAAAAACTTCAAATCAAATGCAGAAAATGGTTGACACAATAAAACTGTACCTCAATGACACGCCCAATAACAATGTCACCAACCTCAGGTTTGTACCTAATATTTAGTCACTAGATTCGATTAACAAACAAAAACATAACAAATGAAGAAAGCAAACAAGTTAAGAAGAATGACTACCTTGACCGCAACGTGCGGACATAAACAAGCTTGTTAACACGCTCGACAACACCACAGAGCGTGGCAACGACTTCTCCCTCCAGAACGGCAGTTCCGTGTCCCTTGAGCACGCCGTCTTCATGGTTGACAGGTATAGAATCTGCTATGGTCACCGAAGCATCGGAATTCACCTTAGAAGATAGAGATTCCAGGTGTTCTAGAGCCTTCTGTAGACGGACCTTCTGAGTTTGACTCAACTGTAACTGAATCTCTCTCATCTCTATCTCGTTCTCCTATCAGAAATCAGAAAGTAAAGAATATGATAAGAAAACCTAGATAAACCCTAACCCTAATTCCTAACTACCACTCACGCAATCAGCACAAGTGAAAATGTAAGCAAACACTTTGAAAATAATGAAAATGTGAACAATGTAATAACATTTATGAAACCCTAATACCAAGTATAAGCATGAATATGCGAACAGAAATGGCGTAACGAAGTTGAAATGTAACATTTATCAATCACTGTTAAAACATGATATTAACAGAGCATGAAATTAACACCTGAGATTAGATGCGTGCACCTGAGGACAGTTGCGTGACACGGCGGAGGCAGCGGTTCACTTTAGTTGACGGTGCAACTATGGAGACAATGACTTACGCAATGGTGACGACGGCACGGGAACGAGGTGCTAGGGCGTACCTTCTTCAATTATCCGGCGCAAGGTTAGCGACAGGGTTTATCCTTCATTCTTATTTGTTACTCCTAGATTATTATTTTTAAATTTTTTTGTTAGATTATTTGTTGGATTTTTTTTTTTTAATAAGGGATTTAAAATAACAGACAATTCAATTGATTCAATTAAATTCCCTTCATTTTCAAATTTTATTGTTTGAATAAAGGGATGAAATTGTTTGGATAAATTTTTATTAAGAATATTTAATTAAGCTTGCATCAACTCTTGCAAACCCTAAACCTAACCAAAACTTGCAAATTTACCTTGGACCAAATTTAGGAGAGACTTTGTTTTCTGATTTTTGTTAGTTAGGGGCATTTTAGGTTTTTTGATGTGGTGTCAAATTTTTAGATATGGGTATTTTAGGTTTTTTCAGGGCACATTGGTTTCTTATAGATATATAGATTGTTTTGTATTTTTTTTTTTGTAACTGAAATGTTCAGTGATGAAAATCAGGTAAATTCAATTTAATAAAAATTACTCCCTTGTCTTTCCATTACTCCGTAACAAAAAATTACTATGCAACAAAAAATTGTTTTGTAACAGACATGAATTCATGATACAGGAAGAGCATAATAACGAAACAAATTGAATCCAGTGTTATTTCGATGATTTCCGATGAGGTATAAATCAAGATCTATGGGTGAAAAGGTGAAAAATTGAAAATCGAAAAACCCTAACATACTGGAAATAAGAATGGAAACGCAGAGAAAGAAAAGCGATTAGGAAGAGAGGATTGGAGAGGCGGAGAAGAAGAATAACTGACCTGTGATGACGGATCGGAGTTGAAGATGGAAGAGGATTGAATTGGTGGAAGAGAGTATTTTTAGAGTTGAAGATGGAAGAGTATTTTTTAGTCTATTGTTTCTAGAAGAAGCGGCTACTCCTTCATAACATTTTGGTAGATTGTGTATATTGTACAATGCATCTAAGCGGCTCTCAATTCCTTACATTTAGTGAGAACTGAAAAATCATAGAAGAAAAAAAAAACAAGAGAGATCACTTCAACTGAGTAGTTAAATTAAGTGGCTACCAATTTCAATACCCCAAGTTTCCTAACTGTGTGAAGCTAGTCAAGGCATTTTAGTTTCATTTGGAGGAGAAGATATCAATGCCTTATTGTTACAAACCTTAACCATATAAACTATGCAGTTCCAATGAGAAAGCTGAAAATCCCAATAATCTATCTTATACTCTCTAAGAAGAAAAAGCTGGTTCAGATAGATAACTATAATCAACGAAATATTTTTACATTAAGGACATACATGTGATGTTATTGAAAATGGCGTTGAATCAAAATCTGAACAATCATCACTTAACAAAGCATTGGATTGGATTGAAGAAAGGAAACTAACTATGAGTAATGTTCTGTTCAACCTATGTTCACAATGGCGCACCACTTCACCGCACAATCACTGAATTGCGTTGCGATGTGCTGTGGTTTGGTGCTCCGGTACGACTCATTCCTACGAAAATAAAAGATGTGTATAAGAATGGAAAGCCTGTTTCTGACGACTTTCTCTCGTGGTGGCTGAAGATGAACACCTTCCGGCGGGCAGTTGCAGTTGAATTGAACGTGACTTCAATACAAGTTGTTGTTTCTGATACAACAAGGCCAAAGTGGCTACGGCAACAACAGAGTTAAAAAATTTAGGGCTTGGTTTTTTCTTTTTAATTTGAGTTAAATAAATTTCTAGTAATAAAAATATAGTAAATTTTGATTTTGATTTTAGTTCCTGCAAATAGAAATAGGATTTTTCATCCTCCTATGGTGAACACTCCGGTACACATATTATGTGGATATGTACCGGTACTAATGTAAATCCAGAAACTAATGTAAATCCATACATATAAAACCATACATAGTTAAAAACACAGAAACTAATGTAAATCCATACATATAAAACCTTCTGCATATAAACCAATGTAAATCCATACATACTAACCTGCTACCATATTTTTTTTTTGCAAATTAAAAACTAAAAACTTGCTACTAAACTCCAATTTCATCCACAAAATACTTGTCTATTAAAAACACAATTTTTCTACTAAATACTAAAATCTTTTTTTTTATACAGTAACTACTAAAATCATATCTATTACAAGATGAGTTGACTTTCCACCAAAATAACAATCACATAACCCTCATTTGTGAACACATTGAGCATTTTCATACACTTTGCATCAAAATAACAATCATTGATATTCAGCAAAACAATTTGAAATCACACAGAAAACCCAAATTTAAAATCACAGACAAAACCCAAGTTTGATGTTCAGCAATATTGGTGATACTTGCTCAAATTTGAAACCACACACAAAACTGATCAAAGATTCAAAACCAGTAATGAAGAAATTCTGTCATGAATGAAAATGGAAGTTTCACATCACAAAAATGCAGCAAAATAACATCACAAAATCGCAGTTAAAGATTTTGTTAAAGTCAGAGCAGAGAGATAGAGAACGAAACTGAGAGAGATATTCTTACTTGTTTAGGTCGAAGTTGAGAGAGAGAGAGGACGCGAGAGAGAAGTTATATTGATACACCAAAACAGTGAGATGCTGCGACGGAGAGACACCAGAACGACGACAAGACGGTGGGTGGAGCAGATGGGATGAAGAAAGTCGCCGCTAGAATTGCCGGAGAGGGGCGGTGGCGCCGATAGGTAAAGGAAAGGAAGCTAAGCTGAGTGATGGGAGGAAGAAGTTCTGCGTTCCTATTTTATTTTTAATTTTTATTCTTAAAACAAATGCTTAATTATACCTATTAAATTATAGTCATTTGATCTTTTTAATACACATGTCACTCATCTACAAACAGGAAAGGAATAAAATGAGTCTCCCTAAAAGGAGCAAAGTTGCACTCTTTAGTTTTGGGGTTTTAGGGTGTGTTTGTGAAGAAATCAAAAAAAAAACTAGTTTTTAGCTTTTGTCTTATGGCTTATAAGCTAAAAGACCTGTTTGGTAACCGTCATTTCATAAAGAGTTTTAGTTTATTTTACTGACTTATAACTTCTTTTTCAGAAGCTATTTCAAGTAGATTCTGAGCTTATAGTTTCTAGCTTTTCATTTTTTCTTCCTCTTTTACCTTTATTATTTTAACTAAAATCCATATTTACCCTTTATAATTTATTATTATTATAATTTAAAATAAAATAAATAAATGCATGTTTTAATGTTGTTTCTTTTACAATCACATGTATATAGTATGTTTTAATGTTGTCTTATTATCTATTTTCAAATATGAATGTTAAAGCATATTATTTTTTTTTATCAATTGATAGGTATATACCTTACTATAATTTTTTTAAAACAACGCACCTTACTATAATTAACTACTAGGGATAAACCCGTGCGTTGCACGGGTTTGATTAAAATATAAAATTAAAATATTTTTATAAATAAAAAATAATAATTGCGATAACTATAATCACATATAGTTAAATAATAGATATTATTTTAAAATATGATTATATTCAATATTAGTATATGAGTAAAAAAAAAAAGTTGTTTAGAAATATTAGATTTTTTATTAATTTATATCGTAGTTTGTTTACATTTTAATGTAATAGATCTCTTATAATATTTCATAAGTTTGAAAGGATGTATCATTTTTTATTTTATTAGTGTAATAATATAAGATTTTAGTTTTCTTTATATGAGTTGCAATTTTATAGTCAAATGTCACTTTGTTTTTTATTTTTGATGTATCCCTTATTTTATTATTTTCAATAAGAGTTGGAGGCATACCTAATTATACTTGTAGACAATATTGCTCATGAGAAATGTTAAAAAAAGTTTTGATTATAGAATATGATTCATATATGGTGGCTTTGACTATTTGTTCCACGTGTTCTCATTTTTTGAAAATTATGTATCAAATAGCATATTTTGCTTACTACGTTCTATGCAATTTAAGGTTCCAAATAGCTTATCTACTTACTCATCTCTCGTTTTCTTGGAGTTTATTCTCACTTATTCACTTGGTGAAATTTTATTCCAACTTTATTAGTCCCAATTGTTTATCCAATTCAATCCAATAATGACCTATTCAGTTCGTTCCAATAATGACTTGCGTTTGTGGGGCAGTAGCCGGTTGTTCCACTATATAAAGAGTTTTGCTACAAAAATTAGTTTTCAATCCTAATTCTACCCTTTTCTGAAATTTCTTCCAGTACCCAAGAGATTCAATGATTTAGACTACACAAGGTAAATACAAAGATAATCTACCCGACCCTAAAAACATACCAAAAGAAAATATATTTTGTTTCTCTCTAAAAACCAACTTGGTGGCAAATCCTAATCTTAGTTTGTTCTCCCTTACTCTCTTATTTTCCAAAGCATATAACAATCTTATTTATAGAAAAATACAAGCCATGAAAATAGAAACAAATTTGTTTTAAAAATAAAACAAAATCTCAATTTATTTTTAAATATATCCAATTTAAAAACAAACTGAATCTCGTTTTGTTTTCAAACATATCGAGTGTTTTCAAACATATCCAGTTTAATAATAAACATAATCTCTGTTTCTTGATTTTCAAGTCAATTTTCACATATACGGTTAAATATATTCACTTGATTATAAATACCAAGGTAGTATCATACTATTTTATTATGTAAAACCACTAAGTTTAGTCTAGTGGTGAGAGATTTGGGTAGTAGGCTATAGGTCCTGAGTACGATCTTCAACTCATTGTAAAAAAAAATACTATTTTTTTTTACACAACAAAAAATACTATTTATTATGTAAATAATGTATTTAGGTTATTAGCATCATATCAATAATATTTATATTTCTTATTATTTTCTCCCATTCTTTCACCTAAATAATCCTGAAGAATAGCATTACCTTTTTTTTCTTTTTTTCATATAAACCCTAGTTAGCCGTCATTAGGATTTTTTTATATTTTGTTCCACCTTTGTGGTTCTTTCTTACTGCCTTTGTTTTTTATTCATATGTTAGCTGACACATGCATCCCACACGCCACTTTTTCATGAATACTTTACCTTTAGCCATTGCTTTTTCCAAATCGATTGTTAGTCTCTCTTGGTCTTGTTTTGGTGGTCTAATAATCCCCGTGAGTGATACTTTAATCTGCGGGTCCTCGTTTATGATACTTTAATCCGCGACATCCCATTTGTGATACTTTAATCCGCGGGGCATCCCGTTTGTGATCCTTTAATCTGCAGGCATCCCGTTTATCATACTTTAATCCACGAGTATGTTTACATAATTTGATATGGATTCATTGCTTCGGCCGTTGCTCTACTACTTTTTTGGTTGCTGCTCTTCGTTGACTATGCTATCAATGGATTTAATTTATTTTCAGGGTTAATTTTGTAACAAGCTTAAAGCTTAGTAAGCTATAACTTGAGGGGGTGTTAGAATAGAAAATATTAGGTCTGTTTCTATGCCCTATAATTAAGGGATTTAATGTAGATTTAAATATATTCACTTGTTATAAATACCAAAGGTAGTATTATACTATTTTATTTCCTAAATAATATATTTAGGTCATTAGCATCATGTATACCTATATAAAGAGGATACAAAAAAATTGGTGTGAATTTTTCATAATACCAACAATAACCTTGATTTTTTTTTTTTTGAGCAGAAAAATTATTTTATTAACAAACTCACCATAACATAAGACATTTTTTTTAGTAGCAAAATTTTTTTATTAACAACCTCACTATAATATAAGACATGCTTTTTTTATTATTTTCTCTCCTTCTTTCGCTTAAATACCAGAAATTCAACAAACATAGCTCAACATAGCTTCTGATGGGTCATATTAGGATTAGGACGAGTGATTAGCACATGTTAAGATTTGGTTAAGTAATAGAAAATAAATAGTAGGAAATAAAATGAGGAACCAAATAGACCAGTGAAACCCTTACCAAAAAAAGTAGACCAGTGAAACACAAAATGGCGTAACACAAAAATAGCACACTATAATTCAAACTATAAATTGACATGAGTTATAAAAAAAATATTATTGAAGATTTGACATGAATTAAAATTTGCAAACTATAATTCATGGAATTCACGAACGCTACACTAAAAAAAATTTATGTAAATTTTAAACCACAGGTCTGGTTGGAGATAAATCGCATTTAAACATTCTTGTTGGAACCACTACAATTAAAATAGGTCCATAAAAAATTTGATCTACGTTTGTAAATTATAATGAAAGTATCAATACTAATTCAGTATACTTTTCCAAAAAAAAATACTAATTCAGTATACAAATCGAAGATCCAAAAACAACCCATAAGACTATGCAAACAATACAGACAAGGGCCACAGGTCACTTCGTGTGAATCCTGAAAAGCAAGGTAGCAAAACGGCCAATCGGAAAAACAGTTCACCCAATTTCATTATACCTGCTTTAACATCTCTGCAGGTGCAATAGCTTTAACATAAAAAATAAGTCCATCCAACTTGATTGAAGAAAAACTTGCTACAAATAGAAGGATTCCTTTACTCTTCTTTACCCAATTTGCAGACGAGCAAAGGAATAATAAAACTTGGCTTTTATAATAACCACGATTTCACAATCTACCGCTTCTTTTTATTTGAGCTTCTTCTTTCTGCCTCTTTTTCGGCAACCAGAACACAGAACTCTGAACCAAGCATGTCGTGTATATCAAGATTCATAGAAAGACTTAGATCAATAACTCCCTTGATGATTTCCAAAGTTATAATGAAACCTAAAGTGGACAATACTCTAACAGCATTAGCAGCCCTGCATATGTGTTTTCTTGTCTCCAATGCCGTATAGTTTTTCTCTTGTTCTTCAAGACTCACAGAATTTTTATTGGGAATTAAAACTTGTGGATCAGATTGGCTCACTTGATCTTCTACCATGTCATCTCTGACTTCAACATGTTCCCCAACCCATATGAATCCATTACAGCCAATTATTAAATCAATTCCATACTGCTCCAGATGATGGAAATGTTGTTTCTGTCTCTTCACTAAATAAGGTGTGACTGTAATCAGTTGACCAGTACTAAGCTGCAATACAACTGAAAGCCATTAGTAACAGACGGTAGAATATAATTGAAAATTTGAAACAAATTTTAAGAACCCAAAATGTATTACAAAGTTACAAGCCCTACATAAAATTACTGTAAGCACCATAGTTAGCAAAATTTGTATACACCCCGTCATTCCAGGATGCTTGCATTACATCTCAATCATATATATACAGGTAGCAGTAAGTCATGTAGTTTTGTATTTTTTTAAGCAAACAATGATTTTTTCGGGGAATAAGAAGCAAGTTTTCAAGACTAACCTTTCCATATTTTTGACTTCTTGCTTGAAGATGTAAGCCATCCTGCTGAAAACCACGAACTTCGGCCTTTGGACATGTACATAATTTACGATATTAGTCAACTGTTACTTCCTTCATAAAAGAAAGTAAATTTTAATAAACATGACTGCACTTACACAAATGACATCTGCCTCCTCAAAAATACAGCGCATATTTAGTTCATCCAAAGCTGTCCTTCGCCTCTACCAGTGTAAAGAAAAATTATAAATGAGGGGTATTCAAGCTTAATTGGGAAAGAAATCCAAAAATATGATATGGTACATACAAAAACAAAAAGGAAAGAAACCCAATCGTGTATTCTCAAAACTGAAGGTAATTGTGCACAGTTCCTATTTCTGTGCTTATCAAAACTTACACAGGACTTAACTGCTTGATAAGTGATGACCATAATTGTTTTACAATTACATTTTTACTCCTCACCATCATCTATTACTTTCTTTGAATTTAAACTTAGTATTATTTCTTCCAGAATTGCAGTTTCTTTATGCAAGCATAAAAATCAAATCAAAAGTTGACACACACCAAATACACAATTCAGGTCATAAATAATAATAGGTGTTCAACCAACATATCAGACTATCAGTTTAGACTGCAACAGGAAAAATGGATATCAACCAGTGTTTTGAAAATCAAGAGTCTACACAAGATCGGGAGGGGATTGAAAGATCGTAACTCAAGGATCGTAACACGGACCGTATGATCCTACTGATAGGGAAAAGGTTTACTTATATCGTTGTTAAATAGCAGCCATGGTGGCGCTGTAGCATAGCAGAATTAGAACAATCCGCTATTGTTTCACGATACACTAATTAGTACAAAAAATTGTCAAATAGCAACTATAGCGGCACTATAGCACTATTGCGTAGCGTAATTTGATCAAACCGCTAACATTGGGGAACTTGCCCCTGCAACTAAGAGCTTCCGAAATCTATCCCAAGGCACTGTTCCAATCATCTAACATTGCAGAATTACCCATAATCAATTCACCAAAAATCCAAAATTCATTAGGAACTGCATACACTCATTGCTATTTTATATAAATACTACTAAATACATATCTGCTTTTTGCTCATCCATTCTTCCACTCAACAATAACATTATGCTATGGCAACAATACAGCAAAAAACTCATCAATGATTTCCAATTCTATTACACCCAGTTGTAAAAAATAGTTAAATTCTCATCTGCACACTAATCTGCTTTTCTTGGATTTTTTTTCCTCTTTCATTTTCTGAAACATAATTACCTACCATAAAATTTCTTAGACATTTTTTTATTTAGAAAGACACTAGTTTTCCTCAAAAAAAACACGCAAAGAGCCCTAACAATTTTAAAAAAAGAAAACAAAGAACTGTGCTCGCTATACAGGCATATTCATAAAGAGGGTTGCAAAATACCTGTACACCATCAGGCATATTCATAGCAGAAAGCATCAGATAAGCATTTTGACTGTAATTAATATCCAATCTCCAACGTTTCTGAGCAACCTACACAACACAACAAACAATAAGGTTCCTAGAGTGGAAAAACTTCAAATCAAATGCAGAAAATGGTTGACACAATAAAACTGTACCTCAATGACACGCCCAATAACAATGTCACCAACCTCAGGTTTGTACCTAATATTTAGTCACTAGATTCGATTAACAAACAAAAACATAACAAATGAAGAAAGCAAACAAGTTAAGAAGAATGACTACCTTGACCGCAACGTGCGGACATAAACAAGCTTGTTAACACGCTCGACAACACCACAGAGCGTGGCAACGACTTCTCCCTCCAGAACGGCAGTTCCGTGTCCCTTGAGCACGCCGTCTTCATGGTTGACAGGTATAGAATCTGCTATGGTCACCGAAGCATCGGAATTCACCTTAGAAGATAGAGATTCCAGGTGTTCTAGAGCCTTCTGTAGACGGACCTTCTGAGTTTGACTCAACTGTAACTGAATCTCTCTCATCTCTATCTCGTTCTCCTATCAGAAATCAGAAAGTAAAGAATATGATAAGAAAACCTAGATAAACCCTAACCCTAATTCCTAACTACCACTCACGCAATCAGCACAAGTGAAAATGTAAGCAAACACTTTGAAAATAATGAAAATGTGAACAATGTAATAACATTTATGAAACCCTAATACCAAGTATAAGCATGAATATGCGAACAGAAATGGCGTAACGAAGTTGAAATGTAACATTTATCAATCACTGTTAAAACATGATATTAACAGAGCATGAAATTAACACCTGAGATTAGATGCGTGCACCTGAGGACAGTTGCGTGACACGGCGGAGGCAGCGGTTCACTTTAGTTGACGGTGCAACTATGGAGACAATGACTTACGCAATGGTGACGACGGCACGGGAACGAGGTGCTAGGGCGTACCTTCTTCAATTATCCGGCGCAAGGTTAGCGACAGGGTTTATCCTTCATTCTTATTTGTTACTCCTAGATTATTATTTTTAAATTTTTTTGTTAGATTATTTGTTGGATTTTTTTTTTTTAATAAGGGATTTAAAATAACAGACAATTCAATTGATTCAATTAAATTCCCTTCATTTTCAAATTTTATTGTTTGAATAAAGGGATGAAATTGTTTGGATAAATTTTTATTAAGAATATTTAATTAAGCTTGCATCAACTCTTGCAAACCCTAAACCTAACCAAAACTTGCAAATTTACCTTGGACCAAATTTAGGAGAGACTTTGTTTTCTGATTTTTGTTAGTTAGGGGCATTTTAGGTTTTTTGATGTGGTGTCAAATTTTTAGATATGGGTATTTTAGGTTTTTTCAGGGCACATTGGTTTCTTATAGATATATAGATTGTTTTGTATTTTTTTTTTTTGTAACTGAAATGTTCAGTGATGAAAATCAGGTAAATTCAATTTAATAAAAATTACTCCCTTGTCTTTCCATTACTCCGTAACAAAAAATTACTATGCAACAAAAAATTGTTTTGTAACAGACATGAATTCATGATACAGGAAGAGCATAATAACGAAACAAATTGAATCCAGTGTTATTTCGATGATTTCCGATGAGGTATAAATCAAGATCTATGGGTGAAAAGGTGAAAAATTGAAAATCGAAAAACCCTAACATACTGGAAATAAGAATGGAAACGCAGAGAAAGAAAAGCGATTAGGAAGAGAGGATTGGAGAGGCGGAGAAGAAGAAGAACTGACCTGTGATGACGGATCGGAGTTGAAGATGGAAGAGGATTGAATTGGTGGAAGAGAGGAGGGAAGTAGGGAACTGACGGAAGAGGATTAGTAAGCCAAAATAATATGATAATTATGATAATTAATTACGGTGATGTGGCGTGATTCAATGAATATAAGTTGGCATCTCTATTTTTTTTTTTTTTCTGTTCTTGCACTATCATAATTCATAAATAATATAAGTTGTTCTACCAAAAAAATAAAATAATATAAGTTGTGATGTGGCGTGATTCAATTGGTTGTGAATTGCTGACGTGGATTAGGGTTGCCATGGATAGTTGGAGAACTATCTAGCAATTAGATATATAGATATATAGATATAGATTGTATGTACAGAACTTATATACAAATTGATAATTATAATCTCATCCAAAACATACAATAAACATATGCCTGAAAGCAAAATGCAAAAACCATATGAAATTATGCATTTACAACACTGAAAATACAAATTGATCATTATAATTGCTTAAAATAAAAAACCGATGAAATCACAAAATGCAAAATCAACCCAGAGAAATTGACAACACACAAAAATGAGATAAATCGGAAAAGGGAGAGTAGAATTTACCAGAGATAGATCAAGTTTGGAGAGAGTAAGGAAGATTGTAGATCCGTAGATTAGGTGATTTTAGAAGTTGAACTGATCTGGTATTTTGGATTTTGAAAAAAGTGGATCAAAATTTAGCCTTAGAAGAAGGAGAAAGCAAAGTTGAGTTACATAAATCAAAAAAGAAAGCTGGAAAAGATAAAATTTATTTTTGGTTGTCTTTCAAATAAACTGTTTTCATAATATTTTGATGCTAACAAAGAAATAATAAAGAAAGGGAGAACAAATGGAAGAAAGTAGGAAAAAAGAGAAAGAAAGAGGCCACACTAGAACGAGAAACCATGTTATTTCCTTCAAAAAATTTAGGGTTTCTTAACAAAATTATAGGTATATAGGGCCTTCATTATAGTCAACCCGTTTTGTTTCCATGTTTGGGCCAATGACATTGAATTTTTTTTGACACATGACCAATGACTTTGATAAATAATAAATAGTAATAAATTATAATAATTGATAGTTTCTATATTGAATAGACAAATATATATTATAATAAATATTAAATTTTAATGTTCTTAAAAAATCAAGATTTTTTTAGAGACCGAGTCTTCTGGTTCAACTTAGTTCAATAGCTATATAGTTTTCTTATTGAGACCGGTTTATTCAATCGGTTTATCCGGTTTAATCATGCGGTTCGACAAAATCTTTTATTTTAACAAAATCTTTTGCTTTTTGATAATGAAAAACCAATTTATACCAAGTTATTATTTTATTTTTCTGAAAATGAAAATATACTAATTGCTTATATTATTTAGTAATTGTTGTATTATATAGGAAGTGGAAATTGAATCATCGGTCTTATCATTATATTTTACTAGAATTAGCATTCATACAACTCTGGTCTATACTCCGTTTATCGATGTATGTTAACCCTGCATTAGCATTAGAAATGATGTAAAAGCTTACATCAAAAGGATCAGCAGCCTTTTTTATAACAGTGTCAATGAAGTGTTTGTAATTATATATTGAGTTTCAAAACTTTAGTATAACAATTCTCCTTAGATTAAGTGGCAATCTTTGACCATGTTTAGGGTGTGCAATCGCACATGCAAGTGTGCAAAGAATATTAAGAATCAAATAACTTTTTTTTAAAAAAATGGTCAATATTAATACGCTAATTGTTAATTCAATATTAAAATATGCTAATTGTTAATTGGTAGTTTTTTTTAGTGAAGGTGAAAATTGAACCAGAGACACGTCACTCTATTTCTTAGCTACTTAACCAACCATATAACTCCCGGAACATAATAACTTCTTATAAGGTTCTTAATTAATCAACCAACTATAGCATGGTCCATGGAGATGTTTGTCCTTATAATTTTTTTTATTAATTCATAAGTCAACCAATCCAATCACAAGGTTTTGACAATATTTAATTGGTCCCATACCAATATGTTTTATCTGATTTACAACAATTTGCATTATTTCTAGACATGAGAAGATGATGAAATAATTGAAGGATCTAGTCTAGACACTTCGAAGTAGTCACAAATTTAATATGTTATCGAAAAATCTAAAACTCTTCATTCATCATCATCAACACAAACAAAGACAGAGGTTTGTTTGTTTGTTTGTTACCCTGCTTTGTCCAAGTTCTTTTGTAACTTTTGCATATTATAGCTTAGTTGGAGACTTGAGATAGACGCAATTTCTTAGTCCTAGATATATACGTACGTTATAGATATGCTAAGCCAGCACACACACACATTTTTCATTAAATACAAATTTGTTTCACTTCTTTAATTACACTAGGGGTAAACCCGTGCGTTGCACGGGTTCGATTAAAATATATAACTAAAATAATTTTATAAATGAAAAATAATAATTGTGATAAGTTTAATCACACATAATTAAAACATAATTAATTTAAAATATGATCATGTTTAATATTAGTATATGTATATAAAAAAAAAGTTGTTTAGAAATATTAGATTTTATTTATTTATATCATAGTTTTGTTTATATTTTAATGTAATAGATTTCTTATAATATTTTATAAATTTGAAGGGATACATCATATTTTATTTTAATTGTGTGCTCCTATAAGATCTTAGGTTTTCTTTATATGAATGACAACTTTACAGTCATATGTCACTTTGCTTTTTATTTTTTTATGTCTCCGTTATTGTATTTTCAATAACAGTTGGAGGCATGCGTACATACATATTTTTTTTTATCACGTGATCTCGTTTTTTGAAAATTACGTATCAAATAACGTAACCGGCCGTTTACTCCCTTATATGCAATTTAAGGCACCAAATAGCTTTTCTACTTACTTCTCTTTCGGTCTTTTGAAGTTTCTCCTCACATATTCATTTGGTGAAATTTTATCCCGACTTTATTAGTCCCAATTTTTTTAGTATATTGTTTAGTTTACATTTTTTTTCTTAGTCTTTTTTTGTTTTGGTTTGTTTTTTCTTTTTTATGGTAAAGTTTGTGACCCTACAAATTTATTTTTAGTTTTTGTGTCTCTTATTTAATAATATTTGCTTGAATATTTAGTGTATTTTTGTTATAATATATATAAGGCTAAATTGCAGTTTTGGCCCCCCACGTTTTATAATTGTGCGATTTTGGCCCCCCAAGTTTCAAATGAGCGATTTTGGCCCCCCACATTTGCCCCCTTTTGCATTTCTTGGTCCCCCTGACTATTTTGACCAAAAACCTGCTGACATCGAATACTTTTGACACGTGTCTTAATTGTATTGGCCAACCAAAATTTATTATTTTTTTTTTAAAAAAAAAATTTAAGGAAAGGTCACGTGACTCTTTTTTTGTTGGGGATTGGTTATTATACATAAGCTATCCTTATGCACCATGCATAAGTTACTTAGTGCACCCCCCAAATTACTTGTGCACCCCCCAAATTACTAGCACACCCCCAAATTTCTCATGCACCCCCCCAAATTACTTGTGCACCCCCAAATTTCTCATGCACCCCCCAAATTTCTCATGCACCCCCAAAATTTCTCGCACACCCCCAATATGACTTTTGCCCCCCAATTTTATTTTTTTGGTCCCCTCCACATTTCTAGCCTAAACCATTTTGTTGTGGGAATGGTTTCAGAGATATGCACTCCAAAACCATTAAGTGTATAAGATGGTTTTAGAGTACAACCCTATAATTAGAATACAAACAATAATTGTGATTTGAAACCATTTAACCAACATAATGGTTTCCAGAATTTTTAAAACCATATAAACACACATAAAACCATTTTACAATACAAATGGTTTCAGTGTATAACTATCTGAAACCATTTAACCAGCATAATGGTTTCCAGAATTTTTGAAACCATAAAAACACACATAAAACCATTTTACAATACAAATGGTTTTAGTGTATAACTATCTGAAACCATTTAACTGGTTTTAAATAATGATTATAATTGTACAAAAAAAAAACAATTATGATTCTAATTATAGGTTGTACTTCAAAACCATCTTATGCACTTAATGGTTTTGGAGTGTATATTTTTGAAACCATTCCCACAGCAAAATGGTTTAGGCTTGAAATATGGGGGGTTAAAAAAAAATTGGGCGCACAAGTCATCTGGGGGTGCGTGAAAAATTTTGGGGGGTGCGCTAGAAATTTGGGGGTGTGCGAGAAATTGGGGGTGCATGAGAAATTTGGGGGGGGGGGTGCACGAGAAATTTGGGGGTGCGCGAGTAATTTGGGGGGTACGTGAGAAATTTGGGGGGTGTGAGATTAGGTGTGAGTGTGTGAGTTGAGATTGGCTAGGATTATTACATGTGGATGCTCAATCTAATGGATGTTATTGACTTATGTACCATGCATAAGGATTACACTTATGTATAATAACTTCTCCCCAATCAGATGTTAGAGTTTTCTAACCAAAATTGCGATTTAAGACTACCAACAGAGGCACTAACATCTGATTGTTAAATTAAGACTTTTAATTGTTGTTTTTTACAATTTGTAAAAAAAAAAAAAAAATTAATCCCAACATAAAAAGAGTCACGTGACCTTTCCTTAAATTTTCTTATAATTTTGGTTGGCCAATACAATTAAGACACGTGTAAAAAATATTTCATGTCAGCAGGTTTTTGGTCAAAATAGTCAAGGGGGACCAAGAAATGCAAAAGGGGGCAAACGTGGGGGGCCAAAATCGCTCATTTGAAACTTGGGGGGCCAAAATCGCACAATTATGAAACGTGGGGGGCCAAAACTGCAATTTAGCCTATATATAAACCTTAAATACTTTTTGTTGCCAATATATAAGTTTGGATGATGATTTCATATATTTGAATTTAGGTTCAGTTATTTGGCTCAGGTAAAGAAAGTTTATTTTGCATGTCTCCCGAGAGGTCACTTGGTTGAAGAGTTAATCTTCAACCTAGAGGAACTTGGTTCGAGACCCGACACCCGAAAAAGAAAGTTTATTTTAGAAGAATTTAACATCTCATCTTATTATTTGCTTAAAAATGTTATATTATTCTTATAAATATCTCTCTATATTTATTTTGGGCCGTAAATACTCTTAAATCATATTCTCAAAGTCCTACATATATGTTTCAATCATATTTTTCGTTTATTATAAGCAATTGTTAAATAATTATGACTATCTATTTTAACAAAATTAAAAATAGATGATAGTTTTTGTAACTTGAAAGTTGTCCTAAGTTAATATTATTAGTGGTGTGAAATTATAATATTTTTATTATATGCAAAATTTTAAAATTCTAAATTATTATTATTTTGTTGTAGGTATAATTTTTTTTCAAGTAAATGCATGCATGATAGAATTGTAATTTACAATTAAATACGTAAACTGATTGTATATGACATGCAATTAAAACTCAATATGAAAATGAAAGGTCCCATGAATAAAAACTAAACCTTTCAATATTCATTACTTTTAATCATCATTAATTAAATAGAATAAGAAAGGGGAGAAGTTACAAATGAGTATTAGGATTTTTTTTTAGAAGTGTCACATTGTCATAAGTAATGCAAGCTAAATATCATGTCAAAGTCATTATCATTATCACAATTCACACAATGCTTACATAATTTAGTCTGAATATATAAGTTTAAAGTATCCCTGAAATTAGAAGATTTGAACTTCACCACAATGCTTGCATAATTTATCTAACCGTCTATGAATGTAGAGGAAAAACGTGAGTATAAACATATACTCACATTTAGTTATAAAGACTATGGACCCATGTTATAATAGTGGTTATAACATTCTTTTCTTTTTTTAAATGAACTAAACTTTAGAATTGAAAGTGAATTCCTTCAAAACATAGATGAAAATTATAAAAAAAAATGAATCACTTGCACCAAACATATTGATGCTATAAATTTATTATCTAACTATTGGAAAATTCTTCAAACATCATATATCTCAATCCTCTAAATCTTCCACAACTTTCTTGCTCCATAATATTAGTTGACTCTTTATTAGATACAATTTGAGAAAGGAATATATTTTGTCATCTTACATGGAATGAAGCCTCTTAAAAATTATCATTGGTTCTATGTTCTTGATAACAAAAGAACAACCAATATCAGTAAATAAATGAGGAAAATAAGATTGTTTACTTACAACCATTGTTATGATAAAAAAAATTAAAGATTTAAATGACAATAATTTGATAAGAGTAATTGAGAATACCGACCTTTTCATCCATTAGCATTCTATCTGCAGTGAAAAATTATTTCTTCCAAGCTACAAATGAAGAACAAAAACTAAACATTAGTAAATATGAATATTGTAGGATAACAAAAACTAAACATTAGTATATATAGCACCATGTAGAAATAAACTCAAAGATTGAGTGAAATTGTCAAATGTTAAGATTTAGGAATGAGTAGAAAATGAATGTGAGGTGGTGGTTATAAAGAGTGTGAGAGAGAGTGAAAGTCACTAAACTTTTCTACTTTGTAAGTTATATTTGGAGGAATGTTAAAGGATGCATACAATTATGATGATGCTAAATAATGCATTAGTTTTTTTTAAAAAAAATTTAATTTAATAAATTAAAAGAGACAATATTAAGATTTTAATAGAGATTATGAACTATTTTTTAGAGTGCCACATCATCACAATGCTTGCTTATGAGCAACTCAACCTTCAAAATGGGAAGCTTTGTTAGGCTGCCACATCAGCAAAAAAAGGTTTGCTTTACAATTATATATATTGAATTTAATGAATAATGAATAATGAGAAAGTTAATTGAGGGTTACATTAGAAAGTACATATAAGCATGCAATGTAATGATATATGACACATAAGCATCAACTATTGCTTAGAAAAAAGAAAAAAAATGGGAAGCTTTGTTAGGCTGCCACATCAGCAAAAAAAGGTTTGCTTTACAATTATATATTGATAATAATTGTTCACACAATATCCCTAAGCTCTAGGTCATATCAACAAAGGATATTATGTTTACAACAAAAGAGTAAGGATTAGCAAATTCAAATATGCCATCACGGGCTTAATACAATTCATCCGAATAACTCGACACGGTAAATACCTAATCAGAGCAATTCTATACAACCCATCAAAAAGATATACAAAATATATCTAAAGGAGTAGTCTAAGCTAAACTCCTCACCAAAAAGCGCACTATCACAAGCACGAGCAAGCCCTCTAACTCTGATCGGGATGCTCAACCTGAGAATCTGAACCCCCAACGGTCCAGCACATAACACAAAGCATGAGAGTTATATCACATAATCAAAATATAAGTGTAAGTAAAATGGTACTTAAACACTTCTTCAATATACATGCATAGATCATACATTTATACATATAATCGAATACTCAACATCAATCATCATTTATCACAATTAGCCAAGTATGTGTCACATATCACTTATCACATAAATGTACACATAACCTAATGCATTCTAATGCTTCAACTTCATGCAATGTCACCCTAGACATATCTAATGCATGTGGTACCGTTTCGTCTTTATTATAGTATCTCACCTCTAATATTCGTCTTTATCGGATAAATATAATCCGATATCCGTCTTTATTGGAATATCCAATATACAACAACAATTCATGAATGCATGTATATGTTTTTCATGAATTCACCAACAATTATTTAGCATAAAGCTCGTCATTTACTATGTGGAACACTATCCAACATACGTCATTATTAAGATTAACAAAACCTTAATATTCTTCATTTACAACTTCATACATGATTAAAAATTATTATAACCATCAACAAGCATCAACAATCATGTAAGAATACCATTAAACCATGTTACAAGTGTCTAATTACACTTACAAACATCAACAAAAAGTTGCAGTTCCTGTACTGTTCGCTAAGCGAAAGGTAGCGAGCCTCAGCGAACGCTACCAGAGAATTGCTGACTCATAGCGAGCATCAGCGAGCTGTTCGCTGAGCGAAGGCTCAGCGAGCCTCAACGAACCACACCAGTGGATCACCTGCTCGTGGCGAGCTGCAGCGAGCTGTGGCGAGCTGTTCGCCACACGTTCGCTGAGCGAAGGCCTAGCGAGCGCCTCCTGACAGGAAAGTTCAAAACCTGCGTTTTTCCACTCTAATCACCCAAAAATCCCATTTTTCATGTTATAAATTCCAAATAAGTTTGTATTCAAGCATAACAAACATGGATAAACACAAAAGGACAGTTCATTTCATAGATCTACATCATAAACATCGAAAAAGTAAAGATTGAACACTTTTTCATCAAAACTCTCAAGAACACAAAGTTCTTGAGTTTAATCTTTCATAAAACTCGTTTTTAACCATTAAATCCATTCATTCATCATGTTAAAAACATATTAAGCAGGTTAAGAACCTTGGAATCGATTTCCATCAAGAAAATCCATTCCAAGCTAAAACGAAAATGGGGTGGAGGAAGTTCGGGTGAGGAGAAATCGACATTCTCCCCTTCCTCGGGTCACCCACGATTATGGAACCTACTCTCATACCTGGATTCGAAGAAAACACGACGAAAGATCTTGAATACCTTCACTTTCCTCTTGCCCTAGCTCTCAAGCTCTCTTCCTTCTCTCTATCTTCAAGAACAAAAGAGAATAATGAATTTCTCTCTCCCTCTTGGCCATATGGGCGCCCCACACTCCCACACAAGGCCCATTGGGCCTCAAGCCCAATTGGCTTGGCCCAATGACACGTTAACTCACTCTACTCGCTCAATAACTAAAGTACTCGATAAATAACTCAAGTTATTAACTTAATTAAAATTGCCACGTTAATAAAATATTTTAACACACGAAAACTAATAATTTGAAAATTGGGTCGTTACAATAGGTGCGATGGACGCGCAGAAAAGCCCAAAACCCAGCTGAAAAACTTTAAATAGAGTATTCCTCCTCCACCATTATTCATTCAGAAATATTCAGAGACATTGAATATTCACTCTAGAGTTTGGAGAACTATAAGGAGAAGCAAGGAGGTCAAGGAAATCCAAGGTCAATAAGGTTCTTTTCTTTCTGCCTTTGTAATTTATTTTTCCTGGGTTAGGTGGAGTCGAGGAACTCCCTTACGAATGCTTGGTTTTGTATAATTTGGGTATAGATTCAATTGTTTCTACTTTCAAACTCTTTTATCGTCTGGTTTTATATTTATTTTAATACTGATCACATTAGAATAAAAATCTAAGGAGGTAGTGGATATCGCATAGGAAACGAAGCTAGTAATCCCGAACGAAGGACGGTGTGCTATGGCCAAGATGAGACCATTAAATTCAGTACCTGAGGTCTTAGTATAGGATTAGAATGAACGATAATTTCTACCTGAGGCAGAGTTAGGACTAGTTAGAGGCACACGTGACAGCTTGTGACACATGGAGCCTTAAAGGTAATGATACCAACGTTTGTAACAAAAAAGTGGAACAGTTTGTAAGGGTAACCACTAACTAGGCTCTGAACAGTTTATAATATAAATAGGGAACGAGTGTTTCTTAACCTATTTTTAATAGTCTAATTCATGATAGAGGGAAACAATGGAAAAACCACCAAGCAGGAGTAAGGGAGGGATCCGACCATACTTAACCACCCCGCGTGGACACAGACGCACCATTTACTTTTACAGTCATTTACTTTCCTGCAATTTACTTTTCTACTCTTTAATTATTGCAATTTACTTTTACCTGCACAACTATCTCCAAACACCAAAGCGAATGCAAATTCATTCATAAACGAAACTAGTAATTTTGCCACAATCTCTATGGAGAACGATAAACTTATCACTTTATTACTTGGTAGCGATTCTGTGCACTTGCAGAACCACCGTCACTTACCTAGCCAAAATCTCAGTAGATCAAAATTTGCAATAAAAAAATTTTAATTAATTTTTTCCGATATATATATATATATATATATATATATATATATATATATATATATATATATATATATATATATATATATATATATATATATATTACATATACTAATATAGATACAAAATCTAAATAGGTCATAATAAAATAAAACTAAATCTACAAAAAAAAATTAATTAATTTTTTTCGATAAATATAAATAATTTTTTTTTTACATATACTAATATAGATACAAAATCTAAATAGGTCAAAATAAATTAAAACTAAATCTACAAATAATATAAACAAGAAATATTTTTGGATTTTAAATTTTTTAATTTTTTTGATTTTTTGAAAATTTATAATTCCTAAACTGCGCTAATGAGTTTGTAAACACAATCCCCAGCAACTTGGTGGTGGCTCTGCAAGTGCACAGAATCGCAACCAAGTAATAAAGTGATAAGTTATCGTTCTCCACAGGGATTGTGCCAAAATTACTAGTTTCGCTTGAGAATAGTTTTGCAGTCGCTTTGTTTAAAGATAGTTGTACGGGTAAAAGTAAATAACATTAATTAAAGAGCAGAAAAGTAAATTGCAGGAAAGTAAATGACTATAAAAGTAAATGGTGCGTGTGTGTCCACGCGGGGTGGTTAAGTGTTTTCGGATCCCTCCCTTACTCATGCTTGGTGGTTATTCCATTGTTCCCCTCTATCAGGATTAGACTATTGAAAATACGTTCAGAAGCACTCGTTCCCTATTTCTGTTACAAATTGTTTAGAGCCTAGTTTAGGTTGCCCTACTCTGCTTAAATATCCTTGCCCCAGTCGGTTCCACTTACTCGTTTAAACTTTGGTATCATTACCTTTAAGGCTCATTGTGTCGCAAGCTGTCACGTGTGCCTCAAACTAGTCATAACTCTGCCTCAGATACTGAATTTAATGGTCTCATCTTGGCCTTAGCACACCGTCCTTCGTTTGGGATAACTAAATTCGTTTCCTATCTGATATCCACTAGCTCCTTAGATTTTTATTCTATGTGATCAGTATTAAAATAAATATAAAACCAGACAATAAAAGAGTTTGAAAGTAGGAACAATTGAATTTATACCCAAATTATACAAAACCAAGCATTCGTAAGGGAGTTCCTCGACTCCACCTAACCTAGAAAAAATAAATTACAAAGACACAAAGAAAAGAACCTTGCTGACCTTGGAGTTCCTTGGCCCTCCTTGCCTCCTTCTTAGAGTTCTCCTAACTCTAGAGTGAATATTGAATAGTTCTCAATATTTTGGAATGAATAATAGTGAAGGAGAAAGACTCTATTTATATTTTTTCAGCTGGGTTTTGGGCTTTTCTGCGCGTCCATCGCACCTATCGTGGCCACGATGGATCATATCGTGGTACGATGAAAGATTTGATCAGGATTTTCTGTTTTCTTCAACCGCCTTTCATCGTGCCACGATGACAAGTCATCGTGGTACGATGCGAAAGATTTGTTGCAGATTTTCTTCAATTTAAACCGCCTTCTCATCGTGCCACGCTGGATCTCATTGTATGTACGATGGTGCGCGCTTTTTATTATGTTTTTGCCATTTTTTGCTGCTTTTTCCACTTTTCTTGTTTCTGGGCCAAATAATTTCACTTTTCCAGGTATTTGCTTGTTTTTGGTCTTCAATTGCTATTAAAACTACCCTAATCTACTACTAAAAACATCATATAATTGACTGTCATCAGCTACCTACGGGTTTCTCGCGCGCCCTATTTTTACTCATCCGCCATCTACAAATTTCTCGCGCGCCCTATTTTTACTATCCGCTAGTTAAGTAGTAAAAATGAGAAATTTGAGAAAAAAAACACCACCCACTATTTAAGTAGCGGATGATGTTTGAGAAACTCGTACGATGGCAAAAGAAATGGTCATAACACAGACTAAGTTTAAATCATCTAAAACAAGTTATTTATATTTATTTTTAATTTTTTTTATAACTTATTCAGGCTCGGGCTACCCGCGGCCCATTCGGGCCCATGTTTCAAGGTTAAATATGGTAGGAACAATAATAAGCTATAAGTTCATAAGCTAATTCAAATAACGTTGAAAAGTAACCTATAAGTTATAAACTCTTGGTGAAATGGCCGTTATCACACTAATCTTTTTTTAGTTATATGAGTTTATAAGCTATAAGCTAAAAGTTAGATCCTAAATCAGATTTTTGGTTTTGCCAAACAGATCCTGAGTAAAATGCACACAAGAGAACAATGTACTTAAAATTGAAAAAAAATTGTAAATAAAATTCCAGTAAATAAAAATTAATTTAATAATAGTATAAAAATGATATATTAAATTAATAAAATGAGATATTTAGTACAAGGAGACTTCCTCTTATTTGTGTTTCATCTTTGAACACCTTCTCTATTTCTAAGTTCGATTTGTAGTTTTTTTTTCCACCTTTGTTATTGTACATGCGACGTGAAATATATTACATTAAAATTAAAATAAAATTTTGGCATATAAAAATAATTTAATAATAACATATAATTAATTTAATAATAATATATAAATTTAAAATGATTTTGATGAAAGATGATAAAGTATGGTGTGGACGCTTTAATTTATTATAGCCTATTGTATACTTTTGTGATCTAAAGGTTAAAATTTGTTTCCCACTATGGGAGACCTATCACCCACGAGAATATGGATTCGGTTATGAATATTTTTCAAATTGCGGATATGATGGGAATGAGTACTATAGAACTTTACTCATTGTCATCTTTATGTACACCCACTTATTCACCTTAAAATTATAAACATCTTTAAAATATAACATATAAAAATTAAATTACCAGAATAATCCTTAATATATATCTTGATTAAATAAATACTACTTCTGATACTTTTTATAAGAAACAGTTGACTATCTTAGTTCATTAAATAACTGATGTATTTGGTCTATATTATAAACAAAATACATTAATAAAAAGTGTGTTGCTTCTATATTTGGACTGGGCAAGGGGCTTAGAAGCAAATTCAACAAGCCCAATTAATATGGGAAAGAGTATTAGGCCCAAATCCAGAAGGCCCTCAACGCCCCATTAGGCGACTCAAGACCAAGGCGTGACCAACGACAACATGGCAACGCCCAGAAGTGAATGCCGTATTGTTATAAAATATCTTCTTCTTCCCTGCGACAGCAACTGACTTGGGAAGGAAGAAACCAACCTCCCGCAACCGCCATAGCTTGGAGACCAAGGTCTTTACCCCTATTTTCACGCTGTGTCACCGAAGAAGGCGCTGTAGACCGGATTTCTAGGAATCCTTACTTGGAGAAGAAGACTAGAGTCTCTATAAATAGCTCCATGCTTTCATTTGTAAAGGGATCCTTTTTCTGACTGAAAAAACTCCCAGGGTTGTTGGGATTGAACCAAGTGTAATCACACCATTTAATCAATAATACAACCCCCTTTGAGTTTTTACCAGAACATTTTGGCGCCCACCGTGGGGCTGCGGTAAAATCATTTGATCCCAGCCTATCACAGCAATTAGACGAAAAAATCAAACATCTCCACATGGCTGGAGAACATGGAAACAACGATAATTCTAGCGTTAACACCTTGCAAGCCGCCGTCGTAGAAATTCGGCGTTTGCAGACCCAGATCGCGGCTATCGAAGCCGAAAGAACACATGAGAAAGAAAAAGCGAAAATGATTTCAGAAGAGGAGGAAGGAGAGAACATCATGGATGTACAGCCTTTGGCACAACATTTATGGGATACACAAATCACGGAAGCGATCAAAGTTCCTCACCTTCCTACCTTTGATGGGAAAACTGACCCTCGAGAGCATCTGATGGCAATTGGAACACAAACCGCCATAATCAATGCTCCAGAACACCTGAAATGTAAACTACTAGCCGGCACCTTCAAGGATGTAGCCTTGCGTTGGTATATGAACCTTCCAAGAAATTCAATAGAAAGCTACGCGGATTTTCACAAAAAATTCGTTCACCAGTTCGCCGGATCGAAACACGTGAAAGTCACGTCAACTAGCCTATTCTCCATTCGCCAAAACCACGGCGAATCGTTGCGTAGTTTTCTAGCCAGATTCAGCGAGGCCACCATCAAGGTCTCAAATCCAAACAAGGAGATGTTCGTGGCGGCCTTCCACAATGGGCTAAGAGCAGGACATTTCAACGAATCCTTAGCCCAAAAACCAGCCTCATCAATGCAGGAGGTAAACAAGAGAGCGGAGTGTTACATAAAGGGCGAAGAAAGCAACGCCGAGAAAAGGCAAAGAGACGCCAAGGAGAAGGAATATGTAGGCCGTGCTACTAGAGCCCCAGAACACCCGCGACCAAAAACGGGAAGTCATCAAGGAAACACATGGCAAAGGCACCATGGTAAGCCATACCATCAACCACCAAGGAGAGAGTTCAGGAATCACCCCGCCGAGGAAGAGTTTACGCCATTAAACACTTCAAAAGTGTACGTGTTAAACGAAATTCTGGCCAGTGGCTTGGCAAATCTCCCCCCAAAAAGAGCCAACAATATCCCCATGGGACTCAACGACAACGCCTGGTGCGCCTACCATAGGTGCAGAGGTCATTCTACGGAAAAGTGCTTCCGCCTAAGAGATTTGATTGAAGAACTGATTAAAAGCGGACACCTCCGAAGGTTCATTGACGATGCAGCGCAAGGCCGAGTCGTCGTGTCAAAAATCCCCAGGCAAGAGCCACGCGATACTCAGGGGCCAAGTAAAGAGCCTCCAAAGGAGAGGATCTCTGTGAATACAATAGCGGGGGGGTTCTCAGGAGGAGGTGAGTCAAGCTCAGCAAGGAAAAGATATGTGCGTCGAGCCATCTCAGAGATATATCTCGTGAGACAACCCCAACCAATCGACGTTCCGGATTTGGCATTTACTGCAAGGGATGGCCTGGAGGTAGCGCCCCATGACGATGACCCTCTGGTAATACAAGTCCAAATCCTGAACTGCGATGTAAAGAGAGTACTAATTGATTCAGGAAGTTCAGCAGACATCATGTACTGGGAAGCTTTCAAGGCCATGCAATTAGCGGAGGAGCAATTGCAGCCGTACGCAGGAGCTCTAGTGGGGTTTTTCGGAGAACAGGTAGACGTGATGGGCTACGCCTCATTACTCACTACCTTCGGAGAGGGAAATAACGCCAAGACCATCAAAGTGCGATATTTGGTAGTCAAAACTCCGTTCACCTCCTACAACATTATCATAGGAAGACCTGCTTTCAACACCTTAGGGGCGGCCATGTCCACTCTGTACCTAGCAATTAAGTACCCTCTCGATAACGGAGGAGTAGGAACAGTTAGAGGCGATCAGATCCTCGCCAAAAAATGTTACGAGTCCAGCTTAAAGATACGGCATCGAGCATCCAATACAAATGGAGCATCCGAAAGAAGACAATCCACAGTTCCAGGTGGCATAAACATCATAGAAAATTCAGACATGGATCCAAGGGAAGAATTTCAAGACAGAAGGGTGAGCCCTATAGAAGACCTGGAGCAAGTTCAAATCGGCGATCACCCGCACCAAACAACCAGTTTAGGAACGGCGTTGCCCAATGAGGAGAGAAGAAGAATCATCAAAATCTTGAAGGACAACGCTGACCTATTTGCATGGAAACCCTCAGATATGCCAGGAATAGATGAAGGGGTGATAACACATAAACTATCAATATCACCCAACACAAAACCTGTCTCCCAGAGAAAAAGAAAAGTTGGGGAGGAAAGGCGAGCTGCAATAGCGGAAGAAGTGGAGAAACTAAAAGAGGCTGGATTCATTGAAGAGATAAAATATCCCTCTTGGTTGGCTAACGTCGTCATGGTGAAAAAGGCCAACGGAAAGTGGAGGATGTGCGTGGATTTTACGGATCTAAATAAGGCATGTCCCAAAGACCCATATCCTTTGCCCAACATAGACAAGTTGATTGATGGTGCTTCAGGATGCAAAATGTTGAGTTTTATGGACGCCTACTCAGGGTATAATCAAATAAAGATGAACCCTATAGATGCCTGCCATACAGCCTTTATGTCGAATACCTGCAATTATTTTTACAACGTTATGCCTTTCGGGTTGAAGAATGCAGGAGCAACATACCAAAGGTTGATGGACAGGGTTTTTTCCGAGCAAATAGGGAAGAACTTAGAGGTATACATTGATGATATGGTAGTGAAAACTCCCGAAGGAAATCGCCATGACGAAGACCTTTTAGACATCCTGGGATCAGTAAGAAAGTACAACATGAGATTAAACCCAGCGAAATGTTCCTTCGGGGTGCAAGCAGGAAAATTCCTAGGTTTCATGCTCACCAACAGAGGAATAGAAGCCAATCCAGAAAAATGTCAAGCTATCATAGACATGAGAAGTCCTACATCTGTGAAAGAGGTCCAAACTTTGACGGGCAGAATATCGGCATTATCCAGATTCTTATCATGCGCGGGCGAAAAAGGCTTCCACTTCTTCACATCCCTTAGGAAGAATGAAAGATTCTCCTGGACGCCCGAATGTGAAGAAGCCTTCAGACAACTAAAGGAATTTTTGGCATCGCCGCCCATCTTGACGCGCTCATTACCAGGTAATACCCTTTACCTTTATCTTGCAGTCTCTGATAGAGCCTTAAGTTCAGCTCTGGTTCAGGAAGTAGAAGGCGAAGAAAAGCCTATATATTTTGTAAGTAGAACCCTTAGAGGAGCAGAAACAAGATATCAGAGAATAGAGAGGTTATCTCTTGCGGTGGTTGTCACGGCTAGAAAACTAAGACAATACTTTCAAAGCCACAAGATAGTTGTTAGGACAGATTACCCTATCAAGAACGTCCTCAGAAAGCTAGACTTAGCAGGAAGAATGGTAGCATGGTCCGTCGAACTGTCAGAATTCGACATCACTTTCTCACCGAGAGGGGCCATCAAATCGCAAAGACTGGCCGACTTTGTATTAGAAATGTCTACCCCGCCAACAACTGAAAAAGCGGCGACTTGGACCCTCTCAGTAGACGGAGCCTCCAACGTACGGGGAAGTGGAGCCGGAGTAGTGTTGGAAGGACCAGACGGCGTTATGATAGAACAATCATTACGTTTCGCCTTCAAAGCCAGCAACAACCAGGCTGAGTACGAAGCCTTAATAGCAGGAATGAAGTTAGCAAAAGACATGGAAGTGAAGGAGTTAAAAGCCATGAGTGATTCCCAACTAGTAACCAACCAAGTGTCAGGAAAGTTTCAGACGAAGGAACCACAGTTAATCAAATACGTAGAGGGAGTGCAAAGTCTAGCTAAACACTTCGACTCGTTCGAATTAGTTTATGTCCCTCGCGAGCAAAACATGAGAGCAGATCTATTGTCAAAACTGGCGAGCACAAAGAAACCAGGGAGCCATAGAACCGTTATCCAAGAAACGATCAAAACTCCCAGCATCGGCGGAGAAGATTTGATGATGGTGATAGAGGATGAAGATTGGAGATCACCCATTATACGTTACCTCCAAAAGGATGAACTCCCAAAAGAAAGGGAAAAGGCTTTCAAATTAAAGAAGATGGCGGCATGGTATTCTATGGTAGGGGATAGGCTATACAAAAGGGGATTTGCATCCCCCCTTCTCCTATGCGTCAGCAATGAAGAAGCAAAACACATTATGTCCGAAGTACATGAGGGCTCATGTGGCAGCCATATCGGTTCAAGGGCTTTAGCAGGAAAAATATTAAGGGCAGGTTTCTACTGGCCGGATATACACGATGACACCGCCATGTACGTAAGAAACTATGATAAATGCCAAAGACACGCCAATTTACACCACATGCCTGGAGAGCCATTGAAATCAGTATTATCCCCATGGCCTTTTTTCATGTGGGGGGTGGATATTGTTGGTCCATTCCCAGTTGGCTACAAACAAGCAAGATGGATCATCGTCGCCGTTGATTATTTTACAAAATGAATTGAAGCAGAGCCAGTATCTAGTATTTCGGCGGAACAGGTCAAGATTTTTTATTGGAAAAAAATCATCTGCAGATTCGGCTTGCCTAAGTACATCGTGTCCGATAACGGCACTCAGTTCGCCAGCGAAAAGGTCGTGGAATTCTGTCGAAGCAAAGGAATCAAAAACACCTTTATATCAGTGGAGCACCCACAAGCTAACGGACAGGCTGAATCGGCAAATAAGGTTATATTAAGGGCGTTGAAAAGGAGGCTAGATAGCAAAGGCGAGGCTTGGGTAGCCCACATCTCGCCCATCCTGTGGTCCTATCATACCACTCCCCAATCCGCAACGGGAGAAGCACCATTTACAATGGTCTATGGCTCAGATGCAATGATCCCGGTGGAAATAAATCCTCCCAGTTGGCGCAGAGAAACCATAACGCAGGAGGAGAACGATAGAGCTTTGGAAGAGAACCTAGACATTATCGAAGAAAGAAGAGAGAGAGAGCACACTTCAGAGAATTCGCCATAAAGCAAAGGGCCGCTAGGCGTTATAATACGAGAGTCAAACAGAGAAGTTTTCAAGAGGGCGATCTAGTGTTGAAAAGACCCATGGGAAAGGATAAAGGAGGGAAGTTCGCGGCAAACTGGGAAGGCCCCTTTCGTATACAAGAAGCCTTTGAAGGAGGAGCATATCGCTTAGAGACTATGGAAGGAAGAACCCTCCCCAGGACGTGGAACATAGCAAACTTAAAGTTCTACTATAGCTAGTTACGGAGCATCACGCCACTGGTGGAAGAACAAGTAAATTCATGCCTTTTCAGCACTATTTTAATGATGTACAAGAACCATTTTCATTAATAAATAAAAACAGTGAGACACTCTTTTCCCTTGTGCAAACTAGGGTTTTTATCGAGGCTCATTGAATTTCAAAATTTTAGTAGTTCTTTTTTACACATGTTTTCTTACACAGTCAAAACATTTACGTCAATCAAGGTCAACCTGATTAAGTTATGAACTCTGAATAAACTAAGAAATTAAACCAGGGTTGAGAGGCCTTGGCGCCACCCGTAGGGGGCGTCAGAAACAGAAATTAAACCAGGGTTGAGAGGCCCTGGCGTCACCCGTAGGGGACGTCAAGAACAGAAATTAAATCAAGGTTGAAAGGCCCTGGCGTCACCCGTAGGGGACGTCAAGAAAAGAAATTAAAACAAGGTTGAAAGGCCCTGGCGTCACCCGTAGGGGACGTCAAGAACAGAAAATAAAACAAGGTTGAAAGGCCCTGGCGTCACCCGTAGGGGACGTCAAGAACAGAAATTAAATCAAGGTTGAAAGGCCCTGGCGTCACCCGTAGGGGACGTCAAGAACAGAAATTAAAACAAGGTTGAAAGGCCCTGGCGTCACCCGTAGGGGACGTCAAGAACAGAAATTAAAACAAGGTTGAAAGGCCCTGGCGTCACCCGTAGGGGACGTCAAGAACAGAAATTAAATCAAGGTTGAAAGGCCCTGGCGTCACCCGTAGGGGACGTCAAGAACAGAAATTAAATCAAGGTTGAAAGGCCCTGGCGTCACCCGTAGGGGACGTCAAGAACAGAAATTAAATCAAGGTTGAAAGGCCCTGGCGTCACCCGTAGGGGACGTCAAGAACAGAAAATAAAACAAGGTTGAAAGGCCCTGGCGTCACCCGTAGGGGACGTCAAGAACAGAAATTAAATCAAGGTTGAAAGGCCCTGGCGTCACCCGTAGGGGACGTCAAGAACAGAAATTAAATCAAGGTTGAAAGGCCCTGGCGTCACCCGTAGGGGACGTCAAGAACAGAAAATAAAACAAGGTTGAAAGGCCTTGGCGTCACCCGTAGGGGACGTCAAGAACAGAAATTAAATCAAGGTTGAAAGGCCCTGACGTCACCCGTAGGGGACGTCAAGAACAGAAATTAAAACAAGGTTGAAAGGCCCTGGCGTCACCCGTAGGGGACGTCAAGAACAAAAATTAAATCAAGGTTGAAAGGCCTTGGCGTCACCCGTAGGGGACGTCAAGAACAGAAATTAAATCAAGGTTGAAAGGCCCTGGCGTCACCCATAGGGGACGTCAAGAACAGAAATTAAATCAAGGTTGAAAGGCCCTGGCGTCACCCGTAGGGGACGTCAAGAACAGAAATTAAATCAAGGTTGAAAGGCCCTGGCGTCACCCGTAGGGGACGTCAAGAACAGAAAATAAAACAAGGTTGAAAGGCCCTGGCGTCACCCGTAGGGGGCGCCAAAAACAGAAAATGTACAGCGAAGAAAGGCAAGATTATCAACATCACCAAGAGGAAAAGCTTGCACGCACTCAAAATAAGGCGACATATCGCCATACCAGCTACAATCGCCAAAAAGGCAACAGGTATAAATTTATTCCCAAACAACTCACAATTATGTTAAAGTGTCAAAGACATCACAGGTGTAAGGGTAAAAGTTTACGAAGAAAGAAAGGTAGGAGGTGTTATTTAATAGCGCAATATCAAAATAATCCGCAAAAGCATGAAGAAAGAAAATCAGACAAGCGAAGAAATTAATAAGAAACCCACTGAAGGGCAAGATGTTCAGGCCATAAAAGGGCATACAGAATAGTTACAAAAGCCACATAAGGGCAAGATTTAATCTATTACAACAGAAGAATAAAGCATTCACTGAGGAGGAACGTAAGGAACGAGCTTGCCATCAACTATCTGCTTCATTGCATCGGCCTCGCCTAGGCGCTCAGCATCTAAATCAGGAAAGAGCAGCTTAACCTGCTCGATCGCAAAGGCGAAACCCTCATCATATTGATTGGCTGCACAGAGTTGAAGCTCGTTGATGTCGTTCTCCAACCTAGCCTTCTCATCAGCCAAGGTCCCAATAGACAGTACCGCCTCATTCTTCTCCTTAGATAGCTTAGAGAGTTTCTCATCCTGGGCAGCAGCATTCTCCTTGAGCTTGGCCTCCGAAGCGGCATAGCTTTCTTTAACTTTAGACAGCTTCTCCTCATACTCTTTCTTCAGTCTCTCTGTCTCGCCCTCCCTTTCTTCCTTCAGCTTCTTGATATCGTTCTCCAGCTTTGCCTTAGTTTCAGAATACCTCTTCTCAATGTCAGCGAGATTATCATCAACCATCTTCACTTTTTGCCTCGCCTCTAGAACCTCTTGCTCCTGGCGGTTTGTCAGTAGATAATTAAGAAGAGTACCCTTGACTTCATACTCTAAGGCCTTCTTCCTCAGGTCTCCCGTCGAAGTGTTGGTGAAGCGAGTCATGTCACCCACCATGGTTACTCCTCTCTCAATAAACTCCAGAGGATCGAAGGAGCTCCAGGAAAGGGGCGCAGCAGTTTCAGCGTCTTGAGCAGGAGGCTGAGAAGAACTGGAAGCCGCACCTTTGCCCTTGTCAGCACCCCCAGCCTTTTGAGTAGTCTTCTCTACCCTTTGTTTTTTGGAAGGAGGAGGTGGTTCAACACCCTCGGATCCCACTACTCCGGAATCTGCTTTCCCCGGGATCTCGATACGGATCCGCCCATCATGTTTCTTTTTGCTCCGCCCCTCTTTAATAACAGCTTCCTCCACTTGCAGCTGTTTCAGTGGGTCAATCACGGCGACAGCAGGATTGGCTTTTTGCTGGCGAGCCTTAGCCAAGAATGCCAGTCTCTCCTCATTAGAGATAGTCCTCATTCTCTCTGCAAAAATAAAGAGACAAAAAAAAAAACACAAGTTAGTAATAAGGCGAGATCAACATTAAACAGAAGTAGAAAAATACCAAATGCATTACTTACGTAAATACTCTGTCAGGGCTTCACTATTACCCTCACACCTAAGAATGTCGGCGGTATCCATAAGAGCATAGGAGTCAAGGAAGTTGACGATATCTTGTTCAAAATCGGTCCAGTAGAAGGGAAATAGAGGATCTTCTACTTCATCATACATCAAATCCGGTAGAAGGGCTCCCTTGATAAGCCTAGGGTTATCGGTCTAGTAGAAGGGAAATAGAGGATCTTCTACTTCATCATACATCAAATCCGGGAGTTGATCGCCACAGCGAACCCGGAAGAAAGAGTTCTTAAAGTTCTTGAAGTTGGAAGCGTACAAACTCAGGAGGCGGCGATTAGGTTGACTGCTAAGGGAGACTAAAGCTTGAGGTTTCAAGTTTTTAATGTGGTAGAAGGAGAAAAAGACGCCAATTGAGGGTTTCAGTTCGAAACCTAAGCACATCACCTCGAAGGCTTTGATAAAGGCCCAACTATTGGGATGAAGTTGGGTAGGGGCGACGTTAAGAACCTTCAACATCTCCGCTTCAAAAGGGGTAAAAGGCAGCCAAATATTGAGGGGTTAGATCACGCCAGTGTAAAGGTAGAAATAATGCGGCGGGTTGTCATTCTTAGAAAATACAAACTCGTCCTCTCTGACAGGCTCGGTAATAATAGAATCTTCATGTCGAGAATCAGAGAGTTTGACGGCTTTCCTAAAGCTCCTCACCATTTCCACACCAGTATACTTCGAAGGAACTTCCATGGTGACTGGAGTGTAATCAGCAACGACCAGATCTCGGCAGGGGTTCTTCCGCTTTCCTGTGAAAGAGGAAGGGGAGATTATGACGCAATCACTATCACTATCACTACTACTACTCCCAACATCAAAACCCCATAATTCCGAGTAAAACCCTCGGCTATTAAGAACGCCGTTAGCCCTAGTATAGTGGGCGCGAACTTGTTGCGCCCATTCGAGATAACTAGAAGAAGAAATAGGAACCCTCCCCTCATTGTCATCTAACTCCCTCAAAATAACCATCTTTTTTAAACCTAATCAAAAACTTAGGGTTCCTACTCAAGACAGACCAAATTGGCGAAAAAGAGTAAGGTATAAAAGTAAAATACCTTAAGAAAGTGACAAAGCTTGGAGCAATAAACTGGAAGCGTCCTAACACGAAGCGTTGAACAAAGGCTTGCTGGAGGATCGAAGAAGGGTATATGAAAAAGAATACTGATTCGCGAGAAGAAATAAGTAAAGGGAAAAAAGAAACGGAAATACTACTTATAAAGAGGGAAACCTTTTTCGACTGGTTGAAGTCCAGAAGTCGAAGTAAGAAGTATCGCATGCGACGTCGGATTAAATACGTGTTGAAATTCTGGCACACTAGTAACACGATGTTGAACACGATGCTCCAACACTGTATGTTTGATCCGATGATCCAACACTGTGTTCAACACTGAACTAGACGAACAATAAGGAAATATAAAATGCACGAAACAGAATAACACAGTTATTTGTTAACCCAGTTCAGCATAACAGCCTACTCTGGGGGATACCAATCCAGGAGTGAATCCACTATGATAGTATTAGTTTGAAGCCCTCAATAAACGCCCCGTTTATGACTTCTCACCTAATCACCACCCGTGCTATATTCTACCTAAGTCACACCTAGGTATGAGAACCTCCGCTCACCTCCTCTTGATCACAGCCACTGTGATCGTACACTTCTAGATTCAACAGGTGAAGACACACTTCATAAAACACATACCAATTCCTTACTTAAAAGCTTTGGAATTGTATACACACACTATCTCCTTGCTTAGAAGCTCCAGAGATATTACAACACAAAGACACACAGTTCCTAATCAGTGTATAAATCAACACAAGACTCAGAACACAATTAACAATACTAAAACCCTGAACACATGCTTTGTAAGACTCAAATCTGGTTTCAGTGACTTGAACAATGGTGTCAACATTCTTTAAATAACCTTCACTAGCTCAGGCTAGGTCTTCAATTAGGCTACAATAGCACAACTTGATTAAAGGTTCCTTCAAGGAATAATCTTCAATTAAAATGTTTTGTTTCCTTAACTTGAAGATCTGATTAGCAAACAAAACTTGATCACGAGATCCATTATTAATTATACGTGACAACGCTCCTTATCTCAAACGAACATTTATTGTGGATTCCATATTTAGAATTTAAATCTTTTATCTCTTAATATTGAGGAACTAATAACACATAAATCGCTTACTGAAGATTCTGGAAACACCTGTGTGTTGGCACACAAATTAAAAGGCGTGGATTAAATCTTCAATCAAATCTTTCAAAGATCTTACGCAAAAATATATCATTCGCGAAAACAGAGCGCACTGGATGTGGTATCCAATGTTGAAGCATGAATGTTGTATCCAATGTTGAAGCATTCTATCCAACATCTTGCTTGAATATTTGTTTTAGCAAAATGAGGCCAACATAAAACACCAACAATCTCCCCCTTTGGCAATTTTTGGCTAAAACAACTTAAGATCATTTCAACCAATCTAGAGAGATACATCACCTACCTTTCTTCAAATCAACATAAGCACACAGTCATGAAGTAAAGTAGAACATCTTTAAATGCAGTTTTCAATAGAACTTCTCAGATGAAAATAGCAAATAAGAATAGTTGTATCGCACAAGAATAACAGAGGCATGCAACAGCGGAATAGTGAACACAACTCGCCTCACAGGAAAACGCCAATGGAGTGAAAAATATTTCTCATAAAAAGAATCACCGGGGAAAAATAAATTCCTCTCAGGAATCAAGATGTTCATTTTCAACAGAGCTTCAGGTAACGTGATTCAGCATCGATTAGAACATCTAGCATTGGGCCACTGAAGGCAAACCAAGGCAAACCACAGCACATAATACTACTCTTCACAGATTCAGCAGACAATCAGCAGTACATCAGGCAGACTTACTAACTCTCCCCCTTTTTAGTCACAAAATATGCCAAACAAAAGCTTCATGAACGAAGAGTATCACAGAAATCCATAGTGCAGAGTATCAGAGCATAACAAATCCATATATTAGTATCTAGCAATCCGTAGTCTTGTAATAGCAGAAGCATTACTTCACATACAAAAATGCAGCAGCATTGCTATACATAACATATACTACACTCCACAACAGGAAAGGCAAATGTCTCTACATTAAGCACCACATCATGAAACATCAGATAACTACTCCCCTTCAAGACATGCATAACAGAGTATCAAAACATCACACACCACTCATGCAAAGCACATTCAGAACATATGCAAAGCACATACATCAGATACTATACATCACATACTGCTACCGTGCCTACAGCAGATGTTAGAGCATCTGTCAGCACATCATGCTCACTAAATAATACTCCTCCCCCTCAATATCAGAGATGAGCAAAAATTTAATCAAACATGTTTACTCCCCCTAAAAAAGTGCATATCATAACAAGGTATCCGAGTACCACATGCATATTAGAACTTACTCCCCCTTAATCCTTACAGAGCAAACATAAGTACTACGACACATATCAGATGTTGCAACATCAAATAGCACATCAACATACTGCACACTACTAACTACCAACTACTCCCCCTTTTTTAGACAAAATAGGGTCTTCATAGAAGTAGCAGAAAAACCAGAGACACAGTGCAGAATATCACAGTCCATATGCACACAAGGTGCTTAAATTTAGATCATAGCCCACACATGAAAAATAAATCCAAAAGAAAACATTACACAGAGGCACTGTCTTGGGGAATCATTTCCCTCATCTTCAACCTCAGAGTCTTCTTCCTCATTATAACCACCTGGACCAACACTCAGATTCTCATCAACACCTCCGTCAGTTGCTTCTAATGCAGCTTCTTCAAGCTTCAGAGCATGAATCATTCGCTCAAACTACAACTTCTTTTCATCCAGCTAACTAGAGGTTGTAAAAAACATATCTACTACCTCCATCACAACAAACACATAATCCATTCAAAAAATAGACATTTCCCCTTGTTTGCATAATATGACAAGGGCATAAGAAAACATTGTTCCAATCTCCCATGAACAGTCTTTGGCTGAGGTTCATCCAAGAAGTCAACCTCATCAAGATCAATCATCTCTTGTTCTTCATCTACTATCTTTTCAGACTCAGTATCTTTATCACCAAGAGAGACAACTTTCTCTATACTTTCCTCTGTTTTAGAGTCTTCAATAGCATCAGCAGGAATATCATTCTTTTCTTTGTCCTGCAATTCATCTTCAGTAGCAGCCTCAAAATCACAGCTATCACCAAAAGACTCAGTGATAGTGGTAGCATTTGGATTAGGCTGGACAGAGGATGTTCCAACATCCTGTGCAACATCAAGGGTAGTAATGTTCTCCTTGATAGAAAAAGTAACAAGCTCAACAACAGAATCAGAGATGGACTTATCAGATGGAGCCACATGATCATTCACAACTACAAATGGTTGTACAGTAGCATCAACAGTATTATCAGAGTTTAACATGGTGATCTGATTGGAATAAAATAGTTTTTGATTGAATTGAACTTCAAACAAAGCACAATCAGTGGGACAGTAGGTGAAAGAGAGTTGATTGCATGTTATGACACGGTTATGGCAATTTTGATATGATTGCCCGGAATTAGCGTGCATCACTGGTGGGAGCGAAGTGAAAAATGTGGTTGCACGCTCAAAACTCCTTAACTGCTACAATTCCTTATGCAGGCAAATTCCTAATTTGCCCCTTAGCCTTTCAAACTCAACAACATCCAATGCTTTACTGAATATGCATCCAATAGCAACATGATCAAGCTTCACAATATTTTCTTCAACTAAATCCCTGATAAATGGGACTTTGTTGACACGAGCAAGTTTTGATTTAGGATCAGCAGATTCATTGTTAGAACCTGAAACTTCATCAAATACAATATCATATGACTGTTGAATGGATGATTCATCATCTGCTGTTTTGGTTGATGATGCATCATCAACTACCACATTCATTAATTCCACGGTAACTTTAGTTCTAGAGTTATAAACTCTGCTGTTTGTGGAGTATCCAAGAAAAATGCCTTCTGATGCACAGGAATCAAAGAATTTTGCATTCTGAAATTCTTTTCCACGATCACTTCTTATTCTTACAATAACAACCTCCTTTTCTCTTTGAAGTTGTAAGCATAAGTTTCTAAAAGTTTCAAAGCTGTCTGATTTTTCTCTAAGGAAATCTATCCAAGTGAATCTAGAAAAATCATCTTCCAAAGCAAAAACATACCTTTTACCACCAAGATTTTCAGTCTGCATAGGTGCCATCAGATCTATGTGTAATAGTTCAAGTGCTCTAGATGTAACCGAATGTTGGAGCCTCGGATGTGCCACCATGGTTTGCTTGCCTATTTGGCACTCACCACATATAGTTCCTTCCTCAATCTTGAGCTTTGGATTTCCCTTGATTGTTTCTTCTGCTATGACCTTTTTCAAACCTCTCAGATGTAAGTGACCCATTTTTTGATGCCACAGCTTCACTTTATCCTCTTTGCTTAAGAGACAAGTGGACAAGTGGTTTTCTTCTTCAGAGACCCATAAGTAGCAGTTGTCCTTTGACATCACACCCTTCATCAAGAGTCTTCCTTCTTCATTTGTAACAAGACATTCTGACTTTGTGAAGTTTACTTTCATGCCTTGATCACACAACTGGCTAATGCTGATTAGATTAGTTGTAAGACCTTTCACCAATAGAACATTATCTAGATTTGGCAATCCATTGTTGATTAGATTCCCAATTCCTTTTATCTCTCCCTTAGCTCCATCACCAAAGGTTACATAACTTGTGGCATAGGATTTAAAGTTGGCAAGACATCCTTCCACTCCAGTCATGTGTCTTGAACATCCACTGTCAAAGTACCAATCTTGTCTAGATGATGCTCGTAGTGATGTGTGAGCTATCAGACATACATCATTCTCTTTTTCTTTCCACTCTTTCTTAGTCTTCACATTTTCTGGCTTTGGTGCAGGTGACCGGAAATTCTTTGGGTAACCATACAATTTATAGCAATAAGGCCTTATGTGCCCTTTCCTACCACAATAGTGACATCTCCAGTTCCTTCTTCTAGATTTAGTTCTTGACCAGTTATTCCGATGTGGAGGAGGATGTTGAGGCATCGATCCAGTCTGTGCAGGAGGCTTAGGTTTGGATTTTAACCAAGTGTCAGTTCCCTGGTGTGTGGGAGGATGTGGTGGTAAAAAGCCAGCACTGACAGGAAAAGTCTTCTCAATGGGAGTACTGATTGTAGCTTTGTTGTATCCCATTTGTTGATCAACAATCTCATAGTCAAAGCCAATTGGTTTCTTTCCTGCACTTTGTTTCAATAGCATTGCTTGGAATTTTTCTTCTCCTGATCCATAAACTCTGACTTGTCTTCTAGCATGCTCCAAGTCAACATTTAGTTTTTCAATCTCTTTGTTGAGAGCATCAATTTTTGCAAGATAGTCATTCTTCTCAGCCTGTAGTTGACAATTAACCTTCTTTTGTCTTTCCAATGCCTTACAAACTTCATTACTCCTGATGAACAGATCCTTATAGGTGGCAACCAGTTCTTCATAAGATGTTTCATCACATGATTCAACATCAGACTCACACAGACCTGTCAGCGCATTGACATGTTTTACAGATCCACTTTCAGTTTCCTCCTCTGAGTCATCCTCATCTGACCAAGTGATAGCCAGACTTTTCTTTTGTCTCTTCAGAAAGGTAGGACATTCAGCTTTGATGTGTCCATATCCTTCACATTCTTGACACTGGACCCCTTCTGACTGACTGGTTTTCTCATCACTTCTAGCCCTTCTTTGATCATTGGTCTGTTTGTTGATGTCGAGCTTGATGCTTGGCACATTGAACTTAGACTTTTTGTCCATTCTTTTCACGATTCTGTTGAATTGTCTTCCTAGCAAGACCATTGCTTCTGACAAACTTTCATCACTCTCCAAATCTGATTCTTCATCTTCTCTAGTGTTGGAGGCAAAGGCTAAACTTTTATTTTTCTTTTCTTTTCTTTGATTCATGCCTAACTCATAGGTTTGAAGTGAGCCTATTAGTTCATCCACTTGAATGTTGACCAGATCTTGAGATTCTTCAATTGCTGTCACTTTCATGTCAAACCTCTTAGGTAGAGATCTGAGAATTTTGCTCACAAGCTTTTCATCTGATATGGGTTCTCCCAAGGCATCAAAAGAATTTGCAAATTCTAAAATATTCATGTGAAAATCATGAATAGTCTCTTCTTCCTTCATACTCAGATTTTCAAAGTTTGTGCGAAGCATCTGAGGTTTGGACAACTTTACCTTGTTGGTTCCTTCATGTGCTTTCCTAAGTATCTCCCACGCATGTTTAGCCACAGTGCATCGTTTGACAAGTCTGAACATGTTGATGTCCACCCCATTGAATATGGCATTTAAGGCTTTTGAGTTTCCTAGAGCTAAGTCATCCTCGTCTTTAGAATAGTCTTTTGTAGGCTTGATTTCACTGGTTTTCTTTCCATCCTTATCAATGAGCACTGGGGGTTCCCAGCCATTTTCTATAGCTTTCCATGTTCTGCTATCAATGGATTTAAGAAAAACCATCATCTTAGCTTTCCAGTAGTCATAGTTCTCAGGCCCTATCAGTAGGGGCGGTCTGGAAATTGTTCCTCCTTCCTTGTCCATTTCACCAGAAAGTATTTTCCCTGGAGCTCACCCTAAATCCAGAACAGGGTGCCTGCTCTGATGCCAATTGAAATTCTGGCACACTAGTAACACGATGTTGAACACGATGCTCCAACACTGTATGTTTGATCCGATGATCCAACACTGTGTTCAACACTGAACTAGACGAACAATAAGGAAATATAAAATGCACGAAACAGAATAACACAGTTATTTGTTAACCCAATTTAGCATAACAGCCTACTCTGGGGGATACCAATCCAGGAGTGAATCCACTATGATAGTATTAGTTTGAAGCCCTCAATAAACGCCCCGTTTATGACTTCTCACCTAATCACCACCCGTGCTATATTCTACCTAAGTCACACCTAGGTATGAGAACCTCCGCTCACCTCCTCTTGATCACAGCCACTGTGATCGTACACTTCTAGATTCAACAGGTGAAGACACACTTCATAAAACACATACCAATTCCTTACTTAAAAGCTTTGGAATTGTATACACACACACTATCTCCTTGCTTAGAAGCTCCAGAGATATTACAACACAAAGACACACAGTTCCTAATCAGTGTATAAATCAACACAAGACTCAGAACACAATTAACAATACTAAAACCCTGAACACATGCTTTGTAAGACTCAAATCTGGTTTCAGTGACTTGAACAATGGTGTCAACATTCTTTAAATAACCTTCACTAGCTCAGGCTAGGTCTTCAATTAGGCTACAATAGCACAACTTGATTAAAGGTTCCTTCAAGGAATAATCTTCAATTAAAATGTTTTGTTTCCTTAACTTGAAGATCTGATTAGCAAACAAAACTTGATCACGAGATCCATTATTAATTATACGTGACAACGCTCCTTATCTCAAACGAACATTTATTGTGGATTCCATATTTAGAATTTAAATCTTTTATCTCTTAATATTGAGGAACTAATAACACATAAATCGCTTACTGAAGATTCTGGAAACACCTGTGTGTTGGCACACAAATTAAAAGGCGTGGATTAAATCTTCAATCAAATCTTTCAAAGATCTTACGCAAAAATATATCATTCGCGAAAACAGAGCGCACTGGATGTGGTATCCAATGTTGAAGCATGAATGTTGTATCCAATGTTGAAGCATTCTATCCAACATCTTGCTTGAATATTTGTTTTAGCAAAATGAGGCCAACATAAAACACCAACACGTGTCAAAAAGCGTGTATCCCGAGAGTAAGTTTTGGAAGATTTATCGTCAAATAGTTATTATCCTAAAGGCGAAGTTGAAGTCGCCTCGAAGCACAACGCGCCTCTAGAATGACCACGCCAAAAGTACGAGCCTCGCCTTTTTTTAGGCGTAACAGAAGTTAAAAGGGAAAAAACGCCCAAAAGGAAAAGATTCAAGATTAAGGAGAAAGCAAAACACAGGAACAATAAATTCAGTCCTAGACCAAAAAAGAGATCTTTATTAATTTCGAAAAATAAAGGTACAATGATATAAAGCAAAGTTACAAAGAAAAACTAGTCCTAAAAATCCTATCACTCGGATTCCGAATCCCTCTGCACAGGCTCAGGAAGCGTCATCTTGGATTCCACGGTAATCCGGGATCCATCTTCTTCACCCGACGAAGAAGCACGAGAAGAAAGCTCGGGAGGAACATACGTCTCCAGAAACGAAACGTAATCCCCATCAGCGCTGTCAGAATCAGAGGTGTCAGAGGAAAGAATGATAACCTCCACCTTCTTGACCTCTTTAGACCTTCGGGAGCGAGTGGAGTTAGAGGTAGATACCTCTACCCTTTTCTTCCTTCGCTGAGGTTGAGACTTCTCAGCAGCAGGTATTTTGGCATTGTTCTTTTCCATCGTGATGATTCAAAACAAGTTGATATAAATTTGAGTTTTATCAGGTGATATTTATAGTCAATGTTTAACCTTAACATCGTGATTAACGGTAGTAATAAATGCTTGGACGGTTGTAACCACCAAGTTTTGACTGTCTCGAGAAATGCCACTTTTATGTTTCCAAGAAGTCAAAATTTGACTCATTTTAGTTATTGAAGACTGCAAAGGGAGGCGGTACTAAAAGGAACAAAAGAACAACACATAAGGAAAGGAAATTGCTTAATATTCAAATTTTTTGCAAAGGAAATACAACGGAAGCAAAGAAACAGAATGAAAATAACGAAGGTTCAAAAATACGGAAACAAATTACAAACATAGGAAAAAAGACATAAAAGGGCAAGCAAGTAAAGACTTCATGGCATGGTAGAACTCCCCAATTCACCAGCATCGGCGACGGCGATACGGTGCATTTCCTCCAATGCCCGTTTCACCCTCTTCGCCTTCACCATGTTTTCTTCAATAGGCTTCAAATCTTCTTTCAGCTCGCCCTGCTTGTCCAAAAGGTCCACCAAAGAATGACGTCTGGAAATCAGCTTAGTAACATCATCCCTAATCTCACCCTGAAGAGCCCTCTTCCTCTTCAAGAGTGGCTTCATCTCTTTGTTCAACATCGCCAAACGATCATCCACCCTTCGCTCCTCGTTAAAGCATATACCCAGGATCTCCTCCTGCACATCCATGGTCTCTTTCGTGATCTCTATCTGGATGTCGACAGCTTCGGTAACTTCGACATGGCATTCCTTGACATTCTCCACAGCAATCACAAAGGATGCACTATCCTTCAACTCTTTCTCCAGACGCAGCACACTGTCAAGAAAACGCTTCTCTTCCTTCGTCAACCTCCAGCAATAATCATTAAGCTCTTTGACAAACTCCGAGAACTCACCAAAATCGTCCATTAAGTCCTCCGTACTCAGGGTCAACATACGCCGGAGCCGCTTGATGACGGGGGAAGCAGGGGATTGACCACATTCAAAGGGAGGATTTTTGGGAGACATACTGCAAAAAGAAAACTCTTAAGCAAGCAGGTGAGAATGTGATGAGTTGATCCCAGCATCGAATGCTTCATTTTATAGAAGAAAAATCTCATCGTGGCTGCAGGAAGTGGAGAGACGGTTAATAAACATGGTGTAAATAGAACAACGTGCACTAGAAAATGGGTAAGGACGTGACAAGATTCACCTCGCGCCAAAAATTTTAGAGGGAAATTTGAATCATATTCAAGCACTTCGCTCCTACGGATTTCGTGCTTGGGGGGCTGTGGACTGGGCAAGGGGCTTAGAAGCAAATTCAACAAGCCCAATTAATATGGGAAAGAGTATTAGGCCCAAATCCAGAAGGCCCTCAACGCCCCATTAGGCGACTCAAGACCAAGGCGTGACCAACGACAACATGGCAACGCCCAGAAGTGAATGCCGTATTGTTATAAAATATCTTCTTCTTCCCTGCGACAGCAACTGACTTGGGAAGGAAGAAACCAACCTCCTGAAGGGAAATCGATATATCAGAGGCAGCGGAATTTTAAAAAAAAAAACGATTTCCTTTCCTTGGATCATTACGAACTTAGAATGAATCAGTGATAGAATTGTTACCTCACAAAGTATGGAAATAGTTTCGATCACGAGCAAAGCAAAGTAGCGATGCATCTACTCAGTCCACACGAACAGAATTTCTCCGATGATCGGTGCTAGCCAATTCCACGAGAGAGTCAGAGAGAACGGGGTTTTTAGAGAGCGGCGGCTAGGTTTCACTTTGTAAATTAGGTTAAGCTTACAAAACTTCATCACAAGGGTTCTATTTATAGAACCACTTGTGTGGTCATCAAACCAAGCACTGCACCGTACCTTACGGTGGACCGTATTTCTCTATTTTCATAAATTAAATAATAAGTCATACTTAATTATTTAATTACTAATAAGTCCTACTTATTATTTTATAAATAAGTCTTACTTATTTATTTCTCTCATCTATCTGTTCTTTGTGTGTGACCCTATAGGTTCTCGTAACGTTGGCAATAATATTAAATCACATATTTAATATTATAAACAGTGAGCGGTATCTAGCAACACATCACTGCTACCCAAGTGACGAGAATGTCATGTGATCTGACGAAACCTTTCTATGATAACGATCTTATGTATAATTACCCCTTTGCCCTTATATCTATATTGACCACAAGGCATAGATCGTGTCACCCTTGTATGGTTCAATATTTTATTTCTTGATCCCAGAATATACTAAACAACGAATAAGCTCAATATCTCATATTGACTTAGTTCGGCGTGGCCACGCATTTTATCAGTTATATTCCATCAAGAGACCTACAGATATTGCTCCTGTTATGTAAGAGGGGCAAATTCCATCTAGGTCACTCATGTCCCTCAGCATGATTTGTAGAGTACCCATCAACCGACTTTATAGTCATCCTGTTACGGACAATGTTTGAACGGCAACTAAGTATTCTACTCCACATCTAGGGTCCATAGTGGTTTCAGGTCGAAGGGTGGTATACACCATTATCACTATGAGAATAACTTATGACACTTTTCATAACATACAATGTAGCATTCTCATGGCGGGTCAATCCAATATAAATATTACTCCTAATATTTATATCTATGTGAAGACTTGATATCTCATATCCATGACTCGTGAGATGAAGTCATCGGTCTACTCACATAATAGTCTCTATGTTTTACTGTTATCCCACATCACAGTAAAACTTGACTATGGATACTTTAAGAATAGTGTCATTATGTTTAATGGAGTCTCACTATTAAGTCACACTTAATGTTCCATTAATTAGACTAGCTATTCTAGGGACTTTATTAGTTTGAAACAAACATAATAAAGAAATGCCTTATTATATATATTAAATATATAAATCAAAGTCATCATACAAAAGACGATTCTATCAAAATAGATTGGCTTTTAGGGCTTACTCCAACAATCTCCCACTAGCACTAAAGCCAATCAGATATTAACTCAACATCTATTGGACTAGCGTCATCATCAAGCATCTTCTATGCAAGATTTTCTATTAGTGGATAAGAAACTCTTTCTTATGTTGGTACCCATTACATCTTCCAATTTACACTTTTGATCTTCTATAAAAAAAATCAAGTGTCAAAACTTGTATTTGAATCGTTGGTGTGATCTGGTTTTCCGTTGCTTGCAAGATTAAACCATTACCATCTTTAATGAGGTCAAGGGAATCTGCAATGTAAGGAAAACAATTTTCTGCCTCATCTTATGAGACAAACGATTCAAATCATATATTTGACCTTTGTAATAGATATATCAATCTTCTGAAGCTTGTAAGCTTATAGATTTGACATCCGAGCATAAAGTTTATTCCAGACTACAATCTGGGTATACTGTTCTTCGGTTTTGGATAATCAATATCATTGTAACTCATTTACAATGATCATTTCCAGATCCGATCAAGAAGTCATCCTTAGTGATTTTAAGATATCCATGGATATTCTTGATGGTGATCTAATGACAATCACTAGAAATAATTGGTACATATTGTTTATACTAATAGCATATAGTACATCTGGTCTAGTACATATCATGATATACATGATCAATCCAATTGCCAAAGCATTTGGATACTTCTCATGCATCCCTTTCTCATCCAATGAGGTTGGATATTGTCTTTGAGACAAAAATACATCATGTGGTGTATGCAATAATTTCAATAAAATTAAGCACATGAGGTGTCTGTACACTTCATCAAATTTGTACATAGGCTAAGGTTGATATATGTCAACAATCTATCTCTATAGATCTTGATTCCTAACTTTTAGGAAGTCTCACCTAAGTATTTCATCAAGAAACAATTATCTAATCATGTCTTACATGTGTAGTGTATGAAAATTGTCTTGATGATCAGTACGTCATCCACATACAATACCAGATTAATTTAAATACTCCCACTGACTTTCTTGTGTGCACAAGATTTCCTTTATTAATCTTTGTTTTCATAAAACTTGATCAATAAAATTGATAATTCAACTTTGAGAAATTTGAACAAGTTCACAAATGAATTTTGTAATTTATATACTTTTCTAGCATCCTTTAGATTAACAAAACCCTATCCATATGTCAAATACATATGTAATGTCATTCCAATTAAGGAATAGAACCTCGTTATCTATCCGCCAGAAGTGTTATGGTGAGGCCATGTCCTTCAACTTTTGATAGGACATATTAGACTCATCTAGTTCTTGTGCTACTCGAACCGGCAGTCCAACAACAACCTTGTGGAATTGATTCGTGTTCCAATTTTGAAAGGATATGTGTTTTGTGTTACTTGAATTTACTCAAGTTTTACGTCACTCCCACTGTCTCTTTTAGAAACATATTTCTTCTAAAGAAATATTTCAGTTCATGTAATAAAACAACTTTTATCCTAGAGAGTGTCGTAAAATTAGTATCCCTTAGGTACTTCCACAAATACACACTCATTCAATTCGGGATTAAATTTATCTAATAAACCTTACAATCTCAAACTATCATAAAGTCAAATAAGGTACTCTTACCTCCATATCGAATATGGTGTCTTTATGATTTGATTTATTGGAACTTGTTGTGGGTAAAGAATAACTGTAATTAAAATAATTTTTCAAAAAGAGTCGTAAGAGATATAAATGAACTATCTTATATGTAAACATGTCAAACATGATGTAATATAAATAGTTATTATTATACTTCTTATTTAAGCATTTACCATCACGACATGTTCGTATGGTCTAAATACTTTTCAAAATTTCCTTTACTTCATTCATTCATGAATTCTTTGAACAAATTCAAAGAATCATAGTTTGTGTCAAATACACATATTCACATCTATTAAACTTATTAGCAATGTAAATGAAGTAAGAGAAATGAAACAAGTAGTCCTTTTCTTGTCAATACAAGGTTTAGGCTCAATGCTTCTATTATTAAATGAAACTTAATAACAATTATTTGGTTCCATGTCAAACTCAACTTATACGATCAATGAAACTATTTCATTCTAAACGTAAGTTGACTTTATCTATAGTCAAATTTTTACTTCTTTAAAACAATTTCATATTTCAACAAATATGAAATTTGCATCTAGTATCATATACCTTAGATGTAAAGTACATAATTTAACTTTCTATAACAAGATGTATGAAGAAGTCTTACTTCTTTCTTCCATTTTGACTCTTTCAAAACTATTAGTAGTTTTTCTCGTATTTGAGAACAATTCTCAATATATGTACCAATTCAGAAACTCTTTTCTGAACCTTATGTCCTTCGTAAGGACCTTTAGTAAAATATAAACTATATGCCAAATATATCTAATTATGAAGATAAGAATATTTGTATCATGATTAAAACATATTTAACTAGGTCTTTAATTAAATATGCTCCCACTATTTTACTCAAAACAAATGACCCTCGACATTTGATTCGGAAAATCCCGTTGAAAATTTTCTAGTGAGAATGAGATCCATATTTCACTTTGTTTTAAGTCAGCGTTGGGCTGATTACACAAAACGTAGTTATTTAGGTAGGAAACTGTTTCCAATTGTATCTCATACAACTCTCATATCCTTTCCGTTGGGTGAATAACACTTATTTTAATCCATCATATGGAATAACCCAACATTTGCTTCTAAAGTCATATAATCATATTATATTTTTCTTTAGTTAAGTTAAACCCAATAAATAGCAATCGGATAAACTGGTTATCTCACCGCAACTTATCAATATTGACAATGCACTTTACGTTGGCAAAACCTACATTAATCGATATTGATCTTGAAGGGTGCTATTCTTTGGAAAGCATAAAACTTAATATAGACACATCTTACTAGTATAGAAAATGCACCTTGCGTTGGCAAAACCTACATCTTCAATATTAGTCTTTATGAGTACTTGAAGGATTTTTTAATTAAATTTGATCTCACCGACATGTGTATCTTATACACGCGTTTCACTTTACATGACATTCATGTAAATATGCGTTTAATAATTATATAAAACATACATGGCAAATATAATTAAAACATACATCTCATGCATCACATACATAAAATAAAATAGACTAGGTAGTATGGTTATGACCTCCTAACGCACAAGAATTAAATAAACTATTTTATTACAATTCTTTGACCCTCGAGCAAACTTCTCAAGCTTCTCCATCGGTATCATCATTTGGCGTTGTCTCTTTTGAACTCGAGCAATTACATTATTTAAGTAACTAAATAAATAAATAAATAAAATGCACGACACGCAGGCCGTATTTTAAAATAAACCACGACACGCAGGCCGTATAAATTAACGCACCAAATATCTAAGGTCATAACCATATACCATATATTTAATAAATAAATAAATAAGTAATAATAACATCTTATTATTACTATTATTATTAAATTAATATTACATTGTTATGCCAATAACAACGTATCTTAACAAACTAGCGCCAAAAAAAAAAAAAAATTATTCTTTCTGTTTTATTGGCATAACAAACTAATATTATTTCAAAATAATATCGCATCACATGGATATATATCAAATAAAAGTAAAACTGATTCAAATCTTTTAATCTACAATCAAATCTTTTGATTCATAAAAATAAAATTATGCTAAATTTATGCTAAACTTTTAAATCAAATCTTTAACAATTAATCAAAACACTTTTGAATTAATTTAAATCAGAATCAAACCTTTTGATTCATCATCGCTTTAAAAGTACCAAATCAATTTTATTTGATTCAAATCTTTTAATTCTAAATTAAATATTTTGAATCAAATCTTTAATGATTCTATAATCATCAAATATGGTAATTTAATTAATCAAAACTCCTTTTGAATAAACTTTAAATAATTCAAATAATTAATTTTAAAAACAGAATCAAACATTTTGATTCATAATCGCTTTGAAAAACCCAATTAATTAAATTTGATTCAAATCTTGTAATTCTAAATCAAATATTTTAAATCAAATCTTTGACAATTCTCTAATTATCAAATATGGTAATTTATTTATTCAAAACCCTTTTGAATAATATATATTTGCAAAAAATTGATAATATTATCTTTTAAAACAATTTCAAAAGATATTTCTAAAATTTTGAAACAATTTCAAAATTAAATATATTTGTCAAAATCACTTTGAGTTACCATCTAATTTATGCATCAACATTTGATACGTTTTGCAAACCCTAATTATAATGGCACAACACATGCGCCGTTATGAATCTTAATTGCAATAACATGATCATACCAAATCAAGTACTCTGATTTTTATTCTATATGATGATCGAATATTTTAAAACTTCACCAGATTCGGTTCCGAAGCACTTCACCAGATACGGTTCCGAAGTACTTCACCAGATACGCTTCCGAAGTTTCAAATATCAATTATCAAATAAACAAATATCATCTGACTTAATTATTTTATGATAAAAAACAGTATATCACATATACTATTATTGCTTAAGGTTTAAAGTTGTTGCGATGTCGATTTTAATTCCCTTTATTATTTAATTGATTCAAAAATGTTTAAACAAATTTAAACAAATTGTTTAAACAGAAGCAGTTCTAAACAGAAACATGTTTAAACAGAATTGCAATTAAACAATATAAACAAATCGCGTTTTAAACAATTTAAACAGAATAGCGATTTAAACAGTATTATGTTTAAACGATTTAAACAGAATTGCAATTGCGATTAAACAATTTAAACAGAATCGCGTTTTAAACAATTTAAACAAATCGCGTTTTAAACAATTTTAAACAGAATCGCGATTTAAACAGTTTAAACAGAATCGCAATTTAATCATAAACATGTTTAAACAATTTAAACAGTAAACAAAACAATCCGATTCAAGGTTTCGTAATTGGCTCTGATACCACTGAAGGGAAATCGATATATCAGAGGCAGCGGAATTTAAAAAAAAAAAAATGATTTCCTTTCCTTGGATCATTACGAACTTAGAATGAATCAGTGATAGAATTGTTACCTCACAAAGTATGGAAATAGTTTCGATCACGAGCAAAGCAAAGTAGCGATGCATCTACTCAGTCCACACGAACAGAATTTCTCCGATGATCGGTGCTAGCCAATTCCACGAGAGAGTCAGAGAGAACGGGGTTTTTAGAGAGCGGCGGCTAGGTTTCACTTTGTAAATTAGGTTAAGCTTACAAAACTTCATCACAAGGGTTCTATTTATAGAACCACTTGTGTGGTCATCAAACCAAGCACTGCACCGTACCTTACGGTGGACCGTATTTCTCTATTTTCATAAATTAAATAATAAGTCATACTTAATTATTTAATTACTAATAAGTCCTACTTATTATTTTATAAATAAGTCTTACTTATTTATTTCTCTCATCTATCTGTTCTTTGTGTGTGACCCTATAGGTTCTCGTAACGTTGGCAATAATATTAAATCACATATTTAATATTATAAACAGTGAGCGGTATCTAGCAACACATCACTGCTACCCAAGTGACGAGAATGTCATGTGATCTGACGAAACCTTTCTATGATAACGATCTTATGTATAATTACCCCTTTGCCCTTATATCTATATTGACCACAAGGCATAGATCGTGTCACCCTTGTATGGTTCAATATTTTATTTCTTGATCCCAGAATATACTAAACAACGAATAAGCTCAATATCTCATATTGACTTAGTTCGGCGTGGCCACGCATTTTATCAGTTATATTCCATCAAGAGACCTACAGATATTGCTCCTGTTATGTAAGAGGGGCAAATTCCATCTAGGTCACTCATGTCCCTCAGCATGATTTGTAGAGTACCCATCAACCGACTTTATAGTCATCCTGTTACGGACAATGTTTGAACGGCAACTAAGTATTCTACTCCACATCTAGGGTCCATAGTGGTTTCAGGTCGAAGGGTGGTATACACCATTATCACTATGAGAATAACTTATGACACTTTTCATAACATACAATGTAGCATTCTCATGGCGGGTCAATCCAATATAAATATTACTCCTAATATTTATATCTATGTGAAGACTTGATATCTCATATCCATGACTCGTGAGATGAAGTCATCGGTCTACTCACATAATAGTCTCTATGTTTTACTGTTATCCCACATCACAGTAAAACTTGACTATGGATACTTTAAGAATAGTGTCATTATGTTTAATGGAGTCTCACTATTAAGTCACACTTAATGTTCCATTAATTAGACTAGCTATTCTAGGGACTTTATTAGTTTGAAACAAACATAATAAAGAAATGCCTTATTATATATATTAAATATATAAATCAAAGTCATCATACAAAAGACGATTCTATCAAAATAGATTGGCTTTTAGGGCTTACTCCAACACCTCCCGCAACCGCCATAGCTTGGAGACCAAGGTCTTTACCCCTATTTTCACGCTGTGTCACCGAAGAAGGCGCTGTAGACCGGATTTCTAGGAATCCTTACTTGGAGAAGAAGACTAGAGTCTCTATAAATAGCTCCATGCTTTCATTTGTAAAGGGATCCTTTTTCTGACTGAAAAAACTCCCAGGGTTGTTGGGATTGAACCAAGTGTAATCACACCATTTAATCAATAATACAACCCCCTTTGAGTTTTTACCAGAACAATATTATTTACATATTAATGGAAATAATTATATGGTGTATAAAAAAAAAATTATATGGAACCCTTTAATTTATTAGGGTACTATTTTATAACCTATACCATATGCAATGCTTTACACACACACAGATATATATATATATATATATATATATATATATATATTATAATACAGATTTAGTAAATGAATAAATTATGATATATATTAATTATTTATTTTTATGAGAAAAGCAATTAGAAGGGGAATGCACATACAAATCGACATATAGAACACTTTCAAAATTATTTACATTATTTTCTTTCAAAAATACTAGCGGGACTCGAATTTAAGACCAATAATATTTACTTTAAAATAGTGAGTGACATGAATTTCTAAAACTTTTTTTTTTTTATAATAGTCTCTCTAACACTTTTAATAGAAATAATTGTAAAAGTAATACATTTTTTTTTTGTATTTTTCTTAAATTATTATTTTTTAGTACATTATGCATTAAGTTATTTTTTATATTGATTTTTCAAAAGAAAAGTTTTTTTTATTTTGATTTGTCAAAATAATAAAAGTATTTTTTTAAATATTTTTTTAAGTAATTTTATATATAAAGAAGGGAGAAAAGCATTTACCATAATAGTTTTTTTCTTCTTTTGACGTAATTTACCATAATATATAGATTAGATTTTGAGATAGATACATGCCTAAAAAAAAGATAAGAAACTGTCTAGATACATATTCCCTCTAGTCCTTAATATAAGAGAGTTTGTTTTCTAGATTCATAAAATGTTAAATGTATTTGGTCTATTTTTTAGTCAAAATACATCGATCATTCCATGTATGTAAAAAGTTAACTTTTTTTTATATTAAAGACCGGAGATAGTATTATTTATTTCTCTTATCATACCACTTGCTCTCAATCCCATAAATAAAAGATACAAAATATTAATATTAAATTCTGACCCATAAAAAAAATATTGATATTAAAATATTTTTTTATCCGTTTTTCCTTTTTCTATGAGATTTCCTTATTTTTTTTTATTCCTTTTCTAGTATGATAAACAAAGTTACTTATGTATAAATAAGTACGCTGATATGAAAGACAACCTACAAACATATCTAGAAAAACGCGAAGTTCACTCTCTGTTAGTGTCAGGTTTTTTTCTTTTTCTTTACAGAGGCAAAAACGTTGTCGTTTTCCTCTTTCATTTTCATACAAGCACAAAAAAAAAATTCACTAAATAAAAGATCACATTTTTCAACTTTGTGATTTAAAAAATTTGATCATTTTCTTTTTCTTGTGAAGGTGTTTTGATTCTCATCACTTTGGAGCGAGAAAAATGGCATTTTTGTCATTGAACCAGGAAATGATGGTGCTCGTTCTTCAATTTCTTGATGAAGAGAATTTGAGGGAGACATTGCACAAGTAAAGATCTTTTATTTATTGTTTTAAAAGTTTTTTTGTTTTTTTAGATGCCGAGTAATTAATTTGAATGGTAAATTTAAATTGAAAAAAAATGTGTTTTTATTTTTTGTTTAGGATGGAACAAGAAACGGGTATCTACTTCAATCTGAAATATTTTGAAAAGCAAGTTCTTGCCGGAGAATGGGAAGAGTGTGAGAAGTATCTCGCTAGTTTTACGAATATCAATGATAATGGTTACTCTATGAAAATGATTTATGAAATAAGGAAGCAGAAATATTATGAGGCGTTGGATAGGTAGTATTCTTTATATTTACTAGACGCTTACCTCACATGTCTTATGCACTATTTTATACTACAACGTCAAAAAATCATTTGTATAAGTAGTAAATTTAAAATTAAAACAATAGGTATTATCAAAATAATAGTAACAATAGAAGTTATCTAAATGTGATATACTCCCTCTATCCTGATTTATAAGCAAAATTTTACTTTTGAGATTCATTCAATAATGGATGTATCTAGTCTATAATATAGGTCAAATACATTAGTTTTTCAATGAATCTAAAAAGTTGACTTTTGCTTATAATTAAGGATGGAGGGAGTAGATATTAAATATGTGTTTATACATTTAAAAAACTTATTTATACATCACATTTGAAGTTACTTTGGTATCTTCTTCGTTAACATTGATTAGCAATATCTTTAACTCATTCTTTAAAATAACTCTAGAAATGACAACGTATAATTGACCATGGAAAACAATTGATATTGAAACATAAGTTTTTTTTTTATATATTATAAATTTCATTGAAGGATTCTGAGTTGGATAAACTATTTCATAATCGAATTTGTCATTTATATTAATTTGAAACTTATTAGAGCAACGATAAACCAACTTAACTCATACTCAAAATCGAATATGATAAAAATCATGAGGGCATACCAACCATTAGTAATTTTATTTTATCTAAATTTTTTATACTAACATTAGGAAGTAGTCCTAACAATCGACCAACTCCTTATATACACATAGATTGGACAAAAGATTATTAGCAAAAACAATAACTATTTTGAAAAAATAAATAATAAAATACACAAAATAATAAAATGAACAAAAAAAATTAAAATGAATAATCACCCAAAACAATAATAATAATAATTACTTTTATCAAAAAAAAAATTACAATTAGTACCACACATTAAATGAATGTAATAAAAATAGTCATATTAATGATTGAGGTCAAAATCTTTGATATTATTGAAGAATTGCAGTCTCAAATATTGCTTGAGTCAATGTCACATAGCAAATTTTGCAACATTAAAAACTATTATATCATGGCCCAGATTCCGATTGCAAAAATCTATTTAACTCCTTAATTATATTTTTCATTATTACAATTATTTTTGTTATAATTATAGTTTTCATAATTACTGCTTGTGTCTTACACATTAGATTAGTTATACTCCTTATCCTTGTATTTCAGTACTTGCACTACAACATTTTAAGCTTACCGCAACACCTTAATTTTGGGATGTAAAAAAACAGTTCTCGTAGAGTGTCAGAGGCAGAAAACCATTCGCCAATTGTATTAAAATATTTCTTGGTTTCTATTGTTTTTCTCAATTTTGCTCAGTAATGACAAAACAAGGGCTATTGAAATTCTGGTGAATGATTTGAAAATCTTTTCAACATATGATCAAGCATTGTACAAGCAATTAACAAATCTCATAACCCTTGACAATCTTAGGTAAATCTTTGCTTTTAATTTTTTTTTGGGTATAATGTTTTTGACTATGGATTGAAGAGATAGAGATATTAAAATTTCACTGCATTTTAAATATGGATTTGGTTTAAATGCAGGGAGAATATATATCTGTCAAAATATCAAGATGTGAGAACAGCTAGAATCCTACTGATGACTGAGCTTAAGAGGTTGATTAACGTTAATAACAGACTCAATAATAAGCTTAAGCTTCCAAAATTGAGTGAGTCGCGGCTGCGACACCTAATAAATCATGGGTAAATAATGTAGTTAATATTTTTTCAGTTAATGACATGTTATATAATTTTTAGCTTCGTTAATCATATTTTCCTTGACTAAATTTTTTCAATGTTCTCTATCCAGATTGAATTGGCAGCATGTGTTATGTAAAAATCCGCAGCAAAGTCCAGACATTGCAACGATTTTAACTGATCATACTTGTGATCAGCCAAATGCTGCAAATCATCAATCTCTTGAAGTTGCGGTATGGAAGTTTTCGATTTATTTCATGTCCATTGATAAAATCGTTATTTTCTATTCTTTATATATATTGTATTGTTGCATTTCCTCTTATTATTACTTAATTTTGTGCAGCCATTTCTATCAGCCCCTGTAGCTCCTAAGGCTAATGCTCTACCGGCATGGATGGTGAATGGAAATCCTTCCTCATCTTCTCGACCACTTTCTGCGCTGACAGCTTCCACATTGCCTGGTCCTTCAAATCTAGGTATATATCTCGATCAGTTTTTCTCCCATAAAAGTTTAATGAAAATACATTACCGATCTAATTTATTTTTACACCGGCATCCAATAAGAATTCCTGATATTGCCACATAAACATACTTTGTAACTTAAAAAAAACTGTAAAATATTGGATTCTCATTAGATGTCAGTGTAAAACTAGTTTACACCGATAGGCATATGCCCCTTTTCTCGACGAAATCTATAGAGAAGTAGTCAATGCTATTTTTCAAACTCATGCATTATTCAATTTTTTGCAGCCAATATTCCGAGGCATACAATAAGAACACCGATTACTCATTCACCGATCAGTGATCAAGAAATAAGACGGCTTCTGTTACCTCAAACTTTTGAAGAGGTACTTGCAAAATAGTTTGTGATGTATTCTATCTTTTCTGTTTATTTTATAATTTTCTAGCAAGTTTTATTAGCATTGCCATATTGGCAACTCTTTACAGGCTGCACCTGCCGCACGTACCGTTACACCTCAACAAGAGCCTCAGCTGTTTCACGAACTTCCTCGAGTTATTGTGTCGAATGTCTGTCAGCAATCAGCTGTGACAAGCATGGAGTTTCATCCTTCCATCCATACTATACTAGCTGGTATGTTAAATAATGCAACATGTTTTGTATTAAACAGAAACCAAGTATATTTACTGACCTAGAAAATTCATTGAAATTGAAACAGTTGGAAATGCAAATGGTGAAATTTCACTTTGGGATCTAAGGTTGAGACAGAGGCTGATGTTAAAGTCTTTCGAAATATGGAATATTTCTAATTGTTCGGCTGAATTTCAGGTTTTTATTCAATCATTCAACTGCATAATTGCATATGTCTGTCCAAATAATACTCTTTTATGTTATGCTGAAGTTTAGTAACATCATTATCATTTGTACAGGCTCAGGCTGCGGATTTGAAAGAATCGCCGATATCTGTCACTCGTGTAACATGGAGCCCACATGCTAGATTTTTTGGTATATGTTATAATTCATTTTTTTTTCTTTGTACTTTGGTTTTAACCACAAGTATCCGGCCCATTGGACCACCTAATCTAGTTCGAGAGAGTCGGTTCTGACATCAAGTGGTTCCAGCCCTCTACAGATCACAATTGCAGGGGTTTACGTTATATTTCTCTTCTTTTCAGGGGTTGCTTTTTCAAAGCATTTGATTCAGTTGTATACCTCCTATCATGTTTCTAAGAGCCTACAAAAGTATTTGGAGGTATGTTCATATCAAATTTTGTTATGAATCTAATACAATTTACTTTTTTGGAATTCCTGATTGATAATGTGTATGTTCATTATTACAGATTGAGGCTCATGATGGTAGAGTTAATGATATTGGATTTTCGTTTTCGAAAAATCAGTTATGCATTGTAACTTGTGGAGATGATAAGTTAATAAAGGTGACACGGAAGTTTCTTAGTCTATAATTGATTGTAACTATTTGAATTTATATTTAATTATTACATTTTTAAGAGCCATATATACAGGTATGGGATTTGAAGGGTCATAAGATCTTTACCTTTGAAGGTCATGCAGCACCAGTTTATTCGGTTCTTCCTCACTCGAAGGAAAATCTCCAGGTTAAATTCTCCTATCAAGCTCTCTTCACAATATTGTAGAATTTTTTTATTTGATTTTGAGTATCCTTCTTGATTAATTTTGAATTTTGTAATCATTACAACATGATAAACCATTATGATGGACCAGGATTGTCTGTTGTAACTGCCACACGCAGTTTCACACGGTAGTCAATCTTGCCGATTAAAGAGTGATCAGATGACTATGATTTATTCAATACAGTTTCACACAGTTTTGATTTTAACCGAGACGTTCTACAGCAATTACTGCATTAATGCAGTAACTTTGTATAATTTGTTTCCAGTATTATCTTGGTTTTCATTTGTCAATATACATGACCATCGAATACAGTGTAGTGAATGCTTGACATAGTTATTATGATGGCATCATATTCTTGCAGTATTTATTTTCAACTTCGGTTGATGGGAAAATCATGGCATGGGTCTTTGATAACAAGAACTTTCGGGTTGAATATGACACTCCTGGAAATTGTTGCACCGCAATGCTCTATAGTGCTGATGGAACTAGGTAAGAAAATGAGGAATAATCAAGATTATACTTTTCGTTTTTTGTTTAACTCGTTGTAAATTCTTATGTGAGTTGTAATTGCATTTGGATATTTAGATTGTTTTCTTGCGGAACAAATAAAGAAGGAGATTGGTTTCTAGTGGAGTGGAATGATAGCGAGGGATCAATAAAAAGAACATATTCTGGATTTAAGAAAAGCTTTGCGGGTAATGTGCAATTCGACACCACAAAGAATCGGATTTTGGCTGTTGGTGTAGACAACCAAATTAAGATTTGGGATATGGATAATATTAATCTTCTGACAAGTACAGATGCTGGTGGAGGTCTTTCGGTGAGTATATATTACTGTTAATTGTAACTAGCCTATACTTTTTCGATGACTTCCTTCTCATGCGTTGCATGAGTTCTCAATATTACTTTCATTGGTTTGAAAACTATTTGACATGGTTGATGCCTTGTATCAGAGTCTACCTCTCGTGAAGTTCAATAATGAAGGAAATCTGCTTGCGGTTACTACAGAAGGTGGTTTCAAAATCCTTTCTAGTGCTGATGGTTTCAAAAGCCTAAATGATGCAAAGGTTTGTTTCTTCTTTGATTCACCATCTTCACCAATAAAGTAGAACATGTTGAATATATTAGCATGAATCTAACATACAATTTATGAATTTTGTTATTTATCTATTCTAGAGGGAAGCAGATATTGCTATAGCTAGAAGCATTGAGAACAGAAGAAATTTGAATGAAATTTCTAAACCTTGGAAGGTGAACGAAATCGTTCATCATGCTCAGTGTCGAAGAGTTACTATGCCGGAGAGTATAGGTCCCAGTAACAATGTATTCCCTCTGCAACCTTAGCTTTCCTTTAATACTAATATATTTCTGTTTTTAGTTTCAATAATTTCATGATCATAAATTTTTTATCTTTTACCAAGGTTTGTCTTCTATACACAAAACCTGGAACTGGTCTTCTAGCTCTTGGTTCAAAAGGGGTTCTGAAGATGTGGAAATGGAGCGTTACTCCATCCAATCATACTGGAAAGGTGATTCTATACAACATACGCGGCGCATAAATGCATTTTTTTATGACAATTTTTGTTACATATGTATGCATGATGTACTTTGTTATGTCTAAAACAGCACTGAGTTTTGTTGTGTTGGTTTAAATTAAAGGCGACGACAAGTGTTAACCCTGAACATTCGACACCGACTAAGGGCATTTTTATGACTAATGATGTCCCGAACAATAAGGACGCCATTCCCTGCTTGGACATTTCAAATAATGGTACCTATGGCTTAGCTGCATGTGGAGGAATTGTTTCATTGTTCAAAATGGTGTCATCATATAAAGTGAGCTAACTAGCAATTTTTATGAAAATATATTATGTTACATATCTTAGTATTTGTGAGTTTGTGACAAATTATTGTTGAATTTCAGGTATTGCATCAGTTTATGAGTCCTCCACCGGCTGCAACGTGCATTGCTTTCATCCCTCAAGACAATAACATTGCTGCGATCGGAAGGGAAGATTCTGTGATTCATATTTTCAGTATTAGGCACGGCGAGGTAATTAATTTAGAAATTAAGGAGATTTAAAGTATAAGTTTAGACAATTTCAAGGATCATATATTGATTTGAGCCTTTTTTCCTTTTAGCTTATAGCGGAATTGAAGGGTCACCAAAAGTACATTACTAGTATAGCTTTTTCGCTTCGACAGAATATAATGGTTTCTGCAGGCGCTGATGCTCAGGTATGTTTAACCATTGACTTCTGTAAGAATATTAGTCAGTTTTGTCAAATAGCAGTGCTATACCATAACAGGTTTTAATGTATCCGCTATGAAAACTGGAACGCTGTCTTAGCAGATTTTGATTATGATCGAAGTTCAATCTATTTCCTATTTATTTTTTTATAGATTACAATTTTGAATTATAGTTTGATCATTAAAAATAATATGTGCCTGATGTTTTTGTGTGTATTTTTGTAGCTCATCTCTTGGAACATGAACACGTGGACTATGAATAAATCAGCATCAATCCAAATGCGAACTGGTGAAAATGCGGCTCTAAGTGAGACTAAAGTTCAATTTCACAGTAATCAAGAGCTGTTGCTGGCATGCCATGAGACTCAGCTAGTAATATATGATGCTTCAAGAATGAAACCAATCATTCATGTATGCATCTATTCTTGCACATTCTCCGTACCAACCCACTAGCGCTAGAAATTAATTAATAGTACTTTTCTCTTAAATAGAAATTTATTTATGGAAGATTCAGCTATATTTTGTGTTCCTAATGAGTGAATTACTGACATACTTATGTTTGTATTTAACAGTGGCTGCCACAAGATGATGATGGGTTGTCAGCTTGTGCCATATCGTCTGCCACCTACTCGTCAAATTTCAAACAAATTTATGCAACATTTAGTGATGGAAACATCGGAGTATTTGATGCTGGCAGCCTCATACTAAGATGCCGTATTGCTCCATCTGCATACCTATATCAGACCCCATCAACCAGGTTTTTGAACAATTTCATATGCTTAAACTTATTTAGTTTCCTTATATTAAGATAACTATTTGTATGAATATGTTTTCCTTGAATCGATTCATACCGACATTGTAGAGATTTTTATACCATCAGTCAATCATTACTGTTAAATCTTTAAAAAAATTGACTTTCGTTGTATCTAATTTAAAAGTCATACATATTATGGTTTGTGATTGATTGACGGTATAAAAAGTCTTACACTGACAGTGTATCAAAATTATTCTATGTTTGTTTATTGTTACTAAGTGTTGCATTTTTTGTCACATGCTTTGAATTTTGTTAAATGATATTTTCCTATTTTCTGCAGAATATTAATCCTTAAATTTTTATTTATTTTTTGTAGCGGAAATGTGTACCCTCTTGTTGTAACAGCAAATCCAGATGAGCCCAGTCAATTTGCAATTGCACTTTCAGATGGGACAATTAATGTTATTGAGCCTAAAGAGTGTGAAACTTGGTGGTGAAGTAAAGTGGTTGTTGCTGAACTTGGTGGTGAAGTAAATCACTGCCATCCATTTTCATAATTTTAGTTTATTTCAATTATTGAGTTATTGATCAATTGTGAAACTTTCATAATTTTATGTTTGGTTGAATAGTCGTTGAGATATATGTTTTGGTTAAGTTACCTTGTGCTTATGGTTTATAAAAATCAAAACTTCATTATTACCTACTTAACACATAAAGGAATCATTGCTCAAATGGAACTAAAATAAATTAAATGTTCATTATCAAACTGCAAAGAAAGGGACGGAGGAAGAATGGAAAACAAACCTGAACGTCTAAACTGCGGAGGGTGTGTCAGCGGGAACCTGAGTAGTAAAAGAGAAGCCTAGTTGTCAGCTACATAACGAGAGATAACCAAAACAAACCTATTAAGCTTCGTTGATGGGAACAATGAAGGGGATTTAGGGATTGGAATGATGATTTGGAGAGTGATTTGTCGTTGATTGGAGAGATTTGGAAAATAATTTTGAGGTTTTTTTTTTGTTTATAACAAAAAGTGAAGAGCTATATTCACAAAAACAGCTTTGCTATAGTGCTATATACAGCGAAAAAAAATTCCCGAATTTTTCACAAAGGGTGTGGCATCCATTTCTTCCTTTTATGTTAGTGCCTGCCATCTTGTTTTGTCTTGCCGCCTAACCTATTGAAGACCATTTCACTTTCCAAGCTACTCAAACTTGTGAATTAATCTCCTTCGAGTATCTCGATCTTCCATTCATGCCCATCAATACAACAACAATGTTTTAGCTTCTAATGCCTCGTTAACTGCTCAGGACTTAACCAACCTTGAATGTCCATGTCTTACAGCAACACAATGCAGGGATAACATGGATAGTCAGCCTACAACTACATCTTCAAGAGCCATAAGAGTAGGCTTCAATGCTTCATGCCTCTTTGAAGCATTTCATCAAACAACTCATCTGTTTGATGCAGTTGAGTGCAAAACTTGAAACAAGTGAACATCAATGTTCAGTCATTGTAAAATATTAGGGTTTTCGCGAGATATAGCATTTTCCTTCACCAAAATATTTCACTTGGCAAAAGCTTGGACAGTTGCCAAAACTGTCTCATACACAGTTGCAATATTTTGAAAAAGAGACATTGTGACGGTTTTTGACTTAATGGCCCCAAAGTGCTTATTTTCTTGTAGTGATTACCAAATCTTTCAATCACTAAATTCTAATTGAAATGGAAGTATTTTTGATGGATTGAAATGGAATTCCTTATTAGCTATACGTGTTTATGAAGAACTTAGATGATAGCATTGAATAAGTTAAAAGTTTATCCAAATCAATATCAAGCAAAGTTAGAAGAAACATTAGAGACATTAGAAACATTAGATTCAAGGATGGTGGTGGTATTCTGGAGGTAGTATATATTATAAACTATATTGTTGGAGGATAGTATTTTTTAAGCTGAATATTCATATATTTTTTCTTATTTCAAATGCATCTCATACACATGAATATATATAGCATGAGTAGTGATGGTTATAACTATCAAAGAGTCACCACTACTAGGTGTTTAATCAATGATTAAACACTCTACTAAGCACTAAGTTCTTCCACTAATAACATTGACAATTTACTAATGTAACTGTTCACTTACACTAGATAATTTCCACTACCTTATCATATTCCACTAACATAAAATCAGCACATTAACTAACATACTCCCCCTTAATGTGCTGCTCTTTAACTCCCATTGCTTCTCTAAGTTGCTGAAATCTTCCTCTTGGTAGTGCTTTAGTAAAAATGTCTGCAAGCTGCTCTTGTGAACTGCAGAAAATCAACTGCACATCTCCTTCTTCAATCACACTTCGAATGAAGTGATGCTTTATGTTAATGTGTCTGGTCCGGCTATGAAAAACAGGATTCTTTGCCATGACAATAGCTGATTTGTTGTCACAATGAAGCTGGAGACTTCCCTCTTGCTTCTCTCCAATATCTTCCAATATTCTTCTCAACCAAAGTGATTGTTGTGTAGCTAAACCAGCTGCTAAATACTCAGCTTCAGCTGAAGATTGCGCCACAGTATCTTGCTTCTTTGAATACATAACCTGAAGTGCTCTTCATATCATCAACACTTCCAGCCCAATCACTATCACAGTAGCCTTTAGCTTCAAATTTAGAATTCTTCTCAAATCTGATTCCATACTCCATGGTTCTCATGACATACCTTAGAACTCTTTTTGCTGCACCAAGATGTAAATGACTTGGTTTGCTCATGAATCTTGAGAGTAAACTAGCAGCAAACATTAAATCGGGCCTTGAAGCTGTAAGATAAAACAAGCTTCCAACCAAACTTCTATACATGCTTGCATCTATTAATCTTCCACCATCTTCCTTCTTTAATTTTTCATTCACCACTAAAGGAATATCAACAGGTTTGCAGCCATACATGCCAAACTTTTTCAAAATATTTTCAGCATACCTCTTTTGACAAATAAAAACTCCATACTCATCTTGGTAAACCTCAATGCCAAGAAAATGATGCAGCAAGCCAAGATCACTCATCTCATATTTCTTCATCATCTCTATTTTAAAATTTTCAACCATTTTCTTGTTTTTTTTTAACAAGCCAAAATGAGATATATATAAACAAAAAGTCTTCTTAGCACAAGACGTGCCAAGAACGACCAGATAAAGTTACACTAGAGTCAAAGAAATACAATAACCAAAAGAAACTATACAAGGCCCAGACAAAGCATAGGACTAGACCACCAACTATGGCAGTTCAAAGCTAAAGTACTACTCGTCGCTTTCAACCACCTGTAGGAAAAAATCTTGATCTTATCCAACATATGGAGCTTGTTACAACCCATAGAGAGCTTTCTTGTTGTTACCCGTATACACCAAATCATCAACATAAAGGGCAACAAGAAGGATATCATCTTTACCTTGATGTTTCACATACAAGGTAGGTTCACTTTGACTTCTTTGAAATCCTTGTTGAATGAAGTAGCTGTCAATTTCACTATACCACGCTCTAGGGGCTTGTTACAACCCATAGAGAGCTTTCTTCAACCTGTAAACTTTTTCCTCTTGGCCTTTAGACACAAAGCCTTGAGGTTGCTGCACATAAACCTCTTCCTTTAATTCTCCATTCAAGAAAGCTGACTTCACATCAAGTTGGTACAAATTCCAACCTTTTTGAGCTGTTAACGCAATGATTGTTCTCACAGTGTCCAATCGTGCAACCGGAGCAAAAGTCTCACTATAATCAATTCCAGGTTGTTGTGCATAGCCTTTGACTACTAATCTAGCCTTGGTTCTTTGGATTGAACCATCAGGATTATGTTTCAATTTGTACACCCACTTTACTCCAATAGCTTCTTTGTCATTTGGCTTTTCAACTAGCTGCCATATTTTGTTCTTCTCAATTGCATCTATTTCTTCTTGCATCGCATTCCTCCAAACATCTTCTTTGATTGCTTCATCAAAATTTTCTTGTTCCACAACACAATAGTTGCACCTTGCATAAATATCACTCAAGTCTTTCAATTTTATTGGAGTTGAGCTCGGAGATGATGAACTTGAAATTGGTGAACTTGGAGATGATGAAGAACTTGGTGTACATGGGGCTGGTTGCTCATTTTCAGCAGCTGAATTTTGTTGTAATAAAATTGCAGGGACTGTTTTCTCCTCCGTTTTGTCTTCTTCCCAATTCCAAGAAGCATTCTCATTAAATACAACATCCCGGCTAATGATCACTTTGTTTGTCTTCATGTTATAAAGTCTATAGCCTTTTGACATGGAAGTATAGCCAATAAAGACACATTTTTCACTTGTTTCTTCCAGCTTTGTCCTCTTTTGTTTAGGAATTTGAGCATAGCAAACACACCCAAAAACTTTAAGGTGGTTCACTGAAGGTGTTCTTCCACTCCAAGCTTCAAATGGAGTCTTATTCCATACAGCCTTTGTTGGACATCTATTCAGCAAATACACAGCAGTATTAACAGCCTCGGGCCAAAAGGTTTTAGGTAAACCTTTCTCAAACAGCATAGACTTCGCCATCTCCTTCACGGTTTGATTCTTTCTTTCAGATACACCATTTTGCTAAGGTGTATAGCCAACAGTGAGCTGTCTTTCAACACTTTCATCTTCACAAAATTTGTGAAATTCAATTGAGGTGTACTCCTTCCCCCTGTCACTTCTCAACACTTTTATAAACCTACCACTTTGTTTCTCAACAAAAGCTTTAAACTTCTTAAAAATTCCAAAAACTTCAGATTTTTGTCTCATAAAATATACCCATGTCATGCGGGTAAAATCATCAATAAACAAGATAAAGTACCTATTTTTGGCATAGGACAAAGTATTCATAGGGCCACACACATATGTGTGTACAAATTCCAACACTTGTTTAGCTCTCCATGCTCCTCCCTTTGGAAATGGTTGGCGGTGGTGTTTGCCAAGCATACATCTTTCACACACACCAGATTTTTCTTCAATTATTGGCAGCCCATACACCATCTTCTTTTGATAAAGCAACTTGAGACTATTGTAGTTCAAGTGCCCAAGTCTTTTGTGCCACAAACACGAGTCATTATCTTCTCTAGCCATCATGCTGATATTTTTCTGATAATTAAGAGAAAGTGGAAAACTTCTATTGCTGGTCATTTTTACAACAGCAACATTTCTTCTCTTTGAATCAAAAATTCTGCACTCGAGATTCTCAAAATTTAGAGAATAGCCATGTTGCAAAAGTTGTCCGATGCTTAACAAGTTCTCGTCTAACTTCGGCACATAAAGAGTGTCATGAATAACTTTGTTTCCTTGCTTTGTTGTAACTCCAATGCTTCCTTTGCCTTTTACTTCAACATGTTCTCCATTGCCCAATTTAACTTTTGAGCCAAATGAAGAATCAATGTTGATAAAAGCTTCTTTCTTTCCGGTCATATGATTGCTACAACCGCTGTCCAAATACCACACATTTTTATCTTCTTGAAATGCTTTTTGACAAGCAAAGAATAAATTACCTTCATCATTTTCTCCTTCTGCAAATGAAGCATGCTGCTGATTGCCAAAACGACAATCTTTTTGAATGTGCCCGAATCTCTTGCAATTGTAACATTGTGATTTGCCCTTGTTCCAACAATCCTTCTCTGCATGAGTGTTACTTTTACAAATGTTGCACCATTTATTTGATGCTCCTTCATGCCATCTTCCATCATTCGCGCCTCTTCCTCTACCTCGTGAGTTTCTGCCTATACCTCGACCTCTTCCAAATCTGCCACCTCTAGAAGACTCACCTCTATTTTGTGTTGGAGGCTTATTTTCACCATTGTTGGGCTGAATGTTGAGTTTAGATTGAAAGGCACTCTCAACGGATTTTTCAGAACGTCGTAACAACCTTTGCTCATAAGATCTCAAACACCCCATCAACCCTTGAACTGACATAGTTGATAGGTCCTTAGTTTCTTCTATAACAGCCACCATAGGATCAAATTTTTCTGTCAAACTAATCAGAATTTTATCAACAATTTTGCGATCATCTATTGTTTCTCCATGTGACTTCATTTGATTCACCAATTCAGAGAGTTTGTTGAAGTATTCATTCAAACTCTCATGCTCCTTCATTCTTTCATTTTCATAGTCTCTCTTAAGAGATTGAAGTTTCACAATTCTCACCTTTGAGTCTCCTTCAAACTCTTGTTGTAGAATAGTCCATGCTTCCTTTGATGTTTTTGCTCTCATAATCCTTGGGAAAATGGATAGAGAGACTCCTCTTTGAATCATCCCGAGAACACCAGCATCTGTGATCTTCTTCTTCTTTAATTCTTCAAGTCGGGTGCTTGATTCTTCATCCTTTTCATTTGCTTTAGGTGCTGGTTCTTCATATCCGTTTTGGACGAACTCCAAAACATCCAAAGAGGTGAATAGAGTCTCCATTTTAACAGCCGAAAAATCATAATTCTCTCCTTCAAACAAAGGAACTTTAACATTACTATAAACTGCGGAAGGGTTGGTTGTGGAAGCCATATTTTTTGTTGTTTTTGCTGCAGCTGCAAGGATCTGCAGCTCTGATACCACTCTGTTGGTGGTATTCTAGAGGTGCTATATATTATAAACTATATTGTTGCATAATTTAGAGTAGGATAGTATTTTTTGAGCTGAATATTCATATATTTTTTCTTATTTCAAATGCATCTCATACACATGAATATATATAGCATGAGTAGTGATGATTATAACTATCAAAGAGTCACCACTACTAGGTGCTTAATCAATGATTAAACACTCTACTAAACACTAAGTTCTTCCACTAATAACATTGACAATTTACTAATGTAACTCTTCACTTACACTAGATAATTTCCACTACCTTATCATATTCCACTAACATAAAATCATCACATTAACTAACAAAGGAAGAAGCTAAGGTGATAGAGAATTGTCAACATAGAGTTGAGAATGAAAGTCCTGTTTTCAATCCATCAAATACCAAAATTACCCTCATCTTAGGAACAATGTTTACAAGATTCCAAGACATTTTGTTGGTACTTGCAGACTGAAAGGGCATAAAGATAAGGCAGCTGCTAAAGCCAAGTATACCTCCCCATTTTTTGAAATCAAATCAAGTAGTATGAACACAAGTAAATTTACTTAGTTGCTTAAAAAAAAAAAAGTAAATTTACTTAGCATACCGAGTTTTAAAATAGAGGGTAAATGATCATTTACCTCCTGCAAAATAAGCAAATTTCCGTTTACCCCCTGCGTAGATTTTTTTTCTATTTACCCCTGCAAAAAATAGATTCCCTCATTTTGCCCCTTGAGTGTACAGCAGCACAAGTGACTGTGCAAAATTGCTGACGTGACTTATACACGTGGAAAAAATTATATATATTTATTTTTTAAATTCCACGTCACATAATATTTTTTTCAAAAAAAAAAATTAAATTTTTTTCATACAAAATTAAAAAAACGATTTTTTTTCCAAAATTAAAAAAATCCTACAAATAAATTTTTTTCCTACAAATAATTTTTTTCCGTACAATTTTTTTTTCCTAAAATAAAAAAACTAATTTTCTTATTTTGCTCCCAAAATAAAGTTTATTTCCAAAATAAAGATTTATTTTCAAATCTTTTTGAATTAAAAAAAACATAATCTTCGCAGGAATCGTTTGCTTCCACCATCGTGATCGTATTCGTCGTCGTCTTCTTCAATCGTCGAAATTATCTTCTACTTCGTTATTCTCTTCTATTTCTTTCTATTTTTCTAATTCAAGGAAAAATAGTTTTGATAGAAGAGGAAAACACGAATAAAACTTCTTTTTCTATTTTTTTTTAATTCAAAGAGATTAACAAAAAAATAAAGTTTTGTTTTTAAAAAATAAAGATTATGTTTTTTTAATTCAAAAAGAATTGAAAATAAATCTTTAAATTTTTTATTTCGGAAATAAAATTTATTTCGGAGTAAATTTTATTTTGGGAGCAAAATAAGAAAAATCATTTTTTTATTTTGGGAGGAATTTTTTTTGTTGGAAATTCTTTTAAATTCGTTTAAAAGAAGAAAAAAAAATTGTAGGAAAAAATTTATTTGTTGGAAATTTTTAAAAAAAAAAATTGGGAAAAAATTGGTTTTTTTTTATTTTGTAGGAAAAAATTATTTTTTATTTTTTAAAAAAAATATTATCTTACGTGGAATTTAAAAAATAAATATAAATTATTTTTTCCATGTGTACAACCCACGTCAGCAGATTTGCACAGTCACATATCCTACTGTACACCCAGGGGCAAAATGAGGGAATCTATATTTTGCAGGGTGTAAATAGAAAAAATCTACATAGGAGGGTAAACGAAAATTTGCTTATTTTACAGGGGGTAAATGATCATTTACCCTAAAATAAATTAAAAAAACAAGTAAATTTACTTGTTTTTCATCTTAAAAATTTAGCTTAAAAATCATGTTTATCTTTATTTATACTATCGAAAAAGCATAAATTTCGGTATCAAAATGTTAAGTCTTTAACTCTTAGTTGATCAACATTGTTGTTTCGACCATCTTTAACTTTTGTTTATATCTCTAAGAAGAGTAGAAGCAAAGAAAAAAAGTTTATTTTGGGACACTTGTCTGGTAAGTGTTGTATAAGTATCTCTTACAGGTGTCAGATACTGATCCAATGAGTGTCGGAGTTAAGGAAAAAATAAATTGTTTTAGACACTTGTCTGAGTTGTCCGACACGTGCCGAACACTGCGACACGCCTAATTATAGAGGTGTTCGTGTTTCACAGGAAGGTATAGATTAAACTTTAAAAAAATTGGACCAAACATGTCGGTTCAATAGCGAAACGACAAGTTTTCTGGTTTGGTCCAGTTCATTTGCAGTTGGTTCACGATAAATGTCTTTGGCATCCTCTTCTAAGAGAAACCCTTGACACTACTCTTGAGTAGTCAAAACGGCTCTTTTCTGCAAACACTCAGCCTCCACATCGCCGCCTGTTTTCCTCTCCCACTTTGCCGCACAACATCGCTGATTTAAGTTCGCTGTTGTATCAGTATGGTTGGGATTGCTTTAGGTTGGTTCTATTTGTGATGATTTCTCTATCTGCATTACCCATTGGGTTGATCTACACTTTTTTTTAGGTTATACTGGATCTGTATCTACGTCCCTCCATTTTTTATTTCTCTTGTAATTACTTTTTTTTCTTTTCATTATATATATTATCATGAGAATATGATAGACGATGAAGGTCTTTGGCAGTGCTCTCGCTGGTATTCTTAAATCACTATTTTCTAGCCACTAAGCTATTTAATAAAAAAAAATTATTCCATCGGGTCATTTTTATAAGAAACAACTTATTTTTAGTTTTATTGAAGATTTGATGTATTTGGTTGATAATATAGACTAAATACATTAATTATTTAATGAACTTAAAACTCAAATGTTTCTTATAAAAAAGAACGAAAGAGGTGTAATATATAAAATTAATTAGAAGAATACTCATTAATATAAATTGAAATATTTAATTTCTGGAAAAAAAATGAAATTCTTATTAGTAAAAATATTTAATTACAAATAACTCTATTAAATAAATACAGGGATAATATATTGAATTTTTTTTCACCATCAGTATTCGGTTCACTTCTAATCCGATTCGATGATTAGTTCTGACATCACGTGATTCAAACCCCCTCCCGACGCTTGTGGGGGATTGAACTGTGATCCTCCTTACCAAGTTCAATGTCAACCATCACTAGACCAACTACGATCGGTAATATATCAAACGTTTAATTTATTAGGATTAGGATACTACTTTATAACCTACCATATTTTTTTATAATATATTTAATGCTTTCATATTGATATTATAATACAGGGATAATATATTTAAGGCTTGCATATTATAGTTCAAGGTAGAGAAGATGTTAATACATATAAAACCATACAAAATTATTTACATTATCTTTTTTCAAAATACTAGCGGGCTTGGATTGGGTACCTTTCGTATTTACCTTAAAATAGTGAGAGTAGCATGATTTTCTAACACTTTTTTTATAATAGTGTTTCTAACACTTTTAATATAAATAATTGTAAAAATAATACATTTTTTTTTTATATTTTTAGCTAAAATTATTATGTTTTAGTACCTTATTCATTAACTTATTTTTTATTATGATTTGTCAAAAGAAAAAGTTAGTTTTTTATATTGATTTGTCAAAAGAATAAAAGTAATTTTTTATTTTGATATGTTTTTTAAGTAATTTTATATATAAAGAAGGGAAAAAAGCATTTACCATAAAATATATTTTTTCTTTTTCTTTTGACATAATTTACCATAATAGATTAGATATTTTGAGATAGATACAAGCCTCAAAAAAAGAAAATAAATTATCTAGATACATAATATTAATTTCTTTCAAAAATAAAAGTTGCATAATAATATTAATATTAAATTCCCATAAAAAAAAATAATAATACTCCCACCAGTCCTAATTATATGAGAATTTGTATTTTTTAGGTTAATTGAAAAACTAATGTATTTGGGCTATATTATAGTTTGAATACGTCAACATTCCGATGAACCTAACAAGTAAAATTTACTTATAATTAGGATTAGAGAGAGTGACGTGGTACTGTTGTCAATGAGATTTTTCTATTATCCTTTTTCTCTTTTTCTATGAAATTTCTTTTCTTTTTTTTTTCTAGTATGATAAGCACAATTACTTATCGGTTTATATCTATATAAGTATGATGATATGAGAGACAAACTACACACATATCTAGGAAACGCGAAGTTCACTCTTTCCGTTTGTGTTAGGTTTGTTTTCTTCTTTCATCACTAACCATTTCTTCTCTTTCATTTTCATATAAGCACAAAAAAAACATTACTAAACAAAAAGATCACATTTTTCAACTTTGTGATTTTAAATGTGATCATTTTTTTTCTCTTGATGGTGTTTTGATTCTCATCACTTACTTGGAGCTAGAAAAATGGAAGCTTTGTCTTTGAACCAGGAAATGATGGTGCTCGTTCTTCAATTTCTTGATGAAGAGAATTTGAAGGAGACATTGCACAAGTAAAGATCTTTTATTTATTGGTTAAATTTTTTTACTTTTTTTTTTTTGGTTTTTTTATAGATGGTGAGTAATTAACTTGAATGGTAAATTGAAATTGGAAAAATGTGTATTTTTTTTGTGTGTTTAGGATGGAGCAAGAATCATCCATCTTCTTTAATCTAAAATATTTTGAAACGAAAGTACTTGGTGGATGCTGGGACGAGTGTGAAAATTACCTTGGCGGATTTACAAATATCGGCGATAATGCTTTCTCCACGAAAATGTTTTTTGAAATTAGAAAACAAAAATATTACGAAGCCTTAGACAGGTAGTGTTCTTTATCTTTATACTAGTATTTATTGTCATCATAATTGTTAGATAATTGATTATCCCAAAAGTTTAAGCCGTTAGGATATGCCACATTAATGGTTTTATATTATTTCTAACACGCCCCCTCACGCAAGAGCCCGTTTGGGCTTAAAGCGTGGATAATGCATAGGCCCACCTACCATATGCTTAAATTCCACTTTTTAATCGGAAAGTGAGGGGAGCGGGAATCGAACTCTAGACCACTTAGTCATAGAGGCTCTGATACAATGTCAAATAACCGATTATCCCAAAAGCTTAAGCTGTTAGGATATAGCCACATTAATTTTATATTATTTCCAACAATAATCAACATCTGGTTTTAGATAGTACTTACAATAGTAATTGTGCCTTGATTCTTGATATTGTCGAGAAGGGCAGCCAAATATGGTCATTTTTCAAGGTTTCGTACCTTAGATGAAAAATTGTTGTATTGTACCTTAGATCGTAGTCTAGCAACTCTATTTGAAACCCTAACTATTGGTTTTAAATAATAGTCATATTAATGTAGTCATATTAATGATTGAGGTCAAAATCTTTGATATTACATTGCAATTTTTGCAACATTAAAAAAAAATTATATCATGGCCCAGATCCCTTTAAATCCCTAATTATATTCATATTATTACAGTTATTTTTATTATAATTATAGTCTTCATAATTAATTTTTGTATCTTAAACATTAGATTGTGTAAGTGTATTAAAATATTTCTTTGTTGCTATTGTTTTTCTAATGTTTAAATTATCTCATTTTTGCACAGTAATGATAAAATAAGGGCTGTTGAAATTTTGGCGAAAGATTTGAAAATCTTTTCAACATATGATCAAGCATTATACAAGCAATTAACAAATCTGATAACTCTTGACAATCTTAGGTAAATCTTTGCTTTCAATTTTTTTTAGGTTATTGTACAAATCCATTTTGTCCCAATAGAGATATTAAAATTTAGTTGCATTTTAAATATGGACTTGATTTAATTTAAATGCAGAGAGAATATACATCTTTCACAATATCAAGATGTGAGATCAGCTAGATTCCTACTAATGATTGAGCTTAAAAGGTTGATTAACCTTAATAACAGACTCAATAATAAGCTTGAGCTTCCAAAATTGAGTGAGTCGCGGCTGCGACACTTAATAAATCATGGGTAAATAATGTAGTTAATATTTCTTCAGTTAATGACATGTTATATATTTTTTAGCTTCATTAATCATATTTTTCTTGACTAAATTTTTTCGACGTTCTCTATCCAGATTGAATTGGCAGCATGTGCTGTGCAGAAATCCGCAGCAAAGTCCACACATTTCAACGATTTTAACTGATCATTCTTGTGATCAACCAGATGCTGCAAATCATCAATCTTGGGCAGTTGCGGTATGAAATCTATTTATTTTCATGTCTATTTATAAATTATTTTTTTTTTATGCAATTTATAAAATTGTTATTTTCTGTTTTTTATAACATTGTATTTCCTCTTATTATTACTTAATTTTGTGCAGCCATTTCTATCAGCCCCTGTAGCTCCTAAGGCTAATGCTTTACCGGCATGGATGGTGAATGGAAATCCTTCCTCATCTTCTCGACCACTTGTTGCGAGGAAAGCTTTCGCATTGCCTGGTCCTTCAAATCTAGGTATATATCTTGATCACTTTTTGTCCCATAAGAATTCCTGATATTGCTAAAACTAAAATATTTGATTCTCATTGGATGTCAGTGTAAAACTAGTTTACGACGATTGTGTGGGTGCCCCTTTTCTTGACAAAAGCTTTAGAGAAGTAGTCACTTCTAATTCCATAACTTGAACCTTTGAGGAACTAATATAATCTTTTTTCATACTCATGTGTTATTCAACTTCTTGCAGCCAACATTCTGAGGCATACAAGAACACCGATTACCCATGCACCGGTCAGAGATCATGAAATAAGACGGCTTATGTTACCACCAACTTTTGCAGAGGTATTTGCAAAGTAGAACTCACTGACGATTATCTGATATATATTAGAATCAAACATACAATTTATGCATTTTGTTATTCATCTATTCTAGACAGAAGCAGATATTGCTATGGCTAGAAGCATGGAGAACGGAAGAAATTCAAATGATGTTTCTAAACCTTGGAAGTTGAAGGAAATCGTTCATCATACTCAGTGTCGAAGTGCTACTATGCCGGAGAGTATAGGTCCCGGTAACAAGCAGGTATACATTACCCTCTACAACCTTAGCTTTACTTTTATGCAAAAGATGTTTTATCTGGTCAACTTTTATGCCGGAGAGTTACTATGCCGGAGGAGAGTATAGGTCCCGGTATAGTAACTCGTTAATGAATTTTGTGTCAATAATTTCATGATCATAATTTTTTTATCTTTTACGAAGGTTTGTCTTCTATACACAAAACCTGGAACTGCTCTTCTAGCTCTTGGTTCAAAAGGGGTTATGAAGATGTGGAACTGGAGACTTACTAAATCCAATCCTACCGGAAAGGTGAGTGTATATAACATATGCGGCGCCTAAATGCATTTTTTTATGCCAAAGTTTCTGTTACATTTGTATATGCATGTATTTCGTTATGTCTAAAACATTACTGAGTTTTGTTGTGTTGGTTTAAAAGGAGATGACAAGAGCTAAGCATGAACAATTGACACCGAAAAAGGGTATTTTTATGACTAATGATGTCCCGAACAATAAGGACGCGATTCCCTGCTTGGACATTTCAAATAATGATTCATATGGCTTAGCTGCATGTGGCGGAATTGTTTCATTGTTCAAAATGGTGTCATCATATAAAGTGAGCTAACTAGCAATTTTTATGAATATATATTATGTTACATATCTTAGTATTTGTGAGTGTGAGTTTGTGACAAATTATTGTTGAATTTCAGGTATTGTATCAGTTTATGAGTCCTCCACCGGCTGCAACGTGCATTGCTTTCATCCCTCAAGACAATAACATTGCTGCGATCGGAAGGGAAGATTCTGTGATTCATATTTTCAGTATTAGGCACGGCGAGGTAATTAATTTAGAAATTAAGGAGATCTAAAGTTTAAATTTAGACAATTTCAAGAATCATATAATTGTTCGAACCTTTTTGCCTTTTAGGTTATAGCGGAATTGAAGGGTCATCAAAAGCACATTACTAGTATAGCTTTTTCGCTTCGACAGAATATAATGGTTTCTGCAAGCGCTGATGCTCAGGTATGTTTAACCATGACTTATGTTAGAATATTAGTCAGTTTTGTCAAATAGCAGCTCTATACCATAACGGATTTCAATGAATCCGCTATGGAAACTGCGACGCTGTCCTAGCAGATTTTGATTATGTTTTTACATAATACAATTTTGAATTAGAGTTTGGTCATTAAAAATAATATGTGCTTGATGTTTTTTGTATTTGTAGCTTATCTCTTGGAACATGAACGCATGGTCTATGAATAAATCATCGTCAATCCAATTGCGAACTGGTGAAAATGCGGCTCTAAGTGAGACTAAAGTTCAATTTCACAGTAATCAAGAGCTGTTGCTGGCATGCCATGAGACACGGCTAGTAATATACGATGCTTCAAGAATGCAACCGATCATTCATGTACGCATCTATTCTCACACATTCTCCGAACCAACCACTAGCGCTAGAAATTAATAGTACTTTTCTTTGAAAATTGAAATTTATTTATGTTTGTATTTAACAGTGGCTGCCACAAGATGATGGGTTGTCAGCTTGTGCCATATCGTCTGCGACCTACTCGGCAAATTTTGAACAAATTTATGCAACATTTACGGATGGAAACATCGGAATATTTGATGCTGGATGCCTCATACTAAGACGTCGTATTGCTCCATCTGCATACCTATATCAGACCCCGTCAACCAGGTTTTTGAACAATTTCATATGCTTAAACTTATGTAGTTTCCTTATATTAAGATAACTATTTGTGTAGAGATAGTTTCCTTGATTCATATGTACCGACAATATAGAGATTTTTATATTGTTAGTCAATCATAACCGTTCAATCATAAAAAATAAAAAATAAAATGGTTTGTGATTGAATGACGGTACAAAAAGTTTTACACTGACAGTGTATCAAAATTATTCTATGTTTTTTTATTGTTACTAGAAATGTTGCATTTTTTGTCACATGCTTGGATTTTTTTATTTTTTTTTTAAGGAACACATGCTTGGAATTTTATTAAATGATTATATTTGCCTATTTTATGCAGAATATTAATCCTTAAATTTTTATTTAACTTTTGCAGCCAAAATGTGTACCCTCTCGTTGTTGCAGCAAACCCAAAAGTGCCTAATCAATTTGCAATTGCACTATCAGATGGGACAATTAAGATTATTGATCCCGTTGAATGAGTCTGAAAAATGGTGGTGAAGTAAAGTGCTTGTTGCTGAAATGGCCATATATGATTCATTTGCTTAATTTTAGTATTTTTTATTTCAATTATTGTGTTATTGAACAATTGTGATTTAAGATTGAATGTTTTTTGTTGTAAGAATATGTTTGGTTGGATAGTGATTGAGATGTTTTGGCTATAAGAGACAATTATGCTTATGGTTTATAAATACATTATGTTTGCTTGAATTATCTAATGTGATAAATTTGAAGTACAATTTTTTGTGATGTAATTATTATTAGTCCATTTTGTTTTCCTCATTTAGTTGATCTTTCATGGGTTTTCAATCCGAGCTTAATTTTAGCTCATTTTGCATCAAATAAATGTAATAAATTATTGGAGATTGTTCACAGACAACTATACACTTAAATAACATTATGGCAAGTCACCTGGGGTAAATCAAACATGTCTCCTGTCTCCCAGTCAGTGGGGAATCTGCTCCCGGTCACAGCTAAAGGGACGAGAGAGATGTTATTCGAACAACAGAATGGGCGAGCTTAAGGCACAAACTTAGACCTGGTTAAGGGAAGGTTTATCCAGGAACGCTATGTCAAATGTTTGAAGGCCCCGTTGACCCAAAGTAATTTAGAAAGATTTTTTGTTGTCGATGGCGATCGATCATGGTATCTTAGATGGTCAGTATAGGGCATCAATAGCTTGAACAATATACTGGTCAACTCTGTATACTTAGTCGGAAGCAGGGCATTCCATGGGTTCCACTTAGGGAGAAGTGTTCTTCGGTCGATAACTTCACAGTTGCAAAAGAATCCCAAGAAAGCATCAAACATTTCCGATATGTGGAGCAATTCTTAGATAGCAAGGACTAGCTCCCGACATTTTTGTGCAATAAACCACTCTGGTCGAAGACTAGTGGTAGATGGTCCCGCAACATTTCTAACACAAGGTCGAAGATGGCTACAAAGAATATTTGACTCTCGGTGAATTGATCTTTAACTTTCATTTGTCTATCTTTCTCTATGGTCCTCGCTATCTCTCTCTTTAATTTGTTTTTCTTATTTTTCCTCTATTTTAAACATCATCATTATCTCTCTTATTTTCTCCATATTTTGCCTAAATTTACTCAATTTTCTCACCCAAAATTTAGAGGATCTTGTCCCCCAAATGATATTTTCATCAAATGGTTGAAATATTAGACAAAAAATAACATTAATGTGTGGGTAAAAAGACCGTAGCTTTTTCTTGTCCTGTTCCCACCGTTTTTCTGTCGGACTTCTGCATATACCACCGCCATCACAACATTTCTTTGATTCTTCTACTTATCAAACACCATTTATTCAACTCCATATTTTCTATACAACTTGCATCTCTGTTTTTTTTTTTTCTCCTCTTGATTATGCAGACAAAACAAAGTGGACCAATGGATCATAACATAATCTACAAATTAGGGAATTTCGTATAACTATGGGATCAAACCAAAGATTGATATCATAGAGCTATTATAGAACTAAGGTGTTAGTTTTTGTAGAGATTAACATAACCGAAATTCATAAATTGGAAAGTAAGTTCATCAAAGTTTAAACTAGAAAAAACTAGAAATTGGAATGTAAAATGAAATCCAGCAAGGTTGGGTCTGTTGGAGGATTAGAAATTGAGTTCTCAGTGCTGCCATGGATTGAAGCTTCGTCTACCACCGTGCCATGAATCACAGCTTCGCTCTTTTCTCCGTCGTGCTAGCCCCTTACTAATTAAATTCCTTATTGTAAGCATAAAGATTTGATTCCAATTTTAATCTTATATCTTGGCCATTAGATGAATCCAACTGTTGTCATATTTGCAGCAGACATTGCAGCATAGAGCAAGGCAGCTGAGGATCCAGATTGACCATATTCAGCTTTTAAATTTTGGTGAAGGGGAATGTGTTATTGTTTTTTGTCAATTATTAAGAATTAGCAAATTTTTTTTTATATAGCTGAGGGCATAAGCCCAAGAATTAGCAAATTTTGCCTTATGTATATGATTTGAAAATAACCTGACATATAAGTGAGATGGATGTTGTAGTTAACTAGTGTTGATTAGGGGTGTACATAGATTGGACAAATCCGGTCTACCCGGTCAAACTCACCCAATTCAATCCGAAAACCCATTAAAAAAAATCGGACTTCGGGTAAAACCGGACCCAACCCAAAAAACTCATTGACCCACTAATGTTACGTTTTTTGAAATATTTCTTATGAAAATACTAAAGATTTTGTCATTCGATCATTAAATATCTTTATATTGAAAATGAGTTCTACTATTTTTTACGAAAATAAAAAAGATTAAATAATTTTTATAAACAAATATTTTTTGGTACAAGATGAAGAAAAAAGGAAAAGACAAAAAGAAAATTATCTAGAAAAAATAGTCTCACTAGCATCAACTAGTAGGAGAAGACTCATTCCATCTGGCGGAACAGCTATAGGAGAATAAGCTTCAGGGTTGCGAGCTCCAAACTTGGCTAAGAAATCTGCACAAGTGTTCCCCTCCCGAAGAGTATGCACCAATCTAACCCTCCAGTTTCTAGTGAGAAGATCCTTTATGTTATATATAATCGCTGTATAATGGTGCCACTCATTTACATGATTAGATAACAGCTTAATCACGATTTTGGAGTCAGAATAGCACCACAAATCCTTAATGTCCAGCTCCCACGCCAAAACTAAACCATGGTACACTGCCAATAATTCTGCATGAAGGATATTCGAAAAGCCTATATTTCCAGCACAACCGTGCACCCACGCCCCGTCAGAGTTCTGAATCAAACCTCTGAAGCCAGAGATACCTGGATTGCCGATGCTACTCCTATCAACATTCAGAATCATCCCGATACCACCATGTGCATTCCAACGAACCATTGTAATGGTTAGACTTATGTTGGGTTTAAGAAAACACGTTCTTAGCAGCTGAGCCAAATTCTCGGTGTTCGTCCTGAGAGTAAAGTAAGAGGTTACCTCATTTTCCATACACAGGAGATTCCTCGCGCGCCAAATCCACCACACTGCAGCTAGAAGCAGAAAACTAGATGGACCATCTACGCCGTAAAGCAGCCATCCATACAAATTATCACCCTGGAAGAATGTCTGGTCCACAAAATCGATAGCTTTCCAGAAACACTTTATGAACTCACAATTTCTTAAACAATGTAAGGTTGTCTCTTCTTCAATATTGCATTTAGGACACAAGTTAACCTGAAGCAAACCTCGATGGGAAAGCATAGTTTTAGTTGGAAGGGCATTATGGAGAGTTGTCCAAATAAAGAACTTTATCTTCTTCGGTTCTGGGATATGCCAAACCCAATTCCAGGTGATATCATTTGTGGCATTGTCAGTAAAAGCACAACGGTTAAGCCAGGAATAATCGTCCTTGGCAGTATAAAGCCCATTTAGGTTCCCTTTCCAAGTATAACGATCAACAACTTGAGAATTCAAGCAAACAGGGAGCAATTTCAGGTGGTCCATGACGTCCACTTGAATTGTCGTGTAGAGCAAGTTAAAGTTCCATTTACCATCAATATAAACATCTCGAACTCTCATTTGCAAGTTGTAACGACCCAATTTTCAAATTATTATTTTTATGTGTTAAAATATTTTATTTAACGTGGCATTTTAATTAAGTTAATAACTAAAGTTATTATCGAGTACCTTAGTTATTAAGCGAGTAGAGTGAGTTAATGTGTTATTGGGCCGAGCCAATTGGGCTTGAGGCCCAATGGGCCTTGTGTGTGTGAGGGGGGCGCCCATATGGCCATGAGGGAAGGGAGAAACATTTCATTTTTCATAGTTCTTGTGTTCTTGAGAGAGTTGGAGAGCTTGGGAGCTAGGGCAAGAAGAAAAGGGAGAGATTCAAGATTGATACACCTAAAAATATGTTATTTATTTAGTTAATTTACTATTATATTTTATATGTTTTTATTTCGATTCCGAAGTTTTATTATATAAATAGTTACTTATTTCTCATATTTTAAATAAACCGATAAAAAGTGTACGAGTTGAAGAAAGGAGCGAAAACGGACCGAAAAGGAGCAAAAATGGACAAAAAGGCCACACATGTGCAGCCAATTGGGCCACACATGTGCAGCCCACAAAATCAGCTCGCCAGCCAAGCCAAAATGGCGCCCGCCAACTGGCCCAAGATGGCGCCCGCCAACTGGCCCAAGATGGCGCCCGCCAGCTGCAACCAAGTGGCCCTCGCCACTTCCTTCCAAATCACAGCCATCCATGTGATCCAACGGCAACGCGAAGAATTTTTACAAGTCCCACATCGGCCAGTTCTTGTCTTTTCCTCCTTGTATTTTAGTATAAATAGGCTAGTTCTCTTCACTCAAAAACATAACACTTGACTTGGAGAATTGAGAACTAGGCTTAGTACCACAAGGTTCTCTTCTCTAAAGTTGAGAGTTTAGTATTATTTTATTCTCCGTTGAGAATTTAATAAGTTTTTTTTATTTCCCGGCGTCCGTACTTTCGGCCTTTTTATTTCAGGTTCTTATTTTATTTTATGGTCTTATTTATTTCTTGTCTTTATTTTATTGCTTTTATTTTATGCTTTTAATTTTTGTTTTTATTATGTCTTTTTATTTATTTGCTTATTTTATTTTTATGTCTTTAGTTTTAGTAATGTCTAGCTAAATTTAGCGTTGCTAGGATGTGTAGTTAGTAGCTAATAGGGGTTCGGTAGTTAATTCGTGCTTAATAGTTTTCAACCACCAGTTTTAAATAAATACGTTTTCAAATAATTCGTCACGAGAGTGAGGATTGTTTTAAAGGCAATAAACCAACATTGACGAGAGTTGAGGTTTAGGGCCAGATAGTTAAAACTGACCGTTAATTCTAAAGTCCGCGAGAGCTATTTAGGATTGATGAGTTTTATATTGGTTTTCAAAGGTACTTATATAGGTAAGTGAGCGCGTGAGAGCTGAGCATTTATTTTATCTAAGTATAACGCTAGTCAAGATTTGCGAGAGCTGAGATTAGTGTTTTTAAATCAAATATAATTCTTGAAAACTGACAACGGTTTTATTTTCTTAAGCAGTTTTTAATTAAACGTTGACTATAATTCGTCACGAGAGTGAGAATTAATTAAAGTAAAAATCAATAGAGCGAGAGCGTGAGATTTCTACTAGATAGTAAAAACTGAACATTAAATCTAATTCGCAACGAGAGTTGGGATTTGAGTTAATTAAATTATATTGCTTTTCAAAGAGTATTTTATTAGCGGGTGTGAGGACGAGAGTTAAGCACCACCTTTATAATTTATAATACTAGTCAAGATTTGCGAGAGCTGAGATTGGTATTTTTAAATCAATATAGTTTCAAAAATTTAACAGTTTGTCTAGCACGAATTAAGCATTGAACCCTCTGAAGCAACTAATAGCACATCCTAGCAATATTTTATTTACATATAAAAAATCTAAAAAAATATTTATTCTTCTTATTTTAATTATTTAATTAATCAAAATACTTTAAATCATTAGCCTTAGATTTACAAAGCAACACTAGAATACGGTAGGTCGATTATTGGTCCTTTGGGTTCGATATCTTTTAAAACTACACGACACGACTGTATACTTGCAGTCACGTTGCCCTCCGATCAAAGATCATTCATCGAGTTTTCTTCGAATCCAGGTATGAGAGTAGATTCCTTAATCGTGGGTGACCCGAGGAAGGGGAGAATGTCGATTTCTCCTCACCCGAACTTCCTCCACCCCATTTTCGTTTTAGCTTAGATCGGATTTTCTTGATGGAAATCGTTTCTAAGGTTCTTGATATGTTTAACATGCTTTTAACATGATTAATGAACGAAAATAATGGATAAAAACGAGTTTTAGAACAGATTAAACTCAAGAACTTTGTGTTCTTGAGAGTTTTGATGAAAAGGTGTCAATCTTTACTTTTTCGATGTTTATGAGGTAGATCTGAGAAATGGACTGTCCTTTTGTGTTTATCTATGTTTGCTATGTGGGAATACAAACTCTTTTGGGATTTATAACATGAAAAATGGAATTTTTGGGTGATTTGGTGTAGAAATCGCAAGTTTTGAACTGTCCTGACAGGAGACACTCGCTAGGCCTTCGCTCAGCGAACGTGTGGCGAACAGCTCGCCACAGCTCGCTGCAGCTCGCCACGAGCAGGTGTCTCTCTGGCGTTGTTCGCGTAGGCTCGCTAAGCCTTCGCTCAGCGAATAGTTCACTGATATTCGCTGGAGCTCGCTATGAGTTAGCCTTCCTCTGGTAACGTTCGCTGAGGCTCGCTACCCTTCGCTTAGCGAACAGTACTGGACCTGCAACTTTTTGTTGATGTTTGTAAGTGTAATTAGGCACTTGTAACATGGTTTAATGGTATCCTTACATGATTGTTGATGCTTGTTGATGATTGTTGATGCTTGTTGATGCTTATAACGATTGTTAATCATGTATGATGTTGTAAATGACGAATATTAAGGTTTTGTTAATCTTAATAATGACGTATGTTGGATAGTGTTCCACATAATAAACGACGAGCTTTATGCCAAATAATTGTTGGTGAATTCATGAAAAACATATACATGCATTCATGAATTTTGTTGTTGTATATTGGATATTCCAATAAAGACGGATATCGGATTATATTTAACCGATAAAGACGAATATTAGAGGTGAGATACTCTAATAAAGACGAAACGGTACCACATGCATTAGATATGTCTAGGGTGACATTGCATGAAGTTGACGCATTAGAATGCATTAGGTTATGTGTACATTTATGTGATAAGTGATATGTGACACATACTTGGCTAATTGTGATAATTGATTGTGTGAGTATTCGATTATATGTGTTTATGTACTTATAATTGAATGGTAGATTGTTGATGAATATGGATGAATGTATGATATATGCATGATTATAGAAGAAGTGTTTAAGTACTCTTTTACTTGCACTTGTATTTGATTATGTGATCTAACTCTCATGCTTTGTGTTATGTGCTGAACCGTTGGGGGTTCAGATTCTCAGGTTGAGGATCCCGATCAGAGTTAGAGGGCTTGCTCGTGCTCGTGGTAGTGCGCTTTTTGGTGAGGAGTTAGCGTAGACTACTCCTTAGATATATTATATATATCTTTTTGATGGGTTGTATAAAATTGCTCTGATTAGGTTTTACCGGGTCGGGTTATTCGATTGGATTGTATTAAGCCCATGATGACATATTTAACTTTGCTAATCCTATCTTTTGGGTTGTAAACATAATATCCTTTGTTGATATGGCCTAGAGCCTAGGGATATTGTGTGAACAATTATGACTATTGTATGATATGCACTATGTTAATTATTCGTTTCTAATTCCACTGTGCTAGCATGATTTTAATTATGCCGTGGTTTTGTATTATAACATGTGACGCTTGAATGTTCTTAAGTGTTTTATTTATTTATATTTAATAAATTCGCGTTAAGGGGTTTGGGTGTTACACAAGTCGTGGATGTCTACATACATAACTTGGTTCGCTAGATTGCCAATGCCCGACCAATTCGTATACCAGAAGGAAGAGTTGTCATCGCCCAAACGATATTGAAAACCATCCTTGAGGGCCATGAGAGCCTTCATGAAAACATTCCAAGTAATAGAGCCAGGTTTTTTTTAGTAATAGTAAGAAACATGTCATCATTCAAATACTTGTATCTCAAAACCTGGACCCAAAGCGTGACACAATTTTGGTGCATACTCCAAACCAACTTGCCCAGGAGAGAATTCATTGCACTATTTTTTTTAAAAATAAATGATTGAATAATTTTCATAAACAAATATAGTGATTCATCATTTAGTCATTTGATATTAAAAAAAACACAAAAAAATCATTTGGATAGCACACTATCCAACCCCTAAATTAGTGGATTTACACAAAAAATGAGTGATTATTTTTTATAGTGAAAAAAAGTTACAATATTTTTCTTGAAAATACATTGATGGAGTTATTTTTATGAAAAAATATGATGATTCGATATTTAGATATTTAATATATAAAAATAGAAAAATAATTCGGGTAACCCACTACCCAACCCAATCCAACTCGGAAATTAGTGGATTTACCCAACCCGACCCAAAGTTATAATGGTGATTATTTTACTAGATTCAACCCGAAGTACCATATGTGGTTTGGATTTTGGTCAAATCCAACCCAATCTGGCTCACGTACACCCTTGATAGTTATTATAAAAAAAAAATACTTCTTCCGTACCACAATATACTCCCTCCGTCCCGATTTATAAGGGAAAAAAGACCATTTTTTTTGTCCCAAATTATAAGGGAAAATACTCAAATTTGACCAATTTAATTTTATAGTTCCAAAAATACCCCTTGTTATATTTTCCAAAACAATTAATTATTAGGGGTACTTAGAAATTAGGAGTAGGATATTAAATGATTTTGCTTTTTTATGGAATAAGTTAATAGGGGTACTTTTGGAAACAAAATTATGTTTTTGATAGATTTTAGAATATTAAATGCATTTCTTAATAAGTGTGTTTTTTTTTTCTCTTATAAATCGGGACAGAGGGAGTATGTTGTTTTGACACACTTTTACGCATATTAAGAAATGTAATGAATGTTGTATGAAAAAGAGAAATTATGAGTTAGTTTACAAATTTACCCTTCATTAATTATATGGGAAAGATAAATTGAAGAATTGAAAGAAGAGAAGAAATAAATAAGGGTATAATAGAAAAAATAACATTTAATGTTTTATTGGGAATGTAAAGCGGCATATATTGTGGTACACATTTTTCATCCAGAGTGACATATATTATGGTAAGAAGGGAGTAGTAGTGTTTGATACTAATATGTCATGAATTAATGTTCATTAATCATTACATTTACATGCATGCATATAATGTTCCAACCTATGGTCAATGTGGAGCATAGAGAGCTTTAAGATTCGACTTGGTTTCTTAAATTTTGTGGAGTAATCAACGGTAAGTAACTAGATTTAGTGAAAAACAAATTAATTGTACTAGTTCTTATCAAACACAATTTGGTGTTGAAAAGTTGTAATTAAGCATACCACGTGTGATTGTGTGAATATTGGTTTTTTGTTGGCTAAAAGTGTTAATAGATTCTTTCCGAGATCCGCGGCATATGATGTATTTTTGTTTCTATCTAACGGCTCTCAATAATTGTCCTCCTCTCAAAAATTTGGACTGCTAAATTCTCCTTTCACTGCTGGAAATAGACATTTGAGTTTATAATAATCTTCGGACATAAATAGAAGCAAAAAATCAATTCAAATTTTGGTTACGATTATAAGTAAAAGTTAATTATTTTTAAACTAATTAATACTACTATTTATAATATATCTTTATTTAATTCTATTTTATTTTAGTTATTTATTTTACTTTTAGGGTATGTTTGGTACACATGATAAGGAGACAGAATATAATAAAACTATCATATCCTACTTAAATCTCATGTTTAAATCTCATGTTTGGTGCATCAATAGGAAATGATAAATTAAACATACAGTATCACTAATTCTATCCTATTGAGTCTTTGTTATTTTAATCCTTAGTTTTAGCTAGGTTACCAACAGGATAACATAAAAATCCTCCTTCGATTCCCGCTGGCTGCAACATTCTAACATTTATCGGTGGAATTTGTCATTTATGGTTTATATATTCTTTTCGTTACATTTTCTTCATCTCTTTTTTGTTGATATTTTCTTTTTTTAATATATTCCTGTAAGTTTTCCAAACCTATTTTAAGTTTTGATTTCAAAACCAAACTGTCTTGCCAACCTTTTTTTATTTCTAACTTGTATATGTTATTTTACACTTTTTTTGAGAAAAAATAGTCTTTTTTCTAGTTTATTTTTGTTGGAAATGGTCTACTTGTGTGTGTTATTTTAACTTGATATTTATTTTAGTGCTTAAATTTAAATTTTAGTAGTGTCAATGTTTTTTTTTTTTACAATTATATGAAATTAATTCATTGAAAAATATTTTTTTAAAAAAATGTTGCATCTTTCTTATCATGTGTGTACCAAACACATGATAGGATAAATGTTATCCTATCATTATCCTAACATATTCTTATCCAGCTTTTTATCATATCATGTCTCTATCCTAGAATAATGCTAGCAACACACTCTTTAACAAACACACTCCAACACACTCTCTTTTATTGGTTGAAATTCACATGGGTCCCATAAAAAAATGTGGACCCATATAACTTTTATGGGACCCATATAAATTTTAACCAATAGAAGAGAGTGTGTTAGAGTGTGTTTGTTATTGGAGTGTGTTGCTAGCACTCCTCCTCTATCCTATGTACCAAACGAGTCCTTACACTTTTACATTTTTCAAAATGGGTATTATAGTAAACTTAACTCATGTTTTGCATTAAATCAAAAAAATTAACTACACTTAACTAAATTTCTTAAACACCGCGTAAACAGTTTTCGTGTCCGGAAGGAGTATATTATTAGCCTTGTTTTATTTTATTCATATGAATGGATAAAAAATTAAAGACTATACAAATAATTATTATTTTTTAAACTGTCAAAGTTAATAATTAGTCGTTAGTGTTAATATTTTCATATTCCCCATAATTTATATTCTAAATTTTTACTCATCAGTTCATTTTACCTTTTATCTCAAATAAGTTGAGCTACTCGTTTCATTCAAACGCTGAGGAAACTCCTCTTTGGACCGTCGAGCAAGACCCATTAGCGGGACAGCCCACAAAGGCTTCTATTTAGCAACGGTCAGAATATCCATCCATATTGTAACGGCTGGCCACTGAAATAATGAACATTAACTGCTTATTATGACTCTCCAGCATTTTCCGACAACCATTGATGGCATTAATCATGCCCAACAACAACCTTGGCTCCGCGCTACTCTCTAAAAACTTTGATTTTCACACTCATACTGACTTGAGCATCGGAATATCGGCGCGATCATCTCTGATCTAGGTACTATGAACATTATATGTGTAAGTTGATCTGTGTAAGTTGATATGTCTCTTTTATACTCCCTCCGTGACAATATATAAGCAAAAATCACATTTTTTGGTTCACTGCATATTCAACGTTTCTGACTTATATTGTCACGGAGGGAGTATAATTTGATTTTTGCTTATATATTGTCAGGGTATGGTATAATTTTTGTCTTTTATATTGTGAAGTTACTCCCTCCGTCTCAAATCTTTAGTCTTTTTATTTTTTTAGTGTTGTCCGAAAACTTTTGTTTTTTAATAAACCAATGCACATTTACTAATATTTTACCAGTTGTAATCTTACTAAAGTTAAAATATTAATTAAATATATTTTCTCTTTTTTAATAAAGTAAGGATAAAAATAATTTTACTTATATTTTTTAATATTTTTTAATCTTCGTGCAAAACTCTAAAAAGACTAAAGTTTTAGGATAAAGAAAGTAATAGTTTGGAAAAACATCAGTAAATGTGGACATGTGGTTGTTCTGGATAGGTATTAAAATGTCTGAGGAGTGAGGACAGGTCAAACAACAGATTGGGCCCAACGCAGTGTGTACCGGTTTTTGTATTCCCACGTAGTATGTTTAGTCCATGTGGGAAACTTTCCACCTCTGAGGAAAAATCATGCGGTGTAGTGTAGGTGTAGGTGTAGGCCCCCAGCCCCTTAATTATGTGTGTTCTTCTTCCCCCCACTTTCCGTACCTATCACGCCGCCCATTAATTTCAACAGGTTTGGATTTCAAATTTTGCACCTGTTTTAAAAGATTAACTGAAGTGATGAATTAAGAAGTGGACCGATAAACTACGAGTACTAGTTTAATTGATAAAAAAATGCTAAAAAAAGTGGACTAATAAGTTGTTTAAAATGGATTGGACTCGGGATCTCTATCATACTACTTAAATCTCTGACTACTATATCAAATTTAATGACTTAAGTCAGTAACAACTAATTACTTACATTAACATAAATTGTTCTAAAAAAAACTGAGGGAAAACTATAAAACAAGAAAAAATATAGACATATCAAAAATCAAGAATGACATATGTCAATATATGTTCACATGTTCTAACTCAAATTACCGAAATTATTAGACCGGATGTCATGGCAGGGGTTTGAATTCCGACTTTCTCACTTATATGTGTGAGTTTATGATGGTTTTACCATTTCGTCCGTATAACAAAAATTATTTTATTTATAATAATGTAAGTAGTTCTATTCATTTTAACTAGTCTTTGATTAGGTCTATGGTGTCATAATTTTGGACATTTGTAGGGTGGGGGTTGAGGTTCACTGATTATGTCTCTAATGTTATTTTTAATTAACCCAGTTGATTGTGTCATTTTATTCGAAACATTAGGACCCGTAGACCAGGTCAGTTTTAACTCACATATATTAGAGCTCATATGAGTGATAAAGCTTGTGAGTTGGGTTAGGTTAAATTTGGTTGGATTGCATAAATTGACAAATTTAGTGTAGGGTGGATTAGTACAAATAAAAAATATTACTTCGTCCCACCTTAAATATAACCAAAAATAATATGTATTTGGTTCAACAAAAGAAATAGTTTAATGTTAAGAGTGTGTTTGTTTCCAATTAAGTTTGTATAATTTTTAGAGAGTATATGGACAAATATGACATATATTCATGTTTCTTACAAGGTTTGATTAAATAAAAACTTTGTTACAAGGTTATTACATTTTATTTGTGAGTATAAGCAAAACAAATACTCCCTCGTTTTTTTATTTATTTATTCAGTTTTGTCAGATTTAGTATTTCTAAATAACTCTCCATTTGATGTTTTAAAGATAAGATTTGTCAATTGTACTCTTTGTCAATTACTCTTATTTTTTTCAATAACACTAATTAATGCTATATATTTGGAACACTAAAGTTTTTTTAAATTTTTTTTTGGTACGTAACATATTAAACTAGTTTAAAGATCCGTACATTCGCACCGGTCCACGGGAGTAACTTTATATTATGCACCGGTCCACTTTTAGTATATTATGCACGGGTCTTTTAATATATTAAACTTTTAGTATGTCTTGAAAAAAAAAACTTTTAATATATAGCTTAGGATGTTAGGTGTAAGTGTAACTGTCCAATAACCTGGCCTCCATATTATGACAATTCTCAAGAATATTTTAATTGTAAACCAAACATCTTTTTTTAAAAGGTACTATAGCAATAAAACTCTCATCATATTTTATAAAGGGTTATTCCCATAAATAAATTTAGACGAGTTGAAACAAATGCACCATATATAATATTATGAATAAAAAGGAGACAACTTAATGTTAACATGTCCTAGGTCAAATTACACGTACAAACACACATATACATTACAGAGAGGGAAGAAAGGGAGATGACTGATTAAATTATACTTGTATAATATTTGAACTTGAATAGTATTGCATTATTCAATAATATTGTAATGAATATACAAAATTTAAAAAATAAAAAGCAATGTTAATCTTATTTCATCCAAATAATATATCAACTAATTTTTATATGTTTTAACTTTCAATTCAAAAATATATTTATTGATCAATTTAATAATAAATATATAGAAAATACCAACACTGTATATTTAAAGGTGACACGTCAACATAAGTCAGACTTAGTTTTCTTATATATATTTTTAGATAAATAAATTGTTATTATTTCCGATTTCTCTACTGGTTATTGTTCACGTTAATTCTTGTTATTGGTATTTATCTGAATCTACTCTTCCCCGTATTTCTTTGGATTCGGGTATTTTGGTTGACTTGGGTAAATTATGGAAAAGTCTTGCCCCATCAAAAGTCATAGTATTCTCTTGGAAACTCCTCTTTCACCGGTTATCAACTAGGGAGGGGGAATTGCTTTTCGTGTTGGCCCCGATTCAAAATGTGTGTGGTGCCCGATGGAGAGGGAAAGTGAGACGCACCTTTTTGGGTCATGCCCCTTTACGTGCAATTTTGTGCCTGTATAGAATTTTAAATTGGTTTGATATGTGTTCGGTGGTGCCTATTGACCCATCTTTTGTTGCTACAAATGTTTTGTTTTGAAAATGGTTATGGTAAAAAGCAACTCAAGGGCCTTTTATCGGTGTGGCATGCGGTAGTGTGGTCGATTTCGAGAGCTAGAAATGACATTATTTTCAATGCAAAAGTACTAGTGGTTGATGAGGTTTCTAACGAAATTATTAGAAGTCTATCATAAAAGTGGTTTATAGAAAGAAAAAACACGGGTCCTTATATTTTACATGAGTGAATTTCTAATCCAATGGATTGTATTATCATGTAGAATTGGATTTCATGTATTCTTTCACTATTCCCACCAAAGATAGGTCCCCGTCCCGGCTTTGGTTGCTTGGCCGGAATAGAACAAGTGCTTAGTAAGTAAGTGGCGGTCTGACGAGCCACACTAACCTAGGTTGGAGATATATATGAAGCTTACCTTATTTATTAGAAATGATTTTTTCATTTCAGCTTGTTGACTAGGGTTGGCCTTAGTTCTTGCGGAACCTCTTGCTAGCATCCATCCAGGTCATGTAACAAATCACCTCTTTACTCTTAAGGAAAGGAAACGAAAAACGAAGACTTTCTCGAAACATCCTATCTTTTTATATGATATTTGGCTTGTTAGGACAAACCGCATGAGTCAAGTACCCCTTATACTTAATTATGATTTGTGAGTACAGTACCATTTGTACTTTTTGCCCATTATTTATAAATTTTATTATTCAAAAAAAAAAAAGTTGTCATTATTATTTTTTACTAAAGTATTTTGTGGGAGGGTAAATATTTTTTGCATGCATATATACCTTTCTTAGCATGAAATGAAGGAGTGGTCATCTCATGTGTCATGTGTGGACCAAGACAGTACAGCGTGGTAAAACACACACAATCTTTCCATTGATTTCCCTTAGAATGTAATCTACGCATCAAAGTACTAAAGAGTTAATACATTTCATGTTTACAACTACCATTACATCACTCTTGTTCTTCAATCAGTGTCTAAAAAAAAACACATAACATAGAAAGGGAAATCAAAAGTACAAACATGACAATATAACAGTTCCATTCCATGGATGAGAACTTGTCATTTTACAAGATATTACAAGACATTGATCTATCTATGAGATCTCTGGCTATGTTTTTTATGACTTGAATGGTGAAAATATAGAACAAAGATTCCAAGTAAATAAATTAATAAATGCCTTTGGATCTTGTTGTATTTGAAAATGTGACATGCACCACAAATAATGCATGTTATATGTTCCTCATTTATTAAATAGGGTTTTTTTCATGTAAATTTGTACATGTTAAAAAATAGAACCAATGTTTATAAAAAAAAAAATAGAATCAATCATTAGTTGGTTCAGTGGTAATTGACACTGAACTTGATAGGAAATACTACAATTTGATCTCCCGCAACTACAATTGGAATGAAGCTGAATACTTAATGTTAGAACTGACCTCTGAACTAGATTAAACCGGTGGTAAATGAAAAAGAAAAAAAAACTAACATGATGCATGTTACTCATTTATTAAATATATGTAGTACTAGGTTGCTTTGTAATTACTATTAAAATTTACTATAGCTAGCTAGCTAGCTAGCTTCTAATGAACTTTTGTCTTAGGAAATTTTAAGGTAAGAATCATCAAGTTTTCTATGATTATAAATTTATAATTATAACTTGAAACAACATTGGCTTTTGAGAGATTTTTCAATTACGTAAAAATATATATAAATTTGTTTTTGTAAATAATTAAAATTTTCATTTTCATTTTCATTTTCTTTTCATGTACTGATGTACTTTAGGAGACACCACTTTAATTGGCTTATTGCAATGTCTTATTCATCACTGAATTAGGCCAGTATATAAGACAAATCTTTGAAATATGATTCCGGTTGTACATGCTACAACATATAAAGTCTGTTTTTTATTTAAATAATAACAAAAACAAAGTGCCATTAGTATTAGATTTATTAAACATGAGTCATAAAACTTCATAATTATGTTATTGTTATTATCAAATAACATAATTTACAACAAATAGCAATATTGACGACAAAGATGTTTGTGTTAAAAAATAAACGTACGAGAAAACTCAATATATAATCAACAAATCTAACAACATAATTAACAAATTCAACTAACATAATTAAAAAAATGACATTTTTTAGTAAAATATAAAAGGGTTGAGTTGGATGTTTGAATGGGCTACCCATTGTCCAGTAAGAAATATTTAAAAAATAAATAAAAAATTGTTTTAAATAATCCACGTCCAAATGAGCTGCCCTAGCCCATGACCGTCTCAGTTTTTTAGCGGATTAAATGGGGTGTGTCAATTAGAGGATTAAGTTTAAAATTTTGATTCAATTTTGCTTCCTTTACTTGCATCCAATATATCTTTTCAAATAGACAATTGTGAAAAACTAAAATATCAAAGTGGCAAAAGGATTCATTCTCACTCCCTCATCAAGTCGAATCAGGTCTCTTATACCACTTGTTTGAGAGTAGTCGAGGGAGCATCGAGAGTAACAACAAGTCAATACTCCAAGACCACATGAGAGGGACACGTTAGATATCCACCTAAAAGTAAAACCTTAAAATATTAAGTATATGGGGCACCTCTCTTATATATCAAACATTTTGTTCATTCATAATCGATGTGGGACCTCAACCATTCATTTACTCTTAAAACCCAACACCAGAAATAAAATAAAAATGAAATCGGTCGGGTGGCCCAAATTGCCATAGTGTTCGGATGGAGTTTAATATAATGTGCAGCGCAATAACAAATGAGTCATACTGATCTTATTTATTTATGTAGGTGGACCCATTGGCCTAGAGCGGACTGAACTAACCCATATTTACGGCTAAATTATAGTATACTCATGTTTCAATTCTTCCTATTATTAAGAAATGAAATTGGTGCATCCCGTAACTACAACTCAGATGTTTGTCGTAGGGACACTGATATCTCCGAGTTTGAACTCGAAATTTCACAAGTATCTGTATTTAAAATGTGTGATTCTGCTATTACCAACGAGGCAACGACTAGATCTACCGAAACTAACCAATTACAATAGATTTGAAATCGTCAATAAAAATCTACCAGTGATTTAATAATGATCACCTCGCTCATACTCATAGTCTATAGTAGAAAATGACATATGGAATTGTCATTGTTATTTATTTTTTATAAAACTCCTATATATAGGATTTACATATCTTGTTCTTGTGTGAACTATTTTTGTGTTTACAACCTACTTTGATACACATATAGGCCATGTCATAAATAAGTAAATAACGTGCAATCTCCGGTATGTCTATTTTCACAATTATATTCATGAAGAAATTTGATACTGTAGAGATTTGCTTTGACATTGCACTTTCACTAAAATAGTTATTAGTTGAGCACATGCATTTATAATAGAATTACATTTATTAAGGAAGTGAACGTTTTAAGATGAATGGGTTGCATATTTTATATACTACATGTCACATTAATTTATATATATGACATAATATAAAGTTTAAAGTTCGTCCACATATCCTAACTCAACCGGCAAAAATGCCGAAATTGTTAGTGTCGAACCCATGACTAGTGTTCGATTCTAGTCCCTTCACTTTATGTGTGTAACTTTCTAATGGCTGTTTATTTCGTCTATGTAAAAAAAAAATCTAAACTCTAATTTTCCTTTTCCAGAACCAGCAAAACTTACCATTGCCCAGCAGGATACAGCTGGTTGAACAATGATATGCAAATCTGAATTTACAAACTTGGTAATAACACAAGAATGCTTAAAGCCATAGGAAAGGAAAATGTCAACAATTTTAGCCAGTAAGAGAGTGTAGCTTACTTGGCTCATGAGAGTAGCCTCTAACTATGTTGGATGGCCCCGCATTTTAAAATGAGTATTTCTTTTTGTGGTCCTAAAATTTCAAGGTTACTCTCCTCGCAGGTTAATTAGTGAGTGTGTAAAATAGTAAAAAAAAGAATTAAAAAAAAAAAAACACTTTGTTGCCTAAGTAACGAACTCAGTACTAAGTTTGCTACCTATGTAGCGAACGTTATAAAAAATCAAATTTTGTCCCTTCACCTCTCATGATTTTTTTTTTTAGTGAAACACAATTTCGTATGTTAAAGTGTTAATCCTTCTTTCACCCCAAGAAAATATTGTGAATGAAACACTTCATGTTATAGAATTAGACGATGTGTGTGTGGGGTGTTTTTGTGTGATACTATATGTCACAACCGCTCTAGTAGTCAATAAAAATATGATCTTGGACGGTGGCTAATTTTTTATAAGATTCACTAGTTAAAGTGCAAACTGAGTTTGCACTCTAAGTATGAACAATGTTCTTTCATAATATTTTCATTCATGGGGCGCATGAAGGGTGCAGACTTTGGGGGTGGGTAAAAAAAATTGCAACTCGCTATGTAGGGTGCGAACTGAGTTCGCTACGTAGATAGCGACGAGGGTATTTTTGTCATTTTACGGGGCACATGACAAATCATCTAGGCCCGAAAACAATAACTCTTTTAAAGCTCAAATCACTCAATGGCCCAATATACGTTAACGTCCAATATGACTCATCTATATCCAATTAAAGGTTCACTACTCTTTATACTCCTTATATTGTGTCATCCTTAGTTGATAAATGACCCGTTGTATGGAATGATAAAACATTAATTTATGTCATTTCATCCTAGTCATATATAATTAACTAATCTCATACAAAATGAATATTATCATATCTTCTCAAGAAAGCTAAAATTAAACGAATCAAGTTTATTTCTCATCTCATACAAAAAGTTATCACGTGATTTAATAATGTCGTTTTGTCCAATTCCTTAACCTATAATTTGTCAAATCTCAAACATAAATTTAGAATTAAACATCGTACAATAAAATTTATGATGGAGTTGAATCATCTACTGCCTTAATGTATTCTGTCATCTATCCTACCTTAATACAATGGCGGAGACTGTAAAAAATATTAAGTGGTATGAAGAGAGAAACGATAACAAAGATTCTACAATTATAATTGGTGCAGAACAGTCATCAGAAGAAAATTCGAATCCAAAATTATCCTGTCAAATATGTTATTTTTCTTGAAAATCAAATACACCCTAATTTTTTATTTTTTTTGCCATGAAATCAAATACACCCTAATTTTATACTAATTGTATAGAGTTCAAAAGTGTGACAAAATCTTCACATTACAAGAGAGAGTAATGGAAAAAAAAAAATATTACAAAGGATAAATTAAAATTTGCCCAAATTTCAGAAGATATACATTCTAATTAACAATAACACATCCAAATATTTTGACATAGAATTGGAGTATCTTTGAATTAAGAGAGTTTAAAAAGAAAATCAAGTATGAGTTGTTTTTGGAGAAAGTGAAAGTGAGGTTACCAGCACTAACTCTTCAAACTTCACATACCAAGATGGTAGTCATTACCTAAACAAGTAGTAGTAGTAGCAAAGTACCTATTTTTTTTTCTCAAAAAAAAAAGAGTAGTAGTAGTAAATTAGCAATGAAACACTTGGTAATATAATTGAATTAAAAATTAAAAATAGCATAACACAAGAGTGTCTTATGTGGCTGACTCATAGTCTAATTTGATATGTCCTGTCAAGTGAATGCTGCCAGGCTAGCATCTTCTCCATGATTGGAGTGGGTACCACCATTTCCCTGTTTCTCTTCTGTCAATCCACATGCTTCTAATCTCTCTCTCTCTCTCTCTCGATGTATTGTTTTATAGATGTAATATTTAATTATCTATTAGTAAAATTAATTAAATATAATGTTCTTTTTATCAAAATATTCTTGACCGTGATGGAAGTCAATGTTATGCATCGTGAAATAAAGTCCTTTCTCTGATTCTTAATATAAGAAGTTCTATATAGTCTATATACATCAGTTTTTTAATATATATCTAAAAAGTGAATTTTTTCTTATATTAAGGATTGGTCGAATGGAGTAATAGAAGTTGATTATAAAAGTATATTAAGTTCGGTGGTGATTGGCGTTGAACTTGGTAGGGAGGACCACGGTTCGATCCCCGCAACTGCGATCGGGAGGAGGCTGCAAACACTTGATGCCAGAATTGACCCCTGAACCAAATGAAAGCCAAAAAAAAAAAAAAATATTATTTATCACCTAAAATACTTAAATAATTTAACTATTACATTAAAAATTTAAAAGATATAACTATTACAAACGAAAATTTTAAAGGACACTTAAATACATTTGTTTGTTTGTTTGTTTTTTTATCAAATAGAGTCAATTATTATTATTATTATTATTATTATTATTATTATTATTATTATTATTATTATTATAGTATAATATTATTCTTTTTTTGTTATTTTATTATGTTTATTTTATACTATACTTATTTAATATTATTACTATATTCTCACTCCACATGTCACCAATAAATTTAGATCTAAATTCCCTATAATAATAATAATAATAATAATAATAATAATAATAATAATAAAATAACATGTAATCATCAAATTAGGTCATTGATTTATTTTATTTATTTATTTTTTGTCCAGTAGCTGATAGTTAGAAATTTCACCTTAAAGGTGAATAAGTAAAGTGTTTGTGGTTAGAACTCCGACTCCTACATAATATATGTGATATTTCTACCAACTGAGTAAAGCTCATGGGGACAATTAGGTCATTGACTTAAGATGAAAGGATTCATGCTTACATATTCACTAAATCAATGTCTCGTAATTTAGTAAAAGACAAAAAAATGTTATTGTTCTTTTTGCATAATGTAGGTTGGAGATTGAGTGACTTTGTGGAGGAAAAATCACTGTGACTTTTTCGCTATGTCTGTCCTATATTACTCTCTCAGTTATCTTAATTACCATTTTTTTTCTTCATCTTTCTCTCATAAATTAAACTAAAGTCACCATGACTTTTCCTCCGAAAAGTCACTCGGTCTCAATCCCCATCTTACATTATGTACATTGAGAAATACTACTTATTTAGGCACAACCATAAATTAGAGGTGTTAGACCGACATAAAAAAAAAATCTCAAAATGCTTGCTTCCCATATATAATTGATTGATGTGACTATTTTATTTTTCTTTTTAATTTTTTGGATTAATGTGTGCGCGCCTAAATTTTGTGCTTATATGATTGTGCTTAGGTAAGAATGTTTCAGCAAAACTTCCATGGTCATGTGACCATATAGTCGCACTCACATGATTATTTTATTATTTATAAAATAATTAAAAGAATAAAATAAAAAAGTAAATTTTATGAAAGTGGCTAAGAAATTTATTTTTGTCACGTGACCATATAAGAATAACTCCATGCACATTATGCAAAAACTAACATAATCATCGTAATACTAGTAACAACTAAGATTGTTTATAAAAAAAAAAAAAAACTTTTTTTTTAATATTTTTTTTCTCTAACACTGTCACTGTGTCAAACACTCTCACATGAAAAAACACACATAAATAAACCTAGTAATAATGTAATAATTCTCTGACATGTAAAAACACCGAACAGAACACTATGCAGCCACAAATCCATGAAGCCGTTTCAAACAATTTTGTCGGCGAAAGACGTTACTAATCATTTTCATTAACAGGTGCAATCACCAATTAGTGCTAATTAATTTATTCCATTTTATTCTTTTCATGTCTTTTTCTTCTTCCACATTCAGAATTCTATTCATTAATTCATTTTAATAATACTAGTAGGAGTATTAACTATGAAGGAAATAGTAGAGTATAATTCATTTGGTAGATTGACCAAAATAATTCATTTGGTAAAACCCATAAGGCTTATCTTATTTGGCAAAAAAATGTCAAAATTATTAGTATTTTAGTAGATGTTAAGATTGAAGTTTAAACTTCGATTCATTTACTTGTATGTGAGAAAGTTTATAATAATTTTGTCATTTTATTATCTACAAAAAAAAAAAAAAATCATTTGATAGAAATATTACAGGTGATATATAGAAATTGAAGTTTATTCATTTCAAAAGGTTAAATTTTCTAATTACTACGTACGCAAATAAAAAACGGTGCTTATAAAAAAACAATCATGTTTTTTTTTCTCTCCATGTTATAACACTACCATTGTTATTTAGCGGTAATTAATTTTTAAAATTTGAGTAAATTATTTTCTTTTCAAACATAAAGGTTAGAGATCGGACCTATGATGCTTGCTTAATACGTTTAAATTTCTTACCACTTAAACTAATTTATCGATGAATTAGTAATTTTTTTTTCAAATGAAATTATAAATATGAATGAAACTCACACAATTATGAGACATCAAATTTGAATCCAAATAAAAACATTTAACGAAACAATATTTGTCTTTGTCGATAGAACTAGAACTAAAACCAATTTTTCTTCTTTCTCTCGGTGCCGGGTCTCGAACCGAGTTTCTCTAGATTGAGGATTAACTCCTCAACCAAGTGACTTCTCGGGAGACAGGCGAACTAAAACCAATTTTTATTAAAAGAAGAAACTAAAACCCATCAATATTGTCAAAATAAATAAAAGACAAATCATTGAAAATTCACATACAAAGTGAAGAGATTGAAGTTTGAACCCGATCATGACATCTGACCTAGTAATTCCACTTAAGTTGGATAAGTGGAATGACCGATGTTCGAATCCGACTCTCTGCATATATAATGTAATGTCACTGCAAATTGAACTAAGCTCAAGATACAATGTAAGCTTTTTTTTCTTTTTTCTTTTTGTTGATAGACGAAATGACAAAGTCATTGAAAACTCACACACATAAAGTAGAGTGATCGGGGTTCGAATCCCGATCCTGACATCCAACACTAATAATTTTGATATTTCTATCAGTCGAACTAGGATTTCTAGACGATATGTATAACATTTTACTTCCCTAATTTAAATAAGAAAACTTCTTACCAAATATTTGTACATATATATGAATGGACCATTAATCTTCTTCATTTGCTGTCATTTTTTAACATGGGTAGCTTAATTCTTTAATTTTTTATTTCTTATAATAATACTCACACAAAAACTGCATAAAGCTTCTTCTTTTCCTCTTGTTCCTCTTCTTCTTCTTCTTCTTCCTTTTCATCTCTTTCTCTCTGCAATTTCATTTTTTTTTCAATTTTTTTTTGTCACTTGTTTTTGCTTTGGCACCAGTGCTAGTTCTTGTCTCCTATAGTCTCTGACCCTTTTGCCAGCTTTGACCTGAGAAGATGCTTGTAAGTACGTTTCTCTCTGTGTTCATTTTTTTTTGTTGTTTATACTTTCTTTGTCTTTTGAGTTTTTACCTTAAACTTGTTCCAAATCTGGGTCTTTATTGTTTTGTTTTTCAATTTTCATTATAATAACTAAAAGGGTCTCTTCAAGTTTCGATCTTTGTTTGGATTTTATATGTTTGAGTCAATGTTTGTATGTTTCATTCATGTGGGTCGTGTTCAAATTCTATGTATTAGATTTGTTCTTTTGGGTTGTTCTGTTTTTTTGCTATGATTTTCTATGACAATGGTGATTGTTGTCTATGGTGGAGTTTTCATCAAATTTTATTCAATTTTGATCTGATTAATTGATCTGATTAACTTGCATTATAGTTTAATTTCAGCTGAGAATTCCCTTTTCAAGTTCTTTCTCATATGCTTTTGTTTCATATGTAATAATATTTTTGTTGAAGTGAATCTCTCATTGGTTGGTGTGTGAAAATGTGAAAATGAGAATTATTGTTGCTTTATTTCATTGTTTTTGCTTTGAATTTTTCATTTCTATTGTTGTGTTTGTTCATTCTTGTTCCAGATATATGTTTTTAACATCTTTCAATTTGAAGTGAATTCTTGATTCATGAACAAATTTATCTCTATTTGATGACCATGTGATTACATTCAGTTAATTTGTTTTCTTAAATTATTATCAGTGTCGTGTCTGATATCTGTCTGTGTCTGATGTATGTTTGTCTTTGTGTCGTGTCTGGTGTCTTTCTGTGTCTGATGTCTCTGGTGATTAATTGGTTTGTGTGACCTTTTTTCAGGTGGCATTGCTCTTGCTTCTGGCATTGAGCAATGTCGTGAATGTTTATGGAGATGTTGAGCAGTGTGGTTCGAATCCAAAATTGGATCCTAGACCACATAGTGTCTCTATTTTGGAGTTTGGTGCAGTTGGGGATGGTAAAACACTGAATACAATTGCATTCCAGAATGCAATTTTCTATCTCAAGTCATTTGCCGATAAGGGTGGTGCTCAGCTCTATGTGCCACCAGGAAATTGGCTCACGGGTAGTTTCAATCTTACCAGCCATCTTACCCTATTTTTGGAGAAAGGCGCTGTCATTATTGGATCTCAGGTACTTTCACCTCTTGCTTCATTTTCTTACTAGTAGTAATATTTTAAAATTAACAGTTTTGTCATTTTTATGCGAGCAAATCATCATTTTGGTCCCGGAAAGTGTAAGGCGGTGTCACTATGGTCCTTGAATGCATTGAAATAACAAAAACATCACTGAGTATGTATTTTGTTAGTGATTTTGTGGACTAAGCTAACCATTAGAAGAGACATGAGGATCAAATGATGTTTTTGTAATTTTAATACATTTAAGGACTATAGTGTGAGTGTTTGACGCCTATGGGGATCAAAATGACTGTTTACTCTTTTTATGTTGATTTGTTGCAATGTTGTTAAATAATGGCTATAGCAGCGCTATAGCATAGCACAATTTGAACAGATTGTGTAATGTTCTGTTAAATAACGGCTATAGCAGTGCTATGTCATTGTAGCATAGCGGAATTTGACCAAACAACTATTTTTAGTGATCTGTGATTGACAAAACTGATTTCTTGTGTATAAAGATATTTCATGTTCAACCAATTTGAGGGTAATTGAGGAGTTGTTTTTCTTTTTTAGGATCCATCTCATTGGGATGTTATAGAAGCCTTACCTTCTTATGGCCGAGGGAAAGATGTTCCTGACGGAAGATACAAGAGCTTGATAAATGGTAACAAGTTGGAGGATGTGGTCATAACAGGTTTGCCTATTCTGTTCCAATCCAAGTATTTTTTTTCCTTCTCGCAATTTTTTCACGTTTTCTGTTTCTGGATTGAATTTTCAATATTTTAATGTAACTTTTACCAGGCAATAATGGAACCATCGACGGCAATGGAATGGTTTGGTGGGAGTGGTATAAGTCTCATTCCCTTAACCACAGCCGTCCTCATCTGGTTGAAATTATATCATCCGATTCTGTCGTAGTTTCAAATCTTACATTCTTGAATGCTCCAGCATATAGCATCCACCCAGTTTATTGCAGGTATATAGTTTTCTAGATGTTCTTGATACCTCTTTTTCCAAAAGAATGGAGTAATATTGATACAGTAACATTTAATTTGATGCAGTAATGTACATATTCAAAATATTTCAATCTCCGCTCCTCCAGAATCACCTTATACTGCTGGCATAGTACCAGGTTTGTAGTAGACCATTGACTCAATTTATACCCTCATTGTGAAAATGACAATGCCTCTATGTAATACCGACACTTCAGATTGAAGATGCATGACACATGTGGTTACATTCAATTGTATCATTTATTTAAATTATTACCAGAGTGTCTTGTCCATGTTTGTGTCAGTGCTTCATAAAATGACTTTCAAATTCAAACTATGAAGCACTGACACAAACACTAACATCAGACATCATGCCACGTCAACCAATGGTAGCTATTAGAACATATGATATGATTGAATGTAACCACATGTGTCGTGTCAGGCACCAGAGACGCCTTCAATTTGAAGTGTTGGTGCTATACAGAGTCAAATATCAATAGCTTACCAAACTTTGGTGAGGCTCTATTAGCTTAACATTTGTGCACTTGATGTTTTCAGATTCTTCTGATAACGTTTGTATAGAAGATTGTATTGTATCCATTGGATTCGATGCAATTTCTCTTAAAAGTGGATGGGATGAGTATGGAATTACCTATGGAAGACCAATTGAGAAAGTACACATAAGAAGGGTTCAACTTAATGCATTTTCCGGCTCTGCTATTTCATTTGGTACTGAAATGTCTGGCGGAATTTCAAATGTACTAATAGAACATGTTCACATTTGGAACTCAAATAGTGGCGTTGAGTTCAGAACAAACATAGGAAGAGGTGGTTATATAAAAGAAATTGCAATATCAAACCTAGAAATGGAAAATGTTCATACAGCAATTTCAGCCAAAGGTAATTCTGGTTTTCATCCTGACGACAAATTTGATCCAAAAGCTTTTCCACTTTTGAATCACATTACTTTGAAGGATATTATCGGCGCGAATATCACAGTTGCTGGAAGCTTTTCTGGAATAGAAGAATCACCCTTCACAAACATTTGCCTTTCAAATATAACCTTGTCAATAAATTCGGCTTCTTCCGTTACATGGGAATGTTCAAATGTCTCGGGATTTTCAGACTCGGTGTCCCCTAAACCTTGTCAAGAACTTGATAACCCTTCAAATTCTTCTTCATCGTCTTGTTTCTACCTCATGAGTCCTCTCGGTGGAAAAACTGCAGGACTTTAATAAATCGTTCACAAAACAAACGATCTGGCGCAATTGGTTGATGCGTGTATATGTGAGTATTGTAAATCTTGGGGTACTGAGTTCGATTCCTGCTCATAAAAAAACAAGATGAAGAAACGAATCGCAAATAGGCTACATTCTTTCCAAAATAAGACAGTTGTTCATTTTTTTCCTTTTGTTCCTTCCATTCCTTAGATTTCAATTCTTGCATATTCCAAAATAGGTCATTATTTGTACAGCTTCATTTCTTCATTCATGTGTAAGGAAATTTTGGTAGTGCCTTTACAGAAAGGACTCAAAATGTGATAGTTTACATTTTTGCATTAGTTTCATTGTTATTTCATTTCACTGTAAAGCATGTAGTGGATTTGGTGATACTTCAATTAAAGAAAGTTCAATTTTAAGTAATAATTTTCATTTCTTTGTTGTCTTGTTATTGATCTTAAATCACTATTTTTCAATGAGTCATCCAATATATGTATCTTCTTGCAATATTGAAATAGTTAAGTTTGTAATGGAATTTGATTTGATGGGATGATACTAAATTATAAATGGAATATGACAGTCAGCAAAAGTGAGATGACATCAACATAATGAATATTGGTGGCTTAAACTTTTGCCAACTAGCATAATCAATCAAAGCCAGATAGGAGGGGGGGTCCTTTAAGCTGTCTTTGTCTAATTTTGAGATCCAATGTTGGACCAAAATATGTGGTTTAATTTACAGTAATCTGCTGCTAAGTGGCCTAGTCCGGACAAAATTGTTTTGTCTCTGCCCGGATGAATGAATTCGGACGAGATGTTTTGTCTCCGTTCGGATGAATCAATTCGGACGAGAGCTACTAAGGTGTTTGCTGACAGGCTTACTTATATTATGTCTTCGATCATATCACGGCACGCAACTAGAGAGGTTTCGTCAAAGGTAGATAAATTGGTGATTGTATTGTTTGATCTCTGAAGCTATCAATATGTTGCACCAAAGATCTTATAGAGGTAACTTGGTTTTAAAATTGACATTTTCAAGGTTTTTGGCTTTATTTCTAATTTTTGTCACTGGCTCGAGGTCATTTCTTTATTCTTCCGAACTTTCTATTTTTGTTAATCGTAAAGCTTCTAGTTACTTTTCTTATAAAAGTGATATTAGACAGGGAGATTCTTTGTTTCTCTCTATGGTGATGTTTCCGGCCAGATCATTTATAATGCTAAATCTACTATTTATACGCGTCATATCACCGGTAACATAAGAGATATGCTTTCTAACCGTTTGAGTTTCTCGTCTGCCAATTCCTATTGCTGGTAGAATTAAATCTAAATTGGCATCTTGGAAAGCTTATCTTCTCGCTATTGTTGGCATAGTACAGTTAGTTAGGAGTGTTATACATGGCATGACGATTTACAACTTTCTCATATATTCTTGGCCTATTTCTTTGTTGTGCGAGATCGACAGGAGGATTAGAAATTTTGTATTGTCAAGTTACTTTAGTTGGTGCTTATTGGTCATTGCGGTTTGGCGCACATTTTATGCACTCCTACGTAGAAAAGTGAAGATTGTTGGAACAAAATTGATTTAAAAATGTTTGCCCCTAAATCTATTAAGGTTTTGATGATAACAAAGTATTAATAAACAATTGGAAGGACTAAAAATTTAATTTAAGTGTGCAGGACTTAGATTCAATTAAGCTCTGATTAATGATCAGAAGATAAGGACTTCAGAAGTTTGTAAGTATTCAGAAGATTGTGAGACTCAGAAGTTGTAATCTTCAGACGATGAAGTCTTCAGAACTTCTTAAGGTCTTAACTTCATCAAGCTCTGATGATCTTCTTGAAGTTTGTAAAGATTCTCTTTTGCAAGTCAACTCTTCTACCAATGAAGAAAAGGACCTTTCAAGCCTGATCAGAACAGCTAATCTCTTTCTGTCTGTTCTCTTTTGAGAACGTGGGTCATCAGTTGTGTTAGCTGAATAAGGAAAGTCTTCTCTGCAGTAGTCAAAGTACCTGAAACTCTTACTTAGTTTTGGATACAACCAAACTGCATCAAGACAGGCTGCTTGAAGACAAAAGGTTATCTACTTCAACGGTCATCTTTACAACGACTCTTTTCTAGTCATATATATACTAGAAGGATCAGATATATATCAATATTAAGGATCATTAACACGGACGAACAAACTCTGAATTCCTCATACAAAGCTCTGAACCTCTGAACTGTGTTGTTGCACTTTTAGTTCAAATATTTAGTATTTGTTCTTCTAGGTTCTGACTAAGAGCTGTTGTATACTTTCCATTACTTTATTATATCTTGTACTTGAGATAACTTAAGCTTGTGTGCTTAAGTGTGAAGTCTTAGCTTGTGTGCTTGGGCAGTGTTGAGAAGTCTCTTGCTTGTGTGCTTGAGCAGTTGTAATCTTGTGTGATTAATTATAGTGAAATCCCTTGGAAGTGCAAGGGGACTGGACTACTCTCGTTTTGTGAGAGGAACCAGTATAAATTGCTTGTGTGATCTCTCTCTCTCTCTCTTAACTTGTTTTATTGTGTATTTTATCCGCTGCTGTTGTAGTTAAGTTAAGAACTTGAAAAAGTTTTAAACTTGACTAAAACACAATTCAACCCCCCCCTTCTTGTGTTTTCACACCTTCAATTGGTATCTAGAGCTCTGGTCTGTTACTTTCACTTAACAGTGAGACAGTAAAGATCTTGTGAGAACACTATGTCTGGAGGAGACGATAGTAGCACTAGAACAACCGGTGAAGCCGGTGAGGCCAGTGGAGCTGGTGGTGGTCCTAGAAATGCTTTTGGTTTTGACTACTTGAGTAATGAATCACATGAACATAGTGGCAACAGAAAAGCCCCTATATTCAATGGTGATGCATCATTATTTGAGTGGTGGAAGGAAAGACTGTATAGCAATATTACTGCTATTGATCATGAGTTGTGGGATTTGGTTGAGCTGGGAGTAACTTTTGAAAACTTAAATGAACATGGAAGATTGTCCATTGAGCATAGAAAGTTACTCACACCAGCTAACTTAAAAATCTACACTAAGCATCATAGAGTAAAAGACAATGTTGTTGGTGCTATTAGACATGAAGATTATGTCAGAATAGAAAACAAGTCTACTGCTAAATCTATCTTTGATTCGATGTGTGCTACCTATGATGGTAATGAAAAAGTTCAAGAGGCTAAGGCTAGTCTCTTGATAAGGCAATATGAACTATTCACTATGCAACAAGATGAAAGCATTGAGACTATGTTTACAAGGTTTCAAATCCTTGTATCTGGTCTTAAAGCTCTTAAGAGGAGTTATTCCACCTATGATCATGTTCAGAAGATTCTGAGAAGTCTTCCTATTGCTTGGAGACCTAAGGTCACTGCAATAGAAAAAGCTCAAAATCTCAAGACTCTGAGTCTTGAGGCTCTGATAAGCAATCTCAGAAGCCATGAGATGGTTCTGAACGCTGACTCAGAAGCTAAGAAAAAGTCCAAGTCTGTGGCTTTACAGTCAACTAGGACTCCTTCTAAAGCTCTTAAGACTCAGCTTCTTGACATTGAAGAGGAATCTTCTGCAGATGGTCAAGAGGAGGAAATGGGTGAAGATGAGTTTGCTTTATTCACCAAGTTTCAGCAATGGAACAGATTTAACAAAAGAAACTTCAGAGGTAACAGCTCCAGAAACTTTGTCAGCAAAAAGGATGATCAGAAGAACTGCTTCAACTGTAAGAAGCCAGGACACTTTATTGCTGACTGTCCAGAAATGTCTGCTAAAGACAAAAGCAAAAGATACAGCTCAAAGAAGCAACAATTTAAGAGCAAATTGAAAAAGAATCTGATGGCTACTTTTGAAGAGCTATCATCTGAGGAAGAAGTTGAGGAAGAAGAAGAGGCAAATCTAGCCCTGATGGCTTCAACTGACTCAGATGCAGACTCAGAGGATGAATCAGAATCAGATTCAGAAGTAACAGATGAGGTATTTTCTGACTGTTCTAAATCTCAACTTATAACTGCACTTAACAAGGTCATTGAGAAACATCTCAGAGTGTTAAGTAAACAAAAAGTTTTACAAGAAAAGCTTAACACTCTGACTGAACAAGCAGAACATTTTCAAGGTCTATATCAAGAAACTCTGAATAGAGTAAATGACTTTGAAAAGGGTTGTGCTGTTTGTCACAAACCTATTGATGAGCAGGAAATAGCACTTCAACAGTTTGTGCATCTCAACCTTGGGAAGAGCAAAGCTGCTAATAGAATTTATAATGTTTTGAGACATAGAGGAGAAGGACTTGACTATGAATATGGTAGAACATATTCAAAGCTGAAGACCTCTGCCAAAAAGGTTGGAAAATCTTGGGTTTATTATGTTGTTCCATCCAGTGAAGAGGGAAAGAATCCTGGTATTGTTGAAAATGACAATGATGATCTGAGTGATTTAGAAGCTGACAGCTCAGAGGAACCAAGTTCCTCAGAATCTGGAAAGGAAAGTTCAGAAGATAGAAGTTGTTCAGAACCTGAGAACATTAGTTCAGAAGCTCTGAAAACTTCAAAATCTGAGACTTCGAATTCTGGAACCAAAGGAACTTTAGTACCTGAGGCTAGTCAATCTAAAAGCTCAGAAGATTTTAAAAGAAAGAATTCAAACTCCAAATCTCAGATGCAGTACAGACTCAGATTATTTATGATTCTAGAGTCAGTAGATATAATCAATCAGAACATGGGATTGGTAATAAATACAAACCCTGGAATCATAAACAATCCAAATCCTGGAATAATAACAGATCTCAAACAAAGAAAAGATTTCAAAAAGGTTATTATTCCAAACCAAGATCTTTCTCTAACACTAAACAACATAGTAAGCATTTGTGGACTAACAAGCGTGGACCCAGAAGATGGGTACCAAAAGCTGAAATAATGTACCATTCAGATTTACCAACTAGGAAAGGATATGTCCTACCTAGAGCATGGAAACAAGTCCTATGCAAAGGAAGAAGGGCTTATGTCCTAGACAAATGGCTGACAAGTTCTCAAGTTAACAATCAGAACTTGAAAAATGAAGAGGAAGAATACTGGGATGACTTTATCATTAACTGTGATGAAGAGTTCTACCGCAATGATTAAAGTTGTTTCTCATACAGCCTGCCACTCAAAGAAGTATCATGAATCACTCATGGTATCTGGATAGTGGATGTTCAAGGCATATGACTGGTGACAAACGACTATTTTCTAAGCTGACTATGAAAGAAGGAGGATCTGTTGGCTTTGGAGGTAATCAAAAAGGAAAGATAATAGGTACATGTACAGTAGGTAATTCTTCCCTATCTATTAATGATGTTTGGTTAGTTGATGGACTCAAACATAACCTATTGAGCATAAGTCAATTTTGCGACAATGGTTATGTAGTTGTCTTTAATAAGGAATCATGTACTGTAACTAAACAATCTGATAACTCCATTGTATTCAAAGGTCTGAGAAAGAACAATGTTTATAAAATTAATCTTTCTGATTTGAATGAACAAAAAGTGGTGTGTCTTTTGACCTTGAGTGAAGAAAAATGGATCTGGCATAAGAGGTCAGGCCATGCTAACTGGAGGTTAATCTCTAAGCTTAGCAAGCTTGACCTTGTCAGAGGTTTACCTAAAATCAAATATCACTCAAACACACTTTGTGGTTCATGTCAAAAAGGAAAGATTACCAAATCATCTTTTAAACCTAAGAACATTGTCTCTACCTCAAGACCATTGGAACTTCTTCACATTGATCTTTTCGGGCCAGTTAACACTGCCTCTATCAATGGAAAGAAGTATGGATTAGTGATTGTTGATGACTACAGTAGATGGACTTGGGTAAAATTCCTAAAAACAAAAGATGAAGCTTATGATGAGTTTAGCATCTTCTGCAAACAAATTCAAAATGAAAAAGGCTACACTATTTTAAAAGTTAGAAGTGATCATGGTGGAGAATTTGAAAATGAACCTTTTGAAAACTTTTGTGAAAAATATGGCATTCTGCATGAATTCTCTTCTCCTAGAACTCCTCAACAAAATGGGGTTGTAGAAAGGAAGAATAGAACTCTGCAAGAAATGGCCAGAACCATGATGCATGAAACAAATGTAGCAAAGTTTCTATGGGCAGAAGCTGTAAACACAGCATGTTATGTTCAAAATAGAATCTATATCAGATCTAAGTTGAACAAAACTGCTTATGAATTGTTCAAAGGAAGAAAACCTGATATTTCTTATTTTCATCAGTTTGGATGTACTTGTTACATCTTAAACAACAAAGTCCATCTAAAGAAATTTGATGTTAGAGGTTATAAGGGTATCTTTATAGGATATTCTGAACGCTCAAAAGCATACAGACTGTATATTTCTGAAACACACACTGTGGAAGAAACTATGCATGTCAAATTTGATGACAAAGAGCCTGACCAAGTGTCAGAGCTTGTGGAAGGTTTGTCTAGATTTCAGGTATCAGAGGATCAGTATTCAGATATTCCAAACTACTCAGAACATCCATTCTCTGAAGAACCTCTGAACATAACAGTTCCTACAGACTCTGAACAACAAAGAACTGAAGCAACTTCTGAACCTGCTGATGATGAGTCTGAAGATGATGAGCCCCCAAGAAATACTTTCAAATACAAATCATCACATCCAGAGGAACTGATCTTAGGCAACAAAGATAGTCCAAGGAAGACAAGATCTCAACTGAGAAATGAGGAATCTTTAGTTGGTCTTATCTCAATGATGGAACCTTCAAAGATTGATGAAGCTCTAAAAGATGATGCTTGGATTGTAGCAATGCAAGAAGAGCTGAATCAATTTCAAAGGAATGATGTATGGACTCTAGTGCCTAAACCTTCACACAAGAACATTATTGGAACAAAATGGGTTTTCAGAAACAAGCTGAATGAGCAAGGTGAAGTGGTAAGAAACAAGGCTAGATTGGTCGCACAAGGTTATAGTCAGCAAGAGGGGATTGACTATACTGAAACCTTTGCACCAGTTGCTAGACTTGAAGCAATCAGGTTACTTCTATCTTATGCTGTTAATCATGGAATAACCTTGTATCAGATGGATGTTAAAAGTGCCTTCTTAAATGGTTTTATTTCTGAAGAAGTGTATGTTAAGCAACCTCCTGGTTTTGAAGATATCTCAAACCCAGAACATGTTTTCAAATTGAAGAAATCACTGTATGGTCTGAAACAAGCTCCAAGAGCTTGGTATGATAGACTCAGTAATTTCCTTCTTGAAAAGGGTTTTGAAAAAGGGAAGGTTGACTGCACACTCTTTAGAAAAACAACCAAAGAAGACATTTTAATCTTTCAAATTTATGTTGATGATATTATTTTTGGTTCAACTAATGCTTCCCTGTGCAAGAATTTTTCTAAGATAATGCAGGATGAATTTGAAATGAGCATGATGGGAGAATTGAAATTCTTTCTGGGAATTCAAATCAATCAGAAGAAGGAAGGAACTTATGTTCATCAATCAAAATATACCAAGGAACTTCTGAAGAAATTCAACCTAGATGATTGCAAAATAATGAACACTCCTATGCATCCAACTACCAACATGAGCAAGTCAGAAGATGAAGGAAGAGTAGATCAAAAGGTCTACAGAGGTATGATTGGTTCCTTACTCTATCTGACAGCCTCTAGACCAGATATTTTATTCAGTGTTTGCTTGTGTGCAAGATTCCAGTCAGATCCTAGAGAATCTCATCTTACTGCTGTAAAGAGAATCTTTAGGTATCTGAAAGGAACAACTAATCTTGGACTTCTCTATAAGAAATCCAATGATTATGTGCTAAATGGATTCTGTGATGCTGACTATGCTGGAGATGAAATTGAAAGAAAATCCACAAGTGGCAATTGTCAATTTGTTGGTGAAAACCTTATCTCCTGGGCTAGTAAGAGACAAACTACTATAGCTTTGTCTACAGCAGAAGCAGAATACATTTCAGCAGCTAAGTGTTGCACACAACTACTCTGACTAAAATATCAGTTAGAAGATTATCAGGTAAGCAGTCACAATATTCCTTTATATTGTGATAACACTGCAGCCATTCATTTATCTAAAAATCCTATCCTACACTCTAGAGCCAAACATATTGAAATCAAACACCATTTTATCAGAGATTATGTTCAGAGAGGCATTATAGATATTAAGTTTGTTGATACTGAAAATCAATGGGCTGATATATTTACTAAAGCTTTATCTGTTGAGAGATTTGATTTTATAAAGAAACATCTGAACATGTTTTCAATCTCTGAATGAAAAAATTTTTTGGCAATTAAAGTGTAAGAGGTTATGTATATCAGAACTTATGATTCAGAACATCTGAAACACAAGCTCTGAAGTACTTAACTCTGATAGAGAATTTTAAAAATCTCAGAGGCTCTGAACTATTTAAGTGGAAAACGTTTAGTATTCGCTGCTGAACAGTTGTCCATTAAAATAGCAGTTACCGAGTAAATTTCTGCACGTGGTCTACGTGTGTCAGGTAGTGGGTGGTTAATGATGATTTTTGGTATTCAACTTTCTGTCAATTAACGTAACTTCCCAAATTTGCTATTTTCGTGTTAACTGTGTGCATTTAAATAAAACTTACACAATACACTTGCACACTTCTCACTTTCACAACCTACACTTTCTTTTCTCTCTAAACCTTCAACAAAATTTTCTTTCTCTCTCATTAGTTCCTACCCTTACCTAAACTCCTTCATGGCTGGTTCTTCTTCAACAACAAAGATTCCTCCGTTCATGTTTAGAAATCTTCAAATCGTTGGGAACGAAATGGAGTTTCCAGAATCTGAACTCATCTTTCTTTCTGAGAAGATGATCGATTTTGATAGCTTGAAGGCAAATGGGTTCGATGTGAAACATTACTTCTCCACTCAAGGATGGGATAAGTACTTCAACATGCTTAATGGTCCTATTTACCCAGATCTCTTGAAGAAATTCTGGATGAAAGCTAAGGTTTTTGATAAGGCTGAAGCTAAACAGGAAGAACTTGCTGCTATTGAAAGAGATCCTAGTTTAAAAGGTAAATCTAGGAAAGAAATGGGTTTATTGGAATTTTCTGGAAAACAGATTAGGTCAAATATCTGTGGTATGAATCTGGCTTTCTCTCCTATTCATTTCAACGCTTTGCTTGGCTTGGATAACTCTGGGATAGAGTTGGATGTTTTTGAGAAGGACACAAGGTACAAAAATGATCTTCTGGCTCTGATGTGTACAGATTTGAAGCTGAAGGGTAAAGTCAAGGGTTTAACTGATGTCTGCAGAGTGCTATTCAAGATCATACTAGCTGCTATCAGTCCAAGAGTTGGTGGTACTGATACAATCTCCTGGACTCATCGTCATCTGATCTACTTCCTTCTGAAAGAAATGAAAGTGAATCTGGGAGAATACTTCTTTGAGAGGATCTGTGAGGCAATCTTCTTAAGCAAATCTCAGAGGAAGACAGCCATAGCTTATCCAAGATTACTCTCAGACCTTCTTTATCAAGGTCATGTTGTTCAGAATCTGAAGAAGTTCCATCCAGAACTTGTGGAAAAGAAGTTCACTCCTGAGATTCTGAATGCAAGTTTTCTAACCAAGATGCGTCTCATCTCGTCAAAAGTGGTTCCACCTCCACAAGAGTTTACAGCCAGTCTTGAAGATCGTCTGTATGTGGATGGATATCCAGTAATCTCTGAAATGGATGCTGAGCACATCATCCAAGATTATCTGGAAGTTCTTAGAAAAGAAGGATATACTGTTGATCGGAGTATGGTTCCAAATGCTCTTGTAAACTTGTATAATCCTAAGAGGAAACCTAAGAGGAAAGCTGAACAAGAAAAACCAGATCTTCTGGCTCAGAAGAAGGTTAAAGTAGAAGAAGCTGTTGCTGAGCAGAGAACAAAAAGGAAACATGAAGCTAGTTCTGGAAAAGCTGCTGCAACTTCATCAAAGAAGGCTATTATTATTGATGAAGAGGAAAGTGAAGACAGTGACTCCTCTGAAACTCAGTCTGAATCAGAAACTGAGTCTGATGAAGAAACTCTGAGTACTAGGATGCATCAGAAACAAGTTCCTGATCCTAAAGGTAAGACTCCTAAGTACATCTTTAATGAAGCTGAAATTGGAATAGAGTTTACCAAACCACTTAGAACTATTCTTCCCAACATTTCACCTTCTGATAACCCTCTTTCTGAACTAGAAAAACACCTGAGCCCTGACCCCCTCAATAATCAGCCTCTTACTCATGAAACCCACAAATCTTCTTCACCTCCTAAACCAAAATCACCTCTACCTCAACCTCAACCTCAACCACAAAAACAATCACCTGACATTCCACCATCTGAACCCAGTGTTTTAAAAACCGGACCGGACCGGCCGGTCCGACCGGTTGAACCGGGAATCGGAGGTGCACCGGTCTGGTCCGGATGTCGGATCGGATAAGCTATTGAACCAGAGGAAACCGGTAAAACCGGTGAACCGGCGGTTTTGAAAAACCGGCGGGTCAACTGCATTTTTTTTTCTGAACCAAATGACTGTCGTTTTGCTTTTTAGAAAATAACAGTAAGAAGATTGGAAAATAAAACAGAAACGGCGGATCTTCATCTTCTCCGTCCACCGCCGTCGCTTCAGGGGCGGATCCATGTACAGGTGGGATAAAAACTGAAAAGAAGTGAAGTAAATGTATAACAAGCACTAGAAAAAAGAACAAGACGGGAAGAAGAATAAACAGGGAAGATGAACTACAGAGAAGATGAAGTAGAACTTCTCTAGAAAAACTGAAAAAGTGAGAAAAGAATAAACAAGAAGAAAAATGTGACGGCGGCTAGTTTTCTTCAATTATATTTGACTTAGGGTTATGCATCTGTGTATCTCAATGGGCTTGGGTCACTATCATTTTGGGCTAAGAGTGATTTCTTTTGATTTTGGACAATTTGGATCAAGGAAAAATTAAAACGGTGATTTTTTTTTGCCACTACTTGCATTTATATATGCATTGATATAGTGGTGATAAATATTAGGGTTGGCGTAGAGACTAAAAATATATTTATCCCTATATATTATATGTTGGTTGTGTAGTTGTTTTCTACTGATTTTTTTTTTAACAGTTATGAAGTTTATTTACCCATTTTTATATTTTTTATGGTTTTTTTTTCAAAGATCGGGTTATCTTATTCGACCGGTTTAATAACTATATAATTTTATTATAGAGACCGGTTCATTCTATCGGTTTAATCCGATTTAATCCGGTTTGTCATGCGATTGAACCAGTGACCCAGTGGTTCGACCAGTGAACCAGTGAACCAATGCACTCACCGGTTCGATGTCCGGTCCGGTTTTTAAAACACTGTCTGAACCTCAACCAGATATTCCAACTGATAAAAACAACCCTCTGAACCAACCCCTGAACACAAATCTCCTGAACCAACCCCTGAACACAAAACTCCTGAACCATCACCTGAACACATCTATCCTGAATCAACATCTGACATCTCTTCCTCTGAATCAACTCCTGAACTCAATCCTAATCCAAGTACTGAGCATGCTTCTCCTGCACGCATTCATACTTGTGCCCCTAACCCTTCAGAAGCAGAAGTTGTTATCATTGACAACCCTGCTAATGACCCAACAAAACTCTCTACCATTCTCACTATCTCACCCTCATCCTCTGACCCTTTTGGTAACCTTTCCAATCAGCTGTATGACGATTTACTTAGGTTATCCCATATTCAGGACAAGTTTTTGGTGTGTCCCTCTGATGTGGATATGGAGGTGTCACTAATCAAGGCTAGAATCTGCAAAGCTCTAGATGCAATGGGTGATGAGATCAAGACTGTGATTGGACAACGGGATTTGGATTTGGTACATCTACTGAAGGACAGCCTAGCAAGAGCTAGTTTGAAACGACTGACTGGGTTTAACCATGAAGAGCATGAGCGTGCTAAGCTTGCTGCTATTGCTGCTACTGCAAGGCATATGTCTGTTTTTAAGGAATGCTGGATTGATTCCAAGCTTTTCAAGAGCCTTGAGGATCAAAGAATTGAGAATGAACGTCTGGCTGAAGCTGCTGCAAGACTTGCTGAAGAAATCCCTGAGCTGAACCAAGAGGATGATTCAGCTGCTGATATTCTGATGATTGATTATCCAGAGGAAGGTGAACCCTCCTCTGATAAAGGCAAGGCACCTTTGGTTGAAGAACAGGCACCTTTGGTTCAAGATCAGCTGCAGATTTTTCAAGAGGCTCTGAGGGAACAACAAGAAGGTTTGGAAAGGCAAAGGACAGCTCACCTCAATTTGGAATCTAAAGTGGATGGTCTAGTTTCCAACGTGGGTTCTCTGAATGACAAATTTGACCAGCTCTTAGCTTTTCTTAAGAAACCTTAGGATTCTTTGCACCTTATGTCTTTCATGTTATTTATCTTCTGAACAATCTTATTTTAAGTTTTCACTTATTTATTGGTTTGATTTTTTTTTTTGGTTGTTGTGTGATGTTTACTTTTATTTTCTTTGATAAACAAGAACATAAGAACACAAGATGAATTTAAAAGAAATTTTTTATTAATGATCTAACAATGTTGAGTACATTGGTAAAAAGAAAAAGACAACCTAATCCTAGTCAGATGGATAATACTCAGACGAAATCTCAGATTTCTCCTCAGCATCCTCTGATGAAATTTCTATGGGATCTGGGTTCTGCTCTTCTTCTTCTTCTTGTTCTTCTTCTGGAACATAGCCAACCAAGAACTCAACATAGTCAGCATCATCTTCATTTTCTTCAGTTTCAGAATCTGATGAAATGATTATAATCTCAGCATCTTGTGGTTTCTTGTCGTCTTCTTTATCTTTTCATCTTTTTCGCGTTTTTCTTCTTCTTTCTTTCTCCGAACCTCTGCAATACGTGAACTGAATCTTCTCATTCTTCTTGATTCTTCTTGATATACTTGTTTATTATTGTTTTTGTGTGAAGAATGTATGTTAACTCGTTCACCTTTTATAAACCCTTTAGCGCGTTGTTTTTTTGTTTTTGAAATAAATTCACCTTTGTAACAACCACTCTTCTTCTTTGACTGTCTTGGTTATCTAAATTTTTTTTACTTTTTGATAATGACAAAAGGGGGAGTAGTTAAGCATTAATTGATAAGTGATAAGTTTCAAAGCTGAAACCACGCTCACGCTTTTATCTCGCTTTTATCCGTTAAGTTAAAAGTTGTTACTTTTAAGTTGTTTTACGTATTTCAATGTGGAGACTAAGTTAGTTGAAACTGAAATAAATTTCATAAGTAAGGATAAGTTAAGAGTGCAATTTTAACTTAGCCTTATGAGACTTAGGGGGAGAGCTTGCAAACCTCTCACTCTGAAGAAAGATATGAAATTTGTTTTATTCCAAATTATCTTAATCTTATACTAAATTAAAATATCATGGATAAAACTTAAAGCTTAGGCTTTAAGGAGTATCAATCTTAGGGGGAGCTTGCAAACCTCACAAACCTAAGAGAAACATGATAAGTTAATTTAACAACAATTGTCAATTAATACTTATGTTTGTCATCATCAAAAAGGGGGAGATTGTTGGAACAAAATTGATTTAAAAATGTTTGCCCCTAAATCTATTAAGGTTTTGATGATAACAAAGTATTAATAAACAATTGGAAGGACTAAAAATTTAATTTAAGTGTGCAGGACTTAGATTCAATTAAGCTCTGATTAATGATCAGAAGATAAGGACTTCAGAAGTTTGTAAGTATTCAGAAGATTGTGAGACTCAGAAGTTGTAATCTTCAGACGATGAAGTCTTCAGAACTTCTTAAGGTCTTAACTTCATCAAGCTCTGATGATCTTCTTGAAGTTTGTAAAGATTCTCTTTTGCAAGTCAACTCTTCTACCAATGAAGAAAAGGACCTTTCAAGCCTGATCAGAACAGCTAATCTCTTTCTGTCTGTTCTCTTTTGAGAATGTGGGTCATCAGTTGTGTTAGCTGAATAAGGAAAGTCTTCTCTGCAGTAGTCAAAGTACCTGAAACTCTTACTTAGTTTTGGATACAACCAAACTGCATCAAGACAGGCTGCTTGAAGACAAAAGGTTATCTACTTCAACGGTCATCTTTACAACGACTCTTTTCTAGTCATATATATACTAGAAGGATCAGATATATATCAATATTAAGGATCATTAACACGGACGAACAAACTCTGAATTCCTCATACAAAGCTCTGAACCTCTGAACTGTGTTGTTGCACTTTTAGTTCAAATATTTAGTATTTGTTCTTCTAGGTTCTGACTAAGAGCTGTTGTATACTTTCCATTACTTTATTATATCTTGTACTTGAGATAACTTAAGCTTGTGTGCTTAAGTGTGAAGTCTTAGCTTGTGTGCTTGGGCAGTGTTGAGAAGTCTCTTGCTTGTGTGCTTGAGCAGTTGTAATCTTGTGTGATTAATTATAGTGAAATCCCTTGGAAGTGCAAGGGGACTGGACTACTCTCGTTTTGTGAGAGGAACCAGTATAAATTGCTTGTGTGATCTCTCTCTCTCTCTTAACTTGTTTTATTGTGTATTTTATCCGCTGCTGTTGTAGTTAAGTTAAGAATTTGAAAAAGTTTTAAACTTGACTAAAACACAATTCAACCCCCCCCTTCTTGTGTTTTCACACCTTCAATTGGTATCTAGAGCTCTGGTCTGTTACTTTCACTTAACAGTGAGACAGTAAAGATCTTGTGAGAACACTATGTCTGGAGGAGACGATAGTAGCACTAGAACAACCGGTGAAGCCGGTGAGGCCAGTGGAGCTGGTGGTGGTCCTAGAAATGCTTTTGGTTTTGACTACTTGAGTAATGAATCACATGAACATAGTGGCAACAGAAAAGCCCCTATATTCAATGGTGATGCATCATTATTTGAGTGGTGGAAGGAAAGACTGTATAGCAATATTACTGCTATTGATCATGAGTTGTGGGATTTGGTTGAGCTGGGAGTAACTTTTGAAAACTTAAATGAACATGGAAGATTGTCCATTGAGCATAGAAAGTTACTCACACCAGCTAACTTAAAAATCTACACTAAGCATCATAGAGTAAAAGACATTGTTGTTGGTGCTATTAGACATGAAGATTATGTCAGAATAGAAAACAAGTCTACTGCTAAATCTATCTTTGATTCGATGTGTGCTACCTATGATGGTAATGAAAAAGTTCAAGAGGCTAAGGCTAGTCTCTTGATAAGGCAATATGAACTATTCACTATGCAACAAGATGAAAGCATTAAGACTATGTTTACAAGGTTTCAAATCCTTGTATCTGGTCTTAAAGCTCTTAAGAGGAGTTATTCCACCTATGATCATGTTCAGAAGATTCTGAGAAGTCTTCCTATTGCTTGGAGACCTAAGGTCACTGCAATAGAAAAAGCTCAAAATCTCAAGACTCTGAGTCTTGAGGCTCTGATAAGCAATCTCAGAAGCCATGAGATGGTTCTGAACGCTGACTCAGAAGCTAAGAAAAAGTCCAAGTCTGTGGCTTTACAGTCAACTAGGACTCCTTCTAAAGCTCTTAAGACTCAGCTTCTTGACATTGAAGAGGAATCTTCTGCAGATGGTCAAGAGGAGGAAATGGGTGAAGATGAGTTTGCTTTATTCACCAAGTTTCAGCAATGGAACAGATTTAACAAAAGAAACTTCAGAGGTAACAGCTCCAGAAACTTTGTCAGCAAAAAGGATGATCAGAAGAACTGCTTCAACTGTAAGAAGCCAGGACACTTTATTGCTGACTGTCCAGAAATGTCTGCTAAAGACAAAAGCAAAAGATACAGCTCAAAGAAGCAACAATTTAAGAGCAAATTGAAAAAGAATCTGATGGCTACTTTTGAAGAGCTATCATCTGAGGAAGAAGTTGAGGAAGAAGAAGAGGCAAATCTAGCCCTGATGGCTTCAACTGACTCAGATGCAGACTCAGAGGATGAATCAGAATCAGATTCAGAAGTAACAGATGAGGTATTTTCTGACTGTTCTAAATCTCAACTTATAACTGCACTTAACAAGGTCATTGAGAAACATCTCAGAGTGTTAAGTAAACAAAAAGTTTTACAAGAAAAGCTTAACACTCTGACTGAACAAGCAGAACATTTTCAAGGTCTATATCAAGAAACTCTGAATAGAGTAAATGACTTTGAAAAGGGTTGTGCTGTTTGTCACAAACCTATTGATGAGCAGGAAATAGCACTTCAACAGTTTGTGCATCTCAACCTTGGGAAGAGCAAAGCTGCTAATAGAATTTATAATGTTTTGAGACATAGAGGAGAAGGACTTGACTATGAATATGGTAGAACATATTCAAAGCTGAAGACCTCTGCCAAAAAGGTTGGAAAATCTTGGGTTTATTATGTTGTTCCATCCAGTGAAGAGGGAAAGAATCCTGGTATTGTTGAAAATGACAATGATGATCTGAGTGATTTAGAAGCTGACAGCTCAGAGGAACCAAGTTCCTCAGAATCTGGAAAGGAAAGTTCAGAAGATAGAAGTTGTTCAGAACCTGAGAACATTAGTTCAGAAGCTCTGAAAACTTCAAAATCTGAGACTTCGAATTCTGGAACCAAAGGAACTTTAGTACCTGAGGCTAGTCAATCTAAAAGCTCAGAAGATTTTAAAAGAAAGAATTCAAACTCCAAATCTCAGATGCAGTACAGACTCAGATTATTTATGATTCTAGAGTCAGTAGATATAATCAATCAGAACATGGGATTGGTAATAAATACAAACCCTGGAATCATAAACAATCCAAATCCTGGAATAATAACAGATCTCAAACAAAGAAAAGATTTCAAAAAGGTTATTATTCCAAACCAAGATCTTTCTCTAACACTAAACAACATAGTAAGCATTTGTGGACTAACAAGCGTGGACCCAGAAGATGGGTACCAAAAGCTGAAATAATGTACCATTCAGATTTACCAACTAGGAAAGGATATGTCCTACCTAGAGCATGGAAACAAGTCCTATGCAAAGGAAGAAGGGCTTATGTCCTAGACAAATGGCTGACAAGTTCTCAAGTTAACAATCAGAACTTGAAAAATGAAGAGGAATAATACTGGGATGACTTTATCATTAACTGTGATGAAGAGTTCTACCGCAATGATTAAAGTTGTTTCTCATACAGCCTGCCACTCAAAGAAGTATCATGAATCACTCATGGTATCTGGATAGTGGATGTTCAAGGCATATGACTGGTGACAAACGACTATTTTCTAAGCTGACTATGAAAGAAGGAGGATCTGTTGGCTTTGGAGGTAATCAAAAAGGAAAGATAATAGGTACATGTACAGTAGGTAATTCTTCCCTATCTATTAATGATGTTTGGTTAGTTGATGGACTCAAACATAACCTATTGAGCATAAGTCAATTTTGCGACAATGGTTATGTAGTTGTCTTTAATAAGGAATCATGTACTGTAACTAAACAATCTGATAACTCCATTGTATTCAAAGGTCTGAGAAAGAACAATGTTTATAAAATTAATCTTTCTGATTTGAATGAACAAAAAGTGGTGTGTCTTTTGACCTTGAGTGAAGAAAAATGGATCTGGCATAAGAGGTCAGGCCATGCTAACTGGAGGTTAATCTCTAAGCTTAGCAAGCTTGACCTTGTCAGAGGTTTACCTAAAATCAAATATCACTCAAACACACTTTGTGGTTCATGTCAAAAAGGAAAGATTACCAAATCATCTTTTAAACCTAAGAACATTGTCTCTACCTCAAGACCATTGGAACTTCTTCACATTGATCTTTTCGGGCCAGTTAACACTGCCTCTATCAATGGAAAGAAGTATGGATTAGTGATTGTTGATGACTACAGTAGATGGACTTGGGTAAAATTCCTAAAAACAAAAGATGAAGCTTATGATGAGTTTAGCATCTTCTGCAAACAAATTCAAAATGAAAAAGGCTACACTATTTTAAAAGTTAGAAGTGATCATGGTGGAGAATTTGAAAATGAACCTTTTGAAAACTTTTGTGAAAAATATGGCATTCTGCATGAATTCTCTTCTCCTAGAACTCCTCAAAAAAATGGGGTTGTAGAAAGGAAGAATAGAACTCTGCAAGAAATGGCCAGAACCATGATGCATGAAACAAATGTAGCAAAGTTTCTATGGGCAGAAGCTGTAAACACAGCATGTTATGTTCAAAATAGAATCTATATCAGATCTAAGTTGAACAAAACTGCTTATGAATTGTTCAAAGGAAGAAAACCTGATATTTCTTATTTTCATCAGTTTGGATGTACTTGTTACATCTTAAACAACAAAGTCCATCTAAAGAAATTTGATGTTAGAGGTTATAAGGGTATCTTTATAGGATATTCTGAACGCTCAAAAGCATACAGACTGTATATTTCTGAAACACACACTGTGGAAGAAACTATGCATGTCAAATTTGATGACAAAGAGCCTGACCAAGTGTCAGAGCTTGTGGAAGGTTTGTCTAGATTTCAGGTATCAGAGGATCAGTATTCAGATATTCCAAACTACTCAGAACATCCATTCTCTGAAGAACCTCTGAACATAACAGTTCCTACAGACTCTGAACAACAAAGAACTGAAGCAACTTCTGAACCTGCTGATGATGAGTCTGAAGATGATGAGCCCCCAAGAAATACTTTCAAATACAAATCATCACATCCAGAGGAACTGATCTTAGGCAACAAAGATAGTCCAAGGAAGACAAGATCTCAACTGAGAAATGAGGAATCTTTAGTTGGTCTTATCTCAATGATGGAACCTTCAAAGATTGATGAAGCTCTAAAAGATGATGCTTGGATTGTAGCAATGCAAGAAGAGCTGAATCAATTTCAAAGGAATGATGTATGGACTCTAGTGCCTAAACCTTCACACAAGAACATTATTGGAACAAAATGGGTTTTCAGAAACAAGCTGAATGAGCAAGGTGAAGTGGTAAGAAACAAGGCTAGATTGGTCGCACAAGGTTATAGTCAGCAACATTTGGTCGTTGATTATAGCTTTTTAATGGTTTTCCTGCTTATTCTGCAAGTAAATTTTCTGCGAACATACTTCTGCAACAAATGGTACAGAAAAATCCACATGAAATCATTATACCAGATAAATTTGCAGGAAATTTTATCTTTTTACATGTAACTTTGTTTTTTATAAATACCAATAGCATATAAAAAATCATTTTTATAAATATATGCATTAATCCACAAGTTATTTAAGTTGAAGAAGACCATATCCAGTTTGAATTACAACTATATTCTGGTCAATGATACAACTAAATGGACATTTTGCTGAAGGTTTTTCTCATAGGATCCTCTCTATCAATATCTTCAACACAACCTGCAAAACAACAGATAAACATCAGGAAAGGCAACAATCTTAAGAGATATGTGACATCATTTTAGTATCTTAACATCATTGAACGAAACCTCAAAATCGTCTTTCTGAACACAAACTGCAAAATCAAACCTTGAGATACAAACTTGGTGGCTTAGAAGACATAGAATCATTTTCGACTTAACTGTTAAACGCATAAACATTGACCGTTCACGCATAATGGTTTTCCATGAAGGTAACAATGAGTAGTAAAACATTGGAGCCAGGTAGTACAATTAAGAGCTGTGATGTAAAACACGAATAAAATAGTGTCATTGAAAAATGGTCAAAAAGATTATGTATAATTCAAGAAGAAAACACTTGAAAATGGTGAGAAGAAAAGATTTGCCTTCGGCGTTAGTTGCAACAAGAAATAGAGAAATTAAAATGACCACAACATAAACAAATTTGAGAATTTTAGTCATATTTTTTTTTCATTCGCATGTACCAAACATAAAAAATTCTATCACTTTATATAGTATAAAGAACCTATGCTCTCTTGACCTAACAAAAAAAAAAAACCATGTTCTATTTACTTCAATTAAATACTTTGTAGCATGTTGTCAAACTAAATAAATAAATACTTTGTAGCAATTATGAAATTGCAAGATACCCTTTGAAAATTAGAATGGTTATTAAATGTCTCTTAAGTATATTGATATGTCGTGTTTGTCCATTTAGCTCATTCAATTGATCGCTATAGAAAACATACACATTTTAACTCTCCTGCGGTGACCATCGCTCCTCTCCTCTCACCAAAGGGTGAACGTCGCCTCTGCTTCCATTTGCCGGTTCTAACTTCTAAGTCATGAGATCGAGTCTCATCTTTGCCTTTTTTGTCTCCGACATTTTCGTAACTTTTCCCATCACTCGCCTCTTTTATAGTGGTGGCGGGGTGCTACTACCCAATACCCATCCCTCTATAAGGTAGCTTGTAGCACAAGTTTCTCTAGTTCCGTGCAATGCTATCAATCGTGGATTTCAGAAAATAGAAGTTTGTTCAAATTTCAATATGCATCAGCGCTATAGCGCCATTATAGCCACCATTTGACAATATTTTGTATTACTATCGCGAAACAATGGTGATTTGGTGAAATTCTGCTAGGCTTTAGTTTCTATTTAACAACTTTCGGGGCTTCTCATAACCTCACAATTTTACTAACATTAAGCATAGGATGAAAATCATCATATTGTTTGGGAAGAATGACAAAACCTAAAACATAAATGTGTGCATCAAATTTGAATTAGAAATAAAAATGCAAAATATTGCACACACTGACACACATGTAAATAAGATTAGGATTACTCAGAGAACCCTATCATAGGCCCTTAGCCTTATAGTTGGAAGTAGAGATGGGAAGAGGCCATGTCGGCCTACAGGGGCGTATGACCTAGCATACATAGGCTCAGGTTAGGCCGGTCTATTTCTTTAAATATAGAGCATGCAAAGACTTTTTTATAAGCTTATTTGGTTAAATAGGTCAGACTGCAGACCATTTAAAAAGCCTTTTAGCCTACTAGGCCGACCTATTTAAGTTAATATGAATAATATTTTTACTACTATTATTATTTATATATTAAAATTTGTACTTTGATTAAATTATAAATTTATTAAATTTTTTCAGTGGTTTAAGTTTATTAATCTACATTAATTTTTCACATATATAAATGTATTATTGTAAGCTAGAATTGAAATATGATGACATATATAATTAAACTCTCTAAAATATCATGTTAAATATCAAAAGGACATTGATTTATTAATTCATAAGTATATTTAAAAATAAATATAATTATTTATTTAAATATGTTCATGTGAAATAGACTTTTAAACAGACTAACATACCACATTAGGCTTTCAGAAGACTAGACCCAGACCTAAAATATAAGCCTATATAAGCCACATGCTTAGTGATGGATAATTTTCGCAAGTGAACGTAATACCACGTAGTAATAAAATATCGATCCACAGAGATTGTGTGATTAAACTAGTCTAATAGTGTTCATAAACATTATGCAAGAAATACACATAAATTGGGGGTATGTTGAGTGATGAATTGTTAGAAAACGTGCTTTGTGATAAGTGGAAAAGCGAGGTAGAATCATCGGAATCACCTAGTCTATAGCTAAATCACATGCAATCTACCTTATCATACGAATTTACTCAAGTGTTCACAACTGGATCAACAAATTAGTGAATCGCAATCTCTTGTCAAAATCCACTCTATTCGTTGTCGATACTCCCCCGATCTCTCGGGCGGAAGCTACCTACAACGAATGATATGAAAGCGCGTCGATCGTTCGCTACACTCTATGTTTCAATCTTTCGACCGGAAACACTCGAGTGCTCAATGCAATTCAGTTCAGACATTAAATCAATATTCTCATACGTGACTTGTAACATCCCGGATTTTTATCCAAGATATTAGTTAGAATTTTGCTTAATTATAAAACGTACAATTATTTTTTCTTCTTTTCATAAAATAAAATAGTTACAAAAGAGATTGAAATCAAATTTATTGAAATATAAACTTAATTAAAATGAACAATAGTTTGAAAATTCCAGCGGAAGAAAATACAACGACGAATTATTTATTACATAAAAATTCTCAAATTTACTAAACCCATTTTTTCCCCTACGTACGCGCTTCAAGCATCACATTCAAACATGCCTTTCTCCTTGAGTACCTAAAATGTTGGGTGTAAAGGGTCAATTTCCTTATCCATATTGAATCATACTTACCACAAGAAAAATGCCATAAAACAATAACAAAACTCTTCACCAATCAAAAGATTTTCAAAAAAATATAATTAATTTATTTATTATTCAAAACTTTTTGTCAAATGATTCGCGATGCAATGCAATGTGACCTCAAATACTACATGCTATGCGAGACACATGATCCGGATAATACATCCCATACCAATGGGGAAAATCTGCCACACAGGCTCCTGCCACACAGGCTAAAAAAATAAGTTCTGCCACACAGGCTAAAAGTAAGTTCTGCCACACAGGCCCTAAAACATGCCACACAGGCTCTAAATGAACTCTCTTATATACACATTCTATATGATGCATGTCTCGATAATAGATCATTTTTCTTCAAAACCAACCTGACGTGTTACCGACCGAAACAAGTAACTGACCATACCATCTTTTTATTTGTATATTTTCTTTTAATATCCGAAACAAAGTGAGGACGAACAAATAAATTTATCAATACATATACCAAACAAATTACAAGTAAAGCTAATAATATATTTCACAACCATAACAGCATATATAAACAAATTCATGAAGGTATAACACCGTATAATTACATACATATAAGTAACATTTTTCTTTTAATTAATCAAAAATACTTTTTATTAGTTTCTTTCAATAGACAAAGGTTCTACTACCATCTCACAACACAGTTCCTATGTAGCATGAATGTATGGGGAAAAAGCCCTTACCTCAAGCGCTTTTCTATTCTGACACGAAAGTCCTTGACGTTTAGAGTTATCACACATTCGAACGGTTCAAAGCTCTTCCTTTTGACGTTACACAAAATTGGAGTATAATTGGGGAGGTTGATGATAATACCTATGAGACAAAGGGACAATCTCGAAACATCGCATAGAGATGAAGTAGGTCGATGGAGAATAAAATATATGGAGTTGAGTCATATGAGGTGAGTGATGGAATATACATTGGCGTGAGCTTTCTAATAGAGAGACTTGATATCTTCCTCAATATATGTGGCAGAGCAATGAACTAATAGAATGGTCTAGATTAAATAGAATAATGGTAGTTTAAGAGAATTAAATGACTTGGTAATTTTAGGCTATGGAAAATCATTGAACAAGGGTGTCTTAAGACAAAAACGTGTGCAATTAAAACAGGAATTAAAACTTGGTCACACATTTATTTGTTAAAGCAAATAAAATGAATGGTTGTCTTTTTAATGATGATAATGAATGAAATTTAAGCAAGAAAGGAAAACGGGATCAACATATAGTATTTGCAAGCAGGCAAAGGATAAAAGCACTTAATTATCATTAGATGATTTGTCTAGTAATCACGAGCTGAAAACGGGTTACAAGATAATTTGTACATGGTCATTGAATTATCAAAGTAGTGAATAAGCTTATGAGACTAAACCACCAGACCAAGGCTCCACGTTGTTTTTATTGGAAAGGATATGGTATAATTAGAGATAATTGGATCATGGTCAATTTTGAGTCATTTGCCAAGTCAATCTCACGTGATACTAAAATGGTTTGGCCACTCATAATTCTAAAATAATGAAACAAATTGATTTCTAACACTTTAGATAATTTTACTAAAATGGATCATAAAATAATTAACCAAAACAAGAAATAAGGGAACAAATTATATTTGATTAAATAATAAATTAATAAAATGTGTGTATAAAATATCAGGGCGTTACATGACTTAACTCAAAATCATTACAACACTAATGAAGGATCATAAAGCATTAAGAGAAGAATTGCATTAAGTAAACACTGTAACAGAGTAAATCCTTACAATTAAGCAGATTACATAAGATTCGACTACATCCTAAGCTATCCTAGATCCTACCTCCACAAGGAGTTTAGCTCCTCATGTTGCTTCGATCGCGTCCTAGCTTCAACTTCATGGCTTGAGAATCCATGCTATTGAGGAGCTTGAAGCTATCCTATGAAGGTCTGGATCCAACTCTGAAAGCTTCAAAACCAGAAAAGTAGATGAATGTAGCAGATTTTCCTACCCAGATCCAGAAAACTGACTTTTCCATATATACTGACTGCAACCACGCTGCGCGTGAGATCTACCACGCTGCGCGTGGTTGCTGAAATTAACACTACGCTGCGCGTGAGATGGGCTACGCCCCCAGCGTAGTGCAATTTTCTCCTTCACGCCGCGCGTGATAGATCTCACGCCGCGCGTGACTAAGTCAGTGAGCAAGTCTCCTCAGGTCAGAGTTTCACGCCGCGCGTGGACAGTCCCCACGCTGCGCGTGATCAAAGCTGGTTTTTGGTCTCTCTGTGATAAGCATCACGCTGCGCGTGATGGACCACGCCCCCAGCGTAGTGCAAAACTGTGTTTTTCTGCATAATTTCCTGCTTTCTTGTATTCCAAGTAACCTTGCTTCCGAGTTGATTTCTCTTGATTTTATTGCTTAAAACCCTCTAAAATGAGTCTAATGTCCCTCAAATAAGCATGGATTATGAGAGTGTGACGATCCGTCATCACTTAGATTCAGTCCTTCAATTTTTTGACAGGACAAACTCAAGTTTGACAAAATCTAACTCAGTCTAGCCTATTTCCACCTCTAGTTGAAAGCTAAACCAAATCAAAGCTTGTAGGCTCGTAGTGGTAGAGAAAGCTAGGTATACCCACAATCCATGTTCCTGAAAGACATATTATTATTATTATTATTATTATTATTATTATTATTAATTCATGAAAGAATTATTTTTTTTACAATGACATATTTTTCTTTATCAATGTGAAGATTTGGTGAGGAATATATAAAGAGGATACAAAAGTTTTGGTGTGGACTTTTCATAATACCAATAATACCCTTGATTTTGGATAGCAGTAAAAATCTTTTATTAACAAATTCACCGTAACATATTTTTTCAACAACAAAAATCTTTTATTAACAAACTCACCATAACATAAGGCATACATTTTTTTTATTTTTTTGACATAAAGTTACATAATAGACACAGACAGGCGCGCGAAACGCGCCCCGCTAACAAATACATAAAATAAGAACACATAAATATTTCAAAAATAAAAAAAAACACACACAAAAACTTTGGTATGGAATATATTTAGATGTACGATTAGAAAATTTAATTGAAGTAAATAAAATAAATGAATCTTGACCAAATAAAATAAAATGAATTTAAGATTTGATGTGAAACTTTATCAAAAAAAGAAAAAATTGATGTGAAACTGATGTGGTGTTTGGATCTGGCGTTGGTGTGTGGTTGATGCCGTGTGATTGATTTTCTTCGATACTTGATTCTCCGACCTCTTTCCAAATCTTTTGAGATTTGCAGGATTCGTTTTAAGTCTTTGATGGTTTCCAAATCTGTTGAAATTTGCAGGTTTTTAGTGTCAAGTTGATCTCTTACGCGTTGGTGGATTGGAGGCGGTCTACTTGGTGAGACTTATCTGCCTAGGTTTTCTTTCTATCGGTGCCCATCAACTTTTTTGTTTCGAGATCGGGAGTTAGTGTCTAGTGGCATCTCTATGGATCGGGTTGATATCTTCTCTGGTAGTCTGGAAGCTTGGAGTGTCTTTCTAAGAATAAGATTAGAATTAGACCTCTATTAGGTGGTATATGTTTTGGTATTTTCATCGGTGTTCGGTTTATTTACGGACATCTTGGTTTTGTAGCTTCTCTTTAACGGGTCTCAATCCATCTTGTGCAGAGACCTGATTATTATTAATAATAATATATTTGCAAAAAAAAAAATATTTGAAAAAAAAGTCAATTTAAAAAAACAATCTATATAAAAAAATATACTTTTATCATGGATTTGGTTATGACCATGTCAAAGATAACTATAAAGTGATGTGTCGACATCGATGTGGATATGCATCATCATCATCATCATCATCATCATCATCATCATCATCATCATCATCATCATCATCATCATCATCATCATCATAATCATGCTATGGATGATGAACAAGTGTACATGGATGGACTTTCTCACGGGTGACTAGAAGTGATATGCATACTGAAGCATATTTATATATTGTCATTTAACTGGAGTAGTGAGATTTTCCTTACAACACCCATACCTTCAAACATGCAAAAGAGTGTTCACTCTTTAGTAATGAGGAGAAACTTGTTGCTATTAAATGTGTCTATTGCTTTGATCTTTAATGACAAAGAGACGTCTACCTTTTGTATATCAATTTTGGGTGAACTTGGTGTAAAGGAATCATGGACTAAACTTTTCATGATAGGCCTCTTAATTTTGCCTTGAGAGTTTTAGGGCAGTGGGAAAGAAGGGTGATATGTTGTTCAACAACAAAAATGGTGGACAAGTTTGGTTGGATTTAAATGGTAAATATCATGGTAAGATAATAATTCATAAAGAAAAAGAAGTGTTCTTCCATGTGATCTACAGAAGTTGCATATATAAGCTGATATCAATTGTGGATTTCAGAAAATAGAAGTTTGTTCAAACGTCACTATGCATCAGTGCTATAGCGGAACAATATGTTGATTTGGTCAAATTCCACTATGCTGTAGATAGAAATCGGGATCCTCTTGACTCGACATCATTTGAATCCATCGGGTTAGCTGCTATATATTTAACAACTTTCAGTGCTTCTCATCTCACAATGTTACTAACATTAAGCATAGAAATAAAATCATCATCTATAATAGTGGGAAGATATACAGAACCGTTAAAATCTGCATATTCTTCCGCTTCAATGTCGCGAGTAATGATGCTCTCTAGAATTTTTAGTTTGTAAGTTGAAACTTACAGAATCAAGAACTTTCTTCTTTGCTAAATCAAGAACAAGAGCAAGAGCTCGATCGCAAGCCTCAATTGTCTTCCTAAACACTTGTTCTGGAAGTTGCTTGCGAATCAAGCAACTTGTAGCCAATGTTGTAATTGAGACAACCATGATAATGGCTGAGGGAAAATTCCCTTGTAAATCAACAAGAGTTAGATTCATTTGATTTCCTGTCATCTTACAGGAAAATTACAGCCAAAAACATGACCTATTTGATTATTAAATGCTTCAAAGGATTATACACAAGAGAATATATTGGGGTAGCAGTATACTAGTAATAATCAAAAGGAACCAAAAGAAAGAAACAGAACAAGGGAAAGCTAAATTGAATCAGTATAACAATTACATGTGAAAAAAAATGTCATTAGCATTTTGATTTCTAAAACACCTATTGTTTTGAAAGAATTTTTGAATTCATCTACTAGCACATGAGTGGCAAATAAGTTTATCCAAATTAGTCTTATAAGCCTTGTGTATCATGGTGAAATACCACAATTCTGAATTTTAATACTGAAATATGAGTTCCCCAATTCGTGACGGTAATGCATTCATGTTGACCTTTGAAAATGTTAGGTTTTGTATAAGTACAAACAATTTGATACCGATTGCACCTAACTTTACTTCAAAGTCATGACGCAAAGGGGAGGATTGTCCAATCCTAACACACTAACACTATAAGAAAAGTTGTACACATTTTTACCCATGGCTTGTCCATGGGTAAGGTAAAAACAAGAAAACTATTCATTCCCAAGTTGGGTTCATGAAGCCCAACTTGCACATGAAATTGGTAAAGTGAATCGATTTTTTAGAATTATTTTCGCGCATTACTAAGTTTGTGTTCATACTGCTAGGTCTGCCCATTTCTTTGAATATTAATGTTTAATACTTAAATATGATCAGTTCTTCAAACTCATAAGATGGTAATGTATTGAATTTTCCATAGTAACTGCATGACTCATTTAGTACTCTCAACCATTCAATTTAGATCAATAACCAAGATCGTTGATTGTGTTAAAATTGATGAGTAATTTGAATTGTCTATCTTAAATCAACAAGTGTGATTAATTACAGCGTGCAAGTTTGTGTTTTTTAACCTTCAAAAATGTAGTATTATATTGTACAAATAAAATATTTAAAAATTCTTTAGCAAAAAAAATAAAATAAAATATTTAAAAAATTTGTTGAAACAAGTACAAGCATTTTACCAAACCACATAGAATGCCCTTGATGGCTAAGGACTTATTAAGAACTTCAACACTTACAAATTCATATTGTCCCAATATTTGGGTGGACACTTCACACTAATATTTGAAAAATTGAATAAATTTTGTATTTCATCTTTCAATAAGATGAATGTGTATACTAGACAAAACCAAATTAATAAAGAATAATTAAGCATAAACTTGTGGATTCTCCATCAAGTATGCTTCCACAACTTTGCAAATTCCAATAGAGCTTTCCCTTCCTTCCTTTATCTCTTCCTCTTTGACTTCAAACTCTCCAATAGCATTGTATATGTTGCGCTATTTCTGCAAGTGCACAGACTTATCGTGTAGTTATAAAAGATTATCGATCCACAGAGACTATTAGTTAATATTTCGCTTATGTTTTCAATATAATGTAAGGTTAAGGCTAATAATAATTAAAAAGGGGTTTGTAAAATAATTACCTAGAAATAAAATAATTAAATTAAATAACAGTGACTATTAAGAATTGGTCTTAAATAAGTTGGATTTTAACTAACTGGAATGTTACTTTAGGTACTTCAATGGGTTCGGTAATAAACACTGTGTTTTGAAAAGTTTAGTCTTTTAAATTGATTTAAAAATATTCGTCTCACACTTTCGCGCTATTGAGTTATATTATATAATGATAAAATAAATGTATCACTTTCGCTATAACATTTACTTATAAAAATATTGTTTGGAAATCAATTAAATTTTACTAAAAGGGTCTAGTTTTCATAAAACGATATTAGTTTAAAAATATAGAACTCATGTCATCACACTATTGGACTATATTATATTATATAAATAAGATGTTTTGCTATCGCTCAATCATTAATTCATAAAACACTTTTTGAAAACTAATATAATTTAATTAACCTTAAAGAGCTGTCGCGATATTAAAGTTAATGTTCAGTTTTTACTATCTAGTATAAATTTCAAACAATCGTTCTGTTAATTCATACTTTAATTAATTTTCACTGATCGTGCAAAATTATAATCTATTGTTTATTTAAAAACTGAAACAGAAAACTAGACTTGAAAATTTAGTTCACAGTTTAATTACCGAACTCATATCAAAGCCCTATTTCACATACCAGTTATATTAAATTAGTTGGACATAATTACGATTAAAGGCATGATATAATAATAACAGTTACTGGAAAAAGAAAACATAGATATATTGGTGCTGGAAAATTAAAGAACATGCAATAACAGTAGCAAATAAAACAAGACAGGAATTAAAATAATTAAAGTAAGCAGTAACTGGAATTTGGAAAATAAAACTAAATATATTGATTAATGTAACTTACAAAACCGAAACTGGAATTGAACGGGAAACAAATGGCAAGCTGTAGCTCTCAACACGTAAAGCAGTAAACTTAATTCTAAGAATTTAAAGTAAGTGTTTTTTTTTCTTCAGCTCTAACTTGTCGTCATCGAAGGTCCTCAATTCATTCTGAATGCATCTATATATAGGCTGTGAGTGAGGAGTTGAAGTCCTCCTTTTTCTCCTTTCAGTTCCTTTACTTTCTCCCCACGATTCGTAACTGATTTCATTCAACGAAGATAAGGATTCAACGAAGATGAGGACTGATATTTTTTCCTGAAGAATCGCTCACGACTGGCGCCACGTAACACATGACTGGCGCCATGTGTTGTTTAATATTTTTGCATGTGCTCCTTTAATTTAGGTGTGGCTGGCGCCACAATATGCATGGCTGGCGCCATGATTTGTGTGGCAAAATTGCATGGCTGGCGCCTTGATTCATGTGGCTGGCGCCACTTCTCTTGCTTTGTGGCCGGCGCCATAGTTGTGTGGCCGGCACTGCTGGCCTCAACTGTGGGCTGGCCCACTTGTTTTGTTTCTTTGTATTTTTTTTTTTTTTGGTCTCGGTACATATCTGTAAGTTTCATAAAAAACAATAATTATTTTATTAATACTAGGATAATTTAGACAAAAATATTAAGATACTTAGGGAAATAATATTAATAAAATAGTGCATTTTTCGGTGTTATCAAACTCCCCTAAACTTGAACCATTGCTTGTCCTCAAGCAAAAAGATATAACATTTAGTGATTGAGAAAACAAAACTAAAGACATCCTCAAAGCCACCTATTTAATTTCTACCGAATCATTCAAATCTGCTTGTTTATCCCTACTAGAGATATCATGGAAACACAAACCAAAAGTGATCATGAATTTCTTCCTTATATAAACCGTTCCGATATATTTTGCCATTACCCGAACTTAACTTTCATTTCTTCTTTCGTCATCCCCTTTTAACCCGTGGTAATCACATTAAGCCCGTTATCTATTCACACACACATGATAGTGAACCTGTTAGTGATTATGATTCGATTCTCTTTTTTTTTTTTCTTTTTTTTCATTTATTTTTCTATTTCAACCAATGATAGTTTTGCATCTTTTAGGTGTTTCGCAGTTGGGCTAAATGACCGGGTGAGAGTCACCTAACTTAGAATGCGTAGTCCCTTTTAGATTTATACTATCTTTATACATATATTTTTTCGAAATCATTCACTTATTTTCGTCGATTCTACTACTTAGATAGTGATCGTAGATGGTGCCGACTACCACTGGGTTTACTCAAGAATTAGTAAAGTTTAAGAAATTTAAATTCGGGATTTGGCAAGTATCGAAATTGATCTACATAACTAAGAAATTTATGGTGTTAAAATGATATAGCTAGTAGGAAAACATACTGATAAGAGGATTTAGTTTAATTACGTCAATGACTTAGGAACATCTAAAGTGCATTGTTTCTAAAAAAAATTTTGTTATGGCTCAAGATTGGAAAAAATTTAAAATAACCCGAAAAAATTTATTTGCAAAAAGGGAAATTGGACTAAAGTAAAATAAGGCTGAAAAGTAGAAAATAAAAACAGTAAAGTCCTCCCCTAAACTTAAATCCAACATTGTCCCCAATGTTATGACTTAAAAGAAGGAGAGGAACGTGAAACCTGGGATTATTATCAAGTCACGGTGGAGGTTGTTGGTATCTTTGAAAGTTGTCAAACTGCATCCTTAATTCGCTTATGCCATAAATGACGCGATCAAGTTGTTGTTGACGTTGTGCCTCCACCGTATCCCATTGGTCAAAACGGCCCTGAATTTGTTGTTGATTTTGTAGAATTTGATTTTGTTGAATTTGTATTGCGTTAATTTGTCCCATCATCTCCGTTTGTTGTTGATGCATGGCATAAACGAGGCTGTCGCGTTCGTCCATGGTGTTTTGGCGAGATGATGAACTACCTGCAAAAGTGTTAGGAAAATATGTGGTGTGTGCAGGTGGGACAAAATTATGGCTCCCACCAGCGGCAACATCATCAGTAATGTGCGTGGGAGCCTGATCAGGCATGGGCTCGTCATTAGTATTATAAAGGAGGTTTGCAGGAATCCGAACATCAGTGCGGTCCGGATTCGGAAGAGTGAAATTAGGACACACTGTATTATTAATTAACAGATTAAAACCTCCACTTCTCCGTTCCTTAATCAATTTCATGCTCTTGACCATGTTAAGATCAAGGTAAAATGGATGCATAGGTGGAAGAGGGACGAACTCGTCTTTGTGTCCGAGGAGTTTAGCTAGTGTTGTAAGTAAACCTCCAAACATGATGTCGCCCTTCTTAGTAATATATGATCGCATATGGGAGAGCATGAAAGAAACAGCATTTATTCGAATATTATTAAAAATGGCATAGATAAAGAAAAGCTCTTTGGCATTGATTTTGTTAGAATTTAGCCGTCCGAAAATAGTATAAGCTAGTAGTTGTCGAAAATATCGGATGGCGGGATTGTGAATGGAGGAGGCGGCATTACCTTCAAAACTCTCCATGTTTTTTCCCGTTATAGATTGCCAAAATGAGCTAGCATTTTCTACCCATTGCTCGTTATCGGGCATTTTATATGCGACACCATCGCCATAAGGAATACGTAAAAGATTAGCAATTTGATCATAGGTCATTTCGTATTCCTTATTAAACATACGAAAACGAGCAATGCCATTTGGACTGTCAGGATTTTTTAAAATAAGAGAGCTTAGAAATTCTATTGTCAGTGGAAAGTAAGCAGCATTTCTTTGGTTTACAAAGAAATTTAAGTTGAGAGTATCAAGCATATATTTCACACTGTCATAAAGTCCTAAACTTCTTAAACAATCATTATCAGCATACCTTGTGGGAACAAATTCCCTAGTGGAGAGAGCCATAAAGGTTTGATTTTGTTTAGCTCCTTCTGTTCCCTTCCTATACTTGAGTTGGTAAGGCACTTGGTTTGCCATTGAGATTTTAATGTAGCGTGAATAGGAGAAGAGAAAATATTAAGTTATACTGATTTAGTAAGTTAGTAGAAGTGGTGAGTTGGTTGTGTGTTGAGTAGCTTGTCTTTATAGAAGCATTGATGTTCTAAGTTGATCAAAAATAAATAAGTGGGTAATTGTAATTGTCAGGCATCTCATAATGGTTTTGTATGAAAGTGTTTTCAAAATAATGGCATGCATGACAAGTAGATAGTGGTAACTATTGCATGCATTGGATAAAAGTTTGGCACAAGGTATATGGCGCCGGCCATAAGTTGTGTGGCGCACGCCACATGCTTATTGGCATGTGTGTGTGGCGCCGGCCATAAGTTTTTTTAATACAATGTAAGGTGCTGGCCTGTTCACTCGTGATACATTATTATATAGTGTGCATGTACGTAGTATATATGTATCACTAGCCATATGTGATGATACTTGTGCATGTGACTTGCAGAAAATTAAGTCTAGCCTGTGGCATATAGGGTCATGTGAGGTGATAAATTTTCTTGTTGTGCAGTGTGTAAGAAATGTTTTGACTAGACTAAACATTTATGTGGATACTATAATTAGATATTGACCATAGTAGCAAACCAGTATGAAAGATTTAACTAAGTTGAATAGTATATATATATAGATAGATGAAACATGCAGAGAAAGGAAATCTAACATGAAAATACTTGCATAATTTATAAATTCCAAAATAAAATAATTGTATCTAATTGAGAAATTTATGCAGGAAAATTAAATAGTTTGGATGCATAAAAAAAATAAAATACTGAAAGCGGGAAATAAATGTTTTCTTTCGCGCAAATTTATTCAATAGATGTTTCGGCGCGAAAGAAGAAAATAGACAGATGTTTGTCGTCAGCCACTAGGTTGTGGCGCAGCGGGAGGCAGTTGTATGGCGCGAATCTGGTCCGAACAACGATCGAACTGTTCTATGACTAAGTCCATGAATCGATAGAAATCTCCTTTTAAAGTTGCAAGCTCCGTACGAAGAGCAGCGAGTTCTTTCTGCATGCCGGTAATGGCAACTCCACAGTCAGGTGGTGAGGTAGAAGCAGCTGTAGGGGTGGGTGATGGAGGTGCAGGTGTGTAAAAGAAAAGTGGTGGTTCTGGGTCATTAAGAATGTAGTAAAATGGTGGTGTTTCGGGGTCAGTTTCATCTTGTCCCTCCATGTTATAGAGCCAGTTCTTTTTATCGTGTACACTAGTTTTGGCATTGTACGGCAGAGTGAATTCATGAACAGGCTCAAGGTTGATCAATAACTGGAAGGTATCAGGGCCAAGGTTTCCAATCAGGTGGTTGTTGAAGCAAAACTCAATTCCCATGGGTTCTACTCCTATAGAGAGGTCAATCTGTGACAGGGGGGTGTAGAGGTCTAAGGCTCTAGCTATGATGGTGACAAAACCACCAATGCCTATGTGGCGAGTTGGGTCTTTGGTGAATTTGGCTAAGCTGTCAAGTAGGAAGGATGCAGCATTGAGTGGTCGACTTTGTGATCCACAAAACATTATGAACAGTTCTTCCCTGCTGACGGTTGTGACGTTGGGGGGTTTTCCAAAGAAAGTGTGAGCAATAATCATGTGGAAATATCTTATTGCCGGGTTATGGATGGCTGTGCTTAGTCTTTCATCGGGGGGTGAGTTAGGGTTGCCCGAAATGCTGCCCCAGAAGCGTTGAAGCTCACTTTCCATAAAAGTATCTTCTTGTATCTTGGTGAAAGCATCTGGGCCACAAGGCACTCCTAGGTATTCAGCTATTTCTCGGGTGGTAAGATGGTAGGATTTTCCGAACAATCTAAAACTGACAAGACCTCCATGTATGGGATTTCCACGTGTCGGCTCATACCTAAATGCACTCAGGAATTCCAGAGTCAGATTTCGGTAGGTGGGTGGGTTGGAAAAAGTGAAGCGGTCCCAACCTAGTTGGTTAATCAAGAATCTCACACTCTCAGAAATTCCTAAAGCTACTAAGGCGTAACTGTCTGGAAAAGCATAGAATGATGTCACTCGGTGGGAAAGGTCTTCGTAACGCTGCTTCTGTGTGGCGCTTCTGAACTTAACTATCATTTTGTCCTCCATTTCGTTAAAATTAATTTAGTATCTGCTATTTTCAGTAAGAGAAAACAATCATACAAGTTAGTACTGATCAACTAAAAATAAAAATAAAGCATATGAAAAAATGGAAAATACAAACATGGGTTGCCTCCCATGCAGCGCTTCGTTTAATGTCGGTAGCTCGACAATAATCCGGTCAAAGTCTAGGTTTCAGGTGGGAGATCATCTAACTTTAAACTTGAGTAGTGATCTCTATCGTTAGGGAAATAGTAATGTTTTAAACGTTGCCCATTAACAATGAATGTCTCGTTTGATCCGTTCTTGACTTCTACGGCCCCATTTTTAAAAACTCTAGTTATTTTAAATGGTCCTGACCATCTGGAACGTAGTTTTCCAGGAAATAATCTTAGCCTAGAGTTGAAGAGAAGTACAAGTTCCCCTTCCTTGAATTCTTTTCTCAATATATGCCCGTCATGCCATTTTTTAGTTCTTTCTTTGTAAATCTTGGCATTCTCGTAAGCATCTAGTCTAAGTTCCTCTAGTTCATGTAATTCTAAAATCCTTTTTCTTCCGGCAGCTTGGTAATCCATATTAAGGGCTTTAACTGCCCAATAGGCCTTATGTTCTAATTCTACCGGCAAGTGACATGACTTTCCATAGACGAGTCTAAATGGGGTGGTCCCTATTGGTGTTTTGTAGGCTGTTCTATATGCCCATAGAGCATCATCAAGCTTTGCGGCCCAATCCTTTCTAGAAGTGGAAACAGTTTTTTCAAGGATTGATTTGATTTCTCTATTAGAGACTTCAACCTGGCCGCTTGTTTGTGGATGGTATGGTGTGGCAACTCGGTGTTTCACTCCACATTTCTTTAATAAATTCTCTAATTGTTTTGATATGAAGTGAGATCCGCCATCACTTATAACTAACCTGGGGACTCCAAACCTAGGGAAAATGATTTTCTTAAACAACTTAGTGACTACTCGCGCATCATTTGTAGGTGAGGCTATAGCTTCTATCCATTTTGACACATAATCTACAGCTACGAGTATGAATTTGTTGCCCATGGAGGATGGAAAAGGTCCCATAAAATCTATTCCCCAAACATCGAAGATTTCTACTTCTAGGATGTTTGTGAGTGGCATTTCGTTTCTTCTTGAGATGTTTCCTGTACGCTGACATTGGTCACATTTTGCAATAAACGTGTGAACATCTTTAAAAAGGTTAGGCCAATAGAGGCCGGCTTGTAGAATTTTATAAGCGGTTTTAGAAGTGCTTGCGTGCCCTCCATAAGGTGAGGAATGACAATGGGTAATGACACTCTCCATTTCTTCTTCGGGGATGCATCGACGAAAAATTCCGTCGACGCCTCTTTTAAATAAAAGGGGCTCGTCCCAATAGAATTGTTTAACATTATGGAAGAATTTCTTCTTTTGTTGATAAGATAATTCAGGAGGTACTATTCCGGCAGCTATGTAGTTAACATAATCAGCATACCAGGGGGCTGTAGTTTGGACTAGAGCGGTTTCTATTTCTTCCTTGCCAGCTTTTTCTTCACCGAAGGAGACATCTAATTGAGCGATCAGTCTATCACAAGGGAAGTCATCGTTAATTGGGATATGTTCTTTCCTAATATCATCTAGTCTAGATAGGTGGTCTGCTACCGTATTTTCTATGCCTTTCTTGTCTTTGATTTCTAGGTCGAACTCTTGTAGCAGCAGTATCCATCTTAGCAGTCTTGGTTTTGCATCTTTCTTACTCATAAGATATCGGATTGCTGCGTGATCGGTGTAAATGATGATTTTAGATCCCACCAAATATGAGCGGAATTTGTCGATTGCAAATACGACAGCTAAGAGTTCTTTTTCGGTGGTAGCATAGTTTAGTTGTGCCGCATCTAGAGTTCTACTTGCATAGTAGATAGCGTGTAGCTTTTTATCCTTTCTTTGTCCTAGAACGGCTCCTACGGCGTAATCGCTGGCGTCACACATAATCTCGAATGGTTCACTCCAATCAGGAGGTTGCATTATAGGTGCGGAAATCAAGGCTTGCTTGAGGAGTTGGAATGCTTCCATACATTTGTCGTCAAAGATGAATTCGGCGTCTTTCATTAAAAGGCCGGTTAAGGGTTTAGTTATTTTGGAGAAGTCTTTTATGAATCGCCGATAGAAACCTGCGTGTCCTAAAAAACTTCTTATGTCTCTAATGGTTTTGGGAGGTTGAAGGTTTTCTATTACTTCGATTTTAGCTTTGTCCACTTCTATTCCTCTATTAGAAACTATATGTCCTAACACTAATCCTTCACGGACCATGAAATGGCATTTTTCCCAATTTAGTACTAGGTTGACTTTAACACATCTTTGTAATACCAATTCTAAATTAGCGAGACATCCCTCAAAACTTTCCCCATAAACTGAAAAGTCATCCATGAATACTTCCATTATATTGTTTATAAAATCTGCGAATATCGCCATCATGCATCGTTGGAAGGTAGCAGGGGCATTACACAATCCAAAAGGCATACGTCTATAGGCAAAGGTACCTACAGGACATGTGAAGGTGGTCTTCTCTTGGTCGTCGGGGTGTATTGGGATTTGGAAAAATCCAGAGTATCCATCTAAATAACAGAAATAGGAGTGTTTAGCTAGACGCTCGAGCATTTGGTCAATGAAAGGTAGAGGAAAATGATCTTTCCGAGTGGCTTTGTTTAATTTTCTATAGTCGATGCACATTCTATATCCTGATTCCACTCGCTTAGGTACAGATTCTCCCTTCTCGTTTTTGACTACTGTTAGTCCTCCTTTCTTTGGTACTACATGAACAGGGCTGACCCACTTACTATCAGATATTTGATATATTATGCCTGCGTCTAAAAGTTTCAGCACTTCTTTCTTAACTACTTCGCTTAAGATAGGGTTTATCCTTCTTTGGTGTTCTCTCGAAGCCTTTGCATCTTCTTCTAATAAGATTCGGTGCATGCACACAGAGGGACTAATCCCCTTTAAGTCTGAGATGTTGTAACCTAAGGCAGAAGGATATTTTCTTAAGACATCTAATAATTTTTCCGTTTCTATCGGGTCTAGGTCAGCGTTCACTATGACTGGGCGACTCATATTTTCGTCTAGATATTCATACCTAAGGTTCTTAGGTAGCGGTTTGAGTTCCAGAGAGAGTTGTTTAGGTTCAAGCGTGGAATTAGGTCCGAGCGGTGGATCTTCTGTTAAACTATTGTCTATATCTATAGGATGTTTCAGGATCTCCGCCTCTTTAGGTAATTCTTTCTCTATCTCTTTAACACACTCATCTATTATGTCTATAGCGTAACAAGTGTCTTCTACGGCGGGTGTTTGCATGAACTTAGAAAGAATAAATTCAATTTTTTCTTCGCCCACTTCTAGAGTAAGTTTTCCTCGCTTAACGTCTATTATTGCTCCTGCTGTGGCCAGGAATGGTCTTCCTAAAAGGATTGGAATACATGAATCTTCCGTAATGTCCATTACTACGAAGTCGGTAGGGATGTAAAGCTGGCCGATTTTTACTGGAATATTTTCTAGGATACCTACAGGGTATTTAACTGAACGGTCTGCTAGTTGAAGAGACATCCTAGTAGGTTTTAGATCACTCAAGTTTAACTTTTTGCTGATCGAGAGGGGCATGAGACTAACACTTGCTCCTAAGTCGCATAGTGCCTTATCTATTACGTAGTTGCCTATTACGCAGGGAATTGAAAAACTTCCTGGGTCCTTAAGTTTAGGTGGCATTTTGTTTTGGAATATGGCACTGCATTCTTCGGTAAGTGCGACTGTACTATCCTCGTCTAATTTCCTCTTGTTTGATAAAATTTCTTTAAGAAATTTTGAGTATGTGGGCATTTGCGTTATTGCTTCCGAGAAAGGTATGGTTATGTTTAGTTGTTTCAGAAGTTCTACAAATTTCTTAAAATGTCCTTCAGTTTTAGTCTTAGCTAATCTTTGAGGAAAAGGGATAGGTGTTTTGTAAACAGGTGGTGCAGCAGGTGTAAGCTTTTTAGTTGTCCCCTCCTTATCTCCTAATTGGGGATTTTCGGCTTCTCTCTCAGGCTCTTTTGGTGGTTCACTACTCTCGGCTTCCTTGTTGGTTATCTTAGCGCTTTCTGAGTTTTTTACTCCAGAATCAGGTGGTCCTTGCAATTCCTTTCCACTTCTTGTGATTATAGCATGTATGGCATTCGCATGCCCTTTGGGATTAGGCTCAGGTTGTCCTGGAAATGTGCCAGCTGGAGCGGCAATAGTTGCTTGTTGTTGTGCCACCTGGGAAATCTGTGTTTCTAGCATTTTGTTATGGGTGGCTAGGGCATCTACCTTAGTTGCTAATTGTTTTACCAACTCATTAGTGTGAATGTTTTGGTTTAAGAATTTTTCCATCATAATATCGAAGTTAGACTTCCTTGGTGGATAGGGTACGGCTGGTTGTGCTCCTTGCTTTTGGTAACCTGGAGGTGCTTGAGTAGGATTGAGTGTATTATTGTTCCTATAAGATAAGTTAGGATGGTTCTTATAGCCAGGATTATAGTTATTGGATAGAGCGGCATAATGCACTTGGTCGAGTCCGGCTAATATAGCACAATCAGATGGTACGTGACCAGGGACTCCACATACTTCGCAATTTGGTTGGATTGCAGCTACGGTGGATGTGGTTGGCAGGGTTAGACTCTCCAACTTTTGAGTAAGGGCTTCTACTTTGGCGTTGACATGGTCTATGCCACTTACTTCGTATATACCACCTTTTGTTTGGGATTTCTCCATAGCAGCGCGTTCGCTTCCCCATTGATAATGGTTTTGGGCCATGTTTTCTATAAGCTGGGTGGCTTCTTGGTATGGTTTATCCATCAGTGCTCCACCGGCGGCTGCATCTATGGTTAGTCTTGTGTTATAAAGCAGCCCATTATAGAAGGTATGGATTATGAGCCATTGTTCTAAACCGTGGTGTGGACAGAGTCTCATCATATCCTTGTATCTTTCCCAAGCTTCGAAAAGTGATTCTCCATCTTTTTGCCTAAATCCGTTGATTTGGGCTCTTAGCATAGCTGTCTTACTTGGCGGGAAATATCTAGCCAAGAATTGCTTCTTCAGTTCGTTCCATGTAGTGATGGAGTTCGAAGGTAGAGCTTGGAGCCAAGCTCTAGCTCTGTCTCTTAAAGAGAACGGGAAAAGACGGAGTCGTATTGCTTCGGGTTCGACACCATTGGCTTTGATCGTGTCTGCGTACTGCACAAACACTGATAAATGGAGGTTGGGATCCTCCGTAGGGGAACCAGAGAACTGGTTTTGTTGCACGATTTGCAACAAAGCGGGTTTCAACTCGAAGTTTCTTGCTTCGATGTTAGGGGGCGCGATACTCGAATGAGGTTCTTCTTCGGAAGGAACGGCGTAGTCCCTAAGAGGACGTGCGTTGTTAGCCATAGGTAAGAGGTTTTGAAGTTCGCGGATTCGACGTTTAAAATGAATAAAACGTTCTATTTCGGGTATAGGTTGTTGTAATGGTTCCTCGGAGTTACGAGTATTGGGCATACAACCTAAGAAAAAGGGTTTAAGGGTTTGCCTTAATCGTCACAAATTAAAAACTAATTAGCGAAAATTGACTAAATTAGTCCCCGGCAACGGCGCCAAAAACTTGTTGCGCTATTTCTGCAAGTGCACAGACTTATCGTGTAGTTATAAAAGATTATCGATCCACAGAGACTATTAGTTAATATTTCGCTTATGTTTTCAATATAATGTAAGGTTAAGGCTAATAATAATTAAAAAGGGGTTTGTAAAATAATTACCTAGAAATAAAATAATTAAATTAAATAACAGTGACTATTAAGAATTGGTCTTAAATAAGTTGGATTTTAACTAACTGGAATGTTACTTTAGGTACTTCAATGGGTTCGGTAATAAACACTGTGTTTTGAAAAGTTTAGTCTTTTAAATTGATTTAAAAATATTCGTCTCACACTTTCGCGCTATTGAGTTATATTATATAATGATAAAATAAATGTATCACTTTCGCTATAACATTTACTTATAAAAATATTGTTTGGAAATCAATTAAATTTTACTAAAAGGGTCTAGTTTTCATAAAACGATATTAGTTTAAAAATATAGAACTCATGTCATCACACTATTGGACTATATTATATTATATAAATAAGATGTTTTGCTATCGCTCAATCATTAATTCATAAAACACTTTTTGAAAACTAATATAATTTAATTAACCTTAAAGAGCTGTCGCGATATTAAAGTTAATGTTCAGTTTTTACTATCTAGTATAAATTTCAAACAATCGTTCTGTTAATTCATACTTTAATTAATTTTCACTGATCGTGCAAAATTATAATCTATTGTTTATTTAAAAACTGAAACAGAAAACTAGACTTGAAAATTTAGTTCACAGTTTAATTACCGAACTCATATCAAAGCCCTATTTCACATACCAGTTATATTAAATTAGTTGGACATAATTACGATTAAAGGCATGATATAATAATAACAGTTACTGGAAAAAGAAAACATAGATATATTGGTGCTGGAAAATTAAAGAACATGCAATAACAGTAGCAAATAAAACAAGACAGGAATTAAAATAATTAAAGTAAGCAGTAACTGGAATTTGGAAAATAAAACTAAATATATTGATTAATGTAACTTACAAAACCGAAACTGGAATTGAACGGGAAACAAATGGCAAGCTGTAGCTCTCAACACGTAAAGCAGTAAACTTAATTCTAAGAATTTAAAGTAAGTGTTTTTTTTTCTTCAGCTCTAACTTGTCGTCATCGAAGGTCCTCAATTCATTCTGAATGCATCTATATATAGGCTGTGAGTGAGGAGTTGAAGTCCTCCTTTTTCTCCTTTCAGTTCCTTTACTTTCTCCCCACGATTCGTAACTGATTTCATTCAACGAAGATAAGGATTCAACGAAGATGAGGACTGATATTTTTTCCTGAAGAATCGCTCACGACTGGCGCCACGTAACACATGACTGGCGCCATGTGTTGTTTAATATTTTTGCATGTGCTCCTTTAATTTAGGTGTGGCTGGCGCCACAATATGCATGGCTGGCGCCATGATTTGTGTGGCAAAATTGCATGGCTGGCGCCTTGATTCATGTGGCTGGCGCCACTTCTCTTGCTTTGTGGCCGGCGCCATAGTTGTGTGGCCGGCACTGCTGGCCTCAACTGTTGTAACGCCCCAATATTTTATACATACATTTTATTGATTTGTTATTTAATTAATAAAATCTATATAAGTAATTATTTTATATTCCATTTTCTTATTTTATTTTAGTATTTGATGTGATAATATTTATTTTAATTATTGCTTCACTAATTTATAAGTTTTGGAAATTAATTAGCACTAGTTTTAGGATGATGGTAAATCCATTTGACCAAGCCAAAATTGGAAGCCCTGCCAATATATTGTCCACGTGAAACATGATAGAGATGAATGCATGCATAATTGATCACGATTAGATTATATTTAAATATTAATTATTAATTATGTGGGAATAGTAGCATAGTGTTGATGCCATTCTAAATCTCACGCCTAGTTTCTCTCTTTAGTGACCTTAATTTCATTGCATTTTAATTGTAAATAATCTCTATTCAATGCATTTCATAAGTGTGTCTAATGCCATTTAATTACTCTGATTTGGCTCGGAGAGAAACAAATGAATCCGCCTTATCTCTAGCCCAAGCGCTGGTCTCTCTAGAATCTTTTATTCAATGCTATTTAAATGAATTGGTCTTAGTCAAACACATTCGATCATTTCCTATTAATGTGAAATTGATTGCACAAAATGATGAGTAGTTGTCATTTTTATAATGCTACGTTTTGAAGGAGATTATAACAAATACCTCTCTCCCTTTTGCTTGTTTATACGTACACCTCTTCTTTCCTTTCACAAATTCATATTCATTCTTTTACTTACTAGTTTATATATTTCCCCCGCAAACAAAGAAAAATTGGTACGTAAATGTCAAACTCTCCCTTCACAAACAAAACCAAACTCATGCAAATCTCCCTTCATCATTTCAAGTTATCATCAAGTTTTATTCTTAACCTCATTCTTTCCGAATTTAATTCATAGCTGCAATCATAGAATCACGTTCTCTCCTTCGTCTACCGTCGGATCGTCGAATCGAACTTTGGAGCGTGAGTTATCGCATGTGCAATGTAAATGCAAATTTAGGCTAGTATTATGCTTGGAAGGAAAGCGTCTAAGGTAAGGGCTTTTTCCCCATAAACTCATGCTACGTAGGATTACGTTGTGAAATAATATTAGAACTTTTGCCACTTAAAATGAACCAATGGAATCAGCCTTATAAAAAGAAAATAAATAATTTCGTGTGTTGGTTGTACATACAAGCTTGTGATAATTGAATTGATGGATATGTGCTTATGTTTGCAAATTAATGTTCAGTTCATGTCATGTGTATTGTGTTTGGTAGTTGCTAATTATACAATTACTTGTTAAATTAAGAATTGGAATATATATAATTAAGTAGTTACAAATTAGAGTGATTTATTGTTGTTTCGGTGAAATCGGCCTTGCTAAGAAAGTGGAGTATCATGCATCATATAGGATGTGTATAGCAGAGTATATTTAGGTAGCCTGTGTGGCTGATTTACTTTTAGCCTGTGTGGCTGGTTTTACTTTTAGCCTGTGTGGCTTGTGCCTGTGTGGCTGGGTTACTTTTAGCCTGTGTGGCTGGTTCTCTCATTGGTATGAGATTTATTATCCGGATCATTAGTATTTCATATAGGGTTGTCTTAGTCGCATTGCACTTCATATAGGAAGGAAGAACTAACAAGAGTAAATAATTATTCCGGTCTTAAAAGAACTAATGTAATTGGAAGAAAAGAAAAAGTATAGTTAGTCCATGGTAAAGCGGTGATCGTTGCTTCCTCGTCTTTCATTTGATTTTGCCGTACAATTTGTAATATGTGTAATTATATTGCCTTGTTTATTATTGCCGTTTAACAATAAGATGCTACCTATGTTTGTATATGTGACTCTTATCACCCAAAAGTTTTTATAATAAACTAATAATTATATTTTCGATAAGGTGAAGTGTTTTGTTATTATTTTATAACATTTTCTTGTGGTGAGTATGATTCAATGTGGACCAGGAAATTGACCCTTACAACCAACATTTTAGGTACTCAAGGAGAAAGCTTTGATTGAATGTGATGTGATGCTTGAAGCGCGTACGAACGGGGAAAAATTGGGTTTTGTAAATTGAGAATTTTATGTAATAAATAATTCGCTGTTGTATTTTCCTCCGGTAGCAAATTTTCGAAGTATAATTCATTTTTAATTAAGTTTATATTTTCAAGAATTCTATTTGAATTATTATATAACTATTTTATTTTTTTGTAAGGAAAGAAAAAAAATAGCTGTACGTTTTATAATTAAGAAAAATTCTCACTAATATCTTGGATAAAAATCCGGGATGTTACAGTTGGTATCAGAGCAATGATCCTCGGACAAATATTTTTGGGGTGGGTGCGATTGTGTATAACGAATGTCTTGATTGATGTGTGACTATGTGTTTGTGCTTGTTATTCTTGGTGTTTCTTAGTGTGATTTTCGTACGATCTTTTTAAAACAAAAGAATTTGTAATTGTTAGAAACTATGCTTCCAGTTGTGAAATACCATTTGTTTTTTTAAAAAAACAATATTTTCTTTTGAGGAGTATCTGCTTATATTTCTATCATACTAGTATTTTATTTTATCTATATTGGACTATTTTACTTAAATTATCCATAAATGAATTTATCTTTGCAAATCATTTTGTCACTTATGTTTTTATCTTTGTTTGACATCAGAGTGCGCAGCGAACACTTCATTTTTAAACACTCTTGTCGATATATAAAAAAAAAAAGAGTACCTTACATAAAGAATTTTGGAAATTTTACCTCAAAAATTTTTATTTTCTAGTTTCGAGGACGAAACTCTTTTAAGGGGGTAATAATGTAACGCCCCAATATTTTATACATACATTTTATTGATTTGTTATTTAATTAATAAAATCTATATAAGTAATTATTTTATATTCCATTTTCTTATTTTATTTTAGTATTTGATGTGATAATATTTATTTTAATTATTGCTTCACTAATTTATAAGTTTTGGAAATTAATTAGCACTAGTTTTAGGATGATGGTAAATCCATTTGACCAAGCCAAAATTGGAAGCCCTGCCAATATATTGTCCACGTGAAACATGATAGAGATGAATGCATGCATAATTGATCACGATTAGATTATATTTAAATATTAATTATTAATTATGTGGGAATAGTAGCATAGTGTTGATGCCATTCTAAATCTCACGCCTAGTTTCTCTCTTTAGTGACCTTAATTTCATTGCATTTTAATTGTAAATAATCTCTATTCAATGCATTTCATAAGTGTGTCTAATGCCATTTAATTACTCTGATTTGGCTCGGAGAGAAACAAATGAATCCGCCTTATCTCTAGCCCAAGCGCTGGTCTCTCTAGAATCTTTTATTCAATGCTATTTAAATGAATTGGTCTTAGTCAAACACATTCGATCATTTCCTATTAATGTGAAATTGATTGCACAAAATGATGAGTAGTTGTCATTTTTATAATGCTACGTTTTGAAGGAGATTATAACAAATACCTCTCTCCCTTTTGCTTGTTTATACGTACACCTCTTCTTTCCTTTCACAAATTCATATTCATTCTTTTACTTACTAGTTTATATATTTCCCCCGCAAACAAAGAAAAATTGGTACGTAAATGTCAAACTCTCCCTTCACAAACAAAACCAAACTCATGCAAATCTCCCTTCATCATTTCAAGTTATCATCAAGTTTTATTCTTAACCTCATTCTTTCCGAATTTAATTCATAGCTGCAATCATAGAATCACGTTCTCTCCTTCGTCTACCGTCGGATCGTCGAATCGAACTTTGGAGCGTGAGTTATCGCATGTGCAATGTAAATGCAAATTTAGGCTAGTATTATGCTTGGAAGGAAAGCGTCTAAGGTAAGGGCTTTTTCCCCATAAACTCATGCTACGTAGGATTACGTTGTGAAATAATATTAGAACTTTTGCCACTTAAAATGAACCAATGGAATCAGCCTTATAAAAAGAAAATAAATAATTTCGTGTGTTGGTTGTACATACAAGCTTGTGATAATTGAATTGATGGATATGTGCTTATGTTTGCAAATTAATGTTCAGTTCATGTCATGTGTATTGTGTTTGGTAGTTGCTAATTATACAATTACTTGTTAAATTAAGAATTGGAATATATATAATTAAGTAGTTACAAATTAGAGTGATTTATTGTTGTTTCGGTGAAATCGGCCTTGCTAAGAAAGTGGAGTATCATGCATCATATAGGATGTGTATAGCAGAGTATATTTAGGTAGCCTGTGTGGCTGATTTACTTTTAGCCTGTGTGGCTGGTTTTACTTTTAGCCTGTGTGGCTTGTGCCTGTGTGGCTGGGTTACTTTTAGCCTGTGTGGCTGGTTCTCTCATTGGTATGAGATTTATTATCCGGATCATTAGTATTTCATATAGGGTTGTCTTAGTCGCATTGCACTTCATATAGGAAGGAAGAACTAACAAGAGTAAATAATTATTCCGGTCTTAAAAGAACTAATGTAATTGGAAGAAAAGAAAAAGTATAGTTAGTCCATGGTAAAGCGGTGATCGTTGCTTCCTCGTCTTTCATTTGATTTTGCCGTACAATTTGTAATATGTGTAATTATATTGCCTTGTTTATTATTGCCGTTTAACAATAAGATGCTACCTATGTTTGTATATGTGACTCTTATCACCCAAAAGTTTTTATAATAAACTAATAATTATATTTTCGATAAGGTGAAGTGTTTTGTTATTATTTTATAACATTTTCTTGTGGTGAGTATGATTCAATGTGGACCAGGAAATTGACCCTTACAACCAACATTTTAGGTACTCAAGGAGAAAGCTTTGATTGAATGTGATGTGATGCTTGAAGCGCGTACGAACGGGGAAAAATTGGGTTTTGTAAATTGAGAATTTTATGTAATAAATAATTCGCTGTTGTATTTTCCTCCGGTAGCAAATTTTCGAAGTATAATTCATTTTTAATTAAGTTTATATTTTCAAGAATTCTATTTGAATTATTATATAACTATTTTATTTTTTTGTAAGGAAAGAAAAAAAATAGCTGTACGTTTTATAATTAAGAAAAATTCTCACTAATATCTTGGATAAAAATCCGGGATGTTACAACTGTGGGCTGGCCCACTTGTTTTGTTTCTTTGTATTTTTTTTTTTTTTGGTCTCGGTACATATCTGTAAGTTTCATAAAAAACAATAATTATTTTATTAATACTAGGATAATTTAGACAAAAATATTAAGATACTTAGGGAAATAATATTAATAAAATAGTGCATTTTTCGGTGTTATCAGTATATACTTGTCATTTTACAAAGACAACCTCCTTCACTAATGGCCTCAAACTTAACCTCATAAGCTATTGACTCAAGCTTGTCACCTAATGGATCTCCTTCAATCATTGTGTAGTTGCAAACCAATTTATCATTATCAATCATATCAATCCTATTTTTCAGATACTTGAATGGACTAGCTGCATAAATAAAATGGAACATATAATTAAGAATTTATTCAAGCATTATATAGAGAAGAAAAAAATAAGAGCCTTTTTATTAAAAAAAAAAAATAGCTGATTTTTTCCTCTAACTAAAATAAATATATAAAAAAGTTTTTTTCTCTAAAAAAACATTTTTAGTTCTCCTTTAATGGTTCAATCTCCCACACAACTGCGATCAGGGGGTTAGAATCACTTGATACCATAACTGACCCCGAATCAGATTAGACGGTTCAATGACCGGATACTTATGGTGAAAAAAGAGAGTATATTTTGTCAATTACCTTCGGCAAAGTTAACTTGTTCAATGGTTCCAGCTTCACCATTTCCTTGGATTAAGTTGACATCTTTTATGAACTGAGGTAAGAGTTTTGGAAGTAAATTGCTAGAGTCAGTGATTAAGGCCTTGAACATACGTGATGGAGCAATAGGGGAAGAATAATCATTTGTGAAGGTTGATACTGAAGTGGAAGAAATAGTCACAAGAAAGGGGGGGTTTGAATTGTGACCCTTTTAAAATTAATCCTGCACTCTACAAAATTAATCTCAAGTGTATACTTGGATAAATGTTAGTGGAATATAAAACAGCTTGTTCTGAGAATGTTCTCTGCTGAGTGAGCTTGTTCTGAGAATGTTCTCTGCTGCGTGAGAATTCAAAGTGAATGTAGATTAAGTGGTTTGTGTGATGTGTGTTTGCAGTAAATAAATAGTTAAAGGTAAGAGAGATTCACACACAAAAATTATACTGGTTCACCCAAATCCTGGGCTAGTCCAGTCCCCACGCCTGTGAGTTTTCCACTATGATCTCGAGATACTACCGATCTCAAATACAAATCTTCTTTGATCTAAACCACGATCAGAAACCTCCAATCCCTACAAGCTTGATCTACCTCAGCCTTACAGAGGTGTCACTCAATCAATAGTTACGTATTGACTTGAGCCAATCTTCTTTTTACAAAGGGAAGTTGTTCTGGATCTAAGCTTACACAAAAACTCAAAACTAGTTTGAGAAGCTTATACAAAATACACTCAATACACTCAGTAATATTGTGATCCAATAGGTTGATAGAGAGCTGGAGTGTGAGTGGTAAAATTGAGAGACAAAGATATAACCACTTAAAAGTGGGTAATGTTGAAAAGTGGTCTCTTGAGAAATTTGCTTGTAGAAACTCAAAGGTTGTTTGAGAAGCAAATAGAAACACTCAATAAACTCAGAAGTATGATGTGAATGAAGAGCCTGAGTTTGAGTGATGAAAGAAGAGTTTTAGGACTTGTAGACAAAAACAAGTAATTGATGATTTGTAGCTTGAACTCTTACTCTTTCTCTTGGATTTGCTTGCCTTTTATAGATGCTTGCTTGAGGTTGAAGCTTGGCCTTCAAGTATATCAGTTAGAGGGCAAAAAAGAGCTGTTACTCAATGCTCCACAAGCAGCAGACAACTTCTGCATATTTGACAGGTTCTCTGTTCAGTCTTGGAACAGTCTTGAACTTCATTTTGCTTTGATCCACAAGAGCCAAATATGTGTGAGCTGTAAGCAAGTACAAATGAGTTGTTTCCTGCATCCTTCCAATGTCAGAGGTCAGATATAGCCGTTTGGAACCTCAGTAAAAGGACTCATGACAGTTGGAGATGGTTTTGCAAAACTGTGTGCAGGAACGTTCTTGAATCAGTCTTGAACCAGTCTTGACTGTATCAGCAAATGTGATGAAGCTTCATCTCTATTTCCTTTGTGATATGCAGCTGTTCAGTAGGCTCAAGGACAACTCAGAGATAGCATTAGCTTGGGAATAAACCAGCTGGATTAGTACAAAGGCATGTGAGACAAAAATGTACTTGTATGACAACACCATTGAAGAATGTTCCAACATAGTCATTTTGCAAGTACATCACAACTCATAGTTCATAATGTGTTGTTGCAATCTGATTGGCCTATGATATATGATCAGGTATTTTCATTGGATGATCAATACCATAAAAGATCAAACTTATAATTCATTGCATGAATTATAACTAGGAAAGGTATATGCTCATTTTCCATCAAAAGTGTTGATCCAAAAAGATATTATCTTCTGTAGAGATTTGATCCAGTTTTCCTTTGTAAAAGTGATTATTTGTTTTGTCCTTAGTTGACTTGAATGATCACAAAGCACTTAAACCAAAACGTGCTTATATTAAAAAGTGCAGTCTGTCTGTTAAGAATGTTCTCAGATCATTCTTGAAACAGTATCTCAAGATTTTCTTAAAGAGGGATCTTCATGTTGCTGCAAAACTTTCCACAATTCCTCTTGATGTTTTGCACACATTGTTACTTGTTCATTGAGTACTTTGAGATGCTTTTAGTGGAGGCGTGGGAGTACTCATCATGAGGATTATCATTTTCTAGCTTAGACAATGATTAAAACTTTTATGCCTTGTGGTGCATAAGCTCCTTTGTAAATTCATGGAAAATCATTCTTAGATCATTCTTGTCTTGAGAAGCTAAGATGAAACTTTGAGTAGGTTTTGAAGATCTTCAACATATGCATCATTTCCATTGATGTTAATTGTAGTAGTAAATCCTCAAAGCATGTAACAAAACTCAATGTGAGTTTTGACATGATAACATCAAATATGTTCTTGTGTAGCTTGTGATGCAAGTATTTCCATCAATTATGATCTTCATATTCTTCCTTGAATCTTTAAGCTCATTGTGAACCTTGTGGTGATGAGGAAGACTATTAACCATGAAACTTGCTTTCTTGTTTGAATCTTCAAATGAAACTTCTTATGATTCAAACAACATCCTTTAAAAATCTTCATGAAGCTTGTGATGCTATTGTTATGATCATCTGATGCTACTCTGATTCTTTCATTGCTTGAGTATATAAAATGTACTTGTTGATGTGAGTGGCTTCTAGATTGTCCACTTTTGTCATTACCTATCTTTCAACAAAAACTCAAGTGCAAACATCAGTAGATCACCATTCATAAAACTTAACATTTATTCCATAAGGTTTGTTGTCATTAAAACACTAAAATGGATTTTGCCTCAACAATCTCCCCCTTTTTGATGATGACAAACCTTTTGAATAAATCTTATGTTTTATGGATGGAAATAATAACAAATGCAAGAATGTTCGTAGATATGCAATTAAGCTCCCCCTAAACACATGCAAGGGATTTAATTCTTATCATTCTAATTAAACTCCCCCTAAATACATGCAAGAGGTTAATTCATAACATTCTTCATTAATTAGTTTCATCTAACATTTCTCTCCCATCATATATATCTCTCCCCCTTTTGTCATCTATCAAAAAGTATTGGGGGTAATTTTAAATATGAAGTGCAATGATAGGATTCAAATTAAGAAACATTGCATACATAGAGCATGAAGTTGAGAAGTTCATTCATATATCAAACTTATCAAGTTTGCATTTAAACATTAAAGCACATAGCATGTATGATCATCAATAATCATTTTATTCAAATATTGCAATCACAACATGAATAATGGTTAAATCACATGTAAACATATTTGATTTTAAAAGATAATGTTATACATTCTCAATTTAAAAAAAGGATTTTGACCTCAAAGATATTGCAAGTTCTAACAAAATTTCTCAAAATTTAGAAAAACTCCCCCTAAATCTTATGAGATGAATATTCTCTAAAAGTTTCAAAATAATTTGGGTAGAGGTAACTTTTTTTCTTTTAAAACATGATCATTCCAAAAAAAATGATGGACAAGACTATGTTGTGGTCATTTTAACAATAAAATATAGTTTAAAATTGTCCAAAAACTTTGAAATTAGAGAGAAAATGGCGCAAACGAAAAAACTTTGAAATCAGAGTAAATTGACAACATGTCAAAAATAGATTTCTCTCTTTTCCAAATATTTCTATGATGAAGATGTTTCCTTTTTATAGCAAAAAATTCAAGAGGATTTTATGTTAAAACATCTGATCAAAACACATAAGTTTAGAAAAAAAAGTCAAATATGAGTTTATGAACATAATGTGCAAGAACTATTATTCTTAGACCAAATTCTAATTTTATGGAGAGTAGACACACAAATTATTCTCATGAAGACCAATCATATGTTCTCTTGTTAAAATCCTTCAAATAATAAATCCAACAAAAAATGGATATTCATTTAAAACCTTTGAAGGAGGATCTTTTACATAAGTCATAACAAAATCTCAATTTTTGAGAAGCCATGTTCAAAAAGTTCTACTTAATCATCAATTAAGCAAATTATAGGCTAATCAAGATGTGCAACAAAATTGGATTCATCCAAAGTTTTATATTAAGAGCGGTGCACATATAAAAGACTTATAGAAAAAATGTGTTTTCATAAAAAAAAAGTATACTATAAGCTGGACTTATGTAAGAACAAATATGACATATAATTGTTTATCAAAATTATGAGTTTTATGTCATTTTTCTTGTTCTAAAAGTTTTGGTCTATCATGAAGGATAATTAAGAGACTAACTCCAAAAATTATTCATTGATCATTAAGGATAATTTTTCATTAAGCACATATCACGAGATCATAAATTAAGACAAGTGTTAATTTAAAATAAAATTGTCTTTTGGTATGTCAAAATAAAATTGATCATTGAAAAAATGTGACTAAGACATATGGAGAAAATCTAACTTGATAAAATAACCCTTAACAAAAACTTTGATATAGCATTTTTGAAAATGTATTCCTTACAAAGGTGTAGAAAGATGATTTTGCATAGCAACAATGTTCATTCATTTAACACTTAGCATGATATTTTGAAAGAGATGATTTTACATTATATGAACAAAAATCATGAAAAAGTGTAAGAACAAAGAGTGCATTAAAGATATGAATTAAGCATCTGCACATATTAGTCATTAACAAACAATGATATGCAATTTAAGCTTTTAAAGTCATATACTTGCATAGAGAAAATTTCACACTGAATTCTAGATTTCAAGATCATCAAATCAATCACATAATAACATTGCATAAATGTATTCAAGCTTAATATAATGCAAATGTTATAAGATCTAGAATTTTGTGTACCTTATGTAATGGATTTCGTCACTTGAGATTCAATGATGAGAGCATCTTTAATTGTTTGAAATTTCACCACATGCTCGTCATTGGAAATATAAAACACTTGGTTGACGGTTGAGTAGAAAAGTTTTATCCAATGTCAATGCTTGAATAATGAGGTGTCAAGATTAAAAAATAGAGTTGCAATTGGTTATCTTCAAGTAGAACTTCTTTGCCTTTTCACTTGTTGCCTTGGCAGGAAGAACGTTCTCAGATTAATCTACTGGATTCAACATAGTATAAAGTAACTCATCCAAGTTCCTCTATTTTTCAAGGTCCTCTCTTCCCATTTTAGAATGTTTAGACCTGATGTTTTCTTCATCTCAAACTGGTGCAGCGGAAGTAGAGAATACGAGAACAAATATTTCGGGGTTTTTGGGATTGGTATTTTGAGCAATTTTTGTTTAGGAATTCAGAGCTAAAAATTGAATCAAAATATCTTTGATAGTGATTCTCAGATGGGAAAAACAAGGAGTTGTCGAAAGGATGAGGTATGGTTGAAAATTTCCAAGAACTCTTGTAGTAACTTTGTGAAGGAGTGAGATCAACACCAATGTCTACACTTGAGTCAAAATGCAGTGATGCATCAAGGTCCACAAAGGGAATAGACTTAGACTAAAATCCAGTACCCTTAGTGAAAGATCATTTGCCTTTTGGAAGTTGTTATCATAACAGCAAGAACGTTCTCAGATTGTACTCCTTGAAAAATTCAGCTTCAACAAATGTTTTGAAAAAGCTTTTGTTTCCAGGTTTGGCTTCAACATCAATTATCTCATGTAATGAATGTTCTTTATATTTTGTTGTCATTCATCATCAACACTATTATCAATGTTTCTCTTATTATCAAAAATAATATGCATGCTTTTTAAAATATGAGTTTTGAGATTGCATATTTTATAATCTTTAATGTAGAGAGTAAACAAAATATGCTTTTTATATTTTAAAACAATTTTCTCAATGTTTTCTTTACTATGTCAAGTATAGTAATGACATCAAAATTATAAATGCATGATATGATTAAATTTTTATATTTTCACATAGGATGAAATTTTACTCAAGTAGAAACATGATGCAAAAACATATGCAATGTCTATGGTTTCTTTCAAAAATATTTTTCAACACTTGATTAAAAATATTTCATCTAATGAATTTTTTTTTTATAACAATTCTTTTTTTTTTAAACCAAGAAAATCAAGTGAAATATCATTTTCTTCAAAGAATGTTTTGATATATAGTTTTTCATAATCTCCCCATGATCACTACTACTAAGAGATGATTTTTGAGATCTTAAAGTTTAAACCATTTTTCAAAGAACATAAAAGTATTTAAAGAAATCATTCTCATGTTTTAAGAATAAATTTCATATGTATCTTTGAATAAATCATCAAGTATTAAAAAGTCATAATACTTGTAGTTTTGACAAAAACAAACTAGTAAGTAGTAATTCAAGATGTTTTTGGTTGAAATTATATTTTTGAAATGAAGACTGCTCATGACACAATACATACAAGTTTCACAAAATTTATCCTTTTCAAAATCAGTAAAAATATCTTACTAGATAAAATTTGGGCAAAAATGCAATAGTTTTCATACTTACTTGATAAGCACTTTTATGCCAAAAACATTTCTTTTCCAAAAGACTTTAAAATATGATTTGGTTTAGAATTCACTTAAGTATTAAACATAAAGATTTTAAAATAAAAATCATGACCATGAGGATGATTATGAAATAACCTCAATTCCAATTTTGAAAATTTAAAGAAGTTATATGTTAAGAAAAATCATTTTACTCATGATACATGTACCTTTGGTTTGATTTTTGTCAATGAATTCAAAGGTTGCAAATTCACCATTCCTCCTTTTTTAAATGTGAGAAAATAATGTCTTTCCAAAATCATATTCCTTGAGCATCAATTTCCCAAGCCTCAAGGCTTTTTCTTGATTGCTTAAAGACATTCCTGCAACACAAGTTAATAATGATTTTGGTACCCATAGTGATTTGGGTCCTTGGAGGTTAGTGTTGTTCCTCTTATAAGATTTCTTCTTATGATAATAAGTTGATCTCTTATAGGAAGATTTCGAATAAAAATGCATTTTCAGAACATTCTGAGACTGTTCTTGTTTCTGATGAGAATGTTCTTTTCTTTTGAATTTTTTCTTAAAACAAAAGGATTCAATATGACCATATTTGGAACAATATGAGCATTTGTATCTTTGTATTCTTTGATCTTTATGAGGAACAAAACAATCCTCAAATGACTTTTGTTTTTGAAAAGTTCTACAATCTAAACTAGTTTTGTCAAAGATTATAACTTGTGATTCCTTAATGTTTTGAAAATTCTTTGTAGATTTTACAGAGCTTGTTATGTCCTTTTCCAAATCTGAAATATTTTCTTTTAAAACAACATCCTTTTCATGAATTTTAGAACATTCTAAAAGATGATTAGTGGTTTGTTTATCATGGAGAATCTTTTGTTGCTCAAACATATTAAGATGAGAGTATTGCAATTCTTGAATAATTTTAAAATATTTATCATTCAAGATTTGTAATTTCTCATTTTCTTTCTTTATCTCAAGTAACTGATTTTCTAGTAAAGTACACTTTTGAGATAGAGAGTTTGAGTCATTTAGACGACTATTAAATTCAACTTCCCTTTTAATACATAAAGAACAAGGTTTAGAATATGTTACCTCTTTATTTACCATTAGGCATGTGTTGCCTTTTTCTTCTATTTTTGAATCATCAAAGTCACCTTTTGTTGTCATCATGAATTTCTTCTTGGAAGCGAGCTCTCTTTGCATTTTCTTGTTTTGAGAACATTTCGTTTTGGAATGTCCCTTCTTTTTGCACTTACGGCATGCACTTTGATTTGCAGGTTTTGACATCACTTCTTCCTGAATCTTTTTCTCTAACACTGTTAAGTGCTCAAACCTTAGAGCCAGAGCTCTGATGCCAATTGAAGTGGAAGAAATAGTCACAAGAAAGGGGGGGTTTGAATTGTGACCCTTTTAAAATTAATCCTGCACTCTACAAAATTAATCTCAAGTGTATACTTGGATAAATGTTAGTGGAATATAAAACAGCTTGTTCTGAGAATGTTCTCTGCTGAGTGAGCTTGTTCTGAGAATGTTCTCTGCTGCGTGAGAATTCAAAGTGAATGTAGATTAAGTGGTTTGTGTGATGTGTGTTTGCAGTAAATAAATAGTTAAAGGTAAGAGAGATTCACACACAAAAATTATACTGGTTCACCCAAATCCTGGGCTAGTCCAGTCCCCACGCCTGTGAGTTTTCCACTATGATCTCGAGATACTACCGATCTCAAATACAAATCTTCTTTGATCTAAACCACGATCAGAAACCTCCAATCCCTACAAGCTTGATCTACCTCAGCCTTACAGAGGTGTCACTCAATCAATAGTTACGTATTGACTTGAGCCAATCTTCTTTTTACAAAGGGAAGTTGTTCTGGATCTAAGCTTACACAAAAACTCAAAACTAGTTTGAGAAGCTTATACAAAATACACTCAATACACTCAGTAATATTGTGATCCAATAGGTTGATAGAGAGCTGGAGTGTGAGTGGTAAAATTGAGAGACAAAGATATAACCACTTAAAAGTGGGTAATGTTGAAAAGTGGTCTCTTGAGAAATTTGCTTGTAGAAACTCAAAGGTTGTTTGAGAAGCAAATAGAAACACTCAATAAACTCAGAAGTATGATGTGAATGAAGAGCCTGAGTTTGAGTGATGAAAGAAGAGTTTTAGGACTTGTAGACAAAAACAAGTAATTGATGATTTGTAGCTTGAACTCTTACTCTTTCTCTTGGATTTGCTTGCCTTTTATAGATGCTTGCTTGAGGTTGAAGCTTGGCCTTCAAGTATATCAGTTAGAGGGCAAAAAAGAGCTGTTACTCAATGCTCCACAAGCAGCAGACAACTTCTGCATATTTGACAGGTTCTCTGTTCAGTCTTGGAACAGTCTTGAACTTCATTTTGCTTTGATCCACAAGAGCCAAATATGTGTGAGCTGTAAGCAAGTACAAATGAGTTGTTTCCTGCATCCTTCCAATGTCAGAGGTCAGATATAGCCGTTTGGAACCTCAGTAAAAGGACTCATGACAGTTGGAGATGGTTTTGCAAAACTGTGTGCAGGAACGTTCTTGAATCAGTCTTGAACCAGTCTTGACTGTATCAGCAAATGTGATGAAGCTTCATCTCTATTTCCTTTGTGATATGCAGCTGTTCAGTAGGCTCAAGGACAACTCAGAGATAGCATTAGCTTGGGAATAAACCAGCTGGATTAGTACAAAGGCATGTGAGACAAAAATGTACTTGTATGACAACACCATTGAAGAATGTTCCAACATAGTCATTTTGCAAGTACATCACAACTCATAGTTCATAATGTGTTGTTGCAATCTGATTGGCCTATGATATATGATCAGGTATTTTCATTGGATGATCAATACCATAAAAGATCAAACTTATAATTCATTGCATGAATTATAACTAGGAAAGGTATATGCTCATTTTCCATCAAAAGTGTTGATCCAAAAAGATATTATCTTCTGTAGAGATTTGATCCAGTTTTCCTTTGTAAAAGTGATTATTTGTTTTGTCCTTAGTTGACTTGAATGATCACAAAGCACTTAAACCAAAACGTGCTTATATTAAAAAGTGCAGTCTGTCTGTTAAGAATGTTCTCAGATCATTCTTGAAACAGTATCTCAAGATTTTCTTAAAGAGGGATCTTCATGTTGCTGCAAAACTTTCCACAATTCCTCTTGATGTTTTGCACACATTGTTACTTGTTCATTGAGTACTTTGAGATGCTTTTAGTGGAGGCGTGGGAGTACTCATCATGAGGATTATCATTTTCTAGCTTAGACAATGATTAAAACTTTTATGCCTTGTGGTGCATAAGCTCCTTTGTAAATTCATGGAAAATCATTCTTAGATCATTCTTGTCTTGAGAAGCTAAGATGAAACTTTGAGTAGGTTTTGAAGATCTTCAACATATGCATCATTTCCATTGATGTTAATTGTAGTAGTAAATCCTCAAAGCATGTAACAAAACTCAATGTGAGTTTTGACATGATAACATCAAATATGTTCTTGTGTAGCTTGTGATGCAAGTATTTCCATCAATTATGATCTTCATATTCTTCCTTGAATCTTTAAGCTCATTGTGAACCTTGTGGTGATGAGGAAGACTATTAACCATGAAACTTGCTTTCTTGTTTGAATCTTCAAATGAAACTTCTTATGATTCAAACAACATCCTTTAAAAATCTTCATGAAGCTTGTGATGCTATTGTTATGATCATCTGATGCTACTCTGATTCTTTCATTGCTTGAGTATATAAAATGTACTTGTTGATGTGAGTGGCTTCTAGATTGTCCACTTTTGTCATTACCTATCTTTCAACAAAAACTCAAGTGCAAACATCAGTAGATCACCATTCATAAAACTTAACATTTATTCCATAAGGTTTGTTGTCATTAAAACACTAAAATGGATTTTGCCTCAACAGATACTACCATGATGAGGTGTGTAGATAGTACAAAAATTACACAAAGTTAATTTATAAAGTTTGTGAATGTTGTTGATGTATTGAATAATTTGAATTATGAGGTAGAGCACCTTGTTCTTTTATAGCTATATCCTATGGTTCTATTTGTTAAGTAGGTTTCGTAGGAATGATCCCTTTTGATGAACAAGAAAGAAATATTTTAGTTTGCGGCTATAGAAAATGGACGATTTATTTTGGTAGTTGAGAATGATTTTTTTTTTTAATATTTGAAGATGTTCAATGTTTGTGGCTGATGGATGAGTTCTTATTTTTTTCATATAATTCCAAAATAATTGTATTAATCAAACTTATACAACACCTATGGGCGGCTATTGGTATAATCAAGTTATTATATAGTATTAAAAAAATTAAGTCATTACAAACATTTTAATTGTTGATTTGAATTCATACAATATAGTATTAAAAAAAATTAAGTCATTACAAACATTTTAATTGTTAATTTTGAATTCATACAAGTGAAAATAATGCTTTACCTACCAAATGTGGTATGAAATTTGAAACACATCACAAAGATATATCCATTCACCCTTTTGAGAAATTGAATCCTCAAATTGTCCAATCCTAATCAAATAATTTAAATAAAAAACAAAATTTCCTTTTTATTTTATAATAATTTCAAATATCAAACTTTAATAAGAGTGTTCAATCTTAATCGAACAACCACTGATATTTTGAATGTGTAATTGCATTAAACTTTAGCTGCATTGAACTTGAACATCTCTGTTGGATATTCGAATTGGCTTAATTTTGCTAAAACAAATATACTAACAAGATGTTGGAAAACATGTTACAACATCATATTTTATTAAGGAAATCTCGCGCATTTAAGAGAGCATCTGCTATATATGGAAATCCACTTAAGAGCACGTTTATTGAAGATTTGATCTGATCAGGAGTTTTAAGGATAAGACAAACTTAATGGAATAGCTGGATGACTTATCCTATCTTCTAAAGTCCTTTAAACACTTTTGGAAAGTCTTGATATATCCTTAATGAAGATTGAAAAAGTATCAGATCACCAAATGAAACACATCCTTAATCAAATAATTTAAATAAAAAACAAAATTTTCTTTTTATTTTATAATAATTTCAAATATCGAACTTTAATCAGAGTGTTCAATCTTAATCGAACGACCACTGATATTTTGAATGTGTAATTGCATGAAACTTTAGGTGCATTGAACTTGATCATCTCTAGACCTGAAATATGGATGGTAAAGTTGTTATGGGTTGTTGGTTTTGAATCGTTGGTGGTTGATATTTGCACACAATCCGACTATCAAGTCAGTAGGTGTTGAAGATGAGAAACATTTAGAGTTATTTGTGATATGTCTGACCTAGATCATAAGACAAGTATATATAAGTGAAGAATAAGGATTTAGCAGGACCTAAAACCTTATCTCGCGACTCAACCCAGTAATCTCTTCGGTGGCTGAAAAGTTATTTTTTAACAGTTTCTTAAATTCGAAAACAACAATAAATATAAAAATGTAATAATAAGATCAAAATTAAGTGATTAGAGTAAAGTGAGGGCATTGAGTTTCTTACTCTCATTTTTGCATAGTTAAAATAAAAAGACTAATATTATGAGTGAGTAAAAATAAAGGAATCAACTGTTGTCAAAGCATTAAAAAAAAAAAAAAAACTTTGTCAAAGCCATTAAGAAAAAAAACTGTTGTCAAAATATATTTTTTGTACAAAGGTCAAAAGTTTTTTTTCATTGAATTGTAGTAATATTGGGCTGTATAAAACAATCTACAGGCCAAACACGGCAGCATCGTTGAACTAGATGTTTTCTCTCCCGACCCCGTGTTTCTTTTATATCTATGAATTTCCAATTTTACCCTCGAAAAAACTTTGGTTTGTAGAAACCGAAGTTTCTTTTTGCCTTAAAAAAAAAATTCGGTTTCTAAAAACCGAAATTTACTCTAATTTGCACTAAAAAAAATTCGGTTTCTGCGAACCGAATTTTTCTGCAAGGGCAAAATTAGAATATTGAGGGGTATAAAAGAATCCCGAGGGGTCGGGAGAGAAAACATCGCTGAGCTATACACACTTTGCCAATGCTTGGTTTCAATTCCCTCAACTTGCACAAACAGGTATTCGTGGAAATTCACATTTTCATACACATGCAACATCTTTTCTCAAAAAAAAAAAAAAATACACATGCAACATCTAATTAATCATGTGTAAAATAAAAATATAATTTTAATTGAGTAGACTATCAACTCAATTAACGTTGAAAATTATGGTTAACTCATACGATTATGAACAAAAATGTGGTCACGATCAATTGAATAAATTATCTAATCAACTAAATTAATCACATTTTTTAACGTGATTAATCAGTTAGTGATGAGAAGTTTGGGTAATATGATAGAGGTTTTGGGTTCGATACTCAACTCCATTGTAAACAAAAAAAAAATCAGATGTCTTACAAGTATATATAACTATTTGGACATATTTTTATCTCAATCTTATTATTAGAACAGACACATATTTTTTTTTGGTTACAAAAAGAGGGTAGAGCCCAGAACAGACACATTTAAACACAAGAGATTGAATACTCGGCAATCAATAATTTCACGCATTCAAGTCATCTGTAACGGTCAGATCTTGAAGTGGTTTATAAAAAATAAACTTAATTTGTTAGTTTTAATTTAAAATACCGATTTTAAATTTGAACCGTTTGATCTTAATTTGATCTTAATCGAATGACTGATGTCTTGAATGTGTAATGCATCAACCGATGACAGCTAATAATCATGCACCAAACATAAATCATTTTACTATTCAAACTTAATCATAATCATATAAGAATGACAAAATCCCTTTTATCAAATGCTTATCAAAACAAACACATATATAGCAATAAATTTTAGTGTATCATAACCATCAAACCCCAATAAACAGAAAACAAACACAATTAAGTCTTATTATTAGCCATATCATAATTGGCTTCAAAGTAAACTATAGCTTATAGCTTATTAAACTGAAAGCTTCCTCTTAAGATAATTTAAGATAACTTCAAGCATAGGCTTTTGGATTAGCCACAAGATATGCATCAACTACCTTGAGAATAACCAATGCTTCCTCCCTGGCATCCTTCAAATCCTCTTCTTTGATCTCAAACCCTTTTTTGGGATAATACTTGCTAACATTCTTGATCTTGCAACCACCCTCTTTGCTAGGTTCAATCTTGACCTCATGTGAAACCAATTCCAGCATTTCCGGCTTAGCATCGCCCTCGATCACTGCATAATTATATATCAAATTCTCTTTGTCTATGGCATCAATTCTATGCTTCACATATTTGATGCTATCACCTGCATTGAAGGCAAATTAATTGCAATATTTCTTAGAAAAGGGAAATTGAAGTTGATGAACATTGTTTGAGTTGAGAGTAGCCAAAAGTTTCGTAACAAGACACTTTGGTCATTCCTCTATTTGTGACAAATTCGTATATTTGTTTGTTGTGATAAACTTCTTTAAAGAAAATTATGTACTATGTTTATACTTTATACAAATAAAAATGAAATATCATGATGGACAATTTTTATCTATGTCATTTAAACCATGTTCTTCTTCTTATAGAATCTTACATGTATCAATTCTTATATTTGGTTTCAAAAAACGTTTGTAATAAATAAAATCACTTAAAAATAATAAGTGGTTTTTAGTGAAAATGTTGCAAACTAACCTTCAACAATGGTGATCTTTTGAATGCTTCCGGGGCCACCATTGCCTTCAACAAATTGAATACTCTTAATAGCCGGCATAAGCTTGGGGAAGAGGTTTGGTGCATCAAGGATCAAAGCCTTGAACATCCTCCCTTCCTCAACGGTGCTAGCGAACTCTGCAGACAATGTCACGGCCATGTTCCTTAGTTACAACAAAAAAAAATGTATGGTAAAAATAACTTGAAAATGCAGTAGTGTGAGTAATATGATGCTTGTTTTACTTGTTTTTATAGATGAAGAGCTTAACATAGAGGATTGATGTTGAGGTTGACAATAATTCTTCAACTAACTAATTGCCAAAAAATCATGTAAATGTATGCCTCATTATTATACAAATGTACCATCCTTACATTGGATGCCTTATTATTTTCCAATGAAAGTGTTTATGAAGAGACCTAACAATGCATTAATGCAACCTGTTGATGTTACCAAGTGATCATATAAATAGTATGCTATTGCTAGTCATTAGTTAGTATTAAAAACTTAAGCTTTCATTCTCTCTTTTGGAACTTTGTAGTTAAAAGTGGGATTATTGAGTCCTTTTTCATCCTTAAATATTTTTCCCTCGACAGTTTTTCTTTTCCAAGTTGTAGTGGCTGCCTCAAAATCACAATTAATGAGTTTCTACTTTCTAGTGCAGGAGAAAATATCCACACACCAAACATTAATCTACGCGATTAAGTATCTTAGAAGGAACATATACAAACTAATTAAGTGAAGTTTCACTTAAAAAGAATCATTTGAAAAAACATAAGTTCAAATCTTAATTGAAACAGACCATACTTTATTTACTCTCCGGCCTAAACTCTAAATTACTAAAGGTCTTTCGCCTAGGAATTGTATGGTTAAGACAAAAGATAAAGGTTCTGTTAGGCAAAACCTATAAGCTGCTTATAGCTTATAAGTTTATTTGGCTAAAAAATCCCTGTTTGATAACAATTTTTTGAAAAGAGCTTATAGCTTATTTTACTAGCTTAAAACTTATTTTTCAAACGCTATTTTAAGTAGCTTATGAGCTTATAGCTTATCATTTTTTCTTCGAATTTTATCCCTGTCATCTTACTTTAAAAAAAATTAAATATTAATTAAACATATCTTTTTTACGTTATTTCTTACTTATAAGTTAGTTCGACCGCTAATATTACAAAACACTACATATTCAATCAACTAGCTGCTATAAACTACCCGCAATAAGCTAGCTTGTCAACTATCCACTATTTTTTACCTAACAGAGCCATAATGTTTTATTAAGGGTCTTTCGGCCTAATATAATTTTAGTCGGTGAGAACTTATGAATTAACCTAAAAACTTATTTATTTGTATAGGCGGTTTTATATGTGCTCAAACATAAATCAATCTAAATTCCGATTAAAAAATAAATCAATCTAAATTGACTCTAGTTCACACAAAGGGATACAAAAATTCTTGAACAGAAAAAAAAAAATTACAAAATCATAGCTAAAATACATAATAATTATATTTTTTCTGTATTGGATACACATTACACAATTACAAACAAAATTACACAACCTAAAAGCAAATTCCTAAATAAACAAACAGGAATATTCTAGCAATTATAATTAATTTGGGGCAACAATTACCGTTAGGGATTTGAGTGAGAATCAAGACATAGCGAGAGAGAAATCTGAGCCTGTTGACATTGACGGCGTTTAAGAGCGGTGCCGGCGCTGGAGCAGAGAGTACGCACCGCTTCAGATTGTTCAGGGCAAGCTAATGAAACAAGACAGATGGCGAGGGCGTTGTTGAGGTGACGACAGGCGGAGTTACGACCTGGACCGGAAGGGATACGACGGTGGCAGTCCAATAACGCTCGTTGTAGTGCTTCGCATTTCTCTTCTTCTCTTGACATCACATCTCTATTCATAGATCGCTAAAAAATAAAATATGTTTGTTCCAATTTTTCAATACTGGTGTTTACTTGTACAAATAAGTAAATAACGAGTACGAGAAGGTGATAGAAAGTGAGTTCCTTATTTTTTGACTCGTGTTTTTAACAAGGTTGTCAGAACCAGACCAGTCATCGAATTGACAACTCACCGATTCAAGGTTCAATTGGTCGGATCGGGTTTAATTGGGGTCGAATCGTTTTTAATTAAATATATATTTTAATTAATATATAAATAAAAATATATGAATAATTGCTCAATATTTCATAATTTCACACATTGAAAAAATAAAATATCACAAGTCAAAATAAAATAAAATCTATAATTCAAATCAAATGAAGAATAGATGAAAAACAAAAATCTTTCCTATTCCTACGACGTCGTTGTTTTGTTTCATATATTTTTTTTTTTTTTTAAAAAGTTAAAACGATGTTGTTTTGTCCTATTTTTTAAAAAAAATAATAAAAAATCTGCAAACTCGCTTGAACCGCTCGGCCGGTTCATCCCGGTTTGACCCCGGTTCACGCGGTTTTTTCCCGGTCAGTTTCCTATCCGTTTTTTGCTCAAAACCGGACCGTTTTCATAACCGGTTCACGGTCCGACCGGCCGGTCCGTCCGATTTTGATAACCTTGTTTTTAATATGAATTTAATTTTTTATTTGTAAAATTAATTTACGGGATGCAATGATGCACCTAATAATATATTCACATATAATCTTCTTGAACTTAAGTCAGTTGGTAGGGATATTGCACTATATATGCAAAAGTCTTGGTTCGAACTCGGGACACTCCACTTATTCACCTTAATAGTGGATTTTCTGGCCACCAGGCTACTTGACAACAAAAAAATACTGACATATCATTAGACCAAGACTCCGTTTGAATTAGCTTAATTTTAAGCTTATGCAAACAGATTATACAATATAAATTAAGGGAAAATAGTCATTTTGGTCTCTCAATATGTAACTCGCTATCTTTTTGGTCCCTCACTGAGGAAAAACTACTAAATAGTCTCTGAATCTGCATTCTGTTAGTCAGTTTAGTCCCTGATGTTAAGTTTGGTCGTCAACTCAACAAAAAAGCTGACGTGACATTTTTTGGGTACACATCAGCTTGCTAAGTTAGCACTAGGGACTAAAATAACATTACTTTTTTTTTTCTCTTCATTTATTTATCTTCTTTCTCCTATTCTTCTTCATACATTCAATAACCTAACAACAACTCATTTCGCTTATTCTTCTTTCAAATTTTGTTGTTATGCATACTTTTTTTTCTTCATTTATTTATTTTCTTCCTCTCATTCTTCTTTACTTTCTTCATACATTAAATAACCTAACAACAACTCATTTTGCTTCTTCTTCTTTTAATTTTTTTTGTTGCCTTTCACCACCAGTTTAATCTGGTTCGGGGGTTAGTTCTGACATCAAGTGGTTCCAGCCCTCTCCCGATCGCAGTTGTGATGGATCGAACCGTGGTCCTCCCTACCAAGTTCAGCAACAATCACCACTGAATCAACTCACGATTGGTTCATTGTTTCAAATTTTGTTGTTATGCAAATTCTATGGGGGAAATTAGATACTACCCCCTCCGTTTTTATTTGTGGTTTTAGATTAATGTACACTATTCATATAATCCACTTTGACCATAAATTTTTATTAGGCAAAATTACACTACAGGTCCTTTATCTTATTTTTTTGTAACATTTTGGTCCTTTATCTTTTTTTTGTAACAATTTGGTCCTTTATCTTTTTTTTTGTAACATTTTGGTCCTTATCTTATTTATTTATAAAAAATAAAGGACCAAAGTGTTACAAATAAAAAAAGATAAAGGACCAAACTGTTACAAAAAAAGGGACTAAAGTGTTACAAATTAAAAAAAATAAAGGACTAAAGTGTTACAAAAAAAAAGATAAAGGACCAAAGTGTTACAAAAAAAAGATAAAGGACCAAAGTGTTACAAAAAAATAAGATAAAGGACCTGTAGTGTAATTTTGCCTTTTTATTAATATATAAAAACCAAATGTTAGCAAATAAGATACTGTTCAATTTGTCTCGAAGAATATTCTCAAAATATAAAATTTTCATAATTTGTTATAATAGATAATTAAAGTTATTAGTGATCAAAGTTATGCATTGACATTTGTACAGTGATAAAAACTGAAAAATAAGAAGTAACAGATGAAGTAGTTTATATATGATTTTTAAATAAATGAATATGTGCAAATGATTTTTTCTTTAAAAATTGGGTTTAAATTTATGAGCTTTATTCGTAAATGTATGAAGAAAATGAAGAAAAATGGGAGGAAGAACATAAAGAAATGAAGAGAAAATAACAAGTAATGTTATTTTAGTCTCTGGTCACTTCATCCATCCAGTTGTCACACACATGTGTTAAATCTGCGTGCCACCGCCACGTGTTCCTAAAAAATGTCAGTTCAACTTTTTTTATCAAGTTAACAACAATTTTTAACGCAAGGGATCAAAGTGACTAACGGATTGTAGAGTCAAGGACTATTTTGTATTTTTTCTTGAGTCAGGGACCATAATGACAATGAGTTGCACATTCTGGGACCAAAATGATCGTTTTCCCGTCCTCGTGCCAACTCAGCAAGCTGACGCGTGTCCAAAACAATGGCACGTCAGTTTTTTTGTCGAGTTAATGACCATACTTAACAGCAGGTACCAAACTGACTAACATAATTGAATGATTATTCAACTGTTTTCCGGTGGGGAACAAAATGACACGGAATGGGGAAATAGTCGTTTTAGGCTATGTTTGGATTGATGGTAAATAACGGAATGGAGTGGAATGGAACATAATGGAATGAAGCGGAGCGGAACGGAATGGAACACAAATTCCCTTCCATTGTTTGGATATTCAATAATGGAATGGAACAAAGTTACCACTCCATCGTTTGGGAAGAGGACGGAATGAAATAAATTATAACATTTTTATTTCAATTTTACCCTTATTTTAAAACATTAAACTATAGACAATAACTCAAATTCACTTAAACTAAACCAACGAAAAAAGACTCAAATTAATTAACAAAGACAAATATCCAAGAAGAAGCTTCACAATGAAGGATTTGTAAAACTCTCACAAATTCATGTGCTCGAAAGTTGGACTCAAAATAAAATGAATTCGTCGAGGTCATATAAAAATTGAACCATAGCTTCAAGTTCAAAGCACCAACATAGAGACGCTAAAGGCTGCAAGTGATGTGCAACGTTACTTAGCCACTAGTAAGTTGCATCCAAAATAATATCTCTCCAAAAAGAAATAAAAAACCAAAACCCACCAACCAACACCTAAAGCACCCGATCCTGCTATGACTATGTGTTGTACGTAAGAGTCCTCTTCCACTAAAAGTCTCTAAACAAGCCACGATAAAGAATAAATACCTAGGTTCTAAACTTCATTCAAGCTAATCTACTTAAACATAGAATTAGAAAAATTGAAACTTGTATATGCGAAATGGAAAATGCATCAGATTCGATAGCAACATGTGTGACAGTTTTTTTTTTAAAAAAAAACACAAGAACAATCCATTTTCATTTTTTAGGCAAACAATGATGAATAAAAAAATGGCATACTTTGTTGGGCAATGAAAAATTAGCGGTCAGTACACATAAGAAGAAGTGAGGTAGAAAAGTTTTCATGTGAAATATGTGTATTTGAGAAGAGAAGAGACAAATAAAATAAGGGTAAAAGAGTAATATTAAAAATATGAAGTTCCATTCCATTGGATACACCCCAAATTGGGGGGAATGAAAAATTGAAGGATGGAGTGGTATAGAATGGAATTGGTTCCATTGGTTTCCATTCCATTCCATTAGCTTTTTGCAAATCCAAACAATGTAATTTTATTATTTACCTTTTCATTCCATTCCACCACATACCACCAATCCAAAGATAGCCTAAAATGACTATTTCCCCATAAATTACATTAGTAGCGAGAGCGACAGGCAGAAGTAATAGTTCAACTTCCCGCCAGTGTGCTTAGTTATACTTCGCTGCCTCTGCTTCTCTCTTTCTCTTCCGCCTTCTACGTTTCTGACACAGCCTCTGCTTTCATCCATTACGTGAGTTTTTCTGGCTTTGGTTTATTGTGATTATTTCATTCCATTTATCATCCATTTGACCCTTCATTCATATTTGCAATTGTTATTTATTGTTATGTTTCTTTTGTTCGAAATTGCTAGGTTAAATTGGTTTTGCTTGATTTCTTGTGATTTTTCATTTATCGTTTTGTCAATTTCTGAAACCCGTTCCTTTGCTCTGTTTCAAGTTTCAACTAAACCCTAATAATCACTATTTGGGGGTTTTTTCTTTTCTTTTCCCAATTTTAAAATTTATTATACCAATTCTTTCAGGATGGCAAATAACATTGAAGATTTCGGAATTTCAAAAGAGGTATGTTCAATCTTCCTCTTAAAAAGTGACTAGGGCATTTGATTTGATTTTTATTTTGATATGAAGTACCGACACAAACACCGGATACCACTCTGACATAATAATTTAACAAATAACATACTTGTATATAATCACATGTGTTGGTGTCGTGTCCGACACCAGACGCGCCTTTGATTTGATTTTGATTTTGATTTGACTTTTAGGAAAAGGATAAGCTTGTTGGAGAAGTAATCCGATACATGCTTTTCAGAACCCATCAAAACTCGGGGTGTCCGATTAAGAGAGAGGAACTAACGCAGCTTATTACAAAGAATTATCATCAGCGGAACCTTCCTACTTTTGTTATCAATGAGGCTAAGGGCAAACTTTCCACTGTGTTTGGTTATGAAATGAGAGAGCTTTCAAGGTCTTTCCCATCATCTAAAGCTCAGACACGTTCTTCACAAAGTTAGTTTTTCTCTTACATTATTTATGTACATAATGATGCAACAATCTGAATTTCCTACTGAGTTGATTTAAGTTTTATGAATGCTTTATTACTGGGTTGTTTTTTGAGCATTATGAGTTCAATTCTATAAACATTGATAAGCTTTGTGATTTAAGTTTTTAGGCAATGGAAGACCTTTTTAAAACTGTTGGGTTTGTCATTAGTACTAGCGTGCAATGCCTGTTTGTCCGCTCTTTTTTGTTTTGTTATTGTTATACACTTGCATTAGTATACTCCCTCCAGTCACTATTATAAGTAAAAAACTACTTTTTAGGTTCATTAGAAAATTGATGTATTTGACCTATATTAGGAACCACATACATCAATTTTCTCATGAACCTAAAAAGTGGTTTTTTTGCTTATAATAGTGACCGAAGGGAGTATATGTTAATGAGATATACGCGTAAAATAAATTTTTTTAATTTACAAATGAAACGAGTATGATTGGTATCAACAAAAAAGAGAGTATATGTTTAGTGTATATATGTAAGTCCTATTTTAACAACTTTAGTTAATACTTATACACTCAACATAAATCTTAATATGGTTCAAGAAATTCATGAAACCAACATCAATGCTACCTAGATCCACATCATGTATCTGCGTAATTTAACTGATGCTGCAATTTCCTTCTTCTTTATACTAATTCCAACCATACACAACTCTAGGCTTCAACAAAGTACATGGCTTTAGGTTACTTTTTAGTAACTCAGAGACAATTCAAATCCACTACCTCTGCTTCTATCCTAGAAACTGAGTTTATTGTGTCAACCATACCTATTCTGGCCTTTCCTATGTTCACATCATTGGCTGAAATGAGTTTACAGCTCTTTGATGCTTGTAGAGATGAGTTTTTTTGGTGCACAGTTCTTTACTTCTTGGCCTAGGATTGATGGACGATATACGGGTTTAGTTACCTAAACTTTCAAGTAACATTGTAATCAATGTATAGGAAAGATTGTGAAATTGGTCAAAGTAAATTTATTAAAATTTTAAATCAGAAACAAATTGTATTAGTATATATATCATATATCACGTAATTACCAGGCGGAGGAGTTGATCATTTGGATGCCGAAAAAAAGAAACCACCTACCATTGTGAATGGTTTATACCTGCGGCCTTTGAAGTTGCTATTCAGTACCGCGCGAGCATCTGGTTAACCATGTGAATTATTCCTAGGTACGTTGTGATTTGTGAATGGCTATCATGCCTCACCAGTGTGAAATCTTGCGGCACTTTTTGCAACACTGTCTGTCCCTCCTCTGAGTGTCTTTGCGTCTCCTTAAATGGCCAGGAAACTTTACCCCCTTTCTTGTTTCCCTTTCTCACGACCTACATTCATTCCCCGTCTTCCCTGTGTACCAGTCCAAGAATCCAATGTTCTCAAATGGAGAAACTAGTAATTGTGTACTTGTATTTGTGTGCATGTTCTGTCTTTGTTTTGCAGCAGTTTCTGCATAACATCGAATCTATAATCGCGTGCATCTCTGATCAAGAATTCTATCTCCGGAGATCAATAAATACTGTTATTCATAAATTAAATAACATTTGATCTGATACCAGTTTCTATAAAAAACTAATAACATGTAAGAAAGTAATAGAAAAATCAGGAACCACACATAAATAAATGTGGTTTTTGCTCAAATAGAGATCAACCTGCACTTGCTTAAGCAGGGATCAAATCCCAGGGAAAAAAGTGCATGTTGGTTACCATTGTTCTATGCTATCTAAGGATTAAAGTTTGGTAATCCCTAATAATAAGTTTTTTAAGCCAATAATAAATGAAGTGAGTAACAAAATTCAGATGCCTTATGAAAGTTAATGCGGCTTACCTTACTAGCCAAAATATGGAAGAAATTAGTTGGAAAGACTTTGTGATTGATGATGAGCTGATGACAAATAACTACAGGACTAACTTAGCTCACTAGCAAAAATATGGAGGAAAGTGAGATCTTTCCACCCATCCTTTCCACTATCTGTTTGAGTGTGTGCAGAGTATATCCGACTCTTCTGGTAACCTGTCAGAAACATAGGGTGGAGGAGTATTAGTGTCCTGAAATGTGAAGGGGGTCTGTCATCCCCTATTTGCTAAAGATTTTGGCAAATGTGCTTTCAACAACAATCCAAACATTCAGAAATAGTTCACCTTTTGTCTTTCTCTTTTTTTTTTTTTTACTTGTTCAGATATGTCTGCATTCCTTTGAGTTTTCCAACTATGTTTTACATGTTGCCATTGACTTTTCCTCTAATTATAGACTTTATGACAATGTGATCTTTCAGGTGGTGCGGATGCAAAATCATATATCCTCATTAGTCAACTTCCACCTGATTTGTATGAAAAATATGTTGTGGATGAGAATACAGCATACATGTCTGGTTTCACGTTTGTCATAATTAGTATTGTACATCTTGCTGGCGGAAAAATTCCAGAAGGTATAATTGAAGTGTCAATATGATATAATTATATACACAATCTCATGCACCAGTTGAACTTGTGGAAATCGAAACCTCCTATAAGGTTCTGAAATTTACAATTTTCAGGGGTAATTGAGATTTGTGATGCTGTCATTTTAACTCGATATGGTTGGATATTGCAGAAAGTCTGTGGAGCCAATTGAATAGAATGAATTTGAATGACACTGAAGCAATTCATCCTGTCCTTGGAAATGTTAAGCAAGCATTGGAACTTCTTGTTCAGCAAAGGTGAAATTAAATTACAGGATTCATTGCATTCTGTGGCACATATGGTTTCCCTAAAAAAGCAATAACAATGAAGTAATTGACGACTCATCTTTTTCTGTGTAGGTATTTACAGAAGGACAAAGTTCATGGTCCTGAAGGCAATACCATGTATTATGAGCTTGCTGAGAGAGCTTCAGATGAACCAATCAACAACAAAGTCAAGGAATATATAACTCAGGTACTGTTTTGGAAAGTAAATTATGCAAGTTTTGTTTTTTTATTTTATGGTAGATAATTATGCTAGTTTTGTGGCTATTCTTTTTTCCTTTTCATATTCATCGGGAAATGTTGATGTCTAATCTAGATAATTATGCTGGTAATTGTTAACTTTTATATTATTACGATATTGCCGAACGCGGTTGTCCGTCCCCTTTGAAAAAACAGCTGAAGCGAATAGAAAACTGATTTTTCTAGTATGTTTCTGTTTCACCGAAATTTTTGAAATTTTGTATGCTATCTCTGAGCAGTATAGCACTGGTGATACCTATACTTGAGCAGAACTGCAGAAGTAATAAAATTGGATTTATGTAAAATAAGGAAAACCGAGGGATTGTGTCCTAACTCATGTGTTGTGTTGAATGTTAATAAATATTACTCTTCATCAAGTGAAATACTGTCTTGTGTTGTTGAATTTGAACTCTTATATTGTTAGTATACATTTTTTCTAAAACAATGATTCTCTTGCAGATTATGGCGGACACTGCCTAATCAGTTGTTCGCTCTTCGGTATCTCAATTTGGATATATTATGCTGATAGAGGTAAATGGAGAGATACTAACTAGGTTGTAATTTACTCCTGATCAATTTAAGGCTTAAGCTCTGCAAGAATATCATTCTACATTTTGTGTTCAGCAAATTCTGCTAAAATAGAATGTATAAATATTAGTAAGATGCATGCATACTATGTTTTCTTGGCATTGTAGAAGGGTATTTGGTTTAAATTTCCTACTAATTGGAGTTATGTTATTTTTAGTTTATCTTGTTTATTTGTAATCAAAAGCATTATGTTAGATATTTTCCTACACTAAAATAGGTATATTAAATAACAATATTTTCAAAGTGGAGGGGAATATACGCATTATGTTAGATATTATCCTACACTAAAATAGTAAAATAAGTTCGTAAGAAACAATTCAACCGACAAATATCAATTGTTAAATAAAATATCTTTATTTGGGTCGAACTCGGGACGTTGCAGTTTTGCATGAGTTTCAACGAGTTCGGATCTTCTCCATTTCTTATTCTTTCAATTTTTTTCATTACTAAAGTTTTTAGAGATTTATTTTTGTCACCCTATCAGTTTTTCGTGCGACCTACGATTTTCATGTTTTATCCTTCTGTTATTTAAGTAGTGGACGATATTTTTAACAAATTTCTTATTTTTATAATGTCCGCTACTTAAGTAGCCGACGTTATAAAAAAATAAATTTGATAGGGTGTTCTGCTAATTAAGTAGCGGACATGAGTATTTTTGTAATTTCGTAGGATGCGTGAGAAAATGAATAGGGTAACAAAAAATAAATCTCAAATTTTTAAATATTTTGTGGTGTATAAAAGAAATTTGGACTTACTTAATGTCACATGTTTATATTTTTAAAACTATATAATAATTGAAAAAATTAGAAACAAAACTATATAATAATTAAAAAATTAGAAAGAATAGGATATAGAGAGGATCCTAACTCAATTCCAATAGTATTTCAGTATTTGTCATTTCATTTACCGACATGAAACAATAATAATAAAATGAAAAAGTGGTATGAAATTCTTTTGCATTATTTATTGGAGGATACAGATGGTGCAAAACCTTAACACCAACACAACATAGGTTTTTTATATTCAAACATTGAACCAACCAAATACACCCAAAGCAACACTCAAACCGACACTAAATATCATGATGTAAATTAAACAACCACATCAATTATTATTCTCATGACACACACAGCCAAAATTAAACCAAGTATAGATTTAATCAATAATTAGGATTAGCCAAAACATAACCCTCAATAGCCTTAAGAAGACCAGTTCCTTTGCCCTTAGTTTCCTCACGAACTGCATCAGATAAAGCTGCATCACCTTTGGTGTGGTATTTCACTGAAATCTTAACAATGGATCCACCATCAGAACCAGCCACAACACTTGTCTCAAATTCAACTTTCTCTAAGCTTTCATCCAACCCTGTTCCTCCAACTAAACTGTAGTTGTATCCTAACTTTGCCTCATCCACTGCTCCTACTTTGTGTAGAATAAAGCTGGTTTTGCCATCTGCAACAATACAACCATAATCGTTTATATAAAATATTTTTTGATTATAATGTAAATAAATATTATTTCATTTAGAGATTACTTTAGCTCCTCTCAAAGTGTTTATAATAATGGGTCATGGGAATATGTTAAGGCTACTTCAAATGTTAATTTTATCTTGAAATAAATAATGTTAGACTTATAAAAATATGAAATACACAAGTTTCAATGTCAAATTATTTTTTATAGTACACTAACAAGTGCCTCAAGGACACATGTTAATTTTTCCCTATTATAATTTATTTAGATCTTTCAACTTATTTTAATATGCAATTAGTTTGTGTATTGTCTCCTTTCATTTTCAAATTCTATTATTATATTATAAAAATAATAGTCTAACATCAATGACTTCTTAACATGCTTACTCAAAATTTCAAATAGAATTGAATTTAATTAGGACTTTTTTCTAGATTTTTATTTTAGGTAAATATTAGTGATCAGTATATTAAGCTTTGGAATTGAATCTAAAACATTCTGCTTAAAACTCACGAAATGTGCTTTAGATCATCAACAAAGCTACTACAATAAACTTTTGTTACACTTGAATTTAACTTTCTTCTTAACCAGTCATTTAATCAATTTTTTTTTCATAGATTATCTTAGTTAGGGATAATTAATCAAATTATTTAACCAATCAAATTTTCGATATGAACTTAATATACCTTCAACAGCGGTTAGTTTCTTGATGGTTCCAGGTCCACCATTTCCTTCAACAATTTCAACACCTTGGATAACCGGAATCACCTTTGGGACGATTTCATCGGCATCTTTTGCAAGAGCTTTGTATAGTTTAGGTGGAGCAACAGTTGAAACGAAATCATCTTCAAAAGCAAAAACACCCATGATGTATATTAAGATAACTAAAAAGGATTAATATGCAAGAAGAAAATGGGAGAAGAAGTTTATATAATATGAATACAACTAAATTGGTATGTGATGCGTTTTTTGACATGCTGAGGGATGCTATTTATAGGACTTTTGTAGGACCTACCTAATTTGTAAGTCTCAATTTATTTATTTAGCTCAACTAGTTTATTAGGGTGTTGGTGAATGAATAGTGATCGTTAACTTAGTCATATTTTAATATTATTAGGTCCATGCTCTTATATGCTGTATAATTTTGACAATATTTAATTGGGTTGCTAAAGACAAGAATGTTTGAACTAGTTGTTCAAACTGTGGATGGATTTAAAAATACTATTCGGTCCATGAAAAATATCTAATTTTTGAAAAAATAAAATTGTCATAAAAAAATTGTTACTACTTTAGAACATCAATAACTTTTTTTTTTGACGAAATAACATCTTTTTTTATTGAATTTCAATCCACCTAACTATATTCCACCGATTATATATAGTTCATAAATATTTTTTTGCAAATAAAATTCATTTAATTATTAAAATCAACTTAAACAATTATTTTCTTAAGAACTATACACAATTCAGTTAGGAGTTTGACAATTTATAAGACGGAAAGATCGTACTGATATATTGAATTGAGTAAATCAACATTTTGATATTTTTGTTTTGGTTACAACATTTTGATTTTTGAAATTGGTATATTCGGATTATTTAGTTTTTCTAATTTATAATAAATTAACAAGTTAGTTATTTAAATTGAAAAATGAGTCAATTTAGTCTTTTTTTTAAGCAATAGTCATTTTTATTTTAAATTGGCTTAAATGCAGTTTTACCCCCCGTTTTGAAAAATGCGGAATTTTACTCCTCATATTTTAAAATGCGAAATTTTACCCCCTATTTTATGATTGGTTGGATTTTGCCCCCCACCAAAGTTCTGCACAAAATATACTTCTGAGCCTCAAGTACAAAGCTTCGCACAAAACAAGGGGGTAAAACTGCATTTAAGCCTTTTAAATTTTATACAATATTAAAATTTCTAGATTCATCTTGAAAAGAGAGACCTCACAAAAGGTGGCTAAGTATTAGTTTCTTTAATGGAGATTAGTCGGTGGACTGGGCAATGGGCTTAAGGATATATCCAGTAAGCCCAATTAGTATTAGAAGGAGGACCGGCCCAAATCAAGCAAACCCTAAATATCTGTTAGGCGATAAGCAGCTAAGGCGTGACCAATAAACGCCCAAAAGGGTATTCCAGTCTCGTATAAATATCCCCTTCTTCCCCGTGTTAACAAATTAACTTGAGCAGAAAGGAATCAACTTCCCATAACTGCCATAGCTTGGAATTCAAGGTTATCATCCCTACTTTCACGCTGGATCAAGGAAAGAGGCGTTAAGATCCGGATTTATAGGAACCTTAGCTTGGAGAAGAAGACTAAGCGGTCTATAAATAGCTTCGTACTTTCATTTGTAAAGAGGAGAATCTTCTGACTTATAAAACTCCCAGGGTTGTTGGGATTGAACCAAGTGTAATCACATCATTTCATCAATAATACAAACCCCTTTGAGTTTTTACCAGAACATTTTGGCGCCCACCGTGGGGCTGCGGTAAAATCATTTGATCCCAGCCTACCACAGCAAACTAGACAAAAAATCAAACATCTCCACATGGCTGGAGAACAAGCAAATAACGATAATTCTAGCGTTAACACCTTGCAAGCCGCCGTCGTAGAAATACGCCGCTTACAGACCCAGATTACGGCCATTGAGGCCGAAAGAACACATGAGAAAGAAAAGGCGAAAATGATTTCAGAGGAGGAGGAAGGAGAGAGCGTCATGGACGTACAACCTTTGGCACAACACTTATGGGATACCCAAGTCTTGGAAGCAATAAAGGTTCCTCACCTTCCTACTTTTGACGGAAAAACTGACCCTCGAGAGCATTTGATGGCAATAGGAACACAAACTGCCATAATCAACGCTCCGGAGCATCTAAAATGTAAATTACTAGCCGGTACCTTCAAGGATGTAGCCTTACGTTGGTACAAGAACCTTCCAAGGAATTCAATAGGATGTTATGCTGATTTTCACAAAAAGTTCATTCACCAATTCGCCGGATCGAAACACGTGAAAGTTACATCAACTAGCCTTTTTTCCATTCGCCAAAACCACAGCGAATCGTTACGCAGTTTTCTTGCCAGATTTAGCGAGGCCACCATTAAGGTCTCAAATCCAAACCAGGAGATGTTCGTGGCGGCCTTCCACAATGGACTAAGGGCAGGACATTTCAACGAATCCTTAGCCCAAAAACCAGCCTCGTCAATGCAGGAGGTAAACAAGAGAGCGGAGTGTTACATAAAGGGCGAAGAGAGCAACGCCGAGAAAAGGCAAAGAGACGCCAAGGAGAAGGAATATGTGGGCCGTGCTACTAAAGCGCCAGAACACCAGCGACCAAAAACTGGAGGCCATCAAGGAGACTCATGGCAAAGGCGCCATGGTAAGCCCTACCATCAACCGTCAAGGAGAGAGTTCAGGAACCATCCCGCCAATGAAGAGTTTACGCCATTAAATACTTCAAAAGCTTACGTGCTAAACGAAATTCTCGCCAGTGGTTTGGCAAACCTCCCCCCCAAAAGAACCAACGATATCCCCATGGGGCTCGACGACAACGCTTGGTGCTCCTACCACAGATGCAGAGGTCATTCTACGGAAAAATGTTTCCGCCTAAGAGATTTGATCAAAGAACTGATAAAAAGCGGCCACCTCCGGAGGTTCATTGAAGACGCAGCGCAAGGCCGAGTCGTCGTGCCCAAAATCCCCAGGCAAGAGCCACGAAATACTCCGGGGTCAAGTAAAGAACCTCCAAAAGAAAGGATCTATGTGAATACAATAGCGGGGGGATTCTCAGGAGGAGGTGAGTCAAGCTCGGCAAGGAAAAGATATGTGCGCCGCGCAATCTCAGAGATATACCTCGTAAGACAACCACAACCACTCGCCGTCCCGGATTTGGCATTCACTGCAAAAGATGGACTGGAGGTAGCGCCTCATGATGATGACCCACTGGTAATACAAGTCCAAATCCTGAACTGCGATGTAAAGAGAGTACTGATTGACTCAGGAAGCTCAGCAGATATTATGTACTGGGAAGCCTTCAAGGCCATGCAATTAGCGGAGGAGCAATTGCAGCCATATGCGGGAGCTTTAGTTGGGTTTTCCGGAGAGCAGGTAGACGTAATGGGCTACGCCTCATTACTCACTACCTTTGGAGAGAGGAGTAACGCCAAAACCATCAAAGTGCGATATTTGGTAGTCAAAACTCCATTTACCTCCTACAACATTATCATAGGAAGACCTGCTTTCAACACCTTGGGTGCGGCCATGTCCACCCTGTACCTGGCGATTAAATACCCTCTCGCTAACGGAGAAGTAGGAACAGTTAGAGGCGATCAAATACTCGCCAAAAAGTGCTACGAGTCCAGCCTAAAGATAAGACATAGAACCTCCAATTCAAGTGGAGTATCCGGAGGAAGACAGGCCACAGTTCCGGGTGGTATAAACATCATTGAAAATTCAGACATGGATCCAGAGAAGAATTTCAAGACAGAAGGGTGAGCCCTATAGAAGACCTGGAGCAAGTCCAAATTGGCGAGCACCCACACCAGACAACCAGTTTAGGAACGGCGTTATCCGACCAAGAGAGAGGAAAAATCATCAAAATCCTGAAAGATAACGCTGATCTATTTGCGTGGAAACCTTCAGACATGCCAGGGATAGATGAAGGGGTGATCACCCACAAACTATTGATATCGCCCAGCACTAAACCAATCTCCCAAAGAAAAAGAAAGGTTGGAGAAGAAAGGCGAGTTGCAATAGCAGAAGAAGTAGAGAAGCTAAAAGAGGCTGAATTCATTGAAGAAACAAAATACCCCTCCTGGTTAGCAAATGTCGTCATGGTGAAAAAGGCCAACGGAAAGTGGAGAATGTGCGTGGATTTTACGGATCTAAATAAGGCATGTCCCAAAGACCCATATCCTTTGCCCAACATAGATAGGTTGATAGATGGCGCTTCAGGGTGCAAGATGTTGAGCTTCATGGACGCCTACTCCGGGTATAATCAAATAAAGATGAACCCCACAGACGCCCGCCATACAGCCTTTATGTCAAACACTTGCAATTATTTTTACAACGTTATGCCCTTTGGGCTGAAGAATGCGGGAGCGACATATCAAAGGTTGATGGACAGGGTATTCTCTGAGCAAATAGGAAAGAACCTGGAAGTGTACATTGACGATATGGTAGTAAAAACTTCCGAAGAAAATCGCCATGACGAAGATCTTTTGGACATCCTGGGATCGGTAAGGAAATACAACATGAGGTTAAACCCAGCAAAGTGTTCCTTCGGGGTGCAAGCAGGAAAATTCCTAGGTTTCATGCTCACCAACAGGGGAATAGAGGCCAATCCTGAAAAGTGTCAAGCCATCATAGACATGAGAAGCCCTACATCCGTGAAAGAGGTCCAAACATTGACAGGCAGAATAGCGGCGTTGTCCAGATTCCTATCATGCGCGGGCGAGAAAGGTTTTCACTTCTTCACATCTCTTAGGAAAAACGAAAGGTTCTCATGGACGCCCGAATGCGAAGAAGCCTTCAAACAACTAAAGGAATTCTTAGCGTCTCCGACCATCTTGACGCGCCCATTACCAGGCAATACCCTTTACCTTTATCTTGCAGTTTCTGATAGAGCCTTAAGCTCAGCTTTGGTTCAAGAAGTAGGGGGCGAAGAAAAGCCTATATACTTTGTAAGTAGAATCCTTAGAGGAGCGGAGATAAGATATCAGAGGATAGAGAGGTTATCTCTCGCGGTGGTTGTCACAGCTAGGAAATTAAGACAATACTTTCAAAGCCATAAAATAGTTGTTAGAACAGATTACCCTATTAAGAACGTCCTCAGAAAGCCAGACCCAGCGGGAAGGATGGTAGCATGGTCCGTTGAATTGTCAGAATTTGACATCATCTTCTCACCTAGAGGGGCCATCAAATCGCAAAGACTGGCCGACTTTGTATTAGAAATGTCTACCCTACCAACAACTGAGAAAGCTTCGCCTTGGACCCTATCAGTTGACGGAGCCTCCAACGTACGGGGAAGTGGAGCTGGAATAGTATTGGAGGGTCCGGATGGCGTTATGATAGAACAATCATTACGTTTCGCCTTCAAAGCTAGCAACAACCAGGCCGAATACGAAGCTTTGATAGCAGGAATGAAGCTAGCAAAAGACATGGAAGTGAAGGATCTGAAAGCCATGAGTGATTCCCAACTGGTAACCAACCAAGTATCAGGAAAATTTTAAACGAAAGAGCCACAGTTAATCAAATACGTGGAGGGGGTACAAAGTCTAGCTAAATGCTTTAACTCTTTCGAATTAGTTTATGTTCCCCGCGAACAAAACATGAGAGCAGATCTACTGTCAAAACTGGCGAGCACGAAAAAACCAGGGAGCCATAGAACCGTCATCCAAGAAACTATCAAAACTCCCAGCATTAGCGGAGAAGATCTGATGATGGTGATAGAGGAGGAAGATTGGAGATCGCCCATTATCCGATACCTCCAAAAGGACGAACTCCCAAAAGAAAAGGAAAAGGCGTTCAAATTAAAAAAGATGGCGGCATGGTATTCCATGGTCGGAGATAGGCTATACAAAAGAGGATTCGCATCCCCCCTCCTTCTATGTGTTAGCAATGAAGAAGCAAAACACATTATGTCTGAAGTGCATGAAGGTTCGTGTGGCAGCCATATCGGTTCAAGAGCTTTAGCAGGAAAAATATTAAGAGTAGGTTTTTACTGGCCGGATATACATGATGATACCGCCATGTATGTAAGAAACTGCGATAAGTGCCAAAGACACGCTAATTTGCACCACGTACCGGGAGAGCCATTGAAGTCAGTATTATCCCCATGGCCTTTTTTCATGTGGGGCGTGGATATTGTTGGTCCATTTCCGGTTGGTTACAAACAAGCGCGATGGATCATCGTCGCCGTGGATTATTTTACAAAATGGATAGAAGCAGAGCCAGTATCTAGTATTTCGGCGGAACAGGTCAAAAAATTTTATTGGAAGAAAATCATTTGCAGGTTCGGTTTGCCCAAGTATATTGTATCCGATAACGACACTCAGTTCGCCAGTGAAAGAGTCGTGGAGTTCTGTCGAAGCAAGGGAATCAAAAATACCTTTATATCGGTGGAGCACCCCCAAGCCAACGGACAAGCGGAATCAGCAAATAAGGTTATACTAAGGGCATTGAAAAGGAGGCTAGCTAGCAAAGGCGAGGCCTGGGTAGCCCACATCTCGCCCATTCTTTGGTCGTATCACACTACCCCCCAATCATCAACAGGAGAAGCGCCATTTACAATGGTCTATGGTTCAGACGCAATGATCCCGGTGGAGATAGATCCTCCTAGTTGGCGCAGAGAAACCATAATGCAAGAAGAAAACAATAGAGCCCTGGAAGAGAATCTAGACATGATTGAGGAAAAAAGGGAAAGAGCGCATTTCAGAGAATTCGCCATAAAGCAAAGAGCCGCTAGGTGTTATAATACCAGAGTCAGACAAAGAAGTTTTCAAGAAGGCGATTTAGTGTTGAAAAGACCTATGGGAAAGGATAAAGGAGGAAAATTCGCGGCAAACTGGGAAGGCCCTTTTCGTGTGCAAGAAGCCTTTGAAGGAGGAGCATATCGCTTGGAAACAATGGACGGAAAGACTCTGCCCAGAACGTGGAATATAGCTAACTTGAAGTTCTACTACAGTTAGCAACGGAGCATCTCGCCACTGATGGAAGAATAAGTAAAATCTATTTCTTTTCAGCACTATTTAAAATAATGATGTACAAGAACCATTTTCATCAATAAATAAAAACAATGAGACACTCTTTTCTCCTGTGCAAACAAGAGTTTTTATTGAGGCTCATTGAATTTCAAAATTTCAGAGGTTTTTTATTTTTTTACACACGTTTATTTTCACAGTCAAAATATTTACGCCAATAAAGGTCAACCTGATTATGTTACGGGCTCTGAACCAACAAAAAAAAAAAAAAAACGGTTATCTCAAACTTGAGCTCTGAATCTTTATTAAAGATCAACTCAGATGTGAGCGCTGAACCAAATGTAAAGTTGAAACGCTTTGGCGCCACCTGTAAATCTTACGAGTAGGGGGCGTCAGAAAAAGAAAAAATGAGTTGAAACGTTTTGGCGCTACCTGTAAATCTTACGAGTAGGGGGCGTCAGAAAAAGAAAAAACAAGTTGAAAAGCTTTGGCGTTACCTGTAAATCTTACGAGTAGGGGGCGTCAGAAAAAGAAAAAACAAGTTGAAAAGCTTTGGCGCTACCTGTAAATCTTACGAGTAGGGGGCGTCAGAAAAAGACAAATTAAATACACTGGCGCTACCTGTAAATCTTACGAGTAGGGGGCGTCAGAAAAAGAAAAAACAAGTTGAAATGCTTTGACGTTACCCGTAGGGAGCGTCAGAAAAAGATACAGCGAAGAAAGGCGAGATCATCAACACCGCCAGGAAAAGCTTATACACAACCAAAGCAAGGTGATCCATCACAACGCAAAAACATTTGCAACCACCAAAAAAGGCAACAGGTATAAAGTTACGCATAATTATATTTAAAAAGTCAAAGACATCGCAGGTGCAGGGTTAAATTTTTTTTTCAAATACGAAGAACGATAGAGGGCGTGGCCTCACAACGTACTATGAAACGCCTACGCAATATTATGAAGACAAGTAAGCAGGTAAATAAAGAAGTTGATAAAGATCCTACGAAGGACAAGATGTTCGAGCCATAAAAGAGAGTACAAATTAATTACAAAGGCCACGAAGGGCATAACAAATTCATTACAACAGAGGAGGAAAAAGCAGTCATTCAGAAGGAACATAAGGGACGAGCTTCCCATCAACTATCCGGTTCATCGCATCCGCCTCGCCCAGGCGCCCAGCATCTAAATCCGGGAAAAGCAACTTAACCTGCTCAATTGCAAAGGAGAAACCTTCATCGTACTGGTTGGCGGCACAGAGTTGAAGCTCGGTGATGTCATTTTCCAACCTAGCCTTTTCGTCAGCCAAGGTTCCCGCGGAGAGTACCGCCTCATCCCTCTCCTTGGAAAGCTTCGAAATTTTCTCGTCCTGAGCAGCAGCATTCTCATTGAGCTTGGTCTCGGAAGCGGCATAGCCTTCCTTAACCTTGGCCAGTTTCTCCTCATACTCTTTCTTCAGCCTCTCTGCCTCGCCCTCCTGATCTTTCTTCAGCTTTTGAATGTCCTCCTCCAGCTTCGTCTTGGTCTCAGAATACCTCTTCTCAATATCAGCAAGGTTATCATCAACCGTCTTCACCTTTCGCCTCGCTTCTAGAACTTCTTGCTCCTGGCGGTTTGTCAACAAATAATTGAGAAGAGTACCCTTGACTTCGTACTCCAGAGCTTTCTTCCTCAAGTCCTCTGTTGAGGTGTTGGTGAAGCGAGTCATGTCACCCACCATGGTCACTCCTCTCTCGATAAATTCCAGAGGATCAAAAGAGCTCCAAGAGAGGGAAGCAGCAGCAGCGGCGTCATCATCGGGAAGCTGAGAAGAGCTAGAAGCCACGCCCTTATCTTTGGCGACACCACTGGCAGCTTGGGAAGTATCCTTGACCTTTTGCTTTTTGGCAGGAGGTGGGGCGGTGGCCACGTTCTCAGATACCTCAGCAGCAGGATTCTCTTTTCCTGGGATGACAACGCGAATTCGCCCATCATGCTTTTTCTTGCTCCGCCCCTCTTTCGAAACAGCCTCCTCCACTTGCAGCTGCTTCAAAGGGTCGTCAACAGCAACGACGGTTTTGGCCTTTTGCTGGCGAGCTTTAGCCAAGAACGCTAACCTCTCCTCATTAGAAATGGTCCTCATTCTCTCTGCAAAGGAAATAAAAAACGAAAAGGACAAAAAAGTACAAATCAGCAGCAAGGCGAAATCAATAGGAAACAAAATAAAAAGAAAAAGGGTGCAAACTTATTACTTACGTAAATACTCCTCCAAGGCTTCACTATTACCCTCAAACCTAAGAATTTCAGCAGAATCCATGAGGGAATAGGAGTCAAGAAAATTAACTGTGTCTTGCTCAAAGTCACTCAAGGCCTCAAAGATGGCTCCCTTGATAAGCCTAGGGTTATCGGTCCAGTAGAAGGGAAATAGAGGATCATCTACCTCGTCATACATAAAATCCGGGAGCTGATCGCCACAACGAACCCGAAAGAAAGAATTCTTAAAGTTCTTGAAGTTGGAGGCATATAGACTTAGGAGACGACGGTTAGGTTGACTGCTAAGGGAGACCAAAGTTTGAGGTTTTAAGTTTTTTATGTGGTAGAAGGAGAAAAAAACGCCAATTGAGGGTTTCAGATCAAAACCTAAACACATTACCTCAAAGGCTTTGATGAAGGCCCAACTGTTAGGATGGAGTTGGGTGGGGGCGACGTTAAGAACCTTCAACATCTCCGCCTCAAAGGAAGTAAAAGGCAGCCAAATGTTGAGGGGTTGGATCACGCCAGTATAAAGGTAGAAATAATCTGGCGGGGTGTCATTCTTGGCAAATACGAACTCGTCCTCTCTGACTGGCTCAGTTATAATAGAATCTTCATGAGAGGAGTCAGAAAGCTTGACGGCTTTCCTAAAGCTCCTCACCATTTCCATACTGGTATACTTTGAAGAAACTTCCATGGTGACGGGAGTATAACCAGCAACAACCAGATCTCGACAAGGGTTCTTCCGCTTTCCTGTGAAAGAGGAAGGGGAGATTATGACGCAATCACTGTCATTACCACTATCACTACTGCTATCACTATCACTACTACTACTACTCCCAACATCAAAACCCCACAATTCCGAGTAAAATCCTCGGCTATTAAGAACGCCGTTAGCCCTAGTATAGTGGGCGCGAACTTGTCGCGCCCACTCGAGATAACCAGGAGAAGAAACAGGAACTCTCCCCTCATTGTCATCTAACTCCCTCAAAATAACCATCTTTCTAAACTTAACCAGAAAAATTAGGGTTCCTACTCAGGACAGACCTAATTAGCGAAAAGAGGAAAGGTATGAAATAAAATACCTTAAGAAACTGATGAAGACTTCGAGCAAGGAATTGAAGTCGTCCTAAACGAAGACCGTTGAGAAGATTCGTCAGAAAGAGGGAGAAGAGAGCGTAACTGGAGATGAAGATCCGATTAGAAGAAGTAAAGTAAAAGGAAGGGATGAAAGTCCTACTTATAAAGTTTTAAAACCCTGTCGTTTGAATCGAAGTTTTAAAGTTGGAACAGGTAATATCACACGCATCGTCGGATCACATACGTGTCAAAAGCGCGTATCTCGAGAGTAAATTATAGAAGATTTATCGTCAGTTAAGCAACAACGCTTAGGGGCGAAGTTAGACTCGCCTAGTTTCTATTGCAAGACGCACAACGCCTCAGGAATGATCACGCCAAGAATAAGAATCTCGCCTTTTAAGACGTAACAAAGATAACAAGGGCAGCGCCCAAAGGGAAGAATTCAAGGCCAAGGCAAAAACGAAGCATAAAAACAACACATTCAGTTTTAAACGGTAAACAGAAAAAGGAGTCTTTATTAACGGCGGAAAATAAAAGTACAACGATGGAAAGCAAAAATTACAAAGAAAGGACTAGTCCTAAATCCTATCAATCAGACTCCGAATCCTTCTGCGCAGGCTCAGGAAAAGTCATCTTGGACTCCACGGTAATCCGGGATCCATCTTCTTCACTCGATGAAGAAGCACAAAGCTCAGGAGGAATATAAGTCTCCAGGAACGAAGCATAATCCCTGTCTGTGCTATCAAAATCAGAGGTATCCGAAGAAAGGACAATAACCTCCACTTCTTTGACCTCTTTAGACCTGCGGGAGCGAGTGGAGTTAGAGGTGGATACCTCTACCCTTTTCTTCCTTCGCTGAGGTTGAGACTTCTCAGCAGCAGGTATTTTGGCATTGTTCTTTTCCATCGTGAGGATTTAAAAACAAGTTGATGAAAATATGAGTTTTAGCAGGTGATATTTATAGCCAATTTTCAACCTTAGCATCGTTATTAACGGTAGTAATTAATGCTTGGACGATCGCAACTACCATGTTTTGACTGTCTCGAAAAGTGTCATCCTTACATTCCCAAGAAGTCAAAATTTGACCCATTTTAGTTATTGAAGACTGCAAAAGGGGGCGATACTAACAGAAACAAAAGAACAGCACATAATGAAAAGGAAATGCTTAAAGTTCAAATTTCTTGTGAAGGGAATACAAAGGAAACAAAGTTACGAAGTGAAAATAACAAACGTCCCAAAATACAGAAGCAAATTACAAACACAAGAATGAAAGGCGTAAACAGAAAGGCGAGCAAGCAAAGACTTCATGGTATGGTAGAACTCCCCAATTCACCAGCATCAGCGATGGCGATACGATGCATTTCCTCTAATGCCCGTTTCACCCTCTTCGCCTTCACCATGTTTTCTTCAATAGGCTTCAGATCTTCTTTCAGCTCGCCCTGCTTGTCCAAAAGGTCCACCAGGGAATGACGCCTGGAAATCAGCTTAGTAACATCATCCCTAATCTCACCTTGAAGAGCCCTCTTTCTCTTCAAAAGCGGCTTCATTTCTTTGTTCAACATCGCCAAACGATCGTCCACCCTTCGCTCCTCATTGAAGCATATTCCTAGAATCTCCTCTTGCACGCCCATGGTCTCTTTCGTGATCTCTATCTGGCTGTCGACAGCTTCAGTAACTTCGGAATGGCAATCCTTGACGTTCTCCACAGCAATCACAAAGGAGGCATTATCCTTCAACTCCTTCTCCAGACGCAACACACTATCAAGAAAGCGCTTCTCCTCTTTGGTCAACCTCCAGCAATAATCATTAAGCTCTTTGACGAATTATGAGAATTCACCAAAATCGTCCATTAGGTCTTCCGTGCTTATGGTCAACATACGCCGGAGCCGCTTAATGACGGGAGAAGCGGGGGATTGACCACATTCAAAGGGAGGATTTTTGGGAGACATAATTTTGAAAGGAGTCCTTAAGAATGAGCAGATGAGAAATGATGAGTTGATCCTATCATCGAACGCTTCATTTATAGAGAAAAATCTCATCGTGGCAGTAGTAAGTGGGGAGACATTTGATAGATATGGTGTATGAGTATAAGAACGTGCACCAGAAAGTGGGAAAGGACGTGACAAAATTTATTTCGCGCCATAACTTTTAGAGGGAAAATTCGAACCATATTCAAGCACTTCACTCCTATGGACTTCGTGCTTGGGGGGCTGTGGACTGGGCAATGGGCTTAAGGATATATCCAGTAAGCCCAATTAGTATTAGAAGGAGAACCGGCCCAAATCAAGCAAACCCTAAATATCTGTTAGGCGATAAGCAGCTAAGGCGTGACCAATAAACGCCCAAAAGGGTATTCCTGTCTGTAACACCCAAACCCATTATTTATATATTTCTACCTTAGTAAAATCTTTTTCAAAATACGCAACGGAAAATCACATTTAATTTATTGAATGTCTGTTCGAGTATTACACTCCTCTACTAAAATAATACTAATGTAGTTAATTAGTAAAAATACTTGTTTATACAAATGTTAAATCAACTAATGTATTTATTAGCTATACAAAACAACCTAGATAAGGAGACTCTATATACATATAAAACCCCTTTTCCCGTGTCACAATCAGAGCAGAGCTTCACCGACGACTCGACGTCGAATACCACAAAACCTGTAAATCTGGACCCCCAACGGTCCAGCACATAACACATAAAAGAGAGTTAGATAACATACTCAAAATATACAAGTGTAAGTAAATGGTACTTAAACACTTCTTCATAAAACATGCATAATCATACATTATACATATACATCACCATCATTCATGTATATTCATATATCATGCATATACTTCATTTATCACCTAATCAATCATCCACAAAATACACCAAACATATAGTTTCACGTCGTCTCGGACAATACCAAAACATCAACAAATACATTATTCAGATTATGGTCATGACGGACCCTGCGTTGTTCATTTTATAGTCATGACGGACTCTGCTCCTCATATACGGATTAACAATCACCATTTACCAAGTATGTGTCAAACATCATTTATTATAAAATGCACACATAATCCCTAATGCAATCTAATGCTTCACATTCATGTTATGTCCTCTAGACACCTCTAATGCATGTGGTACCATCGTCTTTATCAGAGTATTTCACCTCCGATATCCGTCTTTATCAAACAAATATAGTTTGATATCCTTCTTTATTGGACAAGCCAATATCCCTAAATATTCATGATGCATGCACTCAAAACTCATGAATATATTCATCAACAATTTTGGCATATAGCCCGTCAACAATAACGTGGAACACTATCCAACGTCCGTCTTTATTAAGATAATCAATACCTTAATATCCGTCTTTATTAGAATAACATAATTCTAATATCCTTCTTTATTAAGTTGATTAACACCTTAATATACTTCATTTATACTTCATACATGATTAACAATCAATTAACGATTAGCAATGAGCATTATAAGCATCAACATGCATCAACAATCATGTAAGAATCAGACACTGATTTGAAAATACATGCAAAGGAAGACAGCAGATGAAAATTGGTGAAATCTGCAGTATTTCCGCCTGGGGCGGAAATATTTACGTTTGGGGCGGAAGTTTACGTTTGAGGCGGAAATGTTTACGCCTGAGGCGTAAAAACTTCTGAAAGGTTGGCTGCTCACTGTTCTGCCGTTTCAGGCGGAAATTATTGTGCCTGAGGCGGAAAAACATGCGTTTTCTACACAAAAACGCCCAAAAATCCCATTTTTCATGTTATAAATCCCAAAAGAGTTTGTATTCAAGCATAACAAACATAGATAGACACAAAAGGACAGTCCAATTCTCAGATCTACATCATAAACATCGAAAAAGTAAGGATTGACACTTTTTCATCAAAACTCTCAAGAACACAAAGTTCTTGAGTTTAATCTGTTATAAAACTCGTTTTTATCTATTATTTTCGTTCATTAATCATGTTAAAAGCATGTTAAACATATTAAGAACCTTAGGAACGAATCCCATCAAGAAAATCCGATCTAAGCTAAAAGGAAAATGGGGTGGAGGAAGTTCGGGTGAGGAGAAATCGACATTCTCCCCTTCCTCGAGTCACCCACGATTATGAAATCTACTCTCTTACCTTGGATCGACGAACTCACGAAGATTGCTCCTCGAATCCCTTCTCCAAGCTCTTGCTCTAGCTCCATGCTCTCCCTTCTCTCTTCATTCTCCCAAAAACAAGAAAAATGAACTCTTTCTCTCACTACAAGGGCTAAATAGCGCCCCCTCTAGCTCACAGGGCCCAATGGGCCTCAAGCCCAATAGCTTGGCCCAACTCACGTTAACTCTCACTAACTCGCGCGCTAACTAAAACTCTCGATAAATAACTTAAAGTTACTATCTTACTTAAAAACCACATCACCAAATAATTAAACACTTAAATAGTGAATAATAAATTTGGGTCGTTACACTGTCTCGTATAAATATCCCCTTCTTCCCCGTGTTAACAAATTAACTTGAGCAGAAAGGAATCAACTTCCCATAACTGCCATAGCTTGGAATTCAAGGTTATCATCCCTACTTTCACGCTGGATCAAGGAAAGAGGCGTTAAGATCCGGATTTATAGGAACCTTAGCTTGGAGAAGAAGACTAAGCGGTCTATAAATAGCTTCGTACTTTCATTTGTAAAGAGGAGAATCTTCTGACTTATAAAACTCCCAGGGTTGTTGGGATTGAACCAAGTGTAATCACATCATTTCATCAATAATACAAACCCCTTTGAGTTTTTACCAGAACAGTCGGCGATAAATTTGATGGATATTTCACATGAACAATATCTATACTTATATATAAAGATGATACAAATATTTTTGGTGTGAATTTTTCATAATACCAACAATACTTTTGATTTTTTTTAGCAGCAAAAATCTTTTATTAACAAACTCACCATAACATAAGACATTTTTTTTTACATAAACTTACATAATAGACACAGATAGTATAGAGAAATAGGTTTGTATATTTCATTGATAATTTGATATTAGTTTACAGTAATATATATACAGGTGAACAACCCTAATGTGTAGGGAATCAAGCTACCAAATCTCCTAATAATTATCAACTAATCAGAAATAGAAGTAACAGATATATACATGCCTAATCAGATATACATGCCTAAATAATGAAAGGAATTGAAAACTAATTATTATTATTGATATCCTCCCGCAAGTTGTATAATCTGGAAGAGAGATGCAACTTGGACAGTAGTAATTCGAACCGAGGACGAAGCAGAGGCTTTGTTAGAATGTCAGCAAGTTGATCATCGGTAGACACAAAAGATACTCGAAACTTGCCATGTTGAACATGTTCTCGGACAAAATGGTAGGCCAAGGCTATATGTTTCATCCGAGAGTGGAAGACAGGATTAGCACTGAGATTCGTGGCACCAAGATTGTCACAATATATGACCGGATTGGCAGTGGGTATGTGACCAAGTTCCGTAAACAAGGAAAGAACCCATAATAGTTCACTAGCCGTGTCAGCCAAGGCTTTGTATTCTGCTTCAGTTGAGGATCGAGCAACAGAGCGTTGTTTACGAGAGCTCCAGGAGATGGGAGTGTTACCGAGATACAACAAGTAGCCGGTGGTTGAAACATAATCATCCTTGTCACCAGCCCAATCAGCATCCGAGTAGGCATGAAAAGTTAAAGGAGCAGTTGCCGAGATGAAGACTCCTTTGTCACAAGAGCCCGCCAAGTATCGGAGCACTCGTTTGAGTGCAGACCAATGCGCCGTTCTTGGGTTTTGCATGAACTGTGCGAGTTTGTTAGTGCTGAAGGCGATATCTGGACGTGTAAGACTCAAGTATTGGAGGCTTCCTACAAGTGTTCGGTACTCAGTTGGAGAGGGTAGGAGATCACCGGAATCTTTGAGTAGTTGAACACTTGCTGACAAAGGAGTGGATGCTGGTTTTGTATTTGCCATGCCTGATCTATGGAGCAGATCCGTGATATATTTCCTTTGGGAAAGAAACATTCCTGCAGCGGAAGGAATCACTTCGACACCCAAGAAATAACTGAGACATCCAAGGTCTTTTAACGAGAACCGAGCAGCAAGTGTGGCAATGAGTTTGGACACCTCTGCAGGTGAATTTCCAGTGATAATTATATCATCAACATATACTAATAAATAAAGTGTAACCTCCGGTCTTTGGTAGATGAACAGAGATGCATCTGCGGTGGAATTGACAAAACCAAGAGAGAGCAGGAATACACGAAGCTCCGTATACCAGGCGCGGGGTGCTTGCTTCAGCCCATAGAGTGCCTTTTTGAGGCGACAAACATGATCAGGGAAGTTTTTGTTGACAAAACCAGGTGGTTGTATCATGAAGACTTCTTCCTTAAGCGTCCCTTGAAGAAAGGCATTATTAACATCAAGTTGACGTATGGGCCACCCTTGACGAACTGCAAGGGTTAGGACAATCCGAATAGTCACCGGTTTAACAACTGGACTAAAAGTTTCGGTATAGTCCCAACCAGGGCGTTGGTGAAACCCTTTGGCGACCAACCGAGCTTTGTAACGGTCAATGGATCCATCCGGATTTCGTTTGATGCGAAATACCCATTTACAACCAACCAAATTTTGATCAGAGGACCGACTGACAAGATCCCAAGTGTTGTTGTGTTGTAAGGCATCAAATTCGGTTTGCATGGCTGAGCGCCAATCAGGGTCGCGAAGGGCCTGGGTGATGGTGTTGGGTTCGGTGGGGGAGGAAGCTTGGACATGGAGATTAAGCTTTTGAATGGGTTTGGTAATGTTGTTTTTAGACCGAGTAATGATCCCACCTCCATTTGGGTTGTCAATGGTATTGGTATTGGGTGGTGGAGCAGGGAGTTGTGGGGACGATTGTGAGGTTGGAGGAGGGGACTGAGTGGAGTTGGTGGGTTCGGTGGAGGAGTGAGTTATATCTGGGGAGGTGGTGATGGAAGGGGAAGAAGGGGCAGTGGACAAATCTTCTGGTGGATTCAGTGGGGTACTCACCACGGTTGAGTTCATGGGTTGTAGGATGGAGAGTTGAAGTGGGCCTGTTTGTTGTTCTGGACGTGGAGTAGCATGAGTTACTAGGGAGTTGAACGGAAATTCAGATTCAACGAACTTCACATGACGAGAGGTGTAGATCTTTCCTGTTGTGGGATCGAGACACAGATATGCATGTTGATCAGCCGAGTAACCTACAAAAACACACATAGCAGACTTTGGTGCAAGTTTATGGTTAGCATATGGTTTAATCCAAGGAAAACATAAACATCCAAAACACTTTAACTTATGATAATCCGGGCTAATGTTGAGTAATTTGGAATAGGGTGATTGGTACCCAATAATTGGAGTTGGAAGGCGATTTATGAGATAAGCGGCGGTGGTCATGGCATGAGGCCAGTAGGTGAGGGGCAATCCCGAGTGATGGAGAAGAGAGAGGCCGGTCTCGGCAATGTGACGATTTCGGCGTTCTGAAATTCCATTGTGTTCGGGTGTATGGGGTGGCGTTGTATGATGACTTATACCATGATTTTGTAAAAAAAGGGCGAAGACCAATATATTCTCCACCATTATCTGTGTAAAGGATTTTTATTTTGTGATGAAAGAAATTTTCAACGAGCGATTTAAATTTGGGAAATATAGTTTGCACATCAGATTTACGTTTCATTGGATAAAGCCAAATATAGCGAGTAAAATGATCAACAAACATGCAATAATAGCGAAGACCATCGATTGATAAAATAGGAGAAGTCCATACATCAGAGAAAATTATTTCTAATGGATAACAAGATTTAAGAGTGGATTCATGGAATGGAAGTTTATGACTTTTGCTAATTTGGCATGAGTTACAATCTGATTGCTGAAATTTATTGGAGCCTAAGGAAAAATGTTGCTGAACAAATTTAAAAATAGAAGATGAAGGGTGCCCAAGCCTATGATGCCATGATGCAGAGGATTCTGTTCGAACCGTGTGGACGGAGGGTGAGGTGGCGGGCCAGAGATAGAGTCCATCCACACATGAGCCTTTATGGGTTGTGTGACCCGTCTGCAAGTCCTTCACATAAAAAGAGTGTGGCAGTAAAACAACAGCTGAGTTAGTTTGTTGGGTAAATTTAGAGACAGAGATAATTTTTTGTTTCATGGAAGGAACACACAAAGCATTAGACAAGGATAAATCATTAAGTAAAAGTGTTCCAGAGTGAGTGATGTTTAAACCTGAACCATTACCCATAAACAGTGAGTCAGGACCAGTGTATGGATGATGAAGCGCCAAATTATTAAGATCATTGGTTACGTGATGTGTTGCTCCGCTGTCAACTAGAAAATCATGTTGCGATGGGCCAGCAGTTGCAGTATGGACCTGTGCCTGTCCCGTGTGAGCCGGATAGTTGTGAGGTGGCGGTGGAACACTAGGATGCTGCTGCCGGAAGGTGGTACAATCAGAGAGAACATGACCTTTGATGTTGCACCACTGACAGCGGCCGAGAAAAGGTTTGCGAGAGCCAGTGCGTTGAGTTGATTGTGGAGGATATTGTCCAAACCGAGATTTGGCATTAGAATTGGGTCGAGCCTGAGCATTCAAGGCTGTCAGCGGGGCAGGAGTTTGTCTTTGGATGGCAGCAATTGAAAGTTCCTGAATTAAAAGCCGTTCAAGGAGGTCATCAAAAGTGATTGGAGTGTCCCTGGCATTCACACCATCAATGACTGCTCTATAGCCGTCGTCGAGACCGTGTAAGATATAATCAGTCATGTCTTCAACAGAAACGGGAGAGCCAAGCGATGCAAGGAGATCTGCGGTTTGCTTTAGATGATGCATATAGGTAGTGATAGATTGGGTACCTTTGGAAGCCGTACGGAGACGTTCCTTTAACTGTTTGAGATGGCTGCGAGATGCTTTGGCATAGATGTTTTTGAGAAGGATCCAAAGATCATGTGAGGTCTTGGTTTGAGACACCAGGGAAGCCACTTCATTTGAGAGAGTGGTGAGGAGAGCACCATATATAAGGCGGTCCTGTCGACGCCAAGTTTGATAAGCCGGATTTGGAGTTGTTACAGGAAGTGATGCAGCGGCAGGGGTTGTTTCTGACGAAGTAGTCGTCAAAGATGCCGGAGCGGTGACGATCATTTCTGACGGCGCAGGAAAGGATCCATCTGGATATTTGAGGAGATCATGGCCATCAAGGAGAGCTTCAATTTGTTGTTTCCAATTAGGATAATTGTTGGGAAGAAGTTTGGTGACATTGGTGAAAGTGATGCAAGCAAGAGGTTTAGATGGTTCATGAGGATTTGGAATATATGAGTTGTTGTCAGCCATGGCAGGCAAGGGTGTGGAACGGCGTCCTGAGTTGAAGGAATAGGGAATGGGTGGATCGTTTAGGCTGATACCATATAGAGAAATAGGTTTGTATATTTCATTGATAATTTGATATTAGTTTACAGTAATATATATACAGGTGAACAACCCTAATGTGTAGGGAATCAAGCTACCAAATCTCCTAATAATTATCAACTAATCAGAAATAGAAGTAACATATATATACATGCCTAATCAGATATACATGCCTAAATAATGAAAGGAATTGAAAACTAATTATTATTATTGATAGATAGGTGCTGAACGCTCTCTGTTTGGCCGCTATTAATTATTTAAAAAAGATGTAAATCTTTTAAAAATATATTTTGCTTAAAGATTGATTAATATTTTTTAATTTAATAGACTATATTTCTATTTCTCAAATTTAAGTGGTCAAGTTATCGAGTGCTTAACTTAATAACTTATTTTTCTAATGAAATTTGATTTAATAATTTATCTACTAACAACTTTTTAGAGCTACAATGTTAATTTAATAATTTATTTATTTTTAATGAAATTTAATATTATTTATCTACTAACGAAAGAATTTTGAATTCAACATGTAGTACTCATGATCCAATATATACATGTTTTATCGTATAATATATGTTTTGATAAAAAAAATGATAGATGATATCACAGTGTTCTAGAATCGGTGGAAATGCTTGATTGATGGAGGTTTTGGCCAGAATTCATGGAAAAGATGAGGCTTTTTTTTTTTTTTTTTATTAACATAATTACACATGAATAAAAGGTAGATGGGTAACAAGCTATGCCGCTAAACCTTTATGTATAGCAAAACTCAATCTTTAAAAAATTATATTCATGAACTTAGGCGACACGACATTACCATGGATGATCTTTTAAACACTTTTTAAAAGGTTTACGGCCTCTGGTGCTAGAAATCCAAAAACATCGAATGCAAATGGTATAAAAATGTATTGAAAAATTGAGAGAAATTTTTTTGAGAGGATCTATTCTCCTTGATGGTGTGGTTGTTTAGGATGAGAGGTTTAGAATAATACATATATTGTTTAGATTTTATCCTCTCAACCAATTTTTTTTCTTCTGTATGCCGGAATCATAAATTAAACTTTTAACTATTTAGTTAAGGGTTTCATAATTTTTATCACTTGTGTTATTTCATGGTTGGTTTAATCATTTTTTTTATAAGAAAATATATATTATAAGGGAGTACAAGGGGTACTCAATCCCTTACAACACAAAACTAGATATTAAATGTTTTGAATACAAACCAAAGGATCATGACTCCAATCCGAAAAAGAAAAACTAGAGTTTCGGCCATACCAACTACTAAACGATACCCAAGAACTAAATTTAATATCATCCATAAGAGATGTAGCATTTGGGATTGCACCTTTGAAGATCACATTGTTTCGAAGCTTCCAAATATTCCACGTAATAGCCAACCAAAACAAATGTTTAACACCCGCACCCTTCTTTGATATTACCATGTCGCCAAACAAAAGAAAATGCTTCCAACCTTCTTTATCTAATGGGATACTCTTACCTAATAACCACTTATATACCGTCGCCCATATGTCGTTGCTAAAGGGGCAATGGAAAAAAAGATGGGCGCAATCCTCGTTGTTAAGAAATCAAAAAACACAAGACAATTCATGTGGATTAATCAATATACCTCTATGATTAAGCGCTGTTCGCGATGGTAATCTTTCTAATAACAACCTCCATCCAAAAATGTTTACCTTAGATGGGACATCGTTCCTCCAAAGCTTATTAATAGCAGCCAACACATTAGAGTTCAAAGCCTCTACCTGACGGTGTTCGAGTAACTCATTATAACAAGACTTCACGGAAAAAAGCCCTGTTTTTCCAGGGACCCATCGCCATGAATCACAAGTACCCGACTGTAGAAGAAAGCCAACCAGCAGCTCCTTGAGATCAACCAACAATTTCTCTTCATTCACTGATAATTGCTCAGTCCACTACCAAGCCCAAGAAAGAGACTCGCCATTATCAATCAATCTATCTGCTATCATAACATCTGGCGTGACTTCTTTTGCAAATAGCGGAGGAAACAAATCGCTGAAAGTTTGATTCCCAAACCATTTAAACTTCCAAAACCCGATGTTATGACCATTACCGACACAACATCCTACATTTCGCTTAAACCAGTCAGTCTCCAACCCCCTCCTCACACCGATAACATCCTTCCACCAAATCAAGAATATTGCACCATTCAACAACAAATTACTCCCCAACAGCTGTGTGGGTAAATGACCATACCTGTAACGTAAAAGCACGGCCCATACAGCGTCACCCTCGGAGAAAAATCTCCATTTCCATTTACATAACAACGCCTGATTGACCAATTCTAGATTCTTTACCCCTAATCCCCCTTTCGCCTTAGTTAAACTGATTTGATCCCATTTAACCCAGCATAATTTCTTCTCCTCTACACCTCCTCCCCATAAAAAGTTTCTTTGAATCCTCACAAATTGTTTTAAAACACAACATGGAGCCTTAAAAAAAGAAAAGAAATAAAGAGGGAGGCTAGCCAATACCGAATTAATAAGAGTAATCCGACCACCATAAGATAAATGGCGACTGCTCCAAGTACTTAATCTTTTAGACATAGCATCCACTATTGGCTTCCAAGTCTCACATCTTCTAGGATTGGCCCCAACTGGTATTCCCAAAAATTTAAAAGGGATGACTTCTGATCGACAAGACAGAAAAGTTGAACCTACTTCCAAAGTTCTAGAATCAACATTTAAACTGTAAAGCTTGCTCTTCACAAAATTAATTTTAAGGCCCGAGACTAATTCAAAGCTTATGAGTAAAGTTTTGATAGTCCAGTTATTATCCCAAGTACCGCCTCCCATCAAAATAGTATCATCTGCGAATTGTAGAATCGAAAATTGAATAACGTCGTTAATGCAATAACCCTTGAATTTACCTAACTCCACCGTCTTTCTCATCAATCCCGTTAAACCTTCGGCGATAATTAAGAATAAAAACGGAGACAAAGAATCGCCTTGTCGTAAACCTCTTCCAAACTTAAAATCAGCGGTGGGGGTGCCATTAACCAAAATAGATATCGAGATTTCAAAAATACAAGCTCGCATCCATTTCAACCAACCTTCGAAAAAACCCATTTTAATCATCATACGTTCCAAAAACTGCCAACTCACAATGTAATACGCCCTCTCAAAATCAACTTTAAACAACAAATAATCGTCTTTTCTTTTTTTGGTGAGATCAATAAGTTCATTTAACACCACAACCCCATCCAAAATTTGTCGGTGAGGAAGAAATGCCGATTGACAATTGGAAATCAGCTTCCCCAATACTCTTTTCAATCTATTAGCCAATAGTTTTGATAGGATTTTGTAAAGACTCCCTATCAAACATATAGGCCGGTAATAAAAAAGATCTTGAGGGTGATCCTTATTTGGGATTAGAGTTAAAAAGGAAGCAATAACGGCTTTAGGAAAACAAGCACTATCATGAAATTCACTTACAAAAGCCATCACGTCGTTCTTTACTATCGGCCAACAAGTTTTAAAGAAGTTAAGAATAAAACCATCCGGACCCGGGCTCTTATTAACATGACAACTCCAAATAGTTTCTTTAACCTCTTCTTCATCAAAAGGTTCTAATAATAACGCATTATCATCAGCAAAAAGGGTATCAAAAGCAATACCTTGCAAAAAAGGCCTGCTGCTCCATTCTTCTGTGAAATGCCTAGAAAAATGATCTTTAACCTCTTCTTTAATTCCAGCCACCCCTTGGATCAATGAGTTTCCTTTCTTTAAAAACAGGAGCTGGTTTCTACGACGACGCCCTTTAATGCTAGCATGAAAGAAATAGGTGTTTGAGTCTCCTTCTTGTATCCATTTAGTACGAGACTTTTGGCTAAAAAGATTTTCTTTATAGTGCATCTGCTCCCAAAACTTTGTAATCAACTCACGAGGATTATATGTAATTGGATCATTATGCACGTTTGCTATCAACTCCTCTACCTCATTTAACTCCTTCACAGTCTTGTCAATATTAAGGTCCAAAATACCGAACACCTCCCGATTCCAAACCTTCAAAATTTCCTTCAATTTTCGCAATTTCTCTTTTAAAACAAAGGCCTTTTTACCTCGAATATCCAAGTTCTCCCAAGTTTGTTTCACAAACGCAAAGAAATCAGGGTGTTGTAACCAACAATTGTTAAACTTGAAAGGCTTTGGTCCCCAGTTAAGATTAGAGCAAGAAAGCCATATGGGACAATGGTCTGAGATATCTCGTTCGCCTACCCACTGATTAGAAATGCTACCTTTCTCTATGAAGCCTTCCGATAACAAGAAATGATCCAGCCGACTCATAGCTGAACCATCAGAATTAAACCAAGAAAACTTTTTACCCACCAAAGGTGTGTCGACAACCTCGAAAGCATCAATGAATTGGGCAAATTCGGCCGTTTTCGACTTCCCTCCCACACTGTTACAACCTTTACGTTCATCAACCTTCGTGATGGAGTTAAAATCGCCCCCTAAACACCATTCTCCAGGTTCATTGTTCAGTTTAAAATTAAGCAAACCAGACCAAAGTTTCTGTTTCCCGGGCATATTACAAGGAGAGTAAACATTGACTATGTATAATAAACCATTTTTCCATTCCACACAAACACCGAGATAACTATCACCTGAGAAACTAAACCGGTACAAAAATACATTTTTATTCCAAACAGACAACAAGCCACCCGATAATCCTCGCGACTCCTTAATCACCCATTCAATATCATTTTGACCCCACAGATTATGAATCATAAAATCATCGAAAGAAGATTGTTTCGTTTCTTGCAATAAACACATATCGAACGCACCTGATTTAATTAACGAGCTCAAATGACTTCTTTTTGCCGAATTGCCCCACCCACCCATATTGAAAGACATAATCTTCATAAGATACTCTGCTGATTTTGCTCCCTTACGATTTTAGCCTGATTTTTTTTTCATTGATAAGAATCCTCTCCACATATCTTTCATTCACCTCATCGCATTCGACCCCCAACTCGATAGCACCTTGCCAAACCTTACGGGCTGCATCATGATCACAAGCTTCCACAAATCTATTGCTGCAATTTCGGATATCTGAAGAGTTAAGAGAACTGCAACACATAACTTCACCAGCCGATGATAAAGAATTAGCTGATTTTTTCCTGGCGCGATAACGTGACAGAGAACTTCGACGAACTCCTTGATGCCAAAAAACTTTAGTGCGATTATAAGTTTAATCATTTAAATTTTAGTGCAATTATAAGTTTTTTTTTTTTTTACTTAAAAGTGCAATTATAAGTTGTTTGTACCAAAAAACTGATAATTAATAATCAAATTGTATGTTTTTAAATTCATTTTTTGAAAAGATTGTGTTGTTATAGGAGCAAATTTGTATATAAAAATTAATTGTTAACTGGTTTAGTGGTGTTTGGCGTTGAATTTGGTAGAGATGATTACGGTTCGATCCCCCGCAACTGCGGTCAGAAGGGGGCTGAAATCACTTGATGCCAAAACTGACCCCCCGAACCAGATTAAACAGCTGGTGGAAAAACCGAAAAAAAAAATTGTACATAAAAATGTGCGAATAAAATGATTAGTGTTATGAATAATATGTAATGAATGTCCATTATTGTGTAGGTTTTCTTGTCCCCTAATTGTGTCCTATAAATAAGACCCCTTTGTTACAATGTAAAGCACACTTGTGAATAGAATAATAACAATGGTCTATTCCTTTCTCTTATCTCTTTCTCTTCTCCTTCTATATTCTTGCTATTCTTTAGAAATAGTTCATAACACGTTATCAGCACGATAGTCTCTCCTCTTTCAAGAAAGGTATAACAACAATGGGAAGTGACAATTTTATTTTATATATGAATTTTTTTTATTCTATTTTTTCAGATCATTTTGTTCTTCTCGTTTTTTTATATTGATTCACAAACCTATGATCCAGAAGTATCATGGTGAAATTTTGAAATATGAATCCTGAAGATTCATAGTATAATGAAATTTTAAAATATGAATCCTGAAGATTCATAAGCATACGCTTCTAAAAGTACCGTAAAATATCTTTTAAAATATGAATCCTGAAGATTCATAAGCATACGCTTCTAAAAGTACCGTAAAATATCTTTTAAAATATGAATCCTGAAGATTCATAGATATAAGTAAAATGAACATCAATCCCTGAAGGATTGGATAAATAACTGATTTGATCTGTTATATAGTTCTTGAACAATTTTAAAACCAATTATACTCCACGAATTCTTGAAGAATTCATTATGGATACATCTATGAAGGATTGTACAATTAGATATATTATAATATAATGAAGAATATGGATTATTCTTATGAGGATTGCATAAAGGATTATTCTTACATTATAACGATATTATATAGTTCCTGAAGAACTTAAAAGAAAAATCAAATTATTTCTTAAGAATTCAATATACATATGCATCCCTAAAGGATAGTTTTACCAATTTTTATAAAATTTTGGCAATTTATAATTTTCAATGGATTTATTTATTTATTTCTATATTGTACAAAACATAAAAAATGTATATCATATGCCAATTTTGTTATCAATATGTTATATGCCAATTTATTTTTATTTTTTCAATAAGTTACTAATTAATCTTATTCATAACATAGGTTACATTATAATTATTATTAAGTTACTATTTAATTTGCATTATAAATTTTCAGTACGTTACATTACATTAGTATTAATAAAAAATAATTGGAATTAATTTTTTTTATTTGACTATGTTTATTATGCTTATCTAAGTATTTGCTTAATTTTATTATTTGATGATAGTATATATCAATGATAAATGAATGAAAAATCATTCCCAGAAGTGAATGAAGTCCAACCCATTGATGTTACTCCATTCCCGGAAGTGAATGTAGCAACACACGATTACCATGGACAAAATTGTGGCCATCGTTGAGGTAATAGTCATGGCCGTGTTAATTTTAAAAGCTCGGCTTCTCGCTAGAATTGAAAGAAAAAAAAAGGAAAAGTAGACAAATTAGCAAAACTAATAAAAATATATGTGATATTAGCTAGTTCCCGAAGAACTAATTAAAGAATAAAAAGGGAAAACCTTAATATTGAAGCATCTTTGAATGATTGCTCAAAGAATAAAATTTTCTTGAAGAAATTATGAAGATTATTATGATCATTATATGAAGATCACTTGTGATATAGTTCTTGAAAAGCTAAAGCTTTAATATTAGCGCATCTTTGATGGATTGCTCAAAGAATATGGATTTTCTTAACCAATATTATGAAAGATTGTAAAATTGTGTTTTTCTCTAGCCATTCTGAATAGAGATTTGTTGTTGAGTTCCTGAAGAACTAATTTTTGTTTACAACATGATTAAAGTCCATATGATCTATTTGATCTTAGTATAAATTGGACCAAAATTAAAAGAACAATTATGTATGTCTCTTGAATATGCTCCTGAAGTAGCAAACTTATGAAAATAATTTCAAAAAAAAAAAAAAATTTGATTAATCATATTTTAGATTGGTACAATTTCAATAATTATCAATTGAAATGTGAAAGTTTTTACATGATAATTCGACTTTATTTCTCGATGTACAACTTAGTAAGATCTCTATCTATCTATTTTATATTTTACTATGAGGTAGACGATTATTATTCCCTATGAAATATATGCCTAAGAAAAAAAGTTACATTTAGCTTTTTATACATTAAACTTTGAATTTATTTTATGGTGATTATGTTTTCTTAAGCTTTGAATACAATTATTTTCTTAATTACTTATAATTATAATTCGGTTACCGTTTGTAAATATAAACTGATTTTAATTATTCCGGTTACATATTTAAATCAATTGATTGATTTTAATTTTAAAATCTTTTAATTGTTACTATATTTTAATTTCTAATTCTACTGAAATCCACATAAAAAAAAAAATTTGTTATACTTTATTTTTACTCTTTTAATTCTCATACAAATAAATTATTACTATTTTTTATTGTGTTCCACCGAAAAGATTTTTTGTAGAAACTTATTTGTTTAGCTTGAAAATATTCATCGATACTACTATTCATGAAAAATTAAATTTTATATTCGGTAGTACGAAAATTATTGAAGACTCCAGAAGAGTCAATGCATTGTTATATCGAGAAACAAAGTTGCACTTTGCTAATGTATTTTATATTTTAAGTCTTAAAGAAATTTGTTACCGAAGGATATTCACATAAATAAATATCATATTGAAACAAGAAACGACGGAGATATTTTATCTCTATATTACGAGACATATTATCAACTTTTATCTCTAGTTTGTGGTGTACTTATGATATTAGTGCAACTTAAGCACATGTTTAAGTAAACCAGAAGTTTACAATTTAAATTATATTAAGTTTGTAATTGGCAAGATCGGATGGGTCATCCCGAATCTATTATGATGTGAAATATAAAATAATTTTATATGAATTGAAGGGCCTGAAGTTTCTTCAATCTAATAATTTTTATGTGTTACTAGTTCCCGAAGGAAGTTGATAAATTAAGTAAATGAGCATCTTTTTATTTTTTAGAATATATATAAGGTGATATTTGTAAATCAATACACCGATCATGTGGACCGATTAGATTCCTAAAATTTTAATTGATGCATCAACTAAATGGTCACATGTATGTTTGTTATAAACTCACAACCAGAAGTTTGTGAGATTATTTTTAAGAGATCGTTTTATATATATTATTCTAGAAAATATTTGATAAATATCATATGTTAATTGAAATTTATACCAAACATCTTGTGAAATATGTTCATACAAACAAAAATAATGGACCTGAAGATTCATTCTAAGTTATAGTTGGGAACACTCAAACATGTATGTTGAGATATTGAATAGCATCATGCCAACAAATTATTATATACATAAGCTCTCCCCTAATTTATTTGAATTTTGGTTTATAAACCTAATTTCCCATATATGAACATTTTTGGATGTGTTGGGTACGTCTCAATTGCTCCAATATAATGCATTTAAATGGGTCGTAAAAGAATATTGGGAAAATATATTTGATATAACTCTTCATCCCTTATAAATTATATTGAGCCAATAATTAGGGACTTGTTTATAGCCCAGAAGGCTAATTTTCAAGTGATGAATTAATTTTCCCAATATTAGGGGAGGGAATAAGCAGCTAAAAATATGAACCAGAAGTTCAAATGAATCACTTGAAATAAATTATTATTATTATTATTATTATCTCATCTTGATCCTCATATAAAATAGCTTGAACCAAATGTTCAAAAGATAACTCATTTGCAAAGTTTATGAAATCAATCAATAGCTGCTAATGCTCCGATAAAAATGAATGTCCTTGTCGGACAATCTAATATTGCAAATGATTCTTAACCACGCTTGAAGCATGGTAAGAAAATCGGTTTCAAGGATAAATTCCTCAAATAAGATAAGGAGCTAAAAAAAGAAAGATGACCCAAGTGAGGATATGAAAATCTCAAAAGAGCATTTGACATAATTGATTTTTCAGTTCCAGAAGAACTTATTAGGTACCTAAAATTTATGAAAATAAAGAGATCTCAATAAATTATGTCATGAATGGAATACGATGAAACCGAGATGAAGTCAACGTTGACAATATTTTTGCACATAATAAAGCGCTATATATGTGATAAATGACAATGAGGATCATAAATCAAAGTCTATTAAGGATTATAGACAATAAAATGATTGACTAAATAGATAGACGCAATTGATACAAAATTAAACTAGCTTTGCAAAGCGAAATGTTTTTGGACCCGTAGTCCATTTCATCTGCAGATGAAAATAATTCGATATGAATAAGTTTTCAAGAGAAAAATAATGGAAATAAAATATTTAGAGTTTGAGTTCTTATTCAAGTATATTGATAAATGTCTATCATTGATTTTCAAGAAGCATATTCACTTGAAGTGAATTCAAAAAATTAATTAAGTTGCGTAGCATATGAAATACTCAATTCATGTGAAATATGTGTTTTAACGTATTTGACTGGCTCACTTGATAATGATGATCCCGGAAGGATTTAGTTATATTTGACAATGAATTTTTTATATCTGAGGCTTATATTGATGATAAAAATATCATTAAGACTCCTGAAGAGCTTATGAGATATTGTTATTTTTCTTACAAAATAAGTAATTGAATAATGCTTCGTGAATCATGAACCTTATATAAAACATGATTCTATATGAAATTGTTGAAAGTTCATCAATAGTGAACTACTAATTGGTCCTGAAGTACCATATATCAAATGTTAATATATTTGTTGAGAAATATCATTTGCTATAAATATTATCAGAACTCCTGAAGAGTTTCTGAAATTTGTAGATTAAAGAAATATGTTGGATGCGCAAAGTTTATTTGGAATCGCAAATTTATAATAAAATTATATAGCAAAAGTATTAAAACAGTTTGACATGGACAAATCTGTTGTGTACTAAAATAGTTGCGATGTCATTTGATCTGAGCAAAGATAGTGTAATGCATTAAGAAAAATGATGAACAATTTGAATTGGTCCTGAAGTATCATATCTTAATTCAATTAAGGACACTGATATATTTTACTATATATAGTTATACATGTCGTGGTATTTTATTCAACTAACACAGATATTGGAACAAAGTCAAGCATAATATTTATACCTTAAAGAAACACCAATATCATTCAATCATGTGAAGTTTTCAGTACTACATCAAGCAAGTTGAGAAGGCATTTTTGTCGAGGTCTGTAATTCAACACATACAAGAAACTTGTTGTTTTTATTACAAAAGGGTGGTTCATGCAACAATTCAATATGAAGATAATATCGGACACACTGCTAATTTGGAGAAGAACATAATAAAGAAGATATGACAGATCTTTCTACAAGTCAACTTCAAGTAAAACTTTTGATCAACTAGTACTGAAGATTATTTGGTTTTTCATCTCTATATAATTGTCTTTATGAGGGGGAGACACAAATATGCACTGCACTCTTTTTCCCTTCACCATGGTTTTATCCCACTGGGTTTTCCTGGTAAGGTTTTTAATGAGGCAGTTCACACACAAATGATGATGTACTCTTTTTCCTTCACTATGTTTTTTTTAGAGAAAGAATATCCTTCATGGACATTCAAGGGGGAGTGTTATGAATAATATGTAATGAATGTCCATTATTGTGTAGGTTTTCTTGTCCCCTAATTGTGTCCTATAAATAAGACCCCTTTGTTACAATGTAAAGCACACTTGTGAATAGAATAATAACAATGGTCTATTCCTTTCTCTTATCTCTTTCTCTTCTCCTTCTATATTCTTGCTATTCTTTAGAAATAGTTCATAACAATTAGTTTTTAAATTTTTGTTTAATTATGTTTGACATAAAAACAGTTTATATAATAATTTGCTTAAAAAAAATAGTTTATATAATAATAACATGGACTGGCAACATCAACAAAACCACCCATAACGTATTCGTGACTTCACGGTCTTGAATTTGAATAGCATTCTTGGCGTTAACATTAAAACAATAGATATGTTGATTGGTTATCTATTTTTAACCTAACAGAAAATTTTTTTACGAGATTTCATATTCAAAAGTTCAAAGTCTTTTTTTTAATAGCATCTCTAAAATTCAAATATTTAAGAATGTTTGTTTAGTGTCGCAATTTTTTTTCTTAGATTCTGCCCAATTTATGTAAAAAAAATTATATAATATATCAATCTATTTAGATTAAAAAAAATGGTTTAGATTATAGTGTGCCTAACAATTGTATCTTCATGGTGCAATTTAAAAAAAAGCTATTTAAAAAAAAAGTAAGATACTGGAGTTTAAAAATTAATAAAAAGTGCTCACTCACTGAATCTGGCTTGGTTTTGATTTTTGTTTTTGACCGCATGAATCTGGCTTGGTTTAGTGATAGAGTACTTAATTATTTGTTAAAGAAATATCTATTGGACATTTGTGAATTGTGAGTCATTGTGACACAATAATGAAAGTGAACTTGCCTATGAGACTTTGACACTAATCCTCAATTCCTCATATAAATATTTGATATTAAAGTAGCTAAGATGCATGATATAAGATTAGTAAAAACATAAGAAGGTAAAATCACTAGGTTTGATCTAGTGGTAAGATGTTTGGATAGTATGCTATAGCTCTAGGATTCGATCTCAGCTCATTGTAAAAAAAAAAAAAAAAACAGAAGAAGGTAGCTAGACGATAAGAGATTTGAATTTGAGATTATATATAGACTTCTTTTTTATTAACTCTTTAGTTTCTATCTGTCTATATCAAAGATAATATTTAATTTTAGACTATGGGTTTGATGAATTATTCCTCGTATAAATGTTTTTGTGTTTATGGAGTTTTCATATTTTTTTATATTTTTTTTTGTGTAAAAGAGGGTTTAAGCCCATGGAGTTTTCATATTTAATCATTTAAGGAATGAACAGTTTTAAAATAGTATTGTAAGATTATAAGATAGTATGTAGTATAAAAATAATTTAGTTTTAGTTTTAAAATCTCTTCTCTTCCTTCTATATTAAACACATAATTTAGTTTTAATTATATTTTCATAATTTGGCGATTAAAATTAGTATTTGCCAATTGCTTCGTAGAAATTATAAGATAGTACGTAGTACAAAAATAACTTATAAGATCTAAATTGACCCATCCCAATTTCACCCCATTTTTGGACGGATTTTAGACGGGGTTGGCCTATTTTGGCGGACGGGCCCGTTTTGCCATCTCTACATGTGCATAGATGTAAAAGTCTATTTCCCTGTGTTTAGAAATTTTCTCATCCCACCTATTCACTTTCTCGCCTACTCCCCTAGCGTGTATAAAAAAATCAAAAAATACGTTCCGAACGGTTTTTTTAGTGTAAAATTTACACTATAAAATTCGAAAAACATTTTCCGAATTGTTAAGGGATAGGAGAGAAAGTGAGTGTGTGGGATGAGAAAATTTTTGGTATTTAGAGACGTGGTCATACACTCATACTCACCCTATCCAGGAAACTAATCAAATCATGACCTTTTTTTTTGAGTGGATGAAATCATACAGCATAATACACGTCCGTCCATATTCATTCCTTAAATCACGCTCATTTTGTTTTTTATCATTATATGTAGTACCGACTAGTATCTTTTAATTTGTATAAAAAAACTAGTATTTTTAATTTATGTCCGCAAGTCTAGTTTAATAACGGGTAAAAAAATGTCAAAATTGTTAGGTCGAATATTATATCCGATATTCGAATCACGACTCTTTCATTTATGTATATAAATTTATAACGACTTTGTCATTTCGCCTATATGAAAAAACTATCTTTTAATTTTTTTTTTGCAAAGTACAAATCTTGTTTGATTTGTTTTGATGAGTATTTTCAAAATATCAAGTTTTTATAATTTTTACTAATAGAGTATTAAAGATATTAGTGATCAAAATTGTGCGTTGACATATGTGCATTAGTCAAAGTAGTTCTTATATTAATACCAAAAAAAAAAGTAGTTCTTATATTTTGGGATGGATGGAGTATTTGTTACTTGTATTTAATAAAGTATAATTAATACTTGATTTGTCTATATTAGTGTGGATTAAGTGCAGTCGACTTTTTCATGCAGTCGTTTTATAGCTGTTAATGGTTTAGATAAATACATTCAACAAATAAAGCTTTTAAATCATGATTGTCTAAACTTGATCGAACAGCTAAAAATGGTCCGACTGCACGATTGCATTGAAAATGTGACTACATAAAATCCAGGTCCGTATTGTTAAAGATTTGGGAAAAAATATGTATTTTTGTCACTCAGCTACCTAGTAAAAAAAAAATTAAAAAAAACGACACTTTTAAAATGTTGTTATAAAATACTTATGACATAGATTCTTATAAATAATTATTGTTGTCTTACCCAGTGAATTTAGCTTATTTGGTAGAGACATCACATTTTATTTACAGAGTCAAAATTTGAGCTCAAATAGTTTTTTTTTTTTTGGTTTAGTAACTTAATGACTAGAAATTTCACCTTTAAGGTTATAAGGGCGTGTCCAGAGTTTGAACCCTGACCCATACTTATATAATGCAATATTCCTACAAACTAAGCTAAACTCACGGAAATCCTAAACAGTCTATTTGTTCACCTTAAAGTTGAAATTCTAGCGTAACCAAAAAATAAAAAATAAAAAAAAAACGTATATATTTTTTTTATTTTTTTTTATAAAAAAAAACGTATATTATCAATATTTGGACCAGATGTGAGTGAGTCATTGTTAAGTTTAAAACAAACACACAACTGTTAATAAGTGTTAAGCAATATCTTTTTTTTTTTTTTTACAATGCTAAGCAATATCAGTAATATCATTATCATCTGTTGAATAAGATTTGTAAACTTTTTAAACTCAATGACTTATTAGATCTGAGAAGTCGTGGTCGATGAAGGGATGGGCAATTACATCAAAAGAAATCGAGGCTTGACTTAAAAATTAAAAAAACTGAAGACGGCCAAGTTTCAAAATTGGCAACCTATGTATATCGTTTTCATAATGCTTTCACATTCATTGTCATAGAAACGTAACGTCGATTCCGTTATTAAATTTGTATCTCTTAGTCTTACCTCATTATCGGACTGAAAACAATATATAGAGTTGAAGTCCATTTGATTTACATGATTTTTCTTACATAAAAGGGTCAATGTCTCAAAAAAAAAAAAATAATTAAGAAACTAAACAAAAGCTCCGAGATATGGAAATGCCGAAAATATTATAAAAAATGATATTTCAAAGTTTTTGATGAGGAGCCTCAAAAATATATAAATAAAAAATGTTGAAGGTTAGACTGAAATTAGCTAACTAAAATTAGCTGATTTGTTTCTTTGTCGTCAAATATGGTTAATATGAACTTGTCAATTCATATTCTTGATCAAATCAAAATCCTTCCGTTTACATTGCATTTTCTCGTGACCATGCCAACTTAACACCTTTGAATCACTCTCCACCTGAAGATGAGTAACCCCGTGTCTTTGAGCTAAATCTATTTTGATGTACATACTCCACATCTCCGCGTGAAGCGCATCATAAGAGCCAATTTTACGGGTAAAGCTACTCACACAAATGTCATTGTTGTCACGCAGAAGCCCTCAACATCATGAGAAATTAACTTAACTTTTACAAGCGCCATCACAATATTTGACAATATTTATGATTTATTATTTATATGGATGAGTCATCGTATGAAAATAATTGTTGACAAAATTATAAAAAAAAAATAATGATTGTTGACAGCGGTGAACATTTTCACACCAACATATATAATGAATTCAATGATCAATGTTGGACTTGAATTAGATCATGCATGGGTTCTTCAATTAACATGCTTATGATCTTTATGTTAATTAATGTCTAAGTGCTATAAATTATGAATTGTTATATTAAAGTAAATTGAGTTTCGTACGTTGAGATTCACAAGCCATATAAGAAGTGTATCCTTATACATTTTTGTGTGTTTGCTTGCGGACTATGTAGCATAGGTACTCCTAAAATGGTGAAGTACTCGTATCGGGTACGTATCAGTACCGAATACTCCATGGTACTCGTATGGTACGCACCGATTCCGTACCCATTTTTATTTGGTTGATTTATGATGATGAATACGGAAAAAACATATTGGCTGTTGAAAAATCTCTTAAAATATTAAATTTTTTATTAAATTTCAATTATCTCTCATTTTTTTGAAAATAGTTGAGAAGGTAGACAAAAAAAATTAAATCTTCAAAGCATGATCACTTAAAAATAATTTTTTTAATATTTTATACTAACATACCCGTACCTTAAATTTTCTAAAAATATCGTACCGCGTACCAGTACCGGTACCGGATACCGGTACCGTACCCGTACCTAGGCAACATAGCTTGCAGATATGTTTCTATTTAGGCAGTGTTTTCTCTTTTGGAAATGAATTCCTTGTTGAGAATCATGGAATGATAGGGATGAAGATCATACTCAAGCAAGATAGAGAGCACAAAAGTATTCATGAGGAAGATACTCATAGAAATTCATATTGAATGAATATAGATTGATAAAAAAATGAGTAAAATTTACAATGGAGTAGTTTATTTATAGGACTATTTGGTGTAACTATAACTCTCTAACTAACTTTCTAATATCCTAATCAACTTGTTAACCCATCAACTAACTCTAATTGATTAACTAAGGGTCTATATATTCTTAACACTCCCTAATACAATCCTAAGTTCTCTTATTTATAGAAGTTTGAAAACCGAATATCTTGCATGTATGCCACACGTAAGACACATGTCATTCGAAAACCATTTGCTCCAATTATCATTTGCTGTTTGAATTTGAATTTTGGTGGAACTTCCTCCTTTGCTTCTCTTTTCTCTTGTCTTTCAAATCACCCATTTTGATGAATTTTGGTCACTCTGACATACTCCAATTGCTTAAAGTGGAAAACACGAACCTCTTATATATTATTCATTTCACAACACAAGAATATGATGAGGATGATATTATGAAGACGAGTCTATTATTATAACTTCATATTTTTACAACTCGCCGGTAGAGTTTTTAAGAAAAAAGTCCATGTAGTTTCTTTCTTATATATATATATATATATATATATATATATATATATATATATATATGAGTCAGGATCCGTTGACACCAACTAGTTTGACACCAAATGTTACACCTCTTAATAACGTTTTAACCGATATAAATTTTATAAAATCCACCGTTGGATTGAAAGTTTATATCATATAGATCATTTATGTAAAATTTCAAATAAATCCAAAATCATTTGATATGTTATTGAGATACATCAAAATTAACGGTTTTTGTTTTTTTAAATGCCGTTAATCATTATGTGTCTCAATAGCATATCAAATAATTTTGGATTTGTCTAAAATTTTACACAAATGATCTATATGATGTAAACTTTCAATCCAACGGTGGATTTTATAAAATTTATATCGGTTAAAACGTTATTGAGAGGTGTAACATTTGGTGTCAAACTAGTTGGTGTCAACGGATCCTGACTCTATATATATATATATATATATATATTACGAGTTTGATTATTATTAATAAATTTGTTTAGTTTTGCTTTTGTAAAAAAAAAAAAATTAAAGTTATTTAGGTTCACCTTCTGCTTGTCAAACTCATTAAGAATTAGTTATTTATTTACTTGAAACAAGTGATAAATTTAGTTCTAATTAAAAGTTATTTATAAGATGAATAAAATAAAGTATCGATAAATATATCTCAATTGATAGAGTCATCCCGATATATATGTAAAAATTAATGTTCAAACACGGAATTCTCCATTTATTCATATAAAAGGTGAACCACTAGGGTAATTACCAAAAAGAAAAAATTACAATACAACCAAGCACCCAAAACAACACTCAATTATTATTCTCATGACACACCATATCCAAAATTAAACCAAGTATAGATTTAATCAATAATCAGGATTAGCCAAAACAAAACCCTCAATAGCCTTAAGAAGACCAGTTCCTTTGCCCTTAGTTTCCTCACGAACTGCATCAGATAAAGCTGCATCACCTTTAGTGTGGTATTTCACTGAAATCTTAACAATGGATCCACCATCAGAACCAGCCACAACACTTGTCTCAAATTCAACTTTCTCTAAGCTTTCGTCTAACCCTGTTCCTCCAACTAAACTGTAGTTGTATCCCAAGTTTGCCTCATCCACTGCTCCTACTTTGTGTAGAATAAAGCTGCTTTTGCCATCTGCAATAATACATACAACCATAATTGTTAGATTAATGGTTTATGTATTTTTATTAAATATCGTTAATCTCGCTCTATCTTAATAACATGTCAAATAATTTTAGATTTTTATAAAATTTAACATATATGATGATATATACGATATAAACTTTCAATCAAACGGTGAATTTTATAATATTTTTTTTCGTTATAACATTATCGGTGTAACATTACTCAAATGTTACACTAGTGTAATTTGATATGTAGTATCTCAATTACATTAGTTCCTCTCATAGCGTTTATTATAATTTATTTAGATCTTTCAACTTATTTTAATATGAAACTAGTTTGTTTATTGCCTCCTTTCATTTTCAAATTCTATTATTATAAAAATAATAGTCTAACATCAATGACTTCTTAACGTTCCTACTCAAAATTTCAAATAAAATTGAATTTGAATTAGTACTTTTTTCTAGATTTTTATTTTAGGTAAATATTAGTGATCAGTATATATATTAAGCTTGGAATTGTTTTTTCCTAATATCTTAAGTTTTGAAATTGAATCTAAAACTTTCTGCTTAAAACTCACAAAAAGTGCTCTAGATCATCAGCAAAGTACTACAATAAACTTTTGTTACACTTGAATTTAACTTTCTTCTTAATGAGTCATTTAATCAATTTTTTTATGGATTCTCTTAGTTAGAGATAATTAATCAAATTATTTAACCAATAAATTTTTCGATATGAACTTAATTACCTTCAACAGCGGTTAGTTTCTTGATGGTTCCAGGTCCACCATTTCCTTCAACAATTTCAACACCTTGGATAACCGGAATCACCTTTGGGACGATTTCATCGGCATCTTTTGCAAGAGCTTTGTATAGTTTAGGTGGAGCAACAGTTGAAACGAAATCATCTTCAAAAGCAAAAACACCCATGATGTATATTAAGATAACTAAAAAGGATTAATATGCAAGAAGAAAATGGGAGAAGAAGTTTATAATATGAATACAACTAAATTGGTATGTGATGCGTTTTTTGACATGGTGAGGGATGCTATTTATAGGATTTTGGTAGGACCTATCTAGTTTGTAAACCTCAATTTTTTGTAGCTCAAGTTGTTCAGTGAGGTTGTTGGTGAATGCTGATGCCGAAATTAGTCATATTTTAATATTATTATTTATTGGGTGAATTTTTTATTTTTTTTATATAATTTATTGGGTCAATGCTTGTATGTATATGCCGTATAATTTTGACAATATTTAATTGGGTTGATAAAGACAAAAATCTATGGTCTCATAAGACCTAGCTCAATTGATAAAAATGCCAAAATTATTAAGCCGGACGTCATGACTCGAGTTCGAACCCGAGATCTCACAATTATATATGAATTTAATTTCAGTAAATTACCATTTCATTTAAGACACAGTAAAAAGACAAAAATGTATGAAGACCATTCCACGACTCAAACTGTGGATTTCAGATTTTTTTTTTCTAATCGTCCCAAAAATAAAAAAAAATTACAACAGTATCCTACTTTTCTCCGAATGTGTTGTAAGTCTTGCTTTTTAATAATTTCGGTTGCGTCAGTACTTGCATAAGATGTTTACACTTTCACTTCCATTGCAGTGGAGAAAAACTTTAACCGGTGCATGGCCAGTATGTCCAGGTGCTGTAACACCCTTAATTTACTCTTTTATTTTTATTTTCAAAAAAAAGTTAATTTCATTTATTTAATAAGGATGTCACACTTACTCCAATTAACTAATTCCTCAAATGATTAAAAATCATGCAGCGGAAAATACAAAAATAATATAAGTTACAAAGTCCGAATTGAAATTACTGAATCAAGTGACATAGTTCAATTGTTATAAAAATTTAACAACATAATTAAATAAAAGTTTCTCCCAACAACATCCTAACAGAGCGACTCCAAATAAATAGCAAAGCAACAGCGATATGAACACACCATCTATGATTCGTATCCTACCTGAAAATCTACGGTTGCACACCGTAGGGCCAAGCCAGAAGGGGGAATGTAAAGGTGAGTCAAAATACATCAAGAAAGTAACTCAATTAAAACAACGCAATAACTAACAACATCATAAACAACAACAACAACAACAAGACCACCTAAGCGGATGGCCACGCACATTCATTAGTCAACCACAATCATCAATCGTTAATTAACTAAAGAGAAATAACAACAACATTTAAATAAATAAATATAATTAAAATGCATGCAATGCGCCTAGACTCGCTACATGCATGTGGTACCAATAGCAACGTCATTTCTAGTTTTACATCATAGAGGATCAACATCATTATAAGCAACGTCATTTTCAACTTCATTAGACAACGTCATTTTCAACATCATTTATACAACTTCAATAAGCAACGTCATTAGACATATGAATGAATGCATGTCATGTTATAATAAGCAACGTCAATAGGCAACATCATTTAACAACTTCGATAGACAACTTCATCATCATTATAACAACATCAATAAACAATGTCCATAAGCAACTACAACAATAACCATTACAACATCATAATTTCGGCACAACTCCAACATCATTAAAATAGATAATTCAACATCGTTATAACCACGCAACTCAGCATCATTATTCAACGAAACGGCAATTCAAACAACACAATTACTATCAACGAGCAACGACTTAAAACAACACCGATACACAACAATTATTAGCAACTTCGATTACAACACCAACTAAAACTTCATAACTCAATTAATCATTCACTCCTCTCCAAAACAATAACCTATTACTCCTCTTTAACAGTACTCATAACCCAAATCATCTTGATTTAGTTTACCGACGAAACGTATGAATTTTAAGTCAATTTAATTAATAAAAATTAAGAAATAAATTCAAATCTTAATAGCATATAAAACCAGGCAGATTGGGGTATACCAGAGGGTTCCAAAATATTTAAAATACCCTTCATAAAATTTTGGGAAATTTTCACAAGATTATAATATTTTTAATCACCTTTTTACTCCAAATAATTAATTAAAAATAGCTACGAGTGTCCAAAAATTACCAAAGAGGTACCAAAATTTCAAGAACATTATTTACTATTTTATAGAAAAAGAATAAAAATATTTCGAACTCTCCCGAGCTCTCACGCGCTCTCACGCGCCGGTGCTGCGAGTGGGCGAGGCCACTCGCGCACTCTTCATCATCTCTTTAACCCGTTTTTCTGCAGAACGGGTCGTGCGACCCACGGTTTAACCCGACTCATTCTCCCTCAATATTCATCGAAACTCGACGTATTATATATCGTTTTGATCGTCATTCAATTTAGAAAGGATATATGGTATTAGTTTTAATATTCGGTCATCGGAACGAACGTTTTAAATACGACAAAGGTTCATACGGGTTCTTGGTAAAAACTCCATTGAAGTTGTTTGAAAGCTTCGATATTTGATATTCTTTTGACTCATAAACATTCCAAAAAAATCCGTCCTAATTATCCTAGGACCTTACAACACCATAACAACACCTCTTTTAATCTATTAGAGTTAAAAAAAAATCCATTTTATTTACTTTTATTTCAAAAATAAAAACTCCAAACTACTCATTGATGAATTCAGAAATTCATCTATCCTCAATGACAATCACGAATTTAGTTTAACTACATCACACCAATTCAACCACTTAATAATAAGGCACAAAAATTCTGATTTAATCAAACAAACAACACGCCACAACATCAACAACAATAACAACACGTAAAACAACATAGGAAAAAGGAAGTATCAGACCAACAACTTAAAACACAACAAGTATGCCTATTGAATTCAGAGTTTCAAGAGTATAAAGCTCCCTTACCTCAAGCGCTTTCCTTCCAAGCAATTTTACTCTAAATTCGTGGTCATTATTAGAACCAGGATTTCGATCACTCTAAACATTGTTTTGACGATCCGACCGTTGAAAATGAAGAACCGTGTGTCGTGAACATGCTGACCAAAAATGAATGTGATCCGACGGTGAACGAAGGAGAAAATGAAATTCTACGGTGACAGCTTTATCAAAAATGAAAATAGACCATTATTGGGGTTTTCATGAAACCAATAGAAAATAGAATAGAGACACTCGTCAAAGAGAACTTACACCCATTGAACTGAAGGAGAATGAAGCTTATAATAAAGCATGATGATCACTTGAGATGAGAAAGGAGACTAGTTTTGAAAGAGACATCAAATAGCTAGTATGTGATACTATTAGCTAATGGAAGTATCACAAGTTGGGAATGGAAAGGGATCAAAGAAGGTTACAATTTGTCTTTTGAATTAGAATGTCATTCATAGCATATAAATGATAATAACTCCGAATTATTTCTCTTAATTTTGATTAATACTATCAAATCAAATGAGAGAGCTAGATTTCCATTTCCATTTAATTGTCAACAATGCAATGAAATTATTGGTCATTGAAGGCCACTAAAGCAGAGAAACTAGGCGTGAGCCTTTTGAGTGGAATCAAAATCATGAAACTATATATGCTACTATTCTAACATACTCCCTCCTCTATGCTCCCAACACCTCTTTATTTTATTTTCTAATTAGCAACGTCATTATTTTTATCTATCAATTATTTATTTATTCGTTACAAAATAATTAAATAAACATCATCAATCAACACCACATAAACATCGTCAATCAACACCACAACAAGTCAAACACCACAACAACTAAATAATTAAATAAAATGAATTCTAATTTTTGGGGCGTTACAGGTGCATGTGCGGAAGATTTGACGAAAATATATTTTGATTATGTTTCAAAATATAGGATATATGTTCTTAGTTTTAAAGGTTATATTTTTCTTTAGATAAAAATTGTTTTATGCATAAAAAAATAAGAATGAAAAAGAAAATAAGGATTTGCCACCAACAACTTGGTAAGGTTTTAGAGAGAAATAAAATGGGTTGTCTATTGGTATAATTTTAGGGTTAGGCAAAAGGTTATTGTATTCACCATGAGAAACATTATATCAAATTGAGTCTTTTGGCCACGAGAATTAGAGATTTAAGAAAATGGTAGAATTATGATTGAATGCTAATTCTTGTATTCGCCTTTGGAATCTCGTTGTAACTAAACTTATTTGATTACTGAAATAGGGAGCTATTCTCTCCTCCAGAGTAGGTCATCTTTGGACCGATAAACAAATTATAAATGTGTTTTTCTCTTGTTCTCTTTCTCCTTTGGCAGGTTATTTTTGCTTTGGATTATTATTATTATCTCTATTCCGGTTAAATTTGATTGCTTGATTTATTTGCTCCACACATCAAATATTTTACTGATGTGATTTTAATCGAATTCACAACATAAATTAACAAGTTGATTATTTAAATTATAATAAAAAGGAGTCAATTTACTCATTTTTTATTTTAACACTATAAAAAATTCTATATTCATCTTGAGAAGGGAGACTTCAGAAAAGGTGGCTAGATACTAAGTTTTCTGACAAAAAATTGTAATTTGGTGAATAATTCACACCAAAGAAAAAATATGTAAATCTTTTAAAGATATATTTTCCTAAAGAAAACTAAATTGATTGATTTTTTTATTTTATTTAATAGACTATATTTGTATTTCACAAATTTATGAGGTCAAGTTAACGAGTGCTTATATATAATTGAGTTAAAATGTTAATTTTATAAAAAAGGCAAAATATATTCATAAGTCCTTTAAATTTTACATTTGTATCAGATAGATCCTTTAGATTTTTTAAGTATTAGATAGGTACTATAAATTTTACGTTTATATCAGATAGGTCCTTTAAGTTTTTTAAGTATTAGATAATTCTTTTAAGTTTGTATCAAATAGATCCTATTTCTTAATGATCTATTTGATACAAACTTAAAACTTAAAGGATCTATCTGATACAAACATAAAATTTAAAGGATCACGTAAAACTTAAAGAATCTATTTGATACTTAAAAAATTTAAAGAATCTATCTAATACAAACGTAAAACTTAAAAGACTCATTTTGCTGATGAGAAAAATGAAACTTAATATTATTAATCTACTAACAAAAAGATAGGCCTTAAGTCATCGATCTACTTAATTATTTCTTCCAACAAAATATATTTTTCATTGTAAACATATTTTATTGTATAATATATGTTATGATCAAGAACGCCTATTCATCAAATAAGATAGATGATCTCACAGTCTTGTAGAATCAATGGATGGAAATGCTCGATTGATGGAGGTCTTTTTTTTTTTTTTGGACTCTATCCACTTTATGTTAAAAAAAAAAATTGATAAAATATCTATCTATCTATACTTTAGTTAACTAAAAAAGTTAGATTCATCTGAATTAATAGGATGCCTAACAAATTAGGTACTTGTTTCTACGTAAGATACAGGAGTTTAAAAATAAAAAGTCCTCAGCGTGGCTTTATTTTGTTTTTCTTTTGACTACATGAATTTGGCTTGGTTTAGTGATAGAGTACTTTTTGTTTTTAATTATAATATTGATATGGTTAATTTTTATCGTGAAAAATACAAAGTATGTTGTTTCCTTTTTAATAAATTTTTTTATTAATAAGTCAGAAGTTAAATTCTTTTTTTGTGGTCAAGTAGTCTAGTGGCTAGAAAATTCACCTTAAAAGTGAATAAGTGGAGTGTCATGGGTTCGAACCCGAGCTCATGCACATATAGTGCGATGTCCGTACCAACTGAGTTAAACTCACGAGGACGTCGGAAGTTAAATTCCAACCACATGTTTAAGGAGATCTAAATTTTAACTCACTTAAATCAATTTATTGTTGGTAGAGTACTTAAATACTTAATTATTTGTTAAGGAGAAATATCTATTGGACATTAATTTGTGAGTCACAAATTGTGAGACAATGGTGAAAGTGATATGCACATAAATGAATGATAGATTCATTTTGGTTAGAAAATGTGAATTAACCTATGAGGCTTTGACACTAATCCTTATATAAATGGTTGATAGTAAAGTAGCTAGGATGCATGATTAAATTAGTAAAAAATAAAAGTAGCTAGACGATAAGTGATTTGAGTTAATATATATATTTTTTTTTTTTGTAGAAATTTGAATGATTTAAACTCATTGTTTTTTTATGTATTTATTTGTGGACATGTATATTATTTATAAGTTTGTTAAGGTATTTTATGAAATAATAGTTTATGAAGATAAAAATTTTATTAACATAAAAATTTATTTATTTGCATAAATTATTTTTTATAAACTTAAAAATAAGTTAATTCAATCTGTATCAAAGAGAATATTTATAATTTTAGAGTCTGGGTTCGATCAATCATTACAATTGAAAAAATATTACTTGATTTATAGATACTATTTTTGTATTCAATTATTTACAGCATTTTTGTGTTTATTGAATTTTCATGTTTAGGTGTTTATGAAGTAAATAGTTCTAAAATAATAGTGTAAAATTATAGGATATATATTAGTACCAAAGTAATTTGGTTTTAAAATCTCTTCTCCTTTTTATAAACCAAATTTATAGTTAATTATAAAAAAAAAACTTCTTAAACAAAATAAATAGAGAATTAAAATCTTATTTTGAACGTAAGAGAATTAAAATCTTGTTGTCTACTTTTCCTTCTAATATAACCTCTTGTTTATATGTTCACAAATCGTAATTTAATTGATAGAAATATAGAAATTGTAAAATTGAATACTATAAGTACAGAAGACAAATCTGGTTATTCGAGGCATCTTATCTTTTGCAGCTCACTTTTGTGTATCTGGATGTGGGGAGGCCGAATCGGCACAACACTTATTCATCTCATGTAGCACATTTGGTTCTCTTTGGACTCTTGTTTGCACTTGGATTGACATCTCTCCGACAGCTTCTACTTCTATTCGGGATCACTTTGTTCAGTTTACTTCTTCAGCTGGTGGATCTAGAGTTCGACGGTCTTTTTTGCAGCTCATTTGGTTGGCCAGTGTTTGGGTAGTGTGGACAGAGAGAAACCATAGAGTGTTCGGTGGCTCACCTTGTACTTTGCATCAGATGTTGGACAAGATTAAGCTTATTTCTTATCGGTGGTTGAAGTCGACGAGTTTTACTTTAGTCTTAAACTACCATAACTGGTGGTCTAGTCCTTTGCTATGTTTGGGCCTTGTATGATTTGTAAACTTTTTAGTCTATTTTGACATGTTGTAAACTTTTTAGTCTATTTTGGCACATCATGTGCTGAGAAGGCTGTTTATTAATATATCTCATTTTAGCTTTTTCAAAAAAAAAAAATATTCTTTTCTTCGTCTATGTGAATTTTTAATAGCTTACATGTCGGTTCGATTGAACTAAATAGACCCTAATGTCTAAAGGGTGGGGTATGTCCCGGATGTAAGAGACTTGGCCATACTCACCGCCTAGGGGAACGTAATCTACTTTAAATGGTCGCGCTCACGCATAACGACAATAAAAATTTGTTTTATATAAAAATAATATAGACAACGAAATCACGACTTTTTTTTACTTAGATTTATACGGTATATTTTTTCTGATTCATATTATAAAAAAAAAAAATTAAATTTATTGGAAAATTAATGTATCTAAAATTTTTAATTTAAATGTAGTAGTTTTTCAATAAAGCTATCAAGCAAAAGTTTTCTTACAATAAAGACCGGAGAAAATAATAATATTTTATTTTTTTGTCATAGATGAAGTGGTAATTCACTGAAATTAAACTCACATATAATTGCGAGATCCCGGGACTAAATTCGGGTTACGACGTTCGACCTAATTATTTCGACATTTTTTTAGTTAAGCTAGGACTTATGGACAAAAAAATAATACTCTAATTACACGTCCATGTCCATTCCATAAATCACGCTGATAAATTTTTATCATTATATTATATAGAGGATGGATTAAATTACATCGGTGTAACATTTGAGTAATGTTACACCACTAAATAACATTTTAACGAATATAAATTATACAAAATTCACCGTTGGATTAAAAGTTTATATCGTATAGATCATCTATGTTAAATTTTATAAAAATCTAAAATCGTTTGATCGACCTCAATAACATATCAAATGATTTTAGATTTTTTTAAAATTTAACATAGATGATCCATTCGATATAAACTTTCAATTCAACGATGAATTTTATAAAATTTATATTTATTAAAGCGTTATTGAGCGGTGTAGCATTACTCAAATGTTACATTGATTTAATTTGATCCCTACCATATTATATGTATATTATACATGTAGTGCTACTTTCTTTTTGGAAAGTAGTATAGACATTGTTAATTTCTGTTCTAGATGCTTAAACAGATCGTGAATCACATAATTCTATTTCCATAAAGTAATCAAAACGTTAGTAAGCGGTTCGTAGTGCGGTTTGATTCGATTTTGAAAATAAAAGTCATCTAAATTGCAAGACAAAAATACATGTGGTTATGTTTAATTCAGTTGGTTTTTAAAAAGTCATCTAAACCAAACCAATATGGTTAGAGTTGATTCAATTTATGTAGTTTATTGCGATTTAAAAATATTACTTAGTATAGTTGCTTTGTATGTTGATAATTGATATGTTTAGGACAGACCCAATGAGGCCTAAAGTGTACTCTTAAAAAAATTTAATATTATTGATATGTTTAATAATAATATTTTTATTAAAATAAAAGTGATAGATGATACAGTTCTCATATATAATGTAACCAAAAAAAAAGTTCTCATATATAATAAATCTGATCAAACAAAAAAAATCAAGAATTGTTAATTTGTTTTATGGTTGATTCTTGATGGGAGATTTTTTTTCTCACAGTAAACTTCTTTTTGATTCTTTGGACTATTGACCTTATTACTTGTATGAGGCCTTTTTCACTAGCTAAAAATGTTGTTCTTATGGTCTAAAGCCCTTACATGAGTTGCTTGGACCAATTGAGTTCGAATTCGCAATTCTTAATGGTTAATTTGTGAATTTTATATCTGCTAGATTTTTTAGTATAACAAAAAAAAGTTATGTTATATAGTCTTATATTGATTTTTATTTTATTTTTTAAATTTGGTAGAAGTATTTGGCATTTCTTACAAACTATTTTTATAGGGTTGATCACCTAGATTTAATTGGTTTATTTTTTTTTTTTTTTTTATATTCACCGAAATTGAGGGAATGCCCAATGTGCTTGCTTAATTTCAAGAAATTGAGGGAACATAAATACCGATTTGGATTAGACATGGTTTCCCCATCACTAGCTGTATGTCTTAGCCGTCTGATTTGAACCAATAATCAAAATTGATTAGTTGTTTGTACTATGAACCATCTATTCTTAAATTAATAATATATCGCAAGGTCTTAAATAACAGTCGCGATCGTGGTTGCAATCGCGTTAAATTGGATGCTGCGTATGTTGTGTTATAGATTATAGCTGTTGCGGTGTGATTTATGTTAGGAGAAAGGGAAAAGTTTTCATTGCATTGATCAACATACAAGGTGCCCTTGTATAGGGATTACAATAAGAATCACAAAGACAAACACGGCCTAACAAATTAACTAACTTGTAACACAAGCTAAGCTGGCTCATGTGCTTAGGCCTAGCTTATGGGCGCCTAACATACAAGCAAGCTACAAAACTAAACAATTTTAGTCTAATCACTACAAGAAATTAGCCAGTTTGCGACGGTTCTGCAAGCAGTTAGCGGCGGTTTTGAACCGTCGCAAGAGTATGTTACGACAGTTGATGAAAGGTCGTGAATCCTAGCGTCGGTAGTACTATACAGCGACGGTTTAATGAACTGCCGCACAAACCGTCGCATTTTGTGTAGCGTCCATTTAAAACCGTGGCAACATTAGTTTAAACCGTCGCAAAATCGAAGGTGTTACGTAATTTATATCACCCTTTTGCGGCAGTTTAGAACCGTCGCCAGTGTGTAAATATTGATTTACCGACGGTTTTAAACCGTCGCAACTCTTTTTTTTAATTAAAAAAAATTATGCTTTTTTTTTTAGCTTATAGCTTTCCTTTTTTTTTTTTTTTTTAGTTTATAACTTTTCCTGTTATTAAGATTGAATTTGATATGAAGGAACAAGAGGATACTAAGGCCTTGATTGGATAAACAACTTTTTTTTAAACAACTAAATTAAGCACTTATAGCATAAATAAGTGCTTATTTATATACAATAATAAAACAAGTCAATTTGCCCCAAACCACTACATAAATCAAATCATCAAAACGTATTAATCATTAAGAAACTCCAATTCAAAATTTGTCTAAGCTATGACAAAATGGTTGAGTAGAGTTGGTGTTGACCGCTCTTACGCGGTGGAGTTGTTCAAAACTAGTAATGGTTGTGAAGTTTTGAAAAGCCGGTAATGACATCTCTGCAAAACTCCAAAAAGAGAAAAGTTAGAATAAAACAAATTATTTACACTCAAGATAGTATATAGTCTAAAAAATGTCCTCTGTTGAGCCTGCACTCAAGATACATGTAAACTATCAAATTGAAGAACATATAATTTACACTGTATATAAATTAGCAGCCCCATAAACATAAACATAAGAATACCTTGGATATGACATCCAAATTCATCATTACCGAAACAAAAATAGTAGTTAATTAATGCCAGCATGAAAACTTAGAATAGAACAAATTATATAAATGGATTGCAATGAATTAGAAACCAAAGATGTTACATTTAAGCATATGAATATTTCAAACCAAAAGAAGATACAATACTCGACATACATTCATGTGCAAAAATAGTTATGAGAAACAAAAACCTTGGTCAAGAGGAATGCATATTTCTCCTCAAAATCATGGTTAGATGCTTTCCAACTGTCTTTTCGTTCAGGTGATAGTCCATGCTATTCACAAAGCCATCTTGAAACTCAAACACATGGATCAGTTACTACAATGTGTGGATAAGTGTAGCTAACATTATGAACAGGGTATCAATCAGAAAGGTGTTCTTAGTTCAAGCTTTTGTGAATCTGAACAAGAATATTGGATTGGAATTAAAGGTTTAAGTAAAAGTACTAGATTGATAATATTAATATTAAACACAGTTGCATCTAGTAGAATTATTCTAAGTTGTTGAAAAAGGTCCTTAACATTCATTCACAATTCACTTTGCATTTCGACACTTTCACTTTCCAATCATTCTCATATAAAGATGTTATTCTCATTAGAGATTAGCCACCAAAGGAAATTAGTCAAACATGTTTGAGCATTTTGGTCATATTACTAATTTTCGTCAAAAGCTTATAGTAATGTCGGTTGATGTAATCAAAACATACAAATCTACCAAAACACTCACATGAATAAATAATTGGAATACCTAATTTGAATAATCAAAATATATACCTAATTACCAATTTATTAATCAGAAAGAACAAACATGTTCACAACCTGCCAAACCAGAAAACTTTGGTATTGTAAAACCAAAATGCAGCAAGCAAACCTTATTCATGATCAAGCCAGACTAATTAATAGCACAATAGCGTCAGGTAAAAAAGAGCAGCTTACCCAAAATGAAGCACTCCTTTCTCTGCATAAGTCATTGAATTCTTACGAGGTCCTATCTTTGTACTACCGCTGCTAAACTTAAGGAGTGAAATTAAAGTGAATGGAAGCTCAAAAAAAAGTATCATATGCAAAACAAAGAATCCTAGTTAGTGTTCATGTACTACAATTTAATGCAGCATGTGTGATTGCATATCCACTATTACTATTACTAATCCTTCAATGAGTACATAGACCAAGTATGACCAGCTATTGCAAATTTAGTTTCATTTCAGGGTCTGTGAAATATGATAAATCAGATGTTGCCAATTAGGAATTTGTGTCATATCCTAATTATTGGCAATGGTAATTAACATTTACAAAATTCACATTCATAAATTTTATCAGATGCTAATTATTGGCAAAAGTATAAATAATGGCATGTCATAGGATTAGGACTATTGTCTTCATGGTAGGAGCAGAGAGAGAAGTCAGACCTGTTTTGTGGTGACAATGTACATTGTACACTCTTGTGCTTGCAAATTTTAATGCATCAGTAACACCAGGATAGAATCTGGAGGTAAATCATCCACAAATTAACAATTTGAACTTTAAAATTCATAACAAGATATGTTTATTTAGTAAGAATGTGCAGATTAGCATGTAGAGCTCAAGATACTTGTGTAAGAACAAAATCTTATTTTAATGTAAGATACTTGACATTATTTTGTACTAAATAGAGTACCATTGAAGAACAACAGTTCGTGTAAAACCGCAGGCCCAAGATGAGATATTGAAGAACAACAGTTCGTGTAAAACCGCATGCCCAAGATGAGATCCTGTTACACTAGAGCAGTAAGTATATTCAGTCTTCAGTTGTTTCAAAAGCATAATTTAAAAATTCATAGCAGTAAAACTCTAGATCATGCAGGCTCATGAACAACTCAGTGTCCTAATAATCTAACATCTTAACATCCTCATCAAACTAACATACTTCAAAACAACACAAAAATGATCAAAACAAATGCAGAAGAGTCCAAAAGAAACTGAAACATGAAATTTTGCAAAAGCAAAGTATTGATCCACAAAGTTATTGAAAAAGGTCATTGACATTCATTATAGGTATAAATTAGTCACTTGATTGGAAAGTGAAAGTGTAGAAAAGCAAAACCAAATCCAAAATACCAACATCACTTTATCTTCTACTTGCTTCATATTTGGTTCAATGTCAATAACAATACTATAATGTTAACCCATATAGCTCTTATTAGATCAAAAACTTATAGTAATGTCAACTAATGTACCTGAGCTTATGAATCTCATTTGGTACAGACCCGGAAAATTAATTTTAAGCTCAAATAATGGTCAAGTAGTGATTGAGACTAATGAGAAATCACAAAGGAAAACCATTAATTTTCACTATTAATTAATAGGAACAAAACCCCTATCCATCAAAACACAAATACAAAACCAGAATTCAAAACAAGCAAATAAGCTTTAATTTAGATGCAAACCTCTGTGTAAAGTTCGAGCTTTGATCTATGTCAAACAACACGATTCTTTATTCCACTACCTTCCTCCAAAATCTATAAAAGAAATGAATAAATGATATCATAGGTTAGTGAGATAGAACACTGATTTAAGAAACTAAGATGCAAAGAATTTAAACCCTATCTACCTCAACATTGAAAAGCTCATTACAGTGTGAATTAATCATTTCATATTAGCTCTGTTCATATTAGCTTTGTCTCAACATTGCGGCCGTCGGAAAGTTTGAAATACCTAAGTCTTCATACTCAATCAAAACATACAACAAAGCAATAAATAAATTTTTCAAACCCCTAATTGTTCATACTCAATCAAAACATATAACAAATGAATAAATAAATTTGATATACCTAATTACCAACGAAGAATTTGAAGGTTAAATGAGTGATGAACCGTGAACGATTCCGAATGAGATAACTGAAACACAATTGAACAACTCTGAAGTTGAACGATGCTGAAATGAAGGATTTCTGAGAAGCTGAATCGAAGCTTTGTTGAAACTAGGGTTGAACGATTTTGAAACTCAATTGAACAATTCAAGTTGAATGATGCTGAAATGAAGGATTTCTGAGAAATTGAATCGAAGCTTTGTTGAAATGAAACTAGGGTTGAACGATTCTGAAACTCGATTGAACAATTCTGAAATGAAGGATTTCTGAGAATGATTTATTGTTGAAGGATCGAACGATTTGTGAATGGAAGCCATTAATGGTGCTTTTACATTGCTTAACATCCTCTCCTAATCTGAACTTGTTTAAAGTACAGATTACAAACACATCATCATCTAGTTACTTCAATCAAATAACACATTCCCAATTTAGCTCTCAAATTGCAGAATGTTTCTAGCTTCAATGCTTTGGTCATGATATCTGCTATCTGATCTTGTGATGAGCAGAAACTCATCTGCACAGTTCCATCTTTGTTCAAATCTCTGAGAAAATGATATCTGACATCTATATGTTTGCATCTACCATACATGACAAGATTTTTTGAAAGCTTGATTGAGGAAGTATTGTCACAAAAAATCACAGTTCCAGTCAATTGTGTCTGCTTATGTTGCTCTAAGATTCTTCTCAGCCATACACGTTGACAAGCACAAGATGCTGCAGCTACAAATTCAGCTTCAGTTGTGGATAAAGTGACAAATGACAATAGCTTGCTTCTTTGAAGACCAGTACACTGCTCCATTTCCATACATATACCCATAGCCATATGTACTCTTTCTATCATCTATGTCACCAGCATAATCAGAGTCTGTCCAACCTTTGAGCTCACTGTCATTGCTCTTTGTATACAAAATGCCAAGATTCAAGGTGCCTTGAAGGTATCTAAGCACTCTTTTAGCTGTAATCAAATGAATTTTTGTAGGCAGCTCCATATACCTTGCTATTAAACACACAGAGAATGCAACATCTGGTCTAGTAGCAAGTAGATACACAAGACTTCCAATCAACTGTTTGTACATAGTTGCATCAACAGTTCATCCATTTTGATCTTTTTTTATCGGATGTCCCCGAAGGGACTTCCATTTTCATCTTTTATGAGTTTATTACCAGGAACAATTGGACTACATACTTTGTTACAATTCTCCATTCCAAATATAAGAATTATATCCTGAGCATACTTCTGTTGATAGATAAAAATTCCACTATCACACTGTTTTACTTCAACCCCAAGAAAGTATCTCATCTTTCCAAAATCAGTCATTGCAAACTTTTTTTTCACAGATGCTTTAAAACTTTGAAACATTTCTTCATCATTTCCCGTGTATATGAGGTCATCTACATACAAACTGACTATTCCTTGATCAGTTGATTGACAAACAAGGTATGTTCATGAGGGCATTTCTCAAAATTTTCTTGAGCAAAGTAAGATTCAATCTTACTATACCAAGTTTTGGGAGCTTGTTTCAAGCCATATAGCGTCTTTTTGAGCTTGTATACCTTATATAAGAATCATAAATAATTCTTAAGACATTAAATTTTTTATCATTAAAACATCAATAAAATTTTGGAATATCTCTTCAACACTTCTTACCACTAATTAACCTGAGAAGTGAAAAAAAAAAAAAACTTAAATATCACATTGGTCCCTATATGTTCCCGTTTTTTTGGTTTTAGTCCCTGTATGTTTTTTTTTTAAAACAGTCCCTGCACATCCAATTCCTTTTGCTTTTCGTCCCTCCCCTCTCAAAAATACTGATGTGGCTAACGGCATGACATGTGGCATGCAGAAGTGGCAAATGAAGGACCAAAATAAAAAATATTTAATGAAGGACCAAAACCAAAAAACAAAATTACTAAAATATTTTTTTTATAAAAAAAGCAAATTTTTAACATTTTTTACTTTTAAAAAAACCAATTTATTTCAAATAAAAAACAAAATTTAAAATATATATAAGCGTGCTAAAACCATAAGCCTATAGTGTAAAAACTTGTTCACAGTGTGCTAAAATTGGTGTAGGACATGCTAAAAACTCTGGCTATAATGACAGTGTGCTCAAAATTGCACATCAACTTAGGCCCCGTTTGAATTAGCTTATTTTTGAGTTTATGCAACAACTTATGCAATTTTTATGTATTACTCCACCCGTTTCAAATTACTTACATTTTAGAAGAAAAAAAATAATATTAAGAAAGTGTATTTTTGCACCTTATTTTCCTATTATACATTTATTTTAATTCACCAATAGGGAGTATTATAAGTTTGTCAAGGTAGTTTATGATAAAATAGCTTGTAAATACAATTTTCACTAGTGTGAACTTATAAAATAGCATAAAAACTAATTTATATTGTATAAGCTATTTGAATAAGTTCAAAAATAAGCTAATCCAAACAGAGCCTTAATATTTCACAAACTAATAACAAGTGACCAAAGGCACTAAAAAGTTGTTAATAATATAACTTGTCTTACATAAAAAAAAATTATTTATTTTTAAAATAAAAAAACGCTAAAGTAAAAACAAATTTTTTTTTGTTTTTTTTTTATTTTAGGAATTTTAAACTTTATTTTTTGGTTTTGGTCCTTCATTTGCCACGTCAGCATGCCACATGTCCTGCCGTTAGCCACATCAGCATTTTTGAGAGGGGAGGGACGAAAACCAAAAGGAATTGGACATGTACGAACTGTTTAAAAAAAAAAAATATACAGGGACTAAAACCAAAAAACCGGGAACATACATGGACTAATGTGATATTTAAGCAAAAAAAAAACAATATAAATTTCCCCAAAAAAAACACAATAAATTAATTTTCTTCTTTTGCTCTTGCTCTTGTTTCCTTTTATTTTTTTATTTTTTTTTAACTTTTATTTCTTATTTTGGGCAAAGTTTTGTTCCCCTATCTTTGTATATAATATGAACATTTGACATAAGATTAGGGCTTACTAGGGAGACAACATAGTTCAGATGCCTACTATTTTCTTTGATGCAATTATGATCTTAGTTAAAAAATAAATAAAAATAAATGATAAAATATGATATTGATATATTTAGTGTGAAATTTATTTTGGAGAAATAATTTAAAGATAACTTTATCATCTCTAATTTATTTATTTATTTTACAATAAATAAGCGAAATCTTAACCCTAATACCAATACTTTCGACTCTTTATAAATGGGTGGTCGGATCTCTTTGACAATAGAAGTAGCGGCGCATCCCCTAATATCATTCATATCGCTCCCCCCACTCTCTAGATCTATGAGGGAGGAAACAAAACCAAGTTTATGGACTATTGTTCAGCTCTTTATCAAATGGAAACCATTACCATTGTCATAATATATCTCTACTCTTTCTCTGGCATATCAAAATAAATCTTCAACAACTATGATTATTTTGATTAGATGTGAGCAAAAAGGTAAGCATACAAAAAACACATGATTTTCATCTCAATTTAATTATTGGGAAAATAATATATATTCTCATTCGTATTTATCAATATTTTTGTCGAATTAATTGCTTTTATTTTGAGGATTACGGACTATTTTCAATTTGATCTTGACATTCTTATCATGATAGCATGGTTTACGGATCTCAGAAAGTAGTAATTATAATTTATAAGGAGTGCTTCTCTATTTTGATTTAGGAGTACATCTTTATACAAATTATGCATTGTAATATATATATATATATATATATATATATATATATATATATATATATATATATATATATATATATATTTGACATTGATAAACTTACTGCATTTCATTATCATATTTTTTGCAGCCAAAATGTGTACCCTCTGGTTGTTGTAGCAAATCCAAAAGAGCCTAATCAATTTGCAATTGCACTGTCAGATGAGCCCAATGAACCTGGAAGATATAGTGGTGAAGTTGCTGAAATCGCCATCCATTTATATGATTCATTTGAATCATTTTAGTATTTTTATTTTATTTATTGAGTTAAACAATTTCTTTTGATTTTCTTGGTGATCAGGTGTAACAACCCACTCTAATTATTAGAAGAGATAATAGTTATGATTTAATTGGAAACAAGCAGTAAAACCATTCTTTCATTGAACTACATATAGAACCTATTAGCCTTTTATTTTCTCTCTCACGCCAACTTCAAATTTACTCCTCTCCCAATATCCAATCACAAACTCCAAACATAAGAAGTAGAGCCCACCTCTCCCTTTAAAGACACACTTGGGATGGACAAAACTCGAAAGCCCAACGCAAACCTCAAAAAATTATTAAAAAAACCGAAACGGATCGGGTTCATATGCAAAACGAGTTCAAAAAGCCCAAAGTTCGGTTTCTTGTGGATTGTAGTGGTCGGGTTCGGTTTTGGATTTGCCAACCATGGGTAACCGAACAAACCCATGTTTAATATTTTATTTTTATTTTTTATTACTAATAATATCTATATGACGTGTTTGTATAACATTCACACAGATTCACTTTATTTTCTCTCTCATTCACACTTTGTTATCCCCAAACCCTAGCAGCAGCCGCTGTGCACTCATCCCTTCTCTGTTTTCTCTTTCAAGTTCAAGTCCCAAACTTTCTCTTCTAATTTCTTCTACTCTCATTTTTTGTTTGTGAATTCTTCTTGTTCCTCTCCAACAATTTTTTTTCTACTCTATGTCTCTCAAAACAACTCTATATATTTGCAGATCTAAATGTTTGTCATTGCTTTTGTTTGTTTGAATTTTTTACAGATCCGGATTTTTTAGTTTTTGATATGTTATTCTATTTTTCTAGAGAAGATTGGTTACTTTGTTTGATTTTTTTCTTTCTCATCTTTCTTCTTATTCATGACCCGTACAGACCAAACCGAATGATTCGATGAACCCGAAAAACCGCAGCCCGAAAAACCGAAATAAAATATCGGTCGATATGGACCTTGTAATAACACACGTGGTTTGGGTCGGATGGACATTTTGGGCCCACCCTGACCCATTGTCCACCCCTACAAACCACTACCAGTCTCCTTCATTATTCATTATTCATTTCCAAAGTTAGAAAACAACCTTTTACTCTTCTCTCTCACGCAAAAGCTTCAGCAACAACAACAAAATCATTTTACTCCATTTTGGAAGCTTTGAGCCTTGCGTGTGTCTCTACACACATGTTCTTCCATCTTAATCAATCTCCCAAAGAAGAAGCTTCACTCATCTCTTCCCTTGCAGCCATATCCAACAAATTTCCAAACTCTCACAAATAACCTATTTCTAGTCATGCATGTTTGAGATTGTTCTTTAGATTCAAGATTTGAAGTGATGTAATCTAAGTCCTAGCCACTGCATGTGTAGACCCCTCTTGGATTGAGATGTTTGTTCAAAAATCTAAGGTAAGATCAATAACTCCAATTTCATTCCTTTCCTTTCCAATGAAGCCTAAACTCATTCTTAAGTTTATGCTCATTTGGGTTATTTGCATGTGATCACCTTTTAAGAGTTAGAGAGAAGAATTAGCACTGAATAAGTATGTTAGAGCAGAAGAACATGGGCACAAGATGGAAGCTTGAAGTTTTGATTGTGGATTTTTGAAGAAATTTGGGTTAAACCCGTATTCAAGGACAGACCTTCCCTAAAAAGGTAATTGTTCTCTCTTTGTAACTCCGAATGATATGTTGTTTGTTTATGTGTATAGCTAACTCAAATATGGTCGTTATGATATCAGTTTTATAATTTTTGGACGAGGGATGAGGTTGGTAGCCATTTTTGAAGTTGGAAGTCAGTAGAAGGAATTGTGCAGAAAATCTGATTTTTTTTTTGTTTTTATGGGCTACGGGTTTGCATTTTGAGCGGCTCAAACGGATGATTATAAGCGTGTGAAACAGTTCGGAATTGCTATCAATTCAGGTGGGTTCCCTTAAGTTCAATTTCACCTTAATAGAGTAGTTCATAGTTTTCCCCAAATATTAAACTATGCATGACAACTTAAGTTTGGTTATGTTTAGGATTAAATTAGAATAACTCATTAACTGATTAATTAACCACTTAAATAAGCCCTGCATGTTGAATTGACTGTAATATGTGGAATTTAGTACGAAGTATAATTATATAAGCTGAATTGGACATAAACACTATGTTGAGTTATGCAGGATTCCGTGGTTGAATCGGCTCAACCAGAGCTTGCATTGATCCATAAGTTTCCTTGTGAAGCAAAAATGTGTCTTATGCGCCTCATGAGCCGGTTCATGCCTTGAATGAGCCTGTGCATAAGCGCATAATGTATTTTATTAAAATCTGGGAAATGTTGCATCGGTACAAACGTTGTGTGAACCGGCTTAAGCATGTCCTGGGTGAGTTTGAATTTCTACAAGGCAAACTTGTGTCGATGCATATAAGTCAAATATCTTGCTTTCTTAAAAACTGGATTATATGCATCGGTACATAGAACCCTTGAACCGGTGCAAACAAAATAATTTACTAAAAACCTTTTGGCTTATATATAGGAGGTATAATAACCGTTTTATTTCAACTGAAAATCCTCCATTATGAACATTATTTTATAAAAACTATAAGTGACTAGAATTCCACGATTACGGACTTTCGTACATGTATTAAAATCAGTTAGACAATTGAATCAGGATATTCAGGATTGTTAGAAATACCCTCGAGAAGGTTTTCTTTTCTTTGTGCAGGATAACCATTCAAGATTATGAACATTAGTTACCATGTCATGAGAATCATTTCAGAATCCGAGAAATTTAATAAGAACTGCAAGCTGAGGTGGAACCCGACGTATATTATTATCGGTAGTACGAGGACTAGGCACTCCGGGACCCGCTTGCCTCGAAGTGACCCTATGCGGATAATATTGACAAGATAATAATAAGCGGTACACCTTTACTGCTTTATATTATTATGTTATGAATTATGTCAAGATTAGTACTATTAGAAGTTCAGGATCAGGTTATGTTAGAAACTATTAGTTTTAGTTCCCCTGGTGTAGTCACCAGTAGTTGGGTAGTAGGAACTCACTGAGGCTTAGTAGTGTCATCCCACGCCCTTCAATTTTTTTTAGGTAAATAGGTTAACCTGAGCAAGGACCAGACAGGAACCGATGATCGACGTTGCGCTTGGATTATCGGATTAGAAGACTTTCGTTAAGCTGTTAAGTTGGGATACAATTTGTTAAGTTGTTAAGTTGAGATACAATTCTCTTTCGTTTGTATTGTACTGGATTTTCACATTGTTCTTGTGATATCTTGTAAATTCAATAAATTATTTTTGAATTTTAAGGTGCTCGGATTTCAATTATTAAATATTCTAGTCAATTTAGTTGGGGTTTCACATCAGGAGGCATTAAGACGCTTCCCTGGAATTGAAAATGTCTTCTCCAAGCTTTTTGTTTTTGTTGAAGAGGTCAAAATGGAATACAATCAGTCGAAACCCATATATAGCAATGGAGTCAACCACCAACAATGAAAATTTGAGACTAAAGTTACATTTGTCGAGTTCAATCACCAATAAGAAAATAATTTGACCTTATCTAGCATTTGGTGCAAAGAAGAAGCTGTGTTCCAGACACAAGCGAGCCAAATAAGCTGCATAAAGGACCGCCATGCTCGCTGACCACCTACTGGCTGAGTGAAAGAAATAAATAATGCGTCGATTCAACATCGCTGCATCCAGATACACAATAGCAAACGTCGGCTGAAATGATTCCTCAAGTAACCAAGTTTTTCTTCGTTGGAAACCTATCCCTCAAAAGTCTGCATGCAAGAATCGAAACCTTAAAGGAACCTGTCTGTGCCATATAAGACCGTGACCGTCATCTAAATTGACCATATCCTAAGAAATCAATAACTGATACGCGCCACGAACAGAGTAATCGTGATTAGGGTCTGGCACCCACTGCCACCTGTCTGAAATATGATCCTACAAAGAGATAGTAGGTAGTAAGGCCTGACACTATCCTAACTTCTCCTCCTCCCACAACTGCCTCCTCCAAACCCACGTTTGACTACCAGCCCCCTACCCTAACAAAGACATCTCTGCTACTAAAGCTGCTTTATTCTCCGCTAAGTCAAACATGCCTAAAACTCACCCACAAAAAACTATCCCCTAGCCATGGATCAGTCCAAAACAAGGTATCAGACCCATCCCCAACCTTCTTCGAAACACTCTCTTGAAACAACCCTACACCATCAGCACCCTCCAAGATTCTCACAATCTCCCTCCACCACGCAGACCCTCTCCTCTCTCCATCTTTCACTCTTTCTCTCTCGACCCAATACCTAGCTGCCAGCACTCGGAACCCATTTTCCGAAAAGAGCTAAGTTAAACTCCCTCAATTGTCTAACCTCTAACCCTACATACTCCTTACGTAAACAAATAGTTTTCCAACTGATCCAAGGGATTTTCCTACGATCCTCACTCCCCCCCCCCCAAGAAAATATTAATCAGAAAAGATTCAATAGAAGAGATTATACTTGAGGGATCCTTGAAGAAGGAAAGAGCATAGACAAGTAGAGAGGTTAAGACATACTTGAGTAAGATCAGACGACCGCCAAAAAAAGGGAAGCGACTCTTCCATCCATATGACATGTTCTTTATATGAGCTATCATCGGTTCCCAAAAAGCCAAACGACGCGGATCACCACCAATAGAAACCTAGATAAAGGAAAGACACATTTCCCACTCTACAGCACAGAGCCTATGCGGCCTCATGTAACTAGGAATCAGGGATATTAACCCTTACCTGCAAACTCTTGTTGAAATTAACCTTCAAAATCAACATAGACTCGAACACCACCAAGACGGCTTAAAGCGCATGGACATTCACCCAGGTTTTAGACCCGACCAGCAGCGTATCATCGGCAAACTGAAGGTGTGAGACCGAAACCCGAAACATGATTTTGTTCTCCAACATTATACCCCGTAAACAAATTACTCTCAACCATAGCATGCATCATCACATTCAAACCTTCGGCTGTTAGAAGAAAAAGAAAATGAGAAAGTGGATCCCCTTGTCTTAAACCCCTCTCAAGAGGGAACTCATCAGTGGGACTACCGTTAACCAAGATTGACGTTGTCGTCGTGCTAACACATTCTCTAATCCATTTTCGCCACAACGTCGAAAAAGACATATGTCCCATAACATTATCCAGATAGCCCAGTCCATCGAATCATAGGATTTCTCGAAATCCACCTTTAATAACAACAATTCCTTGTTATACCTACGCGCCTCATCAACCACCTCATTCGCAATGAGGATTCCATCGAGGATTTGCACATCCTTTACGAATGCACTTTGCGACTCAAAAATGACACTACCAATACTGGATGGAAAATTGAAGGTGTAAAACGAGACTTGGCTGATATATGTGATACGTACTATTCACATAAAACCGTTGGAACGAAGAATTTGCGATCTGTCAATGAAGTGGTGAATCACTTACTTCCTGAAAGATACCCCAAGTTACATTGCAAGAAGGGAAAATTAAAGGGCAATGAAGTTAAGGATGAAAACAGTAATCTTGAATCGAGGGGAAAAAGGAAGAGAAGAAGGAGAAAATAATGTTAAAGAAGTCTCAAGAAAAAGAAAGAATAATGTTTTTGTAATCGGTTCTTCTTCTTCTTCTCTAAAGACCGAGGATACGTCAATAATTCTAAGAGAAGTCTCAGTTGAATCATTAGAAGTTAAAGAAGTCTCAAGAAAACGAAAGAATAGTGTTTTTCTTGGTTCTTAAAAGAACGAGGAGAAGTCAATAATTCTAAGAGAAGTCTTAGCTGAATCATCAGAAGTACAAATTGTCATTCCTTCTAATGATGAAAGATTGGAAGACATGTTAAACAATTGTGTTGATGATAATGATAAATGCATAGTAGTTGTGGACAACAAAATGGACGAAGATTTGGATGAAATTATAGAAGAATTTCCTGAATATGCATAGTGTTTAGAAATAAACTGGAAAACTAGAGCAAATAAGCACCGGAGTGGATCAAAATTTAGTGTTGTTGTTAACCAACAAATAATGAATACATTTATTCATTTAGAATTTCTTGGAAGATCATGATCTGGTCTAGTTCTTTCTTCTATTTTTTTTTTTATCGGTTGTAGTTCTATAAATTTAATGATTGAAATTTCATTGTGCTTTTAAATTTTAAAAAAAATTGTGAAACTTTTAAGGTTGAATGCTTTTTATTGTAAAACTTTGTTTGGTCGGATAGTCATTGAACAAGAAAAGGTTGAAGTAGTTGATTAAAATAGATTCTATTTTAATCAATTAATTCCACATTTTCTTGTTCAATGACTATCCGACCAAACATAGTTTTCCAATAAAAACCATTCAACCTTAAAAGTTTCACAATTTTTTTAAAAAAATTTAAAAGCACGATGAAATTTCATTCATTAAATTTATAGAACTACAACCGATCAAAAAAACAAAAAAAAAACAGAAGAAACAACTACAATTGATCATGATCTTCCAAGAAATTCTAAATGAATAAATGTATTCATTATTTGTTGGTTAACAACAACACTAAATTTAGATCCACCGTAGTCCTTATTTGCTCTAGTTTTCCAGTTTGTTTCTCAACACTATGTTTATTGTAATTGTTCTCCTTCTCGGTCTTTTGAGAAAACTAGTTAAAGAACTGGTTTGCTAAATCATCATATTCAGGAAATTCTTCTATAATTTCATCCAAACTTTGGTCCATTTTGTTGTGCACAGCTACTATGCATTTATCATTATCATCAGCACAATTGTATAACATGTCTTCCAATCTTTGATCATCAGAAGGAATGACAATTTGTACTTCTGATGATTCAGCTGAGACTTCTCTTAGAATTGTTTACTTCTCCTCGTTCTTTTGATAAGAAGAGGAACCAAGAAACACTGTTCTTTCGTTTTCTTGAGACTTCTTTAACTTCTAATGATTCAAGTGAGACTTCTCTTAAAATTATTGACTTCTTCTCAGTCTTTTGAGAAGAAGAACCGATTAGAAAAATACAATTCTTTCTTTTTCTTGAGACTTCTTTAACATTATTTTCTCTTTTTCTTCTCTTCCTTTTTCCCCTCGATTCAAGATTACTGTTTTCATCCTTAACTTCATTGCCCTTTATTTTTCCCTTCTTGCAATGTAACTTGGGGTATCCTTCATGTAGTAAGTGATTCACCACTTCATTGATAGATCACAATTTCTTTGTTCCAAGGGCTTTATGCGAATAGTACGTATCACATATATCAGACAAGTCTCGTTTTACACCTTCAATTTTCCATCCAGTAAGCTTAGAGAAGACATTTTCAATTCTAGGGAAGCGTCTTAACGCCTCATGATCACCACGAAAATCAAAAGAAATTGTTTAACTCAATAATTGAAATAAAAATACTAAAATGATGCAATTGAATTATATATAAATGGATGGCCATTTCAGCAACTTCGCCACCATCTTTCGGACTTGCAGCACAAGCAAGCAGAAAATAGAAGATCAAGTAGAACAAGAAGCATGCCAGCAAGGCTACAAGAATGTGAGATAACTCCAGATGATGGAGTTACAAATGAAGCTGACCTTGTTCATTTGATCTTTCTAGTTGATGTTGAACTAGTGAATGTGATTGAAGCATTGAAAAATCCAAAATGGACTAGTGCCATGGAGGAAGAGCTGGAATCCATAGAGAAAAATGGAACTTAGTCTTTACCTGATTTACCACCAAATAAGAAGGCTGTTGTTGTGAAGTGGGTGTACAAAACCAAAATGAGTACTCAAGGTGAAATAACAAGGCATAAAGCCAGATTAGTGGCAAATGGTTTTCTTCAAAAGGAAGGCATTGACTATGATGAAGTGTATGTGTAACGATCCGAATTTTTAAAAATTAAATAACTAAAAAGAAAGACTTTATTTCCTTAAAAAGTATGACTAAATTTTTATTCTATAAAGTAGAATAACTATCAGAGTTTACAAGTAATATAACATTATAGACTCTAGGACTCCTCCCAAGTATCACAATCAGAGCGGGCTTCTCGAACTCGAAAAACTCGACAACCTGTAAATATTGCGATTTCACAATCGCAGGGCCAAGCCGGACAACACAACAACAAATGGGTGAGAATATATTCATACAAGATAGTGGTATATTAACACAACAAGAATAGGGAATAAGAAAACATAAACACATAAAAGAGTTGAGGCACTCCTGGACCAAAACACAATTTAGCATATATGAGGACACCGACTAAATAGACAAGCGCGTCAGTTAGCAAATAGCTAATTAAAAACACAACAAGACTCGGCATTCAAATTCATGGCATCCCAATGTCATTAAAAATGTTAGCTCAACTTAATTCCCAACATCATTAAAACTGTTTCTCAACGTAATTCCCAACATTGTTTCTCAACGTAATTCCCAACATCGTTTCCCAACGTAATTTCATCACCGATTAATTCGTCATCGATTAAGCTCATCGCCGATTAAACTCAACACCAAATAATATCAATTTTATAGTACTCAACACAATTCTCAATAATAGACTGAAACGAGACACTAGTAAACTGCCTTATATATTTATAGTTGTTTTCTCTATATGATATACCACCGATAGAAATTGGCAAAATCCATTTAAATTCAAGTTTGACAGTATATGCACTAACATATAATTAACTTATATAAGTTCACAACAATAAAAATATGTGTATAAGCCGAATCATGAAGATAGAAATTAATATATGATAAAATCACCATATACACCATAGTTAATTAATTAATTTGCAATTTATACCACACTCCTTACAAGATCGAAAACACCAGAAGGCAGTACGTAACACAACAAAATATGAATTTTAAAAACAAATTATAATCAAAGCGCACAAAATATGGAAAAGCGAAGGAGGGCAAGGTCCCCTCGACTACTCTCATGGTTAACACTAGCCCTATACGTGAACTCACTCACCCACTTACCTTAGATTTTTGCAGAATTTCTTTAAACTCAACGAATGCCCTTGCTTACTTGCTCTCTTTTCGCTTCACTGCTCTATTATGAATATTTTTAGTTAACCCAATTTGTGTCTCAAGTCTCTCTATTTATAAGGGAATGTCTTCTATCACTAGTAGAAAAAAGCTATTTTACATCTGGCGAAAACCACTTTTTACATCTGAACAATTTCAGATGTAGGCGCACGAGACTTAGTAAGTATACACGTTTTACATCTGGCGTAGTCAGATGTAAAAAAACACTTTTTACCTCTGACCAAGGCGAAATTCAAATATTATTTTTTTAAAATTAAATTGGACTTTTTACATCTGACCAAGTCTACCTGATGTGAAATCTTAACTTTATTTTTTTTCTTTTTTTGAAAAACCTGCGTTTTTTTTTTTATATATACTTTAAATCTTTTTTTTTATTAAAAAAATCTAACCCACAATGCCAACAATATAACATAACTTGCATCAAGAACATAATACTAAAATTCAACATCCATAGCCAAATTCAAATTCAACATTCAACATTCAACATATATATAGTAATAATGTCATTAAAGTACAACCACATTGTAATCCAAAATACAAAACATCATAATAATTAATACTAATCCATCCAAAATACAAATTAAAACATCATCATAACTAGTCCATTGTAACTTCACACAAACCTAGCTAGCTCCTAATCTTTCTCGTCGGCATCATCATAATCTACCTCGGGATTATATAGTTGAAGAAAACAAGTTGCCCAGCGGTCTCGCAAATCATACAACTCCTCCTCTGTTAATGCCGTGGGATCATTGAACACCTACAATATGTAAATAACATAATTCATATGTAAACTACAACATGTTATGAACCAGCAAGCACGCACGCAGGATTAATCAAGAATTTAGGTGCTTCAAGCGCACTGATTTGATCAAAGCCATAGCCAATTGTTTGCCAATGCAAACTATAAGAACTAACTGTCAAGTAGTTTCTATAGAAATAGATTCAGCTACACACTATCCACAGCTTCTGCTTAGCAATGGAAGTATCTTCAAGCAAAGGTATGTCCTAAGAGTCCTCATATTTAGCTACACACTCTTTCTAGAGATGGTAATCACCGATTTTATAGTTAAGTCCAATTCAAAATTTTAAGTCATAACTCTCAGACACATCTGAGTCGTCCGACCAACTTTACCAAACAGCAGCAAAAAAAACAAGCACAGCAGCAAGCTTGTTTACTGGTTTGTAACAAGGCTCATGCACAGCAGCAAAAAAAATAAGCACAGCAGCAAAAAAAACAAGCACATGTGCCTATATACAAATGTCTATATAATTGACATCAGGTAGACTATATATCATCATTCATTCACTACTAAGTATACAACAATATGCACGTACAGCAACCTATATATCATCATTCATTCACTACTACATATGCACGATAAAGAAAAATACGATACCTCCATATTCTTTGTAATACTAGCAGAGACAATGTCAATCATATTCTTCATTACATAATATCCACAGTCATTGCTGTTAGGCTGTACTCTTGTCTACATATAAATGACATTTAGTTAATACATGTTAATACATATATATATATGCCAAAAAAAAAATACGAATCAATCATTATGTGTTATTAACGTAAATAAATATTAAAATTTACGCCACACTTACTTTGGGAAAAATCCATGAAGTCTTCTTTCTATTACCAAATGTTGCTAATTGATGAACTTTAAAAGCACTACAAAAATTTAAAAATCAACAATGCTTTAATAGGCAGTAAGTGGATAAACAAAGGCAAACTAAATAACGTAATAACTTACTTTGTAAAAACACTCTTCGCTGCTTCAGGTATCTTATGGTGTAATGAACAAAGGCAAACTATTACATTGTCCTTAGGACACATAATTATTAATTGCCAATGCCCGCTGTACACATGAAAGAACAATTATTAGTGATTATGCTATCAAAATAAATAAGAAAATACATGTAGCTTATCAATGACATAAGCTATACATATATATATATATATACTTACTCCCAAAGATGTGGTGCTAAGTAGCACACTTTGTTTAGATCACGCAACTGATTTTGTATGTATTGTTTAACCGCCTTTTGAAATGAGACTGGCTTTGATGCAAAACTCAATTGACATGGGTCCAAAAATGCAAATAAATCTGAGTTTTTTGTGTCTAAGGAAAGACGATGCATATACCTGAATAGTAAAGAGAGGAAAAACATAAGACTTTTACATAAGACGATGCATATACCTGAATAGCAGTAACAAAAATGTACTTACGTGCACCAAAGCTGTAGAATTGAATAGTCAAGCCATCTATCACCCACCAATAAGTCTTTCATATACTTTGGCGACATCTTAAAATTGGTGACAAACTTATCATGTTCTAATTGTATGGGCAAATATGTTTTCCTTTTCACAATCATGCATAACAATTTTTGAACCGAGTCTGTGTCATTATCTAAGTCCTCCTTCATGTTTGCTGGTGCAACAGAGCAACTAGCTTTCATACTGTCAAAGTTCCCTGCAATATCTATTGGAGAACAATTGTCAACCTGTTGCTTTGTTGGGGAGGCGTTTTGAGAGAAACCGGCAGACTTAAGTGTATCCAGCATTGCCTTTTGCATCATTTGACGCTCTACAGCCATCTTCTCTTCAAATTCAGCTCTAATTTTTGTTTCTAGTTGTGAGAGCTGCTCGGTGACATCCGTATATGGTGATGAACGTAAAGCCCTTCCAAAATAATTGGTAATTGTAGCACCTCGTCCAACACCACGAACTTGGCCACCATGCTCAGCTGTTCCAAGGGCAGCTGTAAGAATATCATCACGTCCCATTGGAACAAAGCTGCCCTTTTCCGTCTCTTCAACTAGAGAATCCTACAAAATGCAAAAAATGCACTTTGAAAGTAATTACAAATAAACATTCAGATGGCTTGACTATGCGTGTAAATATCAAAAGTTTACTTACAATTTTGTCGGCAACAACTTTTGTAGTCGTTGATGTGTACGAACCATCTGGTTTTTGTCGTGCCCTCTTCCAGCCCTCATAACGTGGGGGTGGAGATGGAGTACGATCACCGCTGTCTCTCGACCTCTTTTCAGCCATCATAGTCTCCATAAGCAAATCATACCCTCCACGCGATAATCTATGTGGGTGGACATTGTTGGCCACTTTTTCTTTACCCTTTTGACTTTTTTCCTATTATAATGTCAATTCATTACTATTAGCAATCTGATTGTAATAACCACCAAACAATATGTAATATTTTCCCCAAATTGAAAACTACGACAGCAAGCACGCAGATTGCAGATCATATTTTTACTAAATTACAGCAAGCACACAGATTGCAGGCAGATTGCAGGCAGACAGATTATAGAAAGCACGCAGATTATATTTTTACTAAATATATTACTAAGAACATTACTACTAACCTTAAATTCAGGGGTATGCCGGGACGCCAAAAACTGTTTCCATATACCTTCTTTAATAAAAGAATACCTCACATATGGAGGTTCACGATCTTCTTTGGGGTTTGAAACATATTCTCTCGTGAGTTGCGTCTTAAAACCTCTCCATCTGTCTCCCGCATAAGATAACAATGCATTCCTCAAAGGATCTTTATCCGGATCTTTATGAATTACTGGTACAACAAAATAACTCTACATATATACATTAAAATTTTGTTAGTTTTTTTTTCCACATAATAACAAAACTACCAGATCAGCAGGGAACCCGAAATGAAGGCAAATACATATCACTTGATACAAAAATTAAAGGATAAATGATAAGTTTAAAATACCTGAAGATCACTCAACATTTTGTCTTTTTCATTTATGTCTACGTCCTTCCACTCATCTTTCAAAATACTACAACTACTTCGAGCAAGATATGACAAATAACTCTTGAATGTTTTTGCATGAGCACCGGTAGGATTCCATGTTTTTGGATCAAATGTGACAGATAGGAGTTGACCCGATTGATGAACTTTGGTAAGTTTTCTCATCATAGTAGCACCTCTTCCTCTCTTTTTTTGGCTTGAAGAAGCCGTGACGGTTGAATCAGCCATGTATCTGCTTACACAAAAAGAAAACGTTGATCAGGATCAAATGAAGCTCAAAAAAATGCAAATGGCAAAAGCAAATGTGTAATTAAATCAAAATTCACAAACATACTAATTATTAATTATTACAAAAAAAAAAAACACAACTTATGAAAAAACACAAATGTATAAACTTGTTAAATCAAATACACAAACGTACTAGTCCTGCCATATCCCTTCTTGATGATCCGAACGAATAGCTTGCACGTCATCCTCTTCATTTTCTTCAACGAAGGTAGGCACATTTGTTGAGAATGGAAGAGTTTCGGAAATATCAAGAATCACATCTTGATTTTCATCACTACCTTGCACATTTTTTCCTTGTAAAACCACCGACCACCTACTGTTAGGCGAAGGATCTTTAACATAAAACACTTGTTTTGCTTGGGATGCGATGATGAAAGGTTCGTCGGTATAAGCTAACTTGCAAAGATCGACCAATGTAAATCCTAATTCATCGATTCGCACACCACTGTTAATATTAATCCACTTGCATTTAAATAGAGGCACTTTAAACATAACGTAATCAACCTCCCAAATCTCTTCAATCACCCCATAGTAGGGCGAAGATGCCATAACCGGGTTTTTATCCTTGGAACTAGAGAAATGCATGGACTCAGCCACAACCATAACCCCACTATTTTGCATGGTACTACGATCATCCTTTAGTTTTGTATAAAAGGAGGTTCTATTTATATCAAATGCACTCCAAGTTATTATGTTACGTTTAGGCTCATAGGACAACCACTTTATTGTATTAGAATCACTACCATCATAAGCAACCTTTTCTTTGAACCACTCAGAAAAACTCTTATTATGTTCTATTAACAATCCTTTTTCATTCATTCTTAGGTACTTTATCTTTAAGATGTTTTTGTGATCAGATAAGTAAGGTTCAACCTCATCCGTGTTATTCAATATATACAAATGTGCCTGAAGAATTACCTGAGCACTCATGCTCTTGACATTTAAACCTTGTATACCCCTACCTCCACATCTTCCATCGTGACGAGACTTAGGAACCCCTATAGCATCCGCTTCTAACAAATAGTTTGAACAAAACTCAATAGCTTCTTCTGCAATGTACCTCTCAACGATCGATGCTTCCGGACGGTGCGGGTTTTTTGTATACCCTTTTAGGATCTTCATATATCGCTCAATTGGATACATCCACCTTAAATAAATGGGTCCGCACAATCTAATCTCTCGTACTAGATGAACAATTAAGTGAACCATAATGTCAAAAAATGAAGGAGGGAAATACATCTCCAATTGACACAAGATAACTGCAGCCTCATTTTCCAACTCGTTTAACTTCAATGGATCAATGGCTTTACAACATATTGCATTGAAGAATAAGCACAACCTACTTATAGTTTTCCTAACATTGTCAGGCAATATCCCACGAATAGCCACGGGTAGGAGTTGTTGCATCAACACATGACAATCATGAGACTTTCATTGATACAAGCTTCTTGACATTTGATGAGTAACCATGCGGCACTTTGATACTTTGTAAACACTCACAAAAACTTGTTTTCTCTTTTTTAGACAAAGTGTAACATGCTGGTGGCAAATATGTCTTGTTATTTATTTGTTGTGGTAATAGCTCTTTTCGTATACCCATCAAATCCATATCAAGACGAGCATTTATACCATCCTTTGTCTTGCCTGCAATGTTGAGAAGTGTTCCGATTACACTATCACATACATTTTTCTCCACGTGCATCACATCAATACAATGTCTTACATCAAGACTGGACCAATATGGAAGATCAAAGAACACCGACCTCTTTTTCCATGCAATTTTCACATCAGGCTTTTTTTCCACATCAGACTTTTTTTTGCCCTTTCCAACGTCCTTTGCAACGTCCTTTCCAAAGACAACATTAATATCACGTTGTAGTTCATAAACTTGCTCTCCAGTTAAGGGCTCCGGAGCAACACCATCCTCCGGGTGATCATTGAAAGCTTTTCGCAATCTACGATATGGATGATAACGGTTTAGAAATCTCTGATGCCCAAGATACACAGTCTTCTTTCCCTTTTTCAATTGCTTGAAATTTGTGTCTTTTGAACATATAGGACACGCTAGGTGCCCTTTAACGCTATACCCTGACAAATTGCCATATGTCGGAAAGTCGTTGATGGTGCAAAACAACATTGCACGCATATTGAATGTTCTCCAGAATACGCATCAAAAACATCAACTCCTTCCTCCCACAACACTCTTAAATCATCAATTAGGGGACTTAGATAAACATCTATGTCATTTCCGGGTTGTCTTGGGCCTGAAATCATCATCGATAACATAATATATTTACGCTTCATGCACAACCAAGGAGATAGGTTGTAAATCATGAGCAGAACAGGCCATGAACTATGGTTAGTACTTTGATTGCCAAACGGATTCATTCCATCAGTAGCAAGTCCAAGTCTAAGGTTTCTCGACTCCTTGCCAAAATTTGGAAACAAAGAATCGATTTTCTTCCATTGCAAAGAATCAGCTACATGGCGAATTTGTCCATCACATTTTCTCTCTTCTACATGCCATCTAAGATTCTTTGCGTCATTTGCATTAGCAAACAATCTCTTGAACCTTGGAATTATTGGTAGGTACCATACAACTTTCGCGGGAGAACCCTTTTTCGTCACCACATCATCACTAGAATCACCATCTTTCTTTTTGTAGCGTGACGCCATGCACTTCGGACAATGATCAGAGTTTACAAACTCTTTTCTGTATAATATGCAATCATTAGGACATGCATGTATCCTTTCATACTCCAAACCCATCGGACACAATACTTTCTTCGCCTCGTAACACCGGTTTGGTATTACGTTACCTTCAGGAAGCATTTGTGTCAACAATTCAAGCAATTCGCTAAAACTTTTGTCGGTCCACCCATTCTTTGCCTTCAGATTAAACAACTTTAACACCGCTGACAAACGTGTAAAATTTGTGCATCCCGGGTACAAAGGTGTATCCTTGTCGCTGCACAAAGTATCATGCACATGAGCCCTCTTAACGTTTTCGCTTTGGGACACATTTCGCTTTGTTACTTCTTCACCGTGCCATATCCATTTTGTATAATTTTGACAAATCCCATTGCAAATGAGATGACTAAAGATTTGGTCCTTATGAATTTCTTTTTTATTTCCACAAAGAACACATGGACATCGAAAATGTACATTACTTTTAGGGGGAAGATTTTTTTCGTCATTACTTTCGGGAGTCGAAAGGTTTTTTTTAGCATTACTTTCGGGAGATGGAAGATTGATTTCAGCAAATCGAAGAAATTCAATCACTCCCTGTTCAAACTCAGCACTTAATCTATTAGCTTTCATCCAACTCTGATCCATACCTATGTTGTGAAATTAAGTTAAAACATGGTAACACCAATTAAAGTATTGGTTTCGTACCCGATGGGAAACCAATCACTTAAATGAATCACTTAAACTTTACCACTAAACTTTAACACAAACACAAAGAATAAGAGCTAAAACCAAATCAGGTAACAGTTCAGTAGAAACAAAATAAACCACAAACACAAAGAAACAGTTCAGTAGAAACAAAATCAAGTAACAAACCACAAAGAGCTAAGAGCTAAAACCAAGTAACAAACCACAAACACAAAGAAATCTGGTAACACAAAGAAAATCAATTGAACAGATTCTTCTCTAGTTGTTTCCAAGTTGTTAGATGTGAATACTTTGAGTTCATTATGATTTGCTATTTTCAGATGCAATGGAAGTTCTTATAATTCGCTGATTTCAGCTTTTGTCAGAAATAATGTATCAGATTTTAAAGTCTCTTTGGTTTTACTACAATGTGTCAATACACATAACTTTGACTGATCTCCTTTGATTGGATTGTTCTTATTCTTCTATATATAAAAAATGGTTCAGTTTAGTTTACCATGTATCTTTTAAATTTACAGCTTGTTATGTAATGAATAGTGATTATGTTTAAGCTCAAGATAGTAGTTGCTCAATGCTCAGCCATATATAAACTTGTTATATGTTTGACAGTGAGATAAGATCTATAATCAAACCAGTTCTCTATGTTCACATTTCTTTCTCTTCTCCACACTTAACTCACTCACTTTCACTGTTTCCATTTCAGTGTTCCACTTACCAAGACATGTGTTCCTTTCTTCAATTTTCTCGATTAAATCTGCGTCTCATGTTTACCGTTCCATTTTTAATCACTTAAACTTTACCACTAAACTTTAACACAAACACAAAGAATAAGAGCTAAACTTTACCACTAAACTTTAACACAAACACAAAGAATAAGAGCTAAAACCAAATCACGTAACAGTTCAGTAGAAACAAAATAAACCACAAACACAAAGAAACAGTTCAGTAGAAACAAAATCAAGTAACAAACCACAAAGAGCTAAGAGCTAAAACCTTCGATTCGTGAGAAACAAGAGTACGTACCTGAATCGATGTGAAAGAGAAAGACAAGCTTCAATTCGTGAGAGTAGAGGCCGGAGAAAGGAGGACAACCTTCGATTCGTGAGAGTAGAGGCTGGAGAAAGAAAGACAACCTTCGATTTGGAGTTAGGGTTCGTGAGGGTAGAGGACGACTGCGCGAGTGAGAGAGAGAGAACGACTGCTGAGATAAGGCGGTGGTGGTGTGTTGATTAAAGGACGGCGCTGAGGGTTCAATCTCATCGCCGGTGGAGGACAGCGCTGATGAGGGTTTGCATCGCGAGAGAGAGGGATTGGATTGTATCGATTTCTTTTTTTTGTGTCAGTTCGTTTTTTTTGTCTTGCGAGAGAGAGAGATATACATTACCTCTATTCCAAAAATATTATTTTATTTTTTTTATTCAACCTGACTTTTTATATCTGAGCCTAAATATGGCCAGATATATATGTATTTTAGAGAATTTTCACCATAATTACAAGATTGCCACCGCGTTTAGTTATGCATCCGGTATATTGAAGTCAGATGTAAAAAGTCTTGTCTATATATTTTTTACATCTGTGGATATTGAGACCAGATGAAAAGACTACTCCATATAGCGTTTTACATCTGACATATGTTCGTCAGATGTAAAATGCTTAAGTAATATGTCATATTTCTACTAGTGTATGTTACTTTCTCTCCAAGGTAGAATATCTCTCTTGATTTGTTTCTATCATAAAACCCTAAGGGCCCGTTTGGTGCGCAGGATAGGATATACAACATAATAATGATAGGATAGGATATCAGCAAGATAATAATTATCCTCAGTTATCCTATCCTGTGTTTGGTAAAATACATACTTGCTCATACCAATATGATAAAATACATAAGATATTTAAATGACAAAATTACCCTTATAAAACAATTGTTATTTTTTAAAAATTATATTGTAATACTTTGAATTTTATAAATAAAAATATAAATAAGTAATTGATGACAGCCAATTATATGATGTTTTTAGTAATAGATTAGAGTAGTTTTTATAGTAATTAAAGACCAAAAGCAAGCAAATATCGGGAAAATTGAAGACACAAGGACCAGAAACAAGAAAAGTGGAAAAAGCAGCAAAAAATGGCAAAAATGGAATAAAGCAGCGCACCATCGTACCCACGATGAGTTTCAGCGTGACGCGATGAGAAGACGGATAAAATTGAAGAAAATCTGCTGAAAATCTTTACCATCGTGGCATGATGGCTTGTCATCGTGGCACGATGATGACTTGAAAAATAAGCAGAAAATCCTGATCAAATCTTCCATCGCACCACGACAGGATCCATCGTGGCCACGATGAGGCGAAATTACACGCCATCGTGGCCATGATGGATGCGCAGAAAAAGTTCAAACCCAGCTGTAAAACTATAAATAGAGCATTCTTCCTCCACTATTATACATTCACAAACATTCCAAAATTCAATACTTTGAATATTCACTCTAGAGTAGGAGAACTCTAAGGAGAGGCAAGGAGGCCAAGAACTCCAAGGCCAATAAGGTTATTTTCTTTCTGTCTTTGTAATTTATTTTTCCCAAGTTAGGTGGAGCCGAAAAACTCCCTTACAAATACTTGGTTGTACTATTTATATTAGTTATTTATATAAATTTAGTTATTTCTATTTTAAACTCTTTCAATTGTCTGGTATTAGTTATTTTAATCTTGATCACATTAGAATAAAATCTAAGGACCTAGTCGATATCACATAGGAAACGAAGCTAGTAATCCCGTGTGCTAAGACCTACATGAGAGCATTAAATTCAGTATCTGCGGTCTTAGTATAGTATTGAAAAAGAACGTTAATTTCTACCTTGCAGAGTATGCTTGTGGGTAGGTGACTAGTTTTAGGCAAACGTGACAACTTATAATTTAGGGGTCCCCAGGATGATGTATAACAACCCAACTCTAAATAATAATAGAGTTAAAATTGAGATTTCAACTGCAAGATAAAATTAAGAATTTATTGAGTAATTGGAAATTATTCTTTTAAGAGTACAGTGTTGGTTTGTAGTAAGTTTGTAATAAGTAATAACCCAACACTTTATTACTAAATGGATGCTGTAATGGTAGAATTGTTATAATAAGAATGAAAGATTAATGAAGGGCAAAAGTGGAAAAATGTTGGTAAGGATATATAAAGACAATTCAGCCAAAATAAAACCCTTTTCATTCTTTTGCACAAAACAAAAATCTGATAATCCTCATCTTTCTCTTTGTACTCTCACGCCCTCTTTCTCTCTTCTCACCACAACCATCAACTTCACTCCATCTTGAATCAATCACCACATGCAAACTATTTTCTATCATCCTTGGGTTATTAATAGGTAAGATTTGTTGTGTCACTCCTCACCCAATCTTTCTCCCTCATGCTCAAAATCCTTTTACCTAAATTCTCAAAGAACAGCCGCTGCATGTTAGAGATCTTACTTGGGTTGAGTTTATTGTTCAGAAGCTTGAGGTAAGAAGGAAAAAGCTCACTTTCCCTTTCCAAACTGTCAATGAGTTTTTCTTCATTTAATCCAATTATCCAAATACCTATTCTTCATCTCTTACTCGAAATTGGTCATTTCATGTGTTGTCTTTACCCCTTAAAGCACTCTCTGAAGTTGATTGTTGGCGGTTGTGCTGCAGCAACAGTTGGATTGTTAAGCTAAAAACAGATTTTGTTTGTTAATATATCTCATTTTGGTTTGTTAAAAAAAATCTAATAATATATTGACACATGATGTAATCTCTATTATATACATTATAAGATTCTCACGGAGCTCTCGTGCATTCTCAATAAAAATTGCTTAGGTGACAAGGTGTTATTCAATATGAATGAAAGAGAGAAAGTAAATTTTGTAACAAAAAAAGAAAAAAAGAGAAAGTAAATTGGGTGGAAACAATATGTGGTATCTGTTGGCGCAGCTGAAACTTGGCACAAAACTCTTTAAGCTCACACAGGCTTGGCAAGCAGGCAAGAACACACGCGCGCGCTGCACTGTCACTTGGCCTCGCCAATGAGCACAGATGCAGGATCTACTGTTCTTGCTGCAACAATGGCGTTTGAATGGAAAGAATGAAAAGCTTTTGTGTAATTGAAGAAGATGATGATTATAGGGGAAAATAGCTCAGTTTTTATTCATCCACTTGGGGGAAAAATTAGTTAGTTACACACACTAATATGAGCCAAGCTCTTTTTATACTAGATCACCACAAAGTTGGTGATTCTCTTAGGCTCTAACCAACTAATAACCTCCTAACAAACTCTAACAACCTAGGTAGAACAAAACCTAACTGACTCTAACAAACTCACTAACAAAACTAACTAACTTGCTTTAGAAGCAATTAGTTACACTTTCACTTTGTTGCTTGCACACCAAGCCAACTCATCAACAATATGAATTAGCTTATTAGAATCATTTAGATTTAACACTTCCCCTTAATTCATGTTGTCCACTGTCTCAATTCCTATTTCACTTCTCAATTTTTCAAACACCTGTACTGTTACAGCCTTGGTTAACAAGTCTGCAACTTGCTCTTCACTTCTGCAATACATTAGAGCCAAGTTACCATTGCTTACCTGCTCTCTTAAGTAATGGAACCTCAGCTCTATATGCTTGCTTCTTCCATGAGCAATAGGGTTCTTTGCAAGATTGATAGCAGACACATTATCAATCCTCAAAGTAACTGTTTCACACCTGTCTTGACTGATCTCTTCAATTAGGTTTTTCAACCAAATGGCTTGACAAGTGCTGAGTGATGCTGCTATATACTCTGCTTCACAGGAGGATAGGGCCACTACAAGTTCCTTCTTTGAACACCATGATATTGGTGATCCACCATAGAAAAACATATAACCAGTAGTTGATTTTCTATCTTCATGATCACCACACCAATTTGAATCTGTGTAACCTACTAGCTTGCATTCTTTGTCTCTGTCACTTGCAGGGAACATAATACCATAGTTTATGGTCCCGTTTACATATCTAAGTATCCTTTTTACTGCAATCAAGTGTGAACCTTTAGGCCTTTCCATGAACCTGCTAGCAATCCCTACACTGTAAGCCAAGTCAGGCCTTGTATTGCACAAATACCTCAGAGAACCAATCAGCTTTCTATAGAATGTAGGGTCTACATCCTCTTCTTCTGCACACTTTGTTAGCTGTGACCTTGGCTCAGCAGGTGACAATGCAACATTGCATTTGTCCATCTCAAACTTCTTCAAAATCTCTGATGCATATCTAGTCTGGTGCATTAAGATTCCTTGCTCATTCCTCAGAAACTCAATGCCTAGAAAATATGTCATGAGGCCTAAATCTGTCATTTCAAACTCTTCCTTCAAGTCACCTTTGAACTCACTGATATAAGATTCATTGCTTCCTGTGATAAGCAAATCATCTACATATAGACAAATTATAATAACTCCCTTTGCAGCATCTTTCTTGACATACACTCCATGTTCTGTGACACATTTCTTAAACCCTATTTCATTTAAGAACTTGTCAATCCTTTTGTTCCAGGCTCTTGGAGCTTGTTTCAGACCATAGAGTGCTTTCTTAAGCTTGTACACCTTAAGCTCTTGACCTTTCACTTCATAACCAGGTGGCTGGGCAACATACACTTCCTCTTCTATAGGACCATTCAGAAATGCTGACTTCACATCCATTTGATACATTGGCCAATCATTTAGGTTAGCAATAGCAGTTACTAACCTAATTGTTTCCATTCTAGTAACAGGTGCAAACACTTCATCATAGTCAATACCTTCTTTCTGAAGAAATCCCTTTGCCACTAGTCTTGCTTTATATCTGGTTATCTCACCCTTTGAGTTTACTTTCAGCTTGTAAACCCACTTCACATCTATTGCCTTCTTTCTCTGTGGAAGATCCACCAGCTCCCATGTTTGATTGCTTTCAATTGAATCCAATTCTTCTTTCATAGCACATCTCCACTTTTCACTTTGTAGAGCACTATGCACATCAATTGGTTCAGATTCAGCCATGAATGCTAAATGGATCAACTCACCATCATTGTTCACTTGACCATCTGAGTTCATTTCACACTCTTGTAATCTTGCTGGTAGAACTCAAGGCCTATTTGATCTTCTCACCTCAGGCACTAGCTCATTTACTTGTTCTTCACTAACTTCTTCAATCATCACACTAATTGACTTCTTTCTGTCATTAGTGTTCCAGTCCCATTCCTTGAGTTCATCAATTATTACATCTCCACTGATCACCACATTGTTGTTGATTGGATCATAGAGTTTGTAACCTCCAGTTGAGTGATAACCAACCAATATCATCATTGTTGACTTATCATCCAGCTTCTTTCTCAATTGATCTGGTGTGTGTCTAAAAGCTAGTGAACCAAACACTCTCATATGATTCACATTTGGCTTGTGTCCTGACCAACATTCTTCTGGTGTGATACCCTTCAATCTCTTTGTAGGGCATCTGTTCAATGTATAGGTAGTAGTAGACACTGCTTCACCCCATAACTCCTTAGGTAAATGCTTCCCCTTCAGCATACACCTCACCATATCCATTATTGTTCTATTCTTCCTTTCAGCAGTCCCATTTTGCTGTGGAGTATATGGTGGGACTATGTCATGCACAATGCCTTCATTGTCATAGAATTTTGCAAATTCATGTGATACATACTCTCCACCCCCATCTGTTCTTAGGGTTTTGAGTCTCTTACCACTTTGTCTCTCAACTGTAGCTTTAAATTTCTTAAAAATTTCAAACACATCACTTTTCTTACTTATCAAGTAAGTCCATAGTTTTCTGCTAAAGTCATCTATGAAACTTACAAAGTACCTGTTACCTCCATTTGAATTCACTTGCATTGGACCACATACATCTGAATACACCACTTCAAGTACACTATTGGTTCTACTTGCTGCATGCTTGCTGAAGCTCCCTCTGTGCTGCTTTGACTGTACACACTCTTCACAAATCTCTTCAGGAATTTGCAGGCTTGGCATGCCTGTCACCATCTTTGATTTTTGCAGCAAGCTGAGGTCCTTGAAATTCAAGTGCCCCATTCTATAGTGCCATCTCCATTCTTCTCTACTTGATGCAGTCATCAAGCACTTGTGATTCAGAACATTGAGCCCAATCTTGAATGTCCTATTCTTTGACATTTCAGTTTTTAACATCAAGTTACCTTTAGTGTTGTACACTTTCAGCAACCTATTCTCCATTACAATTCTATAATCCTTTTCTAGCAATTGGCCTATGCTGAGTAGATTACATTTCATACCTGGTATGTACAATACACCAGAAATCACTGAACACTTGCCATCCTTTCTTTTGATGGTTACATCACCAATAGCTTGTACTGCAAGGCTGCTATTGTCTACAAACTTTACATTGTGATTCTGAGTAGCTTTTAGGCTTGTGAACCAGTCTTTCCTCCCTGTCATGTGTGTTGTACATCCAGTATCAAGATACCATTTCTCTTGAAGGTCACTTTCATCTTTTGTAGTTACAAGAAGCATCACTGAGCCTTCATCATCATCATCTTTAGCCATTTTGGCTTCAGCATCACTTGATTCCTCTCTGAATCTACATTCATCTGCAAAATGACCATAATTTTGGCAATTATAGCATTGAATGTGTTTCTTGTCAAACTTTCCTCTTCCACCTCTGCCACCTCTTCCTCCTCTTCCACCTCTTCCACCTCCATTGTAACCACCTCTACCACCATTGAACTGTTTCTTCTGATTTCCACCTCCTTTGGTATCTTGATTTTCTTTTCCATTTCCATTCTGATAACTATCTTTTCCCTTATTGCCTTGCCATTTACCCTTTCCTTTCTTATTCTTATTACCCTGCTGAACTTGTAATGCTATCTCACCATTGGATTTATCAGAATTTCTCTGATTCATCCTTTGTTCATGTGCTTCTAAAGAACCTTGTAGTTCCTCAACTTTGATACTGTCAAGATCCTTAGATTCTTCTATAGCAGCTACTACATAGTCAAACTTAGGAGTTAAAGATCTCAATATCTTTTCTACTCTCATTGTACCAGACACAATTTCTCCACAAGCTTTCATTTCATTAACTAATTTTGCAATTTTGGTGAAGAATTCACTTACAGTTTCTTTCTCTTCCATTTGTAGCTGTGCAAACTTGCTTCTTAGGGTTTGTAACTTCACTTTCTTCACCTTCTGATCTCCAGCATAAGCTGTAGCCAAGATATCCCAAGCTTGCTTAGCTGATTCACAATCTCCAACCTTTTCAAAGATATCGGGGCTTACACTTTGATGAATTATGAACAATGCCTTGTAGTCTTTCTTCTTCAATTCTTTGTGTTGTGTTCTTTGGACCTCTGTTGCACCTTCTGAGAGTGGTTCCACACCACTAATCACTTGTTCCATCACATCTTGATAATTGAACAAAACTTTCATCTGTTTGCTCCAATTATCATAATTCTTTCCATCCAAAATTGGTAGATTCGCAGGGAATTGACCATTGTTAAAGGTTGCCATGGTTAAAGCACGAACCAGGCTCTTGATGCCAGATGTTGGCGCAGCTGAAACTTGGCACAAAACTCTTTAAGCTCACACAGGCTTGGCAAGCAGGCAAGAACACACGCGCGCGTTGCACTGTCACTTGGCCTCGCCAATGAGCACAGATGCAGGATCTACTGTTCTTGCTGCAACAATGGCGTTTGAATGGAAAGAATGAAAAGCTTTTGTGTAATTGAAGAAGATGATGATTATAGGGGAAAATAGCTCAGTTTTTATTCATCCACTTGGGGGAAAAATTAGTTAGTTACACACACTAATATGAGCCAAGCTCTTTTTATACTAGATCACCACAAAGTTGGTGATTCTCTTAAGCTCTAACCAACTAATAACCTCCTAACAAACTCTAACAACCTAGGTAGAACAAAACCTAAATGACTCTAACAAACTCACTAACAAAACTAACTAACTTGCTTTAGAAGTAATTAGTTACACTTTCACTTTGTTGCTTGCACACCAAGCCAACTCATCAACAATATGAATTAGCTTATTAGAATCATTTAGATTTAACAGTATCTGGATTTGCTACAGTTATAAAACCACACAGTTTTGACGTAGTTTCAATCTCGGCCATTGCTTGTTGATCAGTCAGTTCTGATCAAATCAGCTGTAAAATCCATCAAAACAATCACAACCATACATAACAGATCGGACGGTCCACATTCAGAACTGCGTGAAAACTGTATGGAATATTACAGCGTGAAATCTGCTTCCCAATATGTGTACATACTATTCCCTTAGAATGATCAAGCTTATATAGCTCAAAAATTCAAAAATTAGTTACAAACTCATAAGCTCATGCTGCACCTATATATGGCAGGCCAAGCTAGTTCAGCTATGCGCCTATGTGTTGCGCTCATTTGAGCTTGTCAGCTTGCCCCTATCACGCGCCTAATGCAAGCTCTAACTAACAAAACTAACAACATCTAACTAACGTAATGGCTAAGAACATGTTCCTAACATACTAATTGTGTAACTAACATGTTCCTTGTTTCTTTCCTGCCATGGATCATCCATGAACAACATGACTGATCATTCATGATCAACCTAGACAACAAATTCTCACTCCTAATGGTGGTAAATGGTAATCCTCTCAACGCAAAGGCAAAGCAAATTCTTGACTTGTATGCTCCGCTTCAGGTTTAGCAATTGAGTGTTCCACGGTCTCAAATGCAGACCAACATACATAGTTTATTTGTTCATGTTTATAAAAAACAATGGGAATCAACACATAATGCTAATTCTATGTGAAATTCTTCAAATGAGTATTGTGATTTTTCTTTCTAAATGAAAATAAAAAAGAAAATACTAATTTCCAATCATGATCTGCTTCCAAACTCATTCATGGAATTTGTACTTCAAAGTTCAAACTTGTTGTCCAATTTCACCCAAAACCAATAGATGAATGAAGTAGTAAACATATTAAAAATTGACATAATAATATCCACGGGAAACCAACATTAGTCCATAATAAGAGACTCAAAAATTGATTCAATCCTATATTAAACCTCAACCAACATACCAATAGTAGTCCATAATAAGAGAATTGATTATTGCTAAGGAAAAAAATCCACGCGGAAACCACTTATTTATACATTATAAAAGAGAAAAAAGTTATAAAGTGTGATTCTAGATAAAAATTAACACTTAAAACCGTCCTATTTCCAATAAATAAAAAGATAAAAATTCATAAGTCCTAGCTCAACCGACAAAAAATGCCGAAATTGTTAGGTCGAATGTCAAAACCGGGGATCGAACCCCAACTCTCTCACCTGTGTGTGAGTTTACGATGACTTTTTCATTTCAATAACTCTAAAAGTTAATATTTTCATTTTTAAAATTTAAAGTAAATTTTCCCAAAGTAGCATTAAGAAAAAGAAAAAACAAGACTCCATAAGAGAGTAATAGCAAAAAGGAGGTGCAATAAGTAAAACCTCCGAAGAATAATAGACCAGGTTAACATTAGCCCATATTATGAACTGGTCCATCAGCAAAAACCCGACCCAAAATCAAAATTATTTCTAGGGTTTTGAGATTCAAAAATCTCTTGCATTTTCTTCACTGCGCCTCTTCTCTTCATCTAGTTCCTAACCGTTTTCGCATCTTCTTCAATTCCTTTCTCAAATAAAACTTCAAGATGCAGAACGAAGAAGGACAAATCACCGAGCTCTACATTCCTAGGAAGTGGTATAAGCTTTTGATAATCAATAATCACTTTTTTTTTATTGATTTGAAAAATTAGGGTTTAGTTGTTTATTTGTTGTTTCGTTTATGGAAGTTGATTTTTTTTTTTTTTTTTCTCTTTTGCAGTTCTGCTACAAACAGATTGATTACTGCTAAGGATCATGCTTCTGTTCAGATCAACATAGGTCATTTGGATGAGAGCGGTATTTACAATGGCACCTTCTCTACTTTTGCTCTCTGTGGCTTCACTCGCGCTCAGGTATTAATTTGGATTTTCATGGTTATTATTACTTGATTTGTGTTGGTTTAGGAGAATTAATTGATTAGGGTTTTTGTATAGTATGGTATGGTATTCCACTATTCCCAAATGTTATTTGATTATGTTGATTTAATAGTTAATTTGTTGTGTTTTTTAATTAAGCACTATACATGTTTATGATTATGTATTTAACTTTCTTATGTATAGAATCTGAAAATCTGAATTAGCTTATTTTCAAAGGGTTGAATCTGTTTTTCCTCTTTGCTATTTTATCTGTTTTGTGAAAACATTTTATTGGTTGCAAGGATACCTGGTTTACGCCAAATATAAATAAAATAATTGTGTTGAATTTTTGAAATGATTTGGTTTTAGTTGTTTAGACCAAAACTGGACGTTGAAGTGTGGGAATGGTTTAGAAAATTGACAGAAATGTTATAGCATGAATGAAATTCTGAGTAAAAGTTAACTAATTTATGCAACTGATACTAACTGTTTTTTGTCAAGGAGGTTATTTGGGATTAAATAATTTATACAACCGATGCCAACTTGGTTTTTCGACTTGGGAGTGTATTTGAAAGTAAAGAGTGAAAGTAACTAACATGGCATTTTGTAAAAAAAAATGCTATCGACTAAAACTTATCAAATTATTATAGCAGTGTTGGTTCATTAGAAACAGACATTCATGCTTTTAGTTTCTTGTGCGTGGCTTTAATAATGTTCATTTTTAGTTGTAATTATTGTATTTATTCTGACCTTGAGCATACTTTGATGTTCTATTGTTTACCTTTTTCTATTTTTAGGGAGATGCCGACAGTGGAATTGATCGCTTGTGGCAGAAAAAGAAAACTGAACTTAAGCAATAGATGACATGATCCTTGTTATGTGTTCTTTTTTTTTTTGACAGATTATGGATTGAGTTCAACTCTTGTTAGAGATAATGGATGATTTTTATCTATGTATTGCAATACTTGTTTTTAATTTCATTTGGTACCATCAAGGCATTCAACTAAACTAAAGTTGCTTTTTAACTAAGGGCTTCATAAAAATGGTTGATTTAGTTGTTTTTTTCTCGTTACACATGTCGTTTGTTTATGTTGGTTTCGCAGCTTTAGTTTCTGTGTCATGGTGCAAAATATTTGATGTTTCTTTTGTTTGCTATGTTTCTTTTTATTGAAAATGTGTTATATATATAATATGTGATGAATAGGCGGCCGCTTTCAACTTTGAATTTTGAACTAAACCATTTCAAACCAGCTTTTAAATTTTCAAAAGTATTTTAGGACATAAATTTTCAAAAGTATTTTAGGACATAACTTACCTAAATTTATTTGATAAATGTTATGTGTTGTTCATTAAATAATCCAAGTTATTCTTGACTATCGTTGGTAAAATCGTAATTTCTTTTAGTGATTGGAAAGTCAATTCAAAGGAAAGAAATAGAGAAACTAGAAACTAAATCCAACACTCACTTTATATGGTTAAAATTAATGATTGTCTTAAGTCTCAAATTAAGTTGTGTGACAGTGTTTCACCCTAATTAGAAAGTGAGTTTTGAAGAAAATGTTGAAAAAACGAGTTATGTGCATTTTTTCAAAGGAAAAATTCCAATTTACCTTCTTGACCTACTTTGATGTAGTTCATCAAAACTGCAAGAGAATGCTATAGCTAAAGTCGAATTAGAGACTAGCACAACACCTTAGGTCCATTTATTTTTTTGGTACAAACCTTGGGTGCATTTAGAACGAGCATTAATAGTAGTTAACAATATATTTCTTCAATAATGATTGTTTCATGAGAACAAAAATATTGAATTACTATAAAAAAAAATTTTAATTAATTGAAGGGGTTTTCTAATGGGATAATTGAAGGTATTTTCAAAATAATATTATCAAATATGTTGGTTTGAGTTTAAATTCGGGTAAAATGAGAAAAAAAAAATGCTAATCTAACATAATCGTTTAAGAAAAGCAAACAAACATGTTGTGTGTATGGTTATTATATTTTGGATCATCAAATTGATTATATTTGGGAGAGCAGAGGGAGAGTGATATTTTTTTATTCTTTTTTTCCTAATAAGAATTTAGGGTGATGGGTCCCATTTACTTTTTTTTAGGAGCAACTCAAACTCAAAATCTCTTATATCCGAAATCAATATTTTTACCACTTGATCAAATCCTTAATATTATGCTTAATCATAACTATATTTATCACATTCTTTATATTTCTAAAATTAACCTATGAGCTCAAATTACACAATAAACTTGCCACATGGACTTTTCTGTGGTGCGAAATGTTTTTTTATTATTTTACATGAATCAATTCAATATGACACTAGACTTCTTAAATCGTTAGAGTTGTCTCTTGATGAATAAAATTTAAAAACTTTTGTTTATAGATAATGGTTATGGGAGAGAAGAGACTCAATCTGTCATCATTAAGTAAAACAAGCTTGAACTGCTTTGCTAGGATGAGCTTGAACTAATTATGCCTTGTTCTTGTCAAAATGATTTAGATGATAGAACTACTGCTGTGTACATTGTTACTCTTAGACAAGTCCCTACTTCTCACTATCAGGATGAGTTGAGCAGACTTTATAACCACTTCAGACATAGTGCTTCTGGGAGAACCGGACATCACAAACCAAGGTACATCATCGCTTTCACGATCTTACTTTCTATTTGTTAAAATGTTTGTTTAGTAGTTAATATCTAAATAATCCATGGACAAGTTGTTTAAAAAACTTATCATGATTTTTGTAACATTCTAACTTTTTGGTACTTTGTACCATCCTTATTTCTTGACTTGTGATGTGAGATTATTTGTGAAAGTGAATGTTTGGTTTTTTTTCTCAGACATCAAAATGTTACAAAAGCAGATAAGAAACGCAGTTTTAACATTGCGCAAGTTCATGATTCGTTGTTGAAGAAGGTGTTTAAAGGGGAAAAGTATCTGAAACTCTGGAGCTATCATTACTTGATCAATGGATTTGCTGTACTTGTTAGCCAACAGCAGGTATGAACTATATATGTTACTTTTCATTTTGTATCATGATTTTTTCCTTACACCGTGAAAGAAATATGTGCTTGGTTTGGTTCCATATGTGATTTGATAAACTGCTTAAGTTAATTTTGAAATCACTTATAAAGGCAGAGAAGCTATCAAAGAGAAGAGAAGTGTCCAATGTGGTTTTGGATTTTTCTGTAAGAACTGCAACCACGCACACTCCACAGTTTCTTGGTCTGCAGCAGGGAGCTTTGGTTTCAATCGGTGGATTTGAAACTGCTGGAGAAGGAATCACTATTGCATTTGTTGACACTGGCATTGATCCTACACACCCAAGTTTCGCTGATGATAAATCTGAACATCCATTCAACTTTCCTGCTCGTTTTTCTGGCACCTGCGAGGTTACTCCGGATTTTCCATCTGGTTCTTGCAATAGGAAGCTTGTTGGGGCCCGTCATTTTGCAGCATCTGTTATAACCAGAGGAATGTTTGATTCAAATGAGGACTATGCTTCTCCCTTTGACGGTGATGGCCATGGCACGTGAGTATTTTGGCACTTGCTCCATTCTTTAAACTGTGCCTATCTTCTATATGGGCATGCTTTTCCACCAAATGTCCATTCTGACGTATCCTTAATATACAGGAACACAGCTTCTATTGCAGCTGGAAACCATGGAATTCCAGTGGTTGTTGCTGGGTATCATTTTGGTAATGCTAGTGGAATGGCTCCTCGCTCACAGTAATTATTCTTTAACTTTAGTAAAAAATTCTTATGCAACTATTATATAATCGTTGTGCCTGTTATAATCTGTTTATGCCAGCATGATTGATTTTTTTATTTATTTTAGATTTATGAATGTGTTCCATTTCACTCTTTTGCAGCATTGCTGTTTACAAGGCACTATACAAGGGATTTGGAGGATTTGCTGCAGATGTTGTTGCAGCTTTTGATCAGGTACATATATAGATAGACAGACAAGTGACTCATTGTTGTTCATGCCATTTATGTGTCTGCAGCAATACATGATAATTTTATTTGTGGCCAATTGTTGACACTAAATTTAAACCATTTGCCAATCCTATTGCATTTGCTTTTCTTTTGTTAATTTGAGCTCATATTTATTTATTTTTTAATTTTGATTAAGGGCATGCACAGTCTTGAATCAAAGAGTTACTGTAACCGTTAAGTATTGATAATTTGCTTCCATGAGGTCCCTTCAAAATCTGTTAACTAAACTGCATCCACAATTTTACATTTCTGGTAAGGCTTAATATATTATGATTAATTTAATTGTTTACAGGCAGCTCAAGATAGGGTTGATATAATATGCCTGTCAATCACTCCTAATATGCGTCCTCCCGGTATTGCAACTTTCTTCAATCCAATAGACATGGCATTGTTGTCAGCTATAAAAGCTGGTATCTTTGTTGTGCAAGCTGCTGGAAATACTGGACCATCGTCTATGAGCATGTCCTCCTTTAGTCCGTGGATTTTTACTATTGGTGCCACCTCTCATGATCGACTTTATACCAACTCGCTATCTCTTGGAAATAATGTGACTATACTCGGAGTTGGACTTTATTTAGACTAATGCTGCACGTGTATAAGCCTGAGCATGCTTCCCTATTCACGATCACTTGTTAATATATTGTTGAAGTTCCTCCATGAATGATGAAATGAGTCAATTGTTAATGTATGCAAATAATTTTTTTAGTATATCAGTGTTGCTATTGAGATTTATTATAACCAAGTTCTTAAAAGTTTTCTTTTATTACTATCCCAGCTAGCACATCTGAGAATACAATGTACAAATTGATTCATGCACATCATGCTTTGAACGATGACACAACAATTGCTGATGATATGTATGTTGGTGAGTGTCAAGATGCAAGTAAGTTCAATAAAGATTTGGTCCAAGGAAACCTCCTAATGTGTAGTTATACAATGCGGTTTGTTCTCGGTCTCTCCAGCATCAACAAGGCCTTAGAAACAGCCATGAATCTTAGTGCTGCTGGTGTTGTTTTCCCCATGTATCCTTCTGTCAACGGTTTTGAACTTAACCCAATTCCAATGAAAATTCTCGGCATAATAATTGCATTAGCAACTGATTCCAAGGTGCACATTTATATTGTCCCATTTTTCATATTGCCTTTTATTTTACTATACCGTAAATGTATATAGCATTTTAGTTGTTCTCATTATGTATATGTTGTTTTCAACTGGACAGATATTACTAGAATACTACAATTCTTCGATAGAAAAAGACGGTACTTCAGAAAAAATTGTTAAACTTGGGGCTTTTGCTAGCATTAATGGCGGACTAACGGCGAGCTATAGTAATGTTGCCCCTAGTGTTATGTATTACTCTGCAAGAGGACCAGATCCAGAAGACAGTCTTCCTCATGAATCTGACATTTTGAAACCCATTCTGGTAGCTCCTGGAAGTTTAATATGGGCTGCTTGGAGTTCTGATGTCACTGATTCAGATGAATTTCTAGGTTTGTAAATACATAAACAAACTTTTACTATAAAGCAAAGAGAAATGCTGGCAAAGCAATCTTTTATTGGCTGAAATTCACAAAGGTTCCACTAATTTATGTCGGTCTCATTGCATGAATTTCAGCCAATAACATAAAGAGAGTTAGAAAGAGTGTTAGAGTGTTTGCCGGCACTTCTCAAAAACAAAATGCAACCTAGTTAAACATGCCGTTGGTTCTTTTAAGTAAACATAACATCTTTATTAGGAAATGTGAATATATCTGATCAATATTTTCTACCATCAGGTGAAAATTCTGCAATGATGTCTGGCACAAGCATGGCTGCACCTCATGTTGCTGGTCTTGCTGCACTAATCAAGCAAAAGTTTCCCGATTTCAGTCCTGCTGCCATTGGATCTTCACTTTCCACCATGGCATCTCTGGATGACAACAGTGGGAAGCCAATAATGGCTCAGCGGACATATCCCTCCCCGGACCTAAACAAATCTCCAGCAACTCCCTTTGACATGGGAAGTGGTTTTGTAAATGCTACGGCAGCATTAAACCCAGGATTGTTTTTTGATTCAAGTAAGTCACTTAATGAACTTCTGAATCATTATACTTATAATGTCTGTGGAAGTTCTAATAATTCAGAAATTTAATCAATGATTGTGTGTAGAATAAGAGGGCTTGATAATTTATTTAACTGCAACAACTATATATATAAGCTTATTTAATTGTTTATTTGGCATGTAGTTTCTTTGTAGGTTATGATGATTACATGTCTTTTCTATGTGGTATCAATGGTTCAGCCTCTGCAGTGCTAGACTACACTGGTCAGAATTGTTGGATTCATAACTCGACTGTATATGGCTCTGATCTAAACTTGCTCTCAATCACTATAGCAAGGTTGGACCAATCTAGAGTAGTGCAGAGAACAGTACAAAACATTGCTGGAAATGAAACTTATAGTGTTGGTTGGAGTTCTCCATATGGAGTTTCAGTGAAAGTATCTCCAACTCGCTTCTCTATCGCCAATGGAGAGAGACAAGTCTTATCTGTGATCTTCAATGCAACAGGCAACAGGTCTACTGCCAGCTATGGAAGGATTGGATTGTTTGGTAATCAAGGTCACATAGTCAACATTCCTGTGTCAGTCATCGTTAAAATCTCACTATGAGATAATTAGCATGGTTAGCGCAAATTATAAATATAAATTTGTTAAATACATCTAAATGCTACACAACCTGAGGGGATGGAAAAGCGTGCATGTGTACCGAATTGAAATGTTTGATGCGGATTCCATTGCATTTGCTTACTTGTTTCGGTACAGATTCAGGCTACATCCAGCTCAAGTTGTGTTGACAGGGACACTAAACGTCATATCAGTGATAATTGTTGCCTAAATTTACCAAGAACAAGAAATCCAAAATGCAAGTCATCTAATAGTGACACACTTGACATTTTATTATCAGTAACCAGTTCTAGATGCCTTTAAGGATTGCTCTTAGTCAGTCACATTTCTTAAGCTGAACTTCCTTTGAGTGGTAAGATGATTCAATTGTATGATGTATGAAACTATATTTAGCTATATCACTGATTCAATTGTTAATTCAAGTAAGCCATGAACTTCTGAATTTTTATAATGTCTATGGAATTTCTAACATTTCAGAAATTTCAACAATGGTTGCAGTATAGGTTAGATAACATTGTGTGTAAAATAAGCTTATTTGAATTGTGTATGACATGTATTTCTCTAATGTTTTCTCAAGTTTCCTGCTTTCGACCCTTAATTCCCTGATATATATCGTAAGATTTACTAATGAATTATTAATAATTTCGCAGTAAGATTGGCAAGAGAATAATATTTAAAATTTTAAATGTTTAATAAGATACATTTTCTAAATTTGTATAGAGCACACAAAATCTCATAAATCGCCTTTATTGTATGAAACGGAGTTTAACCATACTATCTAAAGATAGTGGTAGAAATGCATATCAATTTTTACCATATATTTCAACACCTGACCTCAAATTTCAACTTTTGCATTATTTATCAAATAGTAGCTTTTAGTAGGACTCCTAATATCAGATTTTTTCATGAGAGAGTCCCTGGCAGCTTTTAGTTGGCGAACAGCAACTCTAATGCCAATGCGGTCATCTGGATTATCTAAAGTGCAAGACATGCCTACTCCCATAATTGCATCCACACAATGGATTAGTAGATTGGTATCTTCTCTAGCAGGATCATCATGAAAAATGAGAGATAGTAGCTGAGGGTCAATGACTTGTACAGTCTTGAAGTTATAATTAGTCTCATTTAATTATAAGCTACGAAAAGTTATAATCAAGTATCAATCATAATTCACAAGATATTGAAGTCAATTACATTTAAAATCATCGGACAATCAACATATACAACAAGTCTAACACGCATAGACAATTATCACAAATTTCAAACATATGTGTCACATATCAAATATCAAATAATGTACACATAACCTAATGCAAATCTAATGCTTCAACTTCATGCTATGTCATCCTAGACATTTCTAATGCATGTGGTACCATCTTCTTTATTAGAGTATCTCACCTCTAATATCATTCTTTATCAGATAAATATAATCCGATATCCTTCTTTATTGGAATATCTGAAGGTGTGAAAACACAAGAAGGGGGGGGGTTGAATTGTGTTTTAGCCAAGTTAAAACTTTTTCAAGTTCTTAACTCAACTTCGTTAGCAGCGGATAAATAACACAAACAAAAGCAAGATAGAGAGAGAGATCACACAAGCAATTTATACTGGTTCCTCTCACAAAACGAGAGTAGTCCAGTCCCCTTGCACTTCCAAGGGATTTCACTATAATCACACAAGATTACACCTGCTCAAGCACACAAGCAAGAGACTTCTCAACAATGCTCAAGCACACAAGCTTAAGACTTCACACTTAAGCACACAAGCTTAAGACTTCACACTTAAGCACACAAGCTTAAGTTTCCTCAAATAATAGTAAAGTAATATAACAATATACAAATGCTCTTAGATGAACCTAAAGAGAGCAAATACAAAGAGTACAGAGTATTTGACTAAAGTGCAAAAACACTTAACAGATGTTCAGAGCTTGTATATCACAGAGTTCAGAGTTTGTTCAGCGCACGTTCAATCCTTAATAATTGTATATATGTTGCAGCTTATCCTTCTAGTATATATATCACCAGAAAAGAGTCGTTGCAAAAAGAACCGTTGGAGTTGATAATCTTTTGTCTTCAAGCAGTCTGTCTTGATGCAGTTTGGTTGTATCTAAAACTAAGAAAGAGTTTCAGGTACTTTGACTACAGCAGAGAAGACTTTCCTTATTCAGCTAACAAAACTGAAGACCACGTTCTCAAGTTAGAACAGACAAACAGAGGGTAGCTGAACTGATCAGGCTTGAAAGGTCCTTTTCTTCATTGGTAGAAGAGTTGACTTGCAAAGGGAATCTTCACAGATATCAAAATGATCTTCAGAGGTTGATGACGCTTTAGTCACTCAAGAAGTTCTGAAGACTTCATCCTCTGAAGGTTGTAACTTCTGAAGTCCAACATCTTCTGAGCGCTTGTGAACTTCTGAATTCACATCCTCTGAACTTCATATGATGCTTATATCTGCGCACTTAAAATAAATTTTTAGTCCTTCCAATTGTTAATTAATACTTTGTTATCATCAAAACCTTTATAGATTTAGGGGCAAACATTTTTAAATCAATTTTGTTCCAACAATCTCCCCCTTTTTGATGATGACAAACATCAGTATTAATTGACAATTGTTGTTAAATTAACTTATCATGTTTCTCTTAGGTTTATGAGGTTTGCAAGCTCCCCCTAAGATTGATATTCCATAAAGTCTGAACTTTATGTTTTATCCATGATATTTTAATTTAGTATAAGATTAAGATGGTTTGAAATAAAACAAATTTCATATCTTTCTTCAGAGTGAGAGGTTTGCAAGCTCTCCCCCTAAGTCTCATAAGACTAAGTTAAAATTGCACTCTTAACTTATCCTTACTTATGAAATTTATTTCAGTTTCAACTAACTTAGTCTCCACCTTGAAATACGTAAAACAACTTAAAAGTAACAACTTTTAACATAACGGATAAAAGCGAGATAAAAGTGGTTTCAGTTTTGAACTTATCACTTATCAATTAATGCGTAACTACTCCCCCTTTTGTCATTATCAAAAAGTAAAAACAAAGTTATATAACCAAGACAGTCAAAGAAGAAGAGTGGTTGTGACAAAGGTGAATTAATTTCAAAAACGAAAACCAACGCGCTCAAAGGTTTATAAAAAGGTGAACGAGTTAACATGCCTTCTTCACGTAAAAACAAGAGTAAACAAGTGAAACAAGAGAGATTAGGAATAATGAAAAGATTTAGTTTACGCATCGCAGAGTTTAAGAGAAAGAAGAACGAAGAGAAACGCGAAAACGATGAAAAAAATAAAGAAGACAACAAGAAACCACAAGACGCTGAGATAATAATCATCTCATCAGATTCTGAAGCTGAAGAGAATGAAGATGATGCTGACTATGTTGAGTTCTTGGCTAGCTATGTTCCAGAAGAGGAACAAGAAGAAGAAGAACAAGAGCAAAACCCGGATCCCATAGAAATTTCATCAGATGATGCTGAGGAGAAATCAGAGATTTCTTCTGAGTTTTATCCATCTGAATAGGATTAGGTTGTCTTTTTCTTTTTCTTTTTACCAATGTACTCAACATTGTTAGATCATTAATAAAAAAATTTCGTTTTAAAAAGCATCTTGTGTTCTTATGTTCTTATTTATCAAGAAAATATAAATATCAAGTGAACATGAAAGAAGTAAGCAAGCAAAACATAAACAAAACAACTTGAAATAGATAAACCAGAAAAAGTGTTCAGAAGATAAACAAGAAAATAAAAAGAAAGCTTAAAACAGGTGCATAGAATCCTAGGGTTTCTTAAGAAAGGCTAAAAGTTGGTCAAATTTGTCGTTCAAAGATCCCACGTTGGAAACCAGACCATCCACTTTGGATTCCAAGTTGAGGTGAGCTGTCCTTTGCCTTTCCAAACCTTCTTGCTGCTCCCTCAGAGCTTCTTGAAAGATCTGCAACTGATCAGCCACAACAGGAGCTTGATCTTGAACCAAAGGCGCTTGTTCTTCAATCAAAGGTGCCTTGCCTTTATCAGAGGGTTCACCTTCCTCTGGGTAATCAATCATCAGCACATCTTCTTGATTCTGAAAAGCAATCACATCATCCTCTGAAATGTCCTCTGGTTGCAACTCAGTTGCCAACTGGGCAACTCTTGCAGCAGCTTCTTCTAACCTTTCAGACTCAGACCTCTGAGCTTCAAGACTCTGAAACAGCTTAGAGTCTATCCAGATGACTTTGAAAGCGTTCAGACGTTGTTCAGCAGCAGCAAGTGCTTCCAGCTTAGCACGTTCAGATTCAGCATGATTGAAAGTTGTAATCCTCTTCAATGCAGCCCTAGCCATACTTTCCCTCATGAAGTTTATAACATCCTGATCTCTCTTACCAACTACAGCCTTAATCTCTTCAGCAGCATCATCCAAAGCAGTGCAAATCCTTGCCTTAATGCTTGACACTTCTAGGTCCACATCAGAAGGACAAACTAAAAACCTGTCCTTTAACATAGATAATCTAACCAAGTCATCATGAAACTGAGTGGATAGATTACTAAAAGGGTTAGATGTTGAGGGTGAAGGATTGGGAATGGTAGAGAGATTAGGTGTTTCAGTAGCAGGGTTGTCAATAAACACAACTTCTGCCTCTGAAGACTTGGGAGCACAGGTGTGAATACGCTCAGGAGAAGCATGTTCAGCACTTGGGTTAGGATGGGGTTCAGGGGTTGGTTCAGATGATGAGATGTCAGAAGTTGATTCAGGGTAAATATGTTCAGGAGATGGTTCAGGAGATTTATGTTCAGGGGTTGGTTCAGGATGTTTAAGTTGTGATGATGGTTCAGCAGGTTTAATTGGAGATGGTTGTTTTGTGGTTGAAGCTTGTTCAGGGTTAGGAATAAGTGATTTAGGTTCAGATGGTGATGAAGGTTTTTGGGTGAAAGTTTGATTATTGAGAGGGTCTGGACTAAGATGTTTCTCTAGTTCAGACAAAGGATTGTCAGAGGTTGGAATATCAGAGGTTGGTAAAACAGTTCTGAGAGGTTTGGTGTAACCTATTCCAATCTCATTTTCATTAAAGATGAACTTAGTAGATTTACCTTTAGGAGTAGGAGCAGGTCTTTTCCTCAAGCGTGTAACCAGAGTCTCTTCATCAGATTCAGTCTCATCTTCTGACTCAGATTCTTCAGATGAACTGTCTACCTCAACAACAGCAGGCTCTTTTGAAGCTTCTTCAGTAGCCTTGGCAGCAGATTCTTCATGTTTTCTCTTAGTCCTTTGCTCAGCCATAGATTGTTCAACTTTAACTTTCTTTTGAGCCAAAAGATCTGGCTTAGGTAGATCATCTTGAGCTTCAGCCTTTCTCTTTTGCTTCCTAGAAGGGTTATACTGGTTTGCAGGAGCCTTTGGAACCATACTCCTATCAACAACAAATCCTTCTTGCCTGAGCACTTCCAAATAGTCCTGAATTACATGCTCAGCATCAGCTTCAGAAATAACAGGGTAGCCTTCAACGTACAGACGATTTTCAAGCCTAACAGACAATTCTTTAGGAGGAGCAACAGGCTTAGATGCAATCAAACGCATCTTGGATAGAAAACTAGCATTCAGAATCTCTGGATAAAACTTCTTCTGAACTAGTTCTGGGTGGAACTTCTGCAGGTTCTGAATCACGTGACCTTGATATAGTAGATCTGACAACAACCTGGGATAAACTATAGTAGTTTTCCTCTGAGACTTACTTGCAAAAATTGCTTCACAAATCCGTTCAAAAAAGTAATCTCCAAGATTAACTCTCTTCCTTGTCAGAAGGAAATATAACAGATGACGATGCGTCCAGGAGATTGTATCAGTCCCTCCAACTCTTGGACTGATAGAAGCAAGGATTATCTTGAACAAAACTCTGCACTCGTCAGTCAATCCTTTGACTTTCCCTTTCAGCTTGAAGTCAGTGCAGATGAGATGCAGAAGATCATCTCTATATCTGGTATCCTTTTCAAAAGCATCTAACTCTATCCCAGAGTTAGGTAGACCAAGAAGAGCATTGAAATGAATTGGTGAGAAAGCCATATTCATCCCACAGATGTTAGACCTAATCTGAACACCTGTAAATTCCAGCAAGCCCATTTCCTTCCTAGTTTTACCCTTCAGACTAGGATTCCTCTCAATAGCAGCAATCTCTTCCTTCTTTGCTTCATGTTTATCAAACACTCTTGCTTTCATCCAAAATTTCTTAAGCAAGTCTAGGTAGATAGGACCGTTAAGCATGTCGAAGTACTTATCCCATCTTTGTGATGTAAAGTACTGCTTAACTTCAAAACCATTTGCAGAAAGACTATCAAAATCCACAATCTTCTCAGACAGAAAGCAAAGTTCAGATTCAGGAAACTCCATCTCGTTCCCAACAATCTGAAGATTCTTGAACATAAACGGTGGAATCTTTGTTGAAGAAGATGACGAAGGTCCGGCCATTGTTGGAGATTAGGGTAGGGTTTGAAAACTAACGAGAGAGAAAGAAATTTTGTTGGAGGTTTAGAGAGAAAAAGAAAGTGTAGGTTGTGAGAGTGAGAAGTGTGCAAGTGTATTGTGTAAGTTTTATTTAAATGAGTACAGTTAACATGAAAATAGCAAATTTGGGAAGTTACGCTAATTGACAGAAAGTTGAATACCAAAAATCATCATTAACCACCCACTACCTGACACACGTAGACCACGTGCAGAAATTTACTCGGTAACTGCTATTTTAATGGACAACTGTTCAGCAGCGAATGCTAAACGTTTCCACTTAAATAGTTCAGAGCCTCTGAGTTATTTAAAATTCTCTATCAGAGTTAGGTACTTCAGAGCTTGTGTTTCAGATGATCTGAATCATAAGTTCTGATATACATAACTTCTTACACTTTAAAAGCCCAAAAAAAAAAATTTTCATTCAGAGATTGAAAACATGTTCAGATGTTTCTTTATAAAATCAAATCTTTCAACAGGTAAGGCTTTAGTAAATATGTCAGCCCATTGATTTTCAGTATCAACAAACTTAATATCTATAATGCCTCTCTGAACATAATCTCTGATAAAATGGTGTTTAATTTCAATATGTTTGGCTCTAGAGTGTAGGATAGGATTTTTAGATAAGTGAATGGCTGCAGTATTATCACAATATAAAGGAATATTGTTACTGCTTACTTGATAATCTTCCAACTGATACTTTAGCCAGAGTAGTTGTGTACAACACTTAGCTGCTGAAATGTATTCTGCTTCTGCTGTAGACAAAGCTATAGTAGTTTGTCTCTTACTAGCCCAGGAGATAAGGTTTTCACCAACAAATTGACAATTGCCACTTGTGGATTTTCTTTCAATTTTATCTCCAGCATAGTCAGCATCACAGAATCCATTTAGCACATAATCATTGGATTTCTTATAGAGAAGTCCAAGATTAGTTGTTCCTTTCAGATACCTAAAGATTCTCTTTACAGCAGTAAGATGAGACTCTCTAGGATCTGACTGGAATCTTGCACATAAGCATACACTGAATAAAATATCTGGTCTAGAGGCTGTCAGATAGAGTAAGGAACCAATCATACCTCTGTAGACCTTTTGATCTACTTTTCCTTCATCATCTGACTTGCTCATGTTGGTAGTTGAGTGCATAGGAGTGTTCATTATCTTGCAGTCATCTAGATTGAACTTCTTCAGAAGTTCCTTGGTATATTTTGATTGATGAACATAAGTTCCTTCCTTCTTCTGATTGATTTGAATTCCAAGAAAGAATTTCAATTCTCCCATCATGCTCATTTCAAATTCATCCTGCATTATCTTAGAAAAATTCTTGCACAAGGAAGCATTAGTTGAACCAAAAATAATATCATCAACATAAATTTGAATGATTAAAATGTCTTCTTTGGTTGTTTTTCTAAAGAGTGTGCAGTCAACCTTTCCTTTTTCAAAACCTTTTTCAAGAAGGAAATTACTGAGTCTATCATACCAAGCTCTTGGAGCTTGTTTCAGACCATACAGTGATTTCTTCAATTTAAAAACATGTTCTGGGTTTGAGACATCTTCAAAACCAGGAGGTTGCTTAACATACACTTCTTCAGAAATAAAACCATTTAAGAAGGCACTTTTAACATCCATCTGATACAATGTTATTCCATGATTAACAGCATAAGATAGAAGTAACCTGATTGCTTCAAGTCTAGCAACTGGTGCAAAGGTTTCAGTATAGTCAATCCCCTCTTGTTGACTATAACCTTGTGCAACCAATCTAGCCTTGTTCCTTACCACTTCACCTTGTTCATTCAGCTTGTTTCTGAATACCCATTTTGTTCCAATAATGTTCTTGTGTGAAGGCTTAGGCACTAGAGTCCACACATCATTCCTTTGAAATTGATTCAGCTCTTCTTGCATTGCTACAATCCAAGCATCATCTTTCAGAGCTTCATCAATCTTTGAAGGTTCCATCATTGAGATAAGACCAACTAAAGATTCCTCATTTCTTAGTTGAGATCTTGTCTTCCTTGGACTATCCTTGTTGCCTAATATCAGTTCCTCTGGATGTGATGATTTGTATTTGAAAGTATTTCTTGGGGGCTCATCATCTTCAGACTCATCAACATCAGGTTCAGCAGTTGCTTCAGTTCTTTGTTGTTCAGAGTCTGTAGGAACTGTTGTATTCAGAGGTTCTTCAGAGAATGGATGTTCTGAATAGTTTGGAATATCTGAATATTGATCCTCTGATACCTGAAATCTAGACAAACCTTCCACAAGCTCTGACACTTGGTCAGGCTCTTTGTCATCAAATTTGACATGCATAGTTTCTTCCACAGTATGTGTTTCAGAAATATACAGTCTGTATGCTTTTGAGCGTTCAGAGTATCCTATAAAAATACCCTTATAACCTCTAGCATCAAATTTCTTTAGATGGACTTTGTTATTTAAGATGTAACACGTACATCCAAACTGATGAAAATAAGAAATATCAGGTTTTCTTCCTTTGAACAATTCATAAGCAGTTTTGTTCAACTTAGATCTGATATAGATTCTATTTTGAACATAACATGCTGTGTTTACAGCTTCTGCCCATAAGAACTTTGCTACATTAGTTTCATGCATCATGGTTCTGGCCATTTCTTGCAGAGTTCTATTCTTCCTTTCAACAACCCCATTTTGTTGAGGAGTTCTAGGAGAAGAGAATTCATGCAGAATGCCATATTTTTCACAAAAGTTTTCAAAAGGTTCATTTTCAAATTCTCCACCATGATCACTTCTAACTTTTAAAATGGTGTAGCCTTTTTCATTTTGAATTTGTTTACAGAAGATGCTAAACTCATCATAAGCTTCATCTTTTGTTCTTAGGAATTTTACCCAAGTCCATCTACTGTAATCATCGACAATTACTAATCCATACTTCTTTCCATTGATAGAGGCAGTTTGAACTGGCCCAAAAAGATCGATGTGAAGAAGTTCCAATGGTCTTGAGGTAGAGACAATGTTCTTAGGTTTAAAAGAAGATTTTGTAATCTTTCCTTTTTGACATGAACCACAAAGTGTGTTTGAGTGATATTTGATTTTAGGTAAACCTCTGACAAGGTCAAGCTTGCTAAGCTTAGAGATTAACCTCCAGTTAGCATGGCCTAACCTCTTATGCCAGATCCATTTTTCTTCACTCAAGGTCAAAAGACACATCACTTTTTGTTCATTCAAATCAGAAAGATTAATTTTATAAACATTGTTCTTTCTCAGACCTTTGAATATAATGGAGTTATCAGATTGTTTAGATACAGTACATGATTCCTTATTAAAGACAACTACATAACCATTGTCGCAAAATTGACTTATGCTCAATAAGTTATGTTTGAGTCCATCTACTAACCAAACATCATTAATAGATAGGGAAGAATTACCTACTGTACCTGTACCTATTATCTTTCCTTTTTGATTGCCTCCAAAGCCAACAGATCCTCCTTCTTTCATAGTCAGCTTAGAAAATAGTTGTTTGTCACCAGTCATATGCCTTGAACATCCACTATCCAAATACCATGAATGATTCATGATACTTCTTTGAGTGGCAGGCTGTATGAGAAACAACTTTAATCATTGCGATAGAACTCTTCATCAAGGTTAATGATAAAGTCATCCCAGTATTCTTCCTCTTCATTGTCCAAGTTCTGATTGTTAACTTGAGAACTTGTCAACCATGTGTCTAGGACATAAGCCCTTCTTCCTTTGCATAGGACTTGTTTCCATACTCTAGGTAGGACATATCCTTTCCTAGTTGGTAAATCTGAATGATACATTATTTCAGCTTTTGGTACCCATCTTCTGGGTCCACGCTTGTTAGTCCACACATGCTTACTGTGTTGTTGAGTGTGAGAGAAAGATTTTGGTTTGGAATAATAACTCTTTTGAAAATGTTTCTTAGTTTGAGTTCTGTTATTATTCCAGGACTTGGATTGTTTATGCTCCCAGAGTTTGTATTTATTACCAATCCATTGATTTGATTGATTATATTTACTGACTCTAGAATCATAAATAATCTTAGTCCTATGTTGCCTCTGAGGTTTGAGGTTTGACTTTCTTTTAAAAACTTCTGAGCCTTTAGGTTGACTTTTCTCAGGAACTAGAATTCCTCTGATTCCAGAAGTTGAAGCCTCAGATTTTGAAGCTTTCAGAACATCTGAACTAATATTATCAGGTTCTGAATAGCTTTTATCTTCTGAGCTTTTCTTCCCAGATCCTGAGGAACTTGGTTCCTCTGAGATGTCATTTCCCAAATCTCTCAGATTATCATCCTCATTTTCCAGAGAACCAACTTTCTTTCCTTCTTCACTCTGAGGTACAACATAGTAAACCCAAGATTTTCCAACCTTTTTGGCAGAGGTTTTCAGCTTTGAATATGTTCTACCATATTCATAGCCAAGTCCCTCTCCTCTATGTCTCATGACATTATAAACAAGATTAGCAGCTTTGCTCTTACCAAGGTTGAGATGCACAAACTGTTGAAGAGCTATTTCCTGCTCATCAATAGGTTTGTGACAAACAGCACAACCTTTTTCAAAGTCATTTACTCTATTCAGAGTTTCTTGATATAGACCTTGAAAATGTTCTGCTTGTTCAGTCAGAGTGTTAAGCTTTTCTTGTAAAACTTTTTGTTTACTTAACACTCTGAGATGTTTCTCAATGACCTTGTTAAGTGCAGTTATAAGTTGAGATTTAGAGCAGTCAGAAAATACCTCATCAGTTACTTCAGAATCTGATTCTGATTCATCGTCTGAGTCTGCATCTGAGTCAGCTGAAGCCATCAGGGCTAGATTTGCCTCTTCTTCTTCCTTAACTTCTTCCTCAGATGATAGCTCTTCAAAAGTAGCCATCAGACTCTTTTTCAATTTGCTCTTGAATTGTTGCTTCTTTGAGCTGTATCTTTTGCTTTTGTCTTTAGCAGACATTTCTGGACAATCAGCAATAAAGTGTCCTGGCTTCTTACAGTTGAAGCAGTTCTTCTGATCATCCTTTTTGCTGACAAAATTTCTGGAGCTGTTACCTCTGAAATTTCTTTTGTTAAATCTGTTCCATTGCTGAAACTTGGTGAATAAAGCAAACTCATCCTCATTCATCTCATCCTCTTGACCATCAGCAGAAGATTCTTCTTCAATATCAAGAAGCTGAGTCTTAAGAGCCTTAGAAGTAGTCCTAGTTGACTGTAAAGCCACTGACTTGGACTTCTTCTTAGTTTCTGAGTCAGCATCCAGAACCATCTCATGGCTTCTGAGATTGCTTATCAGAGCTTCAAGACTCAGAGTCTTGAGATTTTGAGCTTCCTCTATTGCAGTGACCTTGGGTCTCCAAGCAATAGGAAGACTTCTCAGAATCTTCTGAACATGGTCATAGGTGGAATAACTTCTCTTAAGAGCTTTAAGACCAGATACAAGGATTTGAAACCTTGTAAACATAGTCTCAATGTTTTCATCTTGTTGTATAGTGAATAGTTCATATTGCCTTATCAAAAGACTAGCTTTAGCCTCTTGAACCTTTTCATTACCATCATAGGTAGCACACATAGAATCAAAGATAGATTTAGCAGTAGACTTGTTCTCTATTCTGACATAATCCTCATGTCTAATAGCACCAACAACAATGTCCTTTACTCTATGATGCTTAGTGTAGGTTTTTAAGTTAGCTGGTGTGAGTAACTTTCTATGCTCAATGGACAACCTTCCATGTTCATTTAAGTTTTCAAAAGTTACTCCCAGCTCAACCAAATCCCACAACTCATGATCAATAGCAGTAATATTGCTATACAATCTCTCTTTCCACCACTCAAATAATGAAGCATCACCATTGAATATAGGGGCTTTTCTGTTGCCACTATGTTCATGTGATTCATTACTTAAGTAGTCAAAACCAAAAGCATTTCTAGGACCACCACCAGCACCACTGGCCTCACCGGCTTCACCGGTTGTTCTAGTACTACTATCATCTCCTCCAGACATAGTGTTCTCACAAGATCTTTACTGTCTCACTGTTAAGTGAAAGTAACAGACCAGGTGCTCTGATGCCAATTGAAGGTGTGAAAACACAAGAAGGGGGGGGGGGTTGAATTGTGTTTTAGCCAAGTTAAAACTTTTTCAAGTTCTTAACTCAACTTCGTTAGCAGCGGATAAATAACACAAACAAAAGCAAGATAGAGAGAGAGATCACACAAGCAATTTATACTGGTTCCTCTCACAAAACGAGAGTAGTCCAGTCCCCTTGCACTTCCAAGGGATTTCACTATAATCACACAAGATTACACCTGCTCAAGCACACAAGCAAGAGACTTCTCAACAATGCTCAAGCACACAAGCTTAAGACTTCACACTTAAGCACACAAGCTTAAGACTTCACACTTAAGCACACAAGCTTAAGTTTCCTCAAATAATAGTAAAGTAATATAACAATATACAAATGCTCTTAGATGAACCTAAAGAGAGCAAATACAAAGAGTACAGAGTATTTGACTAAAGTGCAAAAACACTTAACAGATGTTCAGAGCTTGTATATCACAGAGTTCAGAGTTTGTTCAGCGCACGTTCAATCCTTAATAATTGTATATATGTTGCAGCTTATCCTTCTAGTATATATATCACCAGAAAAGAGTCGTTGCAAAAAGAACCGTTGGAGTTGATAATCTTTTGTCTTCAAGCAGTCTGTCTTGATGCAGTTTGGTTGTATCTAAAACTAAGAAAGAGTTTCAGGTACTTTGACTACAGCAGAGAAGACTTTCCTTATTCAGCTAACAAAACTGAAGACCACGTTCTCAAGTTAGAACAGACAAACAGAGGGTAGCTGAACTGATCAGGCTTGAAAGGTCCTTTTCTTCATTGGTAGAAGAGTTGACTTGCAAAGGGAATCTTCACAGATATCAAAATGATCTTCAGAGGTTGATGACGCTTTAGTCACTCAAGAAGTTCTGAAGACTTCATCCTCTGAAGGTTGTAACTTCTGAAGTCCAACATCTTCTGAGCGCTTGTGAACTTCTGAATTCACATCCTCTGAACTTCATATGATGCTTATATCTGCGCACTTAAAATAAATTTTTAGTCCTTCCAATTGTTAATTAATACTTTGTTATCATCAAAACCTTTATAGATTTAGGGGCAAACATTTTTAAATCAATTTTGTTCCAACAATATCCAATATCACATATATTCATGAATGCATGTATGTATTTCATGAATTCACTCACAATCATTTTAATTAGCATTAAGCTCTTCCTTTACTAATGTGGAACACTATCCAACATTACTTCTTTATTAAGATAACACTATACCTTAATATCCTTCTTTATTAGAATAACATAATTCTAATATTCTTCTTTATTAAGTTGATTAACACCTTAATATACTTCTTTGACATTTAAACAAACATCATCAACACAATTAACAATTCATCATAATACAATTAATCATGGTTATAAACAATCAGTAGCATTTAAAACCATCAAACAACAGTTCAGGTAATACCCCTACTAACACATAGAACCCCTATTATCACGCAAGAACCCCTACTAGCACATAGAACCCCTACTATCACGCAAGGACCCCTACTAGCACATAGGACCCCTACTATCACGCAAGGACCCCTACTAGCACATAGGACCCCTACTATCAAGCAAGGACCCCTACTAGCACATAGGTCCCCTACTATCATGCAAGGACCCCTACTAGCACATAGAACCCCTACTATCATGCAGATGACTCCTACTAACACAGAGGATAGAAATCTACTCAAAAAAATCCAAGTTTGATGTTCTAGATCCCAAATAAGTTTGTTTTCAAGTGTAACAAACATGTGTAAACACAAAAGGACGGTTCATTTCACCGATCTATCATTTTTACTACGTAAAAGTAGAGATTTACCATTTTTAGCTCAAAAGCTCAAGAACACAACAACTCAAATCAAAACATAACAAATACCCAATTTTAACCCACAAATTCGTTCATACTACATGTTAAAAGTATATTAAACATGTTATGAACATTCTCTATCATTTTCTTTAAGAAAATCACCCAAAAACCCAAACGAAAATGGGGTGGAGAAAGTTCGGGTACGGAGAAATCGATATTCTCCCCTTTCTCGTATCACCCACGAATATGAAATCTCATCTCTTACCTTAGATCGACGAACTCACGAACTTTACTCTTGGATTTCTCCTTGAAGCTCTTGCCCTATCTCTCCTCTTCTCCTCCTTCTCTCTTCTTCCTCTTCAATGTCACAAAATGTGACACTTTCTCTCTCTAAGGGCTATAAATAGCGCCCCCCTCTCATGAGACAATGCCCATTGGGCCTCAAGCCCAATTGCTTGGCCCAATAACACGTGAACTCTCACTACTCGCTTAATAACTAAAGTATTCGATAAATAACTAAAGTTATTAACTTATTTAAAATGCCACATCACCAAATAAATAAACACTTACATAGTGAATAATAAATTTGGGTCGTTACAGGTAAGGTTTGGCCCCCCCATTTGTACTTGTTTTCTTCTTTTTATATATATATATATATATATATATATATATATATATATATATATATATATATATATATATATATATATATATATATATATATATATATATATATATATATATATATATATATATATATATATATATATGAGCACTTGGCAGAAGATTAGGGGTACAAGGGGTGCCAACATAGTTGGGATGTCTTCTATTCTCTTTGATGTTGTTATGCTCTTAGTTCACCTTAAAAAAAAAGAATAAATCAGCAAATTTTATTTTCTTATCCTATCCTGCTGGTAACCCAGCTCAAATTCAGGATAACGATTTTAACTAGAGAGACATGATAGGATAAGCTTCAGGATTAACTTATCATATCATGTTGTGTCACCAAACACTGGATTAAGACAGGATATGAAACAGTTATCCTATCCTGTCTCTTATCATGTGCACCAAACAGACTCTAAAAGAGAGCTAAATCTTAACCGATTTTTGTTTTTATTTTAATCTCTAGAGCATATCTCTTAATTAATATTATTTTGTTTTTAAAACATATCTTCCACAAATATATCATAATTTGTTACAAAAATATATTCTTTTCTAAATAAATGTTAATCAAATAATTAAAATAATTTAAATCCAAATAAAATAAAGAGTTCTATATTTTGGGACGTTACAGTATGCACCAGTAGCAAGGATTGAAACCGTTAGATTAGTTAATGGTATTGCAAATTTGAACAATTGGTCAATACATCAAATGGATGTAAAATGTGCTTTCCTAAATGGCACCCTAAGTGAAGAAGTATTTGTGATGCAACCACCAAGATTTGAAGTGAAGAATCAGATGACAAAGGTTTACAAGTTACACAAAGCTATATATGGGCTTAAGCAGGCTACAAGAGCATGGAATAAAAGAATAGATGGCTATCTGATTGATATAGGATTTGCAAAATGTGTGACAGAGCATAGTGTTTATGTGAAGAGAGATAGCAGAAGAGGTGTGTTAATTCTATGCTTATATGTGGATGATCTATTGATAACTAGTTGTGGTGAAAGGAGCATAGGTGACTTCAAGAAACAAATGATTAATGAGTTTGAAATGACAGACATTGGTGAACTATCATACTTTCTTGGAATAGAATTTTTGAAGTGTAGAAAAGGAATAATGATGCATCAAAAGAAATATGCATAGGAGATTCTAAAGAGATTTGACATGGTAAATTGCAATCATGCAATTACACCATTTGAGCCAAGACTCCAGTTATCCAAAAGTGAAGATGAAGACAATGTGAAATCAACAAAATTCCGAAGCTTGATAGGGTCATTGAGATACTTGTGCAACACTAGGCCTGACTTGGTCTATAGTGTTTCAATTGTGAGTTAGGTTTATGGAGAAGCCTAAAACATCTCATCTTGCTGTAGTAAAGAGAATACTCAAATATGTGAAAGGAACAATATATCTCATCTTGCTACAGTAAAGAGAATATCTCATTGATCTTAACTGTTGATCAGAACAGGTAGATGGTCAGTTGGCAGTCCGTTGAGCAGGTGGTTGACGGCGGGTCGAGAAGTTGATCCACGGAGGGGGGGGGGGGTTGTACCTGCAGGTGCTCCGATGCCAAAGTCAGAGAGAGAAAGAGAGCAATGAGATACTAGAGAGAGAAAGTAAATGAGTGAATGAATAGTGTTACCTTGCTCTCCTGTATAGGAGAGCTTATATAGCCCCCAACGCTGGGCCAAAGGTCCTCTTATTAGGCTGGATCTGTTTGGCCTGCTCGTGATTAGACTGGGGAGCAGACTGGGTATTTTCTACTTGACTATAACGAGCTGCATCAGCTGTCTGCTGCTCTTCATACTATATGTATGCCTGAGATTTGAGGAGCTCATCCAGGGTGCACGGTTTTTCAATGCCGACCGCCATGGCAAAATCACTATTTGGGTGAAGGCCTCGTTGGAGCCGGTATTTTTTCATGTCATCAGTTGTGTCAACTTGTATAACTTCCTTGTTGAACCTTTCAATAAAGTTGCGAAGGGACTCGTTGTCGCCTTGAAAAATGGCGTCCAAGACTGTCTCGGTTTTTGGTTGCTTTCAAGAGGCAGTGAAGTGCCTGCAGAATTGGTCGACCAAATCTCTCCATGAGGAAATAAACTGAGGAGCTAGACTATGGTACTAGGCCATAGCTCCCTTCATCATTTCCCGTGTATGTGAGGTCATCTACATACAAACCGACTATTCCTTGATCAGTTTGCTTGACAAACAAGGTACAGTTTCCTTTATCAGAGTGCTAAAATTTAAAATCCATAAGCCTATAGTATAAAAACTTGTTCACAGTGTGCTAAAATTGGTGTAGGACATGCTAAAAACTCTGGCTATAATGACAGTGTGCTTAAAATTGCACATCAACTTAGGCCCCGTTTGAATTAGCTTATTTTTTAGTTTATACAAACAACTTATGCAATTTTTATGTATTACTCCCTGCGTTTCAAATTACTTACATTTTAGAAGAAAAAAAATAATATTAAGAAAGTGTATTTTTGCACCTTATTTTCCTATTATACATTTATTTTAATTCACCAATATGGATTATTATAAGTTTGTCAAGGTAGTTTATGATAAAATAGCTTGTAAATACAATTTTCACTAGTGTGAACTTATAAAATAGCATAAAACCTAATTTATATTGTATAAGTTGTTTGAATAAGCTCAAAAATAAGCTAATCCAAACGGAGCCTTAATATTGCACAAACTAATAACAAGTGACCGTTAAGGCACTAAAAAGTTGTTAATAATATAACTTGTCTTACATAAAAAAAAAAAAAAAAAAACAGACAGGGACTAAAACCAAAAAATCTAGAACATACATAGACTAATGTCATATTTAAGCAAAAAAAATAAATATAAATTTCCCCAAAAAAAAAACAATAAATTAATTTTCTTGTTTTGCTCTTGCTTTTGTTTCCTTTTATTTTTTTTTATTTTTATTAACTTTTATTTCTTATTTTGGGCAAAGTTTTGTTCCACTATCTTTGTATATAATATGAACATTTGACATAAGATTAGGGCTTACTAGGGAGACAACATAGTTCAGATGCCTACTATTTTCTTTTATGCCATTATGATCTTAGTTAAAAAATAAATAAATATAAATGATAAAATATGATATTGATATTTTTAGTGTGAAATTTATTTTGGAGAAATAATTTAAATATAACTTTATCATCTCTAATTTATTTATTTATTTTACAATAAATAAGCGAAATCTTAACCCTAATAACAATACTTTCGTCTCTTTATAAATGGGTGGTCGGATCTCTTTGACAATAGAAGTAGCGGCGCATCCCCTAATATCATTCATCTCGCTCCCCCCACTCTCTAGATCCATGAGGGAGGAAACAAAACCAAGTTTATGGACTATTGTTCAGGTCTTTATCAAATGGAAACCATTACCATTGTCATATATCTCTGCTCTTTCTCTGACATATCAAAATAAATCTTCAACAACTATGATTATTTTGATTAGATGTGAGCAAAAAGGTAAGCATACAAAAAACACATGATTTTCATCTCAATTTAATTATTGGGCAAATAATATATATTCTCATTCGTATTTATCAATATTTTTGTCGATTTAATTGCTTTTATTTTGAGGATTACGAACTATTTTCAATTTGATCTTGTCATTCTTATCATGATAGCATGGTTTACGGATCTCAGAAAGTAGTAATTATAATTTATAAGGAGTGGTTCTCTATTTTGATTTAGGAGTACATCTTTATACAAATTATGCATTGTAAATATAAATATTTTGACAATTTGATTGGTATATATATATATATATATATATTTGACATTGATAAACTTACTGCATTTCATTATCATATTTTTTGCAGCCAAAATGTGTACCCTCTGGTTGTTGCAGCAAATTAAGAAGAGCCTAATCAATTTGCAATTGCACCGTCAGATGAGCCCAATGAATCTGGAAGATAGTGGTGAAGTTGCTGAAATCACCATCCATTTATATGATTCATTTGCATCATTTTAGTATTTTTATTTTAATTAATGAGTTAAACAATTTCTTTTGATTTTCTTGGTGATCAGGTGTAACAACCCACTCTAATTATTAGAAGAGATAATAGTTAGGATTTAATTGGAAACAAGCAGTAAAACCATTCTTCCATTGAACTACATATAGAACCTATTAGCCTTTTATTTTCTCTCTCAAGCCAACTTCAAATTTACTCCTCTCCCAATATCCAATCACAAACTCCAAACATAAGAAGTAGAGCCCACCTCTCCCTTTAAAGACACACTTGGGATGCACAAAACCCGAAAGCCCAACCCAAACCTCAAAAAACCATTAAATAAAACCGAAACGGATCGGGTTCATATGCAAAACGAGTTCAAAAATCCCAAAACTCGGTTTTGGATTTGCCAACCATGGGTAACCGAACAGACCCGTGTTTAATATTTTATTTTTATTTTTTATTACTAATAATATCTATATGACGTGTTTGTATAACATTCACACAGATTCATTTTATTTTCTCTCTCATTCACACTTTGTTATCCCCAAACCCTAGCAACAGCCGCTGTGCACTCATCCCTTCTTTGTTTTCTCTTTCAAGTTCAAATCCCAAACTTTCTCTTCTAATTTCTTCTACTCTCATTTTTTGTTTGTGAATTATTCTCTATTACTTTGTTCCTCTCCAACAATTTTTGTTTCTACTCCTTGTCTCTCAAAACAACTCTATATATTTGCAGATCTAAATGTTTGTCATTGCTTTTGTTTGTTTATATTTTTTACAGATCCGGATTTTTTAGTTTTGGATCTGTTATTCTATTTTTCTGGAGAAGATTGGTTACTTTGTTTGATTTTGTTTTCCTCATCTTTCTTCTTATTCATGACCCATACAGACCAAACCGAGTGATCTGTCGAACCCGAAAAACCGCAGCCCGAAAAACTGAAATAAAATATGGGTCGATATGGACCTCGTAATAACACATGTGGTTTGGGTCGGATGGACATTTTGGGCCCACACCCACCCATTGTCCACCCATACACACGTACCAGTGTCCTTCATTATTCATTTTCCAAAGTTAGAAAACAACCTTTTACTCTTCTCTCTCACGCAAAAGCTTCAGCAACAACAACAAAATCATTTTACTCCATTTTGGAAGCTTTGAGCCTTGCGTGTGTCTCTACACACATGTTCTTCCATCTTAATCAATCTCCCAAAGAAGAAGCTTCACTCATCTCTTCCCTTGCAGCCATATCCAACAAAGAAAAACCCCAAATTTCCAATCTCTCACAAATAACCCATTTCTAGTCATGCATGTTTGAGATTGTTCTTTAGATTCAAGATTTGAAGTGATGTAATCTAAGTCCTAGCCACTGCATGTGTAGACTCCTCTTGGATTGAGATGTTTGTTCAAAAATCTAAGGTAAGATCAATAACTCCAATTTCATTCCTTTCCTTTCCAATGAAGCCTAAATTCATTCTTAAGTTTATGCTCATTTGGGTTATTTGCATGTGAGCACCTTTTAAGAGTTAGAGAGAAGAATTAGCACTGAATAAGTATGTTAGAGCAGAAGAACATGGGCACAAGATGGAAGCTTGAAGTTTTGATTGGGGATTTTTGAAAAAGTTTGGGTTAAACTCGTATTTTTATGGGCTACGGGTTTGCATTTTGAGCGGCTCAAACGGATGATTATAAGCGTGTGAAACAGTTCGGAATTGCTATCAACTCAGGTGGGTTCCCTTAAGTTCAATTTCACCTTAATAGAGTAGTTCATAGTTTTCCCCAAATATTAAACTATGCATGACAACTTAAGTATGGTTATGTTTAGGATTAAATTAGGATAACTGATTAACTGATTAATTAACCACTTAAATAAGCCCCGCATGTTGAATTGACTGTAATATGTGGAATTTAGTACGAAGTATAATTATATAAGCTGAATTGGACATAAACACTATGTTGAGTTATGCAGGATTCTGTGGTTGAATCGGCTCAACCAGAGCTTGCATTGATCCATAAGTTTCCTTGTGGAGCAAAAATGTGTTTTAAGCACCTCATGAGCCGGTTCATGCCTTGAATGAGGCTGTGCATAAGCGCATAATGTATTTTATTAAAATCTGGGAAATGTTGCATCGGTACAAACGTTGTGTGAACCGGCTTAAGCATGGCCTGGGTGAGTTTGAATTGGTACAAGGCAAACTTGTGTCGATGCATATAAGTCAGATATCTTGCTTTCTTAAAAACTGGATTATATGCATCGGTACATAGAACCCTTGAACCGGTGCAAACAAAATAATTTACTAAAAACCTTTTGGTTTATATATAGGAGGTATAATAACCGTTTTATTTCAACTCAAAATCCTCCATTATGAACATTATTTTATAAAAACTATAAGTGACTAGAATTCCACGATTACGGACTTTCGTACATGTATTAAAATCAGTTAGACAATTGAATCAGGATATTCAGGATTGTTAGAAATACCCTCAGGAAGGTTTTCTTTTCTTTGGGCAGGATAACCATTCAAGATTATGAACATTAGTTACCATGTCATGAGAATCATTTTAGAATCCGAGAAATTTAATAAGAACTGCAAACTGACGTGGAACCCGACGTATATTATTATCGGTAGGACGAGGACTAGGCACTCCGGGACCTGCTTGCCTCGAAGTGACCCTATGCGGATAAAATTGACAAGATAATAATAAGCGGTACACCTTTACTGCTTTATATTATTATCTTATGAAAACTTCTGAATTATGTTAGGATTAGAACTATTAGAAGTTCAGGATCAGGTTATGTTAGAAACTATTAGTTTCAGTTGCCCCGGTGTAAATTCAATAAATTATTTTTGAATTTTAAGGTACTCGGATTTCAATTATTAAATATTCTAGTCAATTTAGTTGGGTTTTTACATCAGGAGGCGTTAAGACGCTTCCCTGGAATTGAAAATGTCTTCTCTAAGCTTTTTTTCTGTTGAAGAGGTCAAAATGGAATATAATCAGTCGAAACCCATACATAGCAATGGAGTTGACCACCAACAATGAAAATTTTAGAGTAAAGTTACATTTATCGAATTCAATCACCAATAAGAAAATAATTTGACCTTATCTAGCATTTGGTGCAAAGAAGAAGTCGTGTTCCAGACACAAGCGAGCCAAATAAGCTGCATAAAGGACCGCCGTGCTCGCTGACCACCTACTGGCTGAATGAACTGAACAAAGTGATCAGGTGAGCTGTTGGCGTCTACCACCATAGAACCAATCCAAGTCCGAACCATCGGGTATAGAGAACCAAAAAAACTGCAAGAAAGAAGTAAATGATGTGTCGATTCAACATCGCTCCATCCAGATACACAATAGCGAGCGTCAGCTGAAATGATTCCTCGAGTAACCAAGTTTTTCTTCATTGGCAACTTATCCCTAAAAAGTCTCCATGAAAGAATCGAAACCTTTAAAGGAACCTGTCTGTGCCATATAAGACCGTGACCGTCATCTAAATTGACCATATCCTGAGAAGTCAATAAATGATACGTGCCACGAACAGAGTAACCGTGATTGGGGACTAGCACCCACTGCCACTTGTCTGAAATATGTTCCTACAAAGAGATAATAGGTAGTAAGGCCTGACACTATCCTAACTTCTCCTCCACCCACAACTGCCTCCTCCAAACCCATGTTTGACTACCAGCCCCCCACCCTAACAAAGACATCTCCGCTACTGAAGCTGCTTTATTCTCCGCTAAGTCAAACATGCCTAAACCTCACCCACAAAAAACTATCCCCTATCCATGGATCAGTCCAAAACAAGGTATCAGACCCATCCCCCACCTTCTTCGAAACACTCTCCCGAAACCACCCTACACCATCAGCACCCTCCAAGATTCTCACAATCTCCCTCCACCACGTAGACCCTCTCCTCTCTCCCTCTTTCACTCTGTCTCCCTCCACCCCATACCTAGTTGCCAGCACTGGAAACCCATTTTCCTAAAAGAGCTAAGTTAAACTCCCTCAATTATCTAACCCCTAACCCTCCATACTCCTTACGTAAATAAATAGTTTTCCAACTGATCCAAGGGATTTTCCAACGATCCTCACTCCCCCCCCCCCCCCCCCCAAGAAAAAATTAATCATAAGGGATTCAATAGAAGAGATTATACCTGAGGGAGCCTTGAAGAAGGACAGAGCATAGACAAGCAGAGATGTTAAGACATACTTGAGTAAGATCAGACGGTCGCCAAAAGAAGGGAAGCAACTCTTCCATCCATATAACATGTTCTTTATACGAGCTATCATCGGTTCCCAAAAAGCCAAATGATGCGGATCATCACCAATCGAAAAACCTAGATTAAGTAAAGACACATTTCCCACTCTACAGCACAGAGCCAATGCGGCCTCATGTAACTAGGAATCAGGGATATTAACCATTACCAGCAAACTCTTGTTGAAATTAACCTTCAAACCCGACATAGAGTCGAACAACACCATGACAGCTTAAAGCGCGTGGACATTCGACCAGGTTTTAGACCCGACCAGCAGCGTATCATCGGCAAACTGAAGGTGTGAGACTGAAACATGATTTTGTTCTCCAACATTACTCTCAACCATAGCTTGCATAATCACATTCAAACCTTCGGCTGTCAGAAGAAAAAGAAAATGAGAAAGTGGATCCCCTTGTCTTAAACCCCTCTCAAGAGGGAACTCATCAGTGGGACTACCGTTAACCAAGATTGACGTTGTCGCCGTGCTAACACATTCTCTAATCCATTTTCGCCACAACATCGAAAAAGACATATGTCCCATAACATCATCCAGATAGCCCGGTCCATCGAATCATAGGCTTTCTCGAAATCCACCTTTAATAACAACAATTCCTTGTTATACCTACGCGCCTCATCAAGCACCTCATTCGCAATGAGGATTCCATCAAGGATTTGCATATCCTTTACGAACTCAGTCTGCGTCTCAGAAATGACACTACCAATAGTCACAGACGATAATGGATGGAAAATTGAAGGTGTAAAAAGAGACATGGCTGATAGATGTGATACGTACTATTCGCATAAAACCGTTGGAACGAAGAAATTGCGATCTGTCAATGAAGTGGTGAATAACTTACTCCTTGAAGGATACCCCAAGTTACATTGCAAGAAGGGAAAATTAAAGGGCAATGAAGTTAAGTATGAAAACAGTAATCTTGAATCGAGGGGAAAAAGGAAGAGAAGAAGGAGAAAATAATGTTAAAGAAGTCTCAAGAAAAAGAAAGAATAATGTTTTTGTAATCGGTTCTTCTTCTTCTTCTCAAAAGACTGAGGATACGTCAATAATTCTAAGAGAAGTCTCATTTGAATCATTAGAAGTTAAAGAAGTTAAAGAAGTCTCAAGAAATCGAAAGAATAGTTTTTTTCTTGGTTCCTCTTCTCAAAAGAACGAGGAGAAGTCAATAATTCTAAGAGAAGTCTCGGCTGAATCATCAGAAGTACAAATTGTCATTCCTTCTAATGATGAAAGATTGGAAGACATGTTAAACAATTGTGCTGATGATAATGATAAATGAATAGTAGTTGTGGACAACAAAATGGACGAAGATTTGGATGAAATTATAGAAGAATTTCCTGAATATGATGATTTAGCAAACCAGTTTTTTAACTAGTTTTCTCAAAAGACCGAGAAGGAGAACAATTACAATAAACATAGTGTTTAGAAATAAACTGGAAAACTAGAGCAAATAAGCACTGAGTGGATCTAAATTTAGTGTTGTTGTTAACCAACAAATAATGAATACATTTATTCATTTAGAATTTCTTGGAAGATCATGATCAGGTGTAGCTCTTTCTCCTTTTTTTTTTTATCGGTTGTAGTTCTATAAATTTAATGATTGAAATTTCATTGTGCTTTTAAATTTAAAAAAAAAATTGTGAAATTTTAAGGTTGAATGCTTTTTATTGTAAAACTATGTTTGGTCGGATAGTCATTGAACAAGAAAAGGTAGAATTAGTTGATTAAAATAGATTCTATTTTCTGGTATGAATCTGAGGTTTTTTAAATTGATTCTATTTTAATCAATTAATTCCACATTTTCTAGTTCAATGACTATCCAACCAAACATAGTTTTACAATAAAAAGCATTCAACCTTAAAAGTTTCACAATTTTTTTAAAAAAAAATTAAAAGCACAATGAAATTTCATTCATTAAATTTATAGAACTACAACCGATCAAAAAAACAAAAAAAAAAAAAAAACAGAAGAAACAACTACAGCTGATCATGATCTTCCATGAAATTCTAAATGAATAAATGTATTTATTATTTGTTGGTTAACAACAAAAAGTAAATTTAGATCCACTCTAGTCCTTATTTGCTCCAGTTTCCAGTTTGTTTCTCAACACTATATTTATTGTAATTGTTCTCCTTCTCGGTCTTTTGAGAAAACTAGTTAAAGAACCGGTTTGCTAAATCATCATATTCAGGAAATTCTTCTATAATTTCATCCAAACTTTTGTCCATTTTGTTGTCCATAGCTACTATGCATTTATCATTATCATCAGCACAATTGTATAACATGTCTTCCAATCTTTCATCATCAGAAGGAATGACAATTTGTACTTCTGATGATTCAGCTGAGACTTCTCTTAGAATTGTTGACTTCTCCTCGTTCTTTTGAGAAGAGGAACCAAGAAAAAAACTATTCTTTCGTTTTCTTGAGACTTCTTTAACTTCTAATGATTCAGGTGAGACTTCTCTTAAAATTATTGACTTCTTCTCAGTCTTTTGAGAAGAAGAACCGATTAGAAAAATACTATTCTTTCTTTTTCTTGAGACTTCTTTAACATTATTTTCTTCTTTTCTTCTCTTCCTTTTTCCACTCGATTCAAGATTATTGTTTTCATCCTTAACTTCATTGCCCTTTATTTTTCCCTTCTTGCAATGTAACTTGGGGTATCCTTCAGGTAGTAAGTGATTCACCACTTCATTGATAGATCGCAATTTCTTCGTTCCAAGGGTTTTATGCGAATAGTACGTATCACATATATCAGACATGTCTCGTTTTACACCTTCAATTTTCCATCCAGTAAGCTTAGAGAAGACATTTTCAATTCCAGGGAAGCGTCTTAACGCCTCATGATCACCAAGAAAATCAAAAGAAATTGTTTAACTCAATAATTGAAATAAAAATACTAAAATGATGCAATTGAATTATATAAATGGATGGCCATTTCAGCAACTTCGCCACCATCTTTCGAACTCATTTGGCTCCATTGGTTACAGACATGTGCCTAATCAAGTGAGAAGAAAACTTGATGACAAAAGTGATGTACTGATTCTGGTGGTTATAAATTGCTTGATCCAATAAATAAGAAAATTATAATAAGTAGAGATGTGATATTTGATGAGATAAAAGAATGGGATTGGTACCAAAATGAAAGAAAATACCATGTCACAATTGCTTTTGAAGAATCTGACAGCAGTGACTTGCAGCACAAGCAAGCAGAAAATAGAAGATCAAGTAGAACAAGAAGCATGCCAGCAAGGCTACGAGAATGTGAGATAACTCCAGATGATGGAGTTACAAATGAAGCTGAACTTGTCCATTTTATCTTTCTAGTTGATGTTGAACCAGTGAATGTGATTGAAGCATTGAAAGATCCAAAATGGACTAGTGCCATGGAGGAAGAGCTGGAATCCATAGAGAAAAATGGAACTTAGTCTTTACCTGATTTACCACCAAATAAGAAGGCTATTGTTGTGAAGTGGGTGTACAAAACCAAAATGAGTACTTAAGGTGAAATAACAAGGCATAAAGCCAGATTAGTGGCAAATGGTTTTCTTCAAAAGGAAGGCATTGACTATGATGAAGTGTATGTGTAACGACCCGAATTTTTAAAAGTTAAATAACTAAAAAGAAAGACTTTATTTCCTTAAAAAGTATGACTAAATTTTTATTTTTATAAAGTAGAATAACTATCAGAGTTTACGAGTAATAAAAAATTATAGACTCTAGGACTCCTTCCCAAGTATCACAATCAGAGCGGGCTTCTCGAACTCGAAAAACTCGACAACCTGTAAATACTGCGATTTCACAATCGCAGGGCCAAGCCGGACAACACAACATCAAATGGGTGAGAATATATTCACACAAGATAGCGGTATATTAACACAACAAGAATAGGGAATAAAAAACATAAACACATAAAAGAGTTGAGGCACTCCTGGACCAAAACACAATTTAGCATATATGAGGACACCGACTAAATAGACAAGCACGTCAGTTAGCAAATAGCTAATTAAAAACACAACAAGACTCAGAATGCAAATTCATGGCTTCCCAACGTAATTTCATCACCGATTAATTCGTCATCGATTAAGCTCATCGCCGATTAAACTCAACACCAAATAATATCAATTTTATAGTACTCACAATTCTCAATAATAGACTGAAACGAGACACTAGTAAACTGCCTTATATAGTTGTTTTCTCTATATGATATACCAGCGATAGAAATTGGCAAAATCCATTTAAATTCAAGTTTGACAGTATATGTACTAACATATAACTAACTTATATAAGTTCACAACAATAACAATATGTGTATAAGCCGAATCATGAAGATAGAAATTAATATATGATAAAATCACCATATACACCATAGTTACCACACCCCTTACAAGATCGAAAACACCAGAAGGCAGTACGTAACACAACAAAATATGAATTTTAAAAACAAATTATAATCAAAGGGGTTCATTAATGAAGGAGGGCCCTATACGTGAACTCACTCACCCACTTACCTTAGATTTTTGCAGAATTTCTTTAAGCTCAACGAATTCCTATCATCGATGCCCTTGCTTACTTGCTCTCTTTTCGCTTCACTGCTCTCTTATGAATATTTTTAGTTAATCCAATTTGTGTCTCAAGTCTCTCTATTTATAAGGGAATGTCTTCTATGTTACTTTCTCTCCAAGGTAGAATATCTCTCCTGATTTGTTTCTATCATAAAATCCTAAGGGCTTGTTTGGTATGCAGGATAGGATATACAACAGAATAATAATAGGATAGGATATCAGCAGGATAACAATTATCCTTAGTTATCCTATCTTGTGTTTGGTAAAATACATACTTGCTCATACCAATATGATAAAATATATAACATATTTAAATGACAAAATTACACTTGTAAAACAATTGTTTTTTTTTTTAAATTATATTGTAATACTTTGAATTTTATAAATAAAAATATAAATAAGTAATTGATGACAGCAAATTATATGACGTTTTTAGTAATAGATTAGAGTAGTTTTTATAGTAATTAAAGACCAAAAGCAAGCAAAAAAGGGCAAAAATGGAATAAAGCAGCGCACCATCGTACCCACTATCACACCCTAAATTTTGCCCACTCTTTTTCATCTGACTTTTTTATCATTTAAATTAGGCAAAATTACATTGAAGGTCCTTTATCTTATTTTTTGTAACACTTTGGTCCTTTATCTTTTTTTGTAACACTTTGGTCCTTTATCTTTTTTTTGTAACACTATGGTCCTTTATTATTTTTTATTTGTAACATTTAAGTCCTTTATTTTTTATAAATAAATAAGATAATGACCAAAGTGTTACAAAAAAAAGGACTAAAGTGTTACAAATAAAAAAGATAAAGGACCAAAGTGTTACAAATAAAAGATAAAGGACCAAATTGTTACAAAAAAAATATAAAAGACCAAAGTGTTACAAAAAAATAAGATAAATGACCTGTAGTGTAATTTTGTCTTTAAATTAACATCTATGTTTATACAGTGTATTTAATCAAAGTTAATTTAATTAATAAAAAAGTCAAATATCTTTTCTTGTATTATTATTATTATTAAAACAAAACAAAAAAAAAATATAATAAAAAGAGAAGCAACGTTGTTGCTTTCCTCTTCTCCCCTTTCAATTTTTTTTTTTTCTTTCTTTTCATTATTAGTATTATTTATTATAGTTATTGTTATTATAAAAAAATGAAAAAAAAAGAAACTGAGCAACACAGCAGCAATAGTGCGGCGCCTCCCATTCACTTTGCTATCATTCTAACTACACAAATTCAACACAGCTCTAGGGTAATTTTTGCCAGGTGTCAATCTCACAGCCTCCCTCATCAAATCATTGCTGGACAAAATGACAAAAAGTTTACTTCTTATGGCCAATGTTTTGAATTGTTTTTCCCTCCTCTTCTGTTCTGTTTGGGCCAAATACATTGAGTCCAACACAATCCAGCCCAGCAAAGCCCAATCCATGAAAGAAGAAAGGCTTCACGCCAAACAAAAAACCAGAGAAGCAAGAATACCTTCCTTGAGCTGTACCTTTCACGTATTGCAGATTTTACAGGCTAGAATCCAAAAACCTCAATTAGGTTGGAATCAATTTCAAATTTCAAATTCTCCCTCTCTTCAATATCATAACTCACTTTCTTTCTCATGGATTTCAATTCTTCAGCTCTCTCTCATCCTCTCCGATATCTTCACCACCACCAACACCTTCGCCGCCGTCACTTTCATCGCCCTCCATTGGCTTCTTCAAATAGAAAGGTTTCAACTTGCTTCTTAATCCCTTCCTTATTTCATGATTTGATTTCATATTCTAATATAGATTTTCAATTTTCCCCTTCTGAGTTAGGTTTGATTTTAGTTTTTGTGAATATTCTAATCTGATTTGAGTAGTATTTAGTTGCTTCTTCATTTCTCACATAGTTTGTTTTTTTATTTTTATGTCCAATTAGAGACTGCTACTCATGAATTTGAGGAAAAAGGTATATCATTCATCAATATTAGTTTTTTTTGGGTAGAGACATCAGTATTAGCATTAAATTGATGAAATTGGAGGTAGATATTCTCTCTCCCTAATTTTCATGATTTTTTTTTTCTGGAAATTTTGTCTTTGAAAGTAGCAATGTTTTGTGTTTATTTTTCTAGAAAATAATACAATTTGGATACATTAGGTTTTATTGTTTATTATGATGATATTGTTTTTTTAAATGCAGAGATTTTGTTGATTTTCAAAGTTGGAAGGCAGACAAACAGGGGTAAGAGCTTAATTTTTTTGCTAATGATAATTATTTTCATGTTTCTTCATCAAATTGTAGTTTCAATTCATATCATTTATGAATTTTGCAAATCTATCTTTGTACTTTAAATCTATTTTCAGGCTCAGGTTTAGTGGTGTTTTTTACATTTTTCTTTGTTTCGTGGATTTGGTATTTTCCTTCAGTTATCATACTTTCCTTTCCTCTTTATGCAGGTTACACAATTTAAGAAGAGTTTAAACACTGTGAACTCTGGCGGTGAAGAGGTATTTTGGTTATGCAACTACTAACATTATGTTGTTTGTATTTCTTTGACTTTATGCATTTTTTCTTTGACATCATGAAGTCTTTTTTAGTTGTGGTAATTCTTATCATTATCTGTTTCTGGACATGGTAGACTCAGACTTGATGGTGCTAGCTCTATTTTTAACATTTCGATACTCACTGGCTGTTCCTATTTATCATTAGAAAAAACTTTAACGAGATTCTATTAGGATTTTTTATTATGTTGATCATATCACCATTAAAATTTATTGAATCCTTATCCCACTTATCTATTTTTGAAGTTTAAACCTCTAATGAATTTTAATGGCGAGATGATGAACATAACCCTCTCATGTTTGATTCAAACATGAGGGGATCCAAATCCATTCTATTATATCTTCTCTTATGGGTTTAAGTTTGATAGTCTTTTAAAGCTCACTGTTCTTGCTTCTAACAATAAGAAGACACTGATGCATTATCTTTGCATCTTATGAGTTACTGAGTATCAATTGCCATAAACAAATATATCATGTGATTGCTAACCCTTTTTTGTGCAGTGACAAACAGGGAGTCTTTAAATAGTCACCAATAGTATGAATTCAAGACACTAAATTTAAGGTATAGCAACATATTTGTTACCAACTTTTTCTTTACCTTTTTAGACTGTGAATTTACCTTTTGTGTCTATCTATTTTTTGCTAACCCTAAAACTGTGAAGCTAGATAGGTTGAAACAAAAGGGTAAGTGAGGAAAGTTTAATCAACTTTGTGGTTTATTGATGAGTTTTTTTTTTAATCCCAATTTTGAATCCCAGTTTTTTTTTTTTTTTGATAATTTGAATCTCAGTTAATGCCTTAGACTCAATGAAATGTGTGGCTGCTGTAAAAAGGAAAGGAGAAGTGCAAGAAGACGATATTTACATTAAGTTTCTCACTTCCTTTTCATTGATGAAGAAAGAGGTAGTACATTAAGCTATCTTCCATAAATTAATTTATTATTGCCATCTATCTTTTATATTTGTTCATCATCCTAAAAACTACAGACTTATATATCAATGCATACAAAATAAAATCAATTAGCCGTTTGACTATAAATTTACTTGAACATGTACTTATGATTGTATTTTATGCTATTAGGTGAGTGAAGATCCATTCATCTTGCTTCTTGCAAAGGTAGTAGAAATTTTATGTATTTTGATTGTCTTAATTTAATTTTGTTCCCGGTTGATTTGGAAGAAGCAGAACAGTGGATAGTATAATGGGTTGTTAGCTTTTTCATGTATAAGACTTGGTTTTGGAGTTTTTCATTAGTTTGGTTTTGGAGTTCTATAGTTTGATTTTGGAAAATTGGATAGAAGCAATGCTTGGGCAGTTGGTAATCCTATAGTTTTGATGCTTTTAAGCAGTTTTGGTTCAATCATTTAATCAATTTCTTTAAAAAAATTAGTTACATTGTTTCATTTTGGTTTCTCTTTTTTGAAAGGTAATTATTTTGTTCTATTCTAATTTATAGGATTAGGAGATTATGTTCTCAACGGTAGATGGAAGATATTCACATTTCAATATCTCAGCAGTTGGAGCAATTGCAATATGTTGTGTTAATGGCTCTATTTTTTCTCTTTTAGTGGATATAGTAGATAAGATCAAAGAATACATAGTTTTGAGTTTTCTCTTTTGTTAGATATCAATTTAGTTTAGATAAGATCAAAGAATACATAGTATGAGTTTTATCTTTTGTTAGAAATCAGTTTATCCTTATCTTCGTTACTTTTTAAAAACAAAATTATCTGATATCCTCTCTCTCTATTACTTTCTATTGTGTTTGTCATATTATCTCCATCCTAAATTTGTTTGTTGGATTTCTCTCCCAGACATTTTTAACACATTCATTTTTTTGAAGGGCGAGTAACGAGAATGAAGTTGGAAAGTTGCTATTAACTATTATTGAGAGAATGTAGCAAGGTTAGCAATGCCATGATGAAGGAGTGGCTTGCCATGTTTTCCCTTAGCATTCTGATTTACAAGGTTAGTCCTTCTCTTCACTCCATTTTTTTTCTTAACTGAACATGAACCTTAAGTGTCTCATTCTTAGAAGGCTTTGTTGGTTCACTATCCCTTTAAATATGTCAAGCCATAACAATTTGGTTTATAATATAAATTAGGAAGGTACTTAATTGAACATGAACCTTAGAAGTCTCATTCTTAGAATTTTATCTGATTCATCCAAAAAAATTATTGTGATATGAAAATGTTCATATTTCCATCTTTTGTTGTTGTGTTTATGGGTCTTTATTCTTCTCTTAGGAATACAATGAAGTAGAAGAGAATGAGAGAGTGAATAGTGCTTAGTGAACGATAGATCTCAATAGTCACATTTTTTTTCTTTAGGTATTGTTTTCAGTTTATTAGTTCTTGGTTTCAGTAAATAAATCTCATGTTACTTAAATGCATTAGTCACCTATTGTCTTTTTGTTCTATTTGGTTTTTATTTTTGTTTATGATTATATATACACACATGTTCCCTCTTCAATTCAAAATTCAAATTTGTTCAATTACCTCTTTCCCTTCTATATCTCACCGAGTTAAATATTGGATGGCCTATGTGAGGTTCGAATTCCTTCTCTTGCAAAATTTCAGCTCATTGTGTCTAATTTAATGTTTCCTTTTACTTTGTAAATTTGTAAACCTGATTTTGTTTCTAAAACTTTTGCGAGGTTCAACAGTTGTTGATGTCTTTCAAGATCTATTGGTTAAAATGTATTCAAGCTGAAGGGAAATATGGGAATAGCTTTCAATATCAACAAGCTTGAAATTTATTATTTTGTTCATCTTGACAACGGGACTGCGACCTTAAAGAGTGATTTTAGGTGAGCAAATTTGGCCCTTATCATTGTTTTCTGTTTTGTATTAAGATTAAGATTTTGGCTGCCTTTTGTTAATCACTACTGAAACGCTAATTTTTGCAATTTTAGGTAACACATGAAGTATGAGATTAAATACGTCAGGACTTTATATCCAATACCAAGTAATTAGTGCACATAATGTGCCATTCTCTTGATATGGTACCATTCTCCAACTACAAGGAAACTCTAGAGTTTGTGGAAGATTAGCTAAAGCCTGAGTGCAACTAGGATAGAGTTATCTCAATTTCTATTGTATCGTGTACTATTAAAAGTATGTACACTATCGTGTACTATTAAAAGTATGTACACTGCATTTTTTATTTGTATATTGTCTCAACTTATATATTAATTACATAGAGATTAAGCACATTCTATTGGTGTTGTCTTATTTTTCACCCTTTCCTTTATAGTGCACGATTCAAAAGCACCCAATAAAGTTTAATCAATGGAGAGCTTTATGAGGCAGACTAATATATAAGTTCAAAAAACATTTATGTGAGTGGTTTTTGTACTACATTTATCTTTTTAAGGTGCTCCTAATGATCTACTATCATGAGAGACTGGATTCATTCATAAATATAAGATATAATTTATTATTTATTATTTGTTCAAGTGAATATTCAAGTGCCTACGCGTTTAATTAAAGAACCAAACTAAGTATTATTAATGCTTGCCTATGACATTTTATGTGGATGTTAGAATGCTGCATAATTATGCAGAAAAAGAGTTCATCGAGTTTGCTATCAATATAGAGACATGTAGACTCAAATTTTGTACTTTGATATTAGTAAAATAAGAATACTAGGGATTGGCCGGAGAAAAAGAATGATGACTTAGCTTGCTTATAGCATCAAAATTGAGGGGTGAAAACTAAGAAACATTAACTTTCCATTTGATTAAATATATTTATATTTACTATATGTTTTCAGTTAGTCGTTAGTCTTAAGGGTAACTAAAAATATGTCATTAAATTGAGGAGGAACAACTAATAGTTAAATATTCAATTATTATAATACGGGAGGCTATAGTATAAACTATTGATATTATATATATATATATATAAGTAAATCATTAATCAAGTAATTTGTTCCTCTATTCCGTGTCATTTCTTTGTATGGTTAATAGTTAAAATTTTTGACACTCTTTATTGTTCAATTCTTATAACACGGGAGGCTATAGTATAGACTATTGTTCAATTTGTGTCACTCTTTATTGTTCAATTATTATAACACGGGAGACTATAGTATAGACTATTGATAAGGTAAATGAATGAGGGTCACTTGAAGGGAAGGCGTCCCGAAAGGGTTATGTTTATGCATATATATTATGTTTATAATGTTAGGACAAATTTTGTATTATATTTTGCTCATAATATAGTTGTATTATGTCAATTGACATTTATCTAACTATTTTATTAATTTAAATTATAAATAATGTTAGGACGAATTTTGTGTTATATTTTTGCTTATAATATAGTTGTATTATGTTAATTGACATTTATCTAACTATTTTCTGGATACTCTTAAGTTATTGTTTGTTTGATGATTTAGGTTTTAACTATAACAATAATTATATTATTATATGTCTTTTTTATATGGTTGTGTTATATTAACAACCAATTGTTTAAGTGTTGTATATAATCAGATAATACAATCGTCCTCGCCCGTGCGTTGCACGGGTTCCTAACTAGTTTTCTCACAAAAGAGCCTTAGCTACACTTAATCATGAAGGTGAATCTCTCTTTCCAATCCCAATTTTTCCACAAAGAAACAAACAAAACAGTATTGTGCATATATTGTGGGATTTAGTCTAGCCAGAAGATCTTCAGCACACAATTTGCAGGTTGATTTTTCTTTGATGCATTAAAAGCATAGCCATTTTTTCTTCTGATTTGCAAGGCTATGGTGTAGCCTTTCGGTGCAGAAAATTGGAGTTTGACAAGAGGCAGATTGGGTGCAGGTTTCATACACTGTTGTGCTTGACTTTTGATGAATTTGAATTGCATTTTGTTCAAACTCCTCTGATTGATTTCTTCTATAAATAGAGGGTAATGGCATTGAGTTTGTGAGAGGCATTGAGTTTGTGAGAGAGAAAATAGAAATAACACAATTGCAACCAAAGTTCTAACATAGAGAAAATTTGAGAGGAGAGAAAATCAGTAATATCAACACACCACCACTTCCATCATCACGGCCACTATATTCCAACCACCATAACCAACACTTTCATTTTCTAGCAATCATCACCACAAAAAGCACATAAAAGGAACTGAAGAGAAAACAGAACATATCTAAGGTTTTTACTGACTTCAAGTTTTTTTATCTATTTTATTTTATTTTATACTTTTGGTATTGGATTTGTGTTTAGAAGTGGTAAAAAGTAATAAGAAAGTAATTTGGGGTTCCGGCGCGGTGGCACCGCTACCGCGCAGCTGCCGGAATTTGGGTTGGTATGAACACCAAATGAAGAACACAACCGTGTTCTTGAGTGAGAGGAGAGATTTTTGTGAAGAGTGGGTTTATATACCCATAGAGATCCTGTGTGCACGTGTCCACTACGGCAACACCGTAACCCTTTGACCGTAGCCGCTGATCTTCATCAGATGGCATAGATCCCCCTTTTCCTTTTTAGTTTACTTAGTTATTTAATTCATTTTTATTTGATTATTTTTGTTTATATAGTTATGTGTTCAAACTCAAAAATATAAAAAAAAATGTCCAAAAAAATAAAAAATAAAATACAAAAATATTTATTTTCTTTTAAATCAATGCACATCAAATAGTTTTCAAAATAAACTCGAATGAAAAAGGTTTGGTCTGGTGTATATCTTTCCATTTCCCCGATTATTTGAACTCTTGGCGTATGACTCGTAGTTCAAATAGTTGTCATTCTCTAAAAATATCTTTTTCTAACATTAAAAAAAAAATATAAATGAATTCAACACATCAAATCAATTTTTGCCTTCGCGCAATCAAAAATAAAATAAAAGCAATTATCTTTTCAAAAACGAAGGATGTTTTATCAGTTCTGACGTGATACAAACAACGCTCAAGTCTCCCACACGCGAGCATACAAGCATACGTTTAACCACTAAAGAATGTGACTTAAACATTGTTCGCTAAAAACAACCAACACCCAAGCATTTTTCTACCCGAGAACTACGAAAGCTTTGAATTTCCCATCGCACTCGGGAATACGTAGGAGCAAGATTCAACTCTTGTCAAGCCAAATAATAAAATAATATTTTTTCCCCTTTTTTTGTATATAGATGAATAAAGACGCAATACGTAAATAAAAGCAAAACATTAATAAAAAAGCATGTAAACAAATTAAAAAAACACTTTTTGACCCTAAGCTAATAAGAAGGTTCCCGTTGAGTACAACGGATGTGAGGGGTGCTAATACCTTCCCCTTGCATAATCGACTCCCGAACCTGACATTGGTTACGATGACCGTGTCTTAGCCCTTTTTTAGGTTTTATCGATATTTTCCTTTTCCTTAGGGAATAAATAAAGTTCGGTGGCGACTCTGTGTTTCATTTCGCGCGTAATCACGCTCGGGCGTTTTTCGCGGCGCGACACCCAGGATGAGTCTCCGCGTGGCGCGATGAGAAGACGGATAAAATTGAAGAAAATCTGCTGAAAATCTTTACCATCTTGGCACGATGGCTTGTCATCGTGGCACGATGATGACTTGAAAAATAAGCAGAAAATCCTGATCAAATCTTCCAGCGCACCACGATAGGATCCATCGTGGCCACGATGAAGCGGAATTACACGCCATCGTGGCCACGATGGATGCGCAGAAAAAGCCCAAACCCAGCTGTAAAACTATAAATAGAGCCTCCTTCCTCGACTATTCTTCATTCACAAACATTCCAAAATGTTCAATACTTTGAATATTCACTCTAGAGTAGGAGAACTCTAAGGAGAGGCAAGGAGGCCAAGAACTCCAAGGCCAATAAGGTTCTTTTCTTTCTGTCTTTATAATTTATTTTTCCTAGGTTATGTGGAGTCGAGAAACTCCCTTACGAATGCTTGGTTGTACTATTTATATTAGTAATTTATATAAATTCAGTTATTTCTATTTTAAATTCTTTCAATTGTCTGGTATTAGTTATTTTAATCTTGATCACATTAGAATAAAATCTAAGGACCTAGTGGATATCGCATAGGAAACGATGAGACCAAAGTTTTAACGAAAAAGTGGAGTTCTGGATCATGGTGTCTAAATAAAGTAAGGGTAACCTTTAACTAGGCTCTGTAGAAGCTAGTAATAGAAATAGGCACAGATAATAAATACATCGCACCTATTTTCAATAGTCTAAATCCTAGAAGAGGGAAATAATTGAGCAACCAAGCAGGAGTAAGAGAGGGATCGGACCACACTTAACCACGTCGTGTGGTCACACACACCCTTTTATTTTTCAGCTATTTATTTTCTGTCATTTATTTCCTGTATTTACTAAAGTACCCGCAAAGATACATTATTAAACAAACATAGCGAAGTCAACTATCCATGTGGAGAACGATAAACTTATCACTTTATTACTTGAGAGCGATTCTGTGCACTTACAGAACCGACCGTCAAGATTACCCTTGTAAAACAATTGTTATTTTTTAAATATTATATTGTAATACTTTGAATTTTATAAATAAAAATATAAATAAGTAATCAAATAACTTTAAATTTTAAATAAAAATCATGAGAAAATAAACAAATTAAGTTTTTTATATGAATCATGATCAAATAAATAGCTATATTATACATGTTAGATAAGCTAAATAAATATATGATATATTTCATATGTAAATAATAAACTACCATTGCAAAAGAATTATATTTAATTTGTTATTAAATTTAAATTAATATCCCTATTTTGCAATTTTTTAATAATTATTTTACTTTAAAATATTGTAATTTTAGTAGAATTTTGATTTTTTAGATTATATAAATTACAAAATTACCCTTGTGAGAAAATCACATACATATATATATATATATATACATATATATATATTTAAAATTAATTATTTTATTATTAATTTACTATCAAATTATATTATTATTTATATTTTATTAATTTTCAGTTTTTATTTTAAAATATATTTTATAGAATAAATCAACAATTTTTTTTTCTTATTCTATCCTGCTGGTAACCTAACTCAAGATAGGATAAGCTTCAGGATTAACTTATCATATCCTGCTGTGTCACCAAACACTGGATTAAGACAGGATATGAAATAGTTATCCTATCTTGTCTCTTTTTTTTTTGATAAATTAAGAGAATAGCGGGTATCAAAGAGATTTTAAGAATACCAATTAAGGTACACATAAAGTCCCTCATCGTCTACCATAGTCTCATATGTAATAATAAAAACGAAAAAAATACAAGAGTAATATAAACTGGGGGGACATGAAACCTGACCTAGCAAAGTGCAGTTCAACCCAAACGGGTGATACAAATATATAAACCAGCACAAGTTTAATCAACCTAATCGAGCCTAACAGATTATCCTCGAACACTAGGTAGAGAACGTCTCAAGCACCAACCAAAGTCTGAAAATTGGCGAATGAACCGTCCGTCAACACGGAGCCGGTTCAAGTACCCGCTACTCCCTGCAGCTAGCAGCAAGCAATATTGGCTTTTTCAAGCTACACAGTCCGAAATCAAGGAATGATATGGATAATAAGATCCCGGCACATTAGCTCTCTAGTATCTCTGAGTCTTGTTGAAACAACTCAGAACCCATCGAAAGCCAGATCGAGGGATGGTCGGTCAACGGATTTGAGCGCCACAACACATGAATCACCAAAAAAAATCAACGAATTCAATGGCACGAAGAACGATTACTACCGTCAACACGGAGTATCTACGCACCTAGTCCTTTCGTACATTTCAGGCCGAATCAAGTTTTGAGAATCTGTATCATGGAAGCTTCAACAAAAAACCACAGATAAGAGCAACTAAAGGCAAGGCATGCTGCTGTTCTATCTCAGCAGTGTTATTATTCCCATTCAAATGAGACAACCCAAAAACATGGAGCTTCACCTCGTGTTTGTCCCATTCGAAAATGAATCTCCTACAACTTGCCACTGTCTGCGCCGAAAATTGATTGTCGGAAAGCATGAAAACGACCACCGATTACCCGGCGTGTGCCAGAATTCATGAAAACAGGGACCTGAAAAAATCCCTTTCGAAGATGAATCACCTTGTAATTGTGCCGATCAACAATGCTTAATCGCACAGAATAGCAACGAAACCGTCGGTTGGAATCAACCCCATAAGGGGAGTAAGGATGGTGGCATCGCGATTCCAAAGAAATCGATCGCACCACCGCAATATCGGAGTTACATCGCAACTGAAAAGTTTGGATTGAGTGGCCGGCAGCGGCTGTGATAAAACCCTAGCAGAGTAGCGGCTGTCTTGTAAACTATGACTATCTTGTCTCTTATCATGTGCACCAAACAGGCCCTAAAAGAGAGCTAAATCTTAACCGATTTTTGTTTTTATTTTAATCTCTAGAGCATATCTCTTAATTAATATTATTTTGGTTTTAAAACATATCTTCCAGAAATATATCATAATTTGTTACAAAAATATATTCTTTTCTAAATAAATGTTAATCAAATAATTTAAATAATTTAAATCCAAATAAAATAAATAGTTCTATATTTTGGGGCATTACAGTATGCACCAGTAGCAAGGATTGAAACTATTAGATTAGTTAATGGTATTGCAAATTTCAACAATTGGTCAATACATCAAATGGATGTAAAATGTGCTTTCTTAAATGGTCCCCTAAGTGAAGAAGTATTTGTGATGCAACCACCAAGATTTGAAGTGAAGAATCAGATGACAAAGGTTTACAAGTTACACAAAGCTATATATGGGCTTAAGCAGGCTACAAGAGCATGGAATAAAAGAATAGATGGTTATCTGATTGATATAGGATTTGCAAAATGTGTGACAGAGCATGGTGTTTATGTGAAGAGAGATAGCAGAAGAGGGTGTTAATTCTATGCTTATATGTGGATGATCTATTGATAACTAGTAGTAGTGAAAGGAGCATAAGTGACTTCAAGAAACAAATGATTAATGTGTTTGAAATGACAGACATTGGTGAACTATCATACTTTCCTGGAATAGAATTTTTGAAGTGCAGAAAAGGAATAATGATGCATCAAAAGAAATATGCATCGGAGATTCTAAAGAGATTTGACATGGTAAATTGCAATCATGCAATTACACCATTTGAGCCAAGACTCCAGTTATCCAAAAGTGAAGATGAAGACAATGTGGACTCAACAAAATTCAGAAGCTTGATAGGGTCATTGAGATACTTGTGCAACACTAGGCCTGACTTGGTCTATAGTGTTTCAATTGTGAGTTAGGTTTATGGAGAAGCCTAAAACAACTTATCTTGCTGCAGTAAAGAGAATACTCAAATATGTGAAAGGAACAATATATCTCATCTTGCTGCGGTAAAGAGAATATCTCATTGATCTTAACTGGTGATGAGAACAGGTAGATGGTAAGTTGGCAGTCCGTTGAGTAGGTGGTTGACGGCGGGTCGAGCAGTTGATCCACGGAGGGGGGGTTGTACCTACAGGTGCTCCGATGCCAAAGTCAGAGAGAGAAAGAGAGCACTGAGATACTAGAGAGAGAAAGTAAATGAGTGAATGAATAGTGTTACCTTGCTCTCCTGTATAGGAGAGCTTATATAGCCCTCAGCGCTGGGCCAAAGGTCCTCTTATTAGGTTGGATCTGTTTGGCCTGCTCGTGATTAGACTGGGGAGCAGACTGGGTATTTCCTGCTCGACCATAACGAGCAGTATCAGCTGTCTGCTGCACTTTATACTGTATGTATGCTTGAGATTTGAGGAGGTCATCCAGGGTGCGCTGTTTTTCAATGCCGACCGCCATGGCAAAATCACTATTTGGGTGAAGGCCTCGTTGGAGCCGGTATTTTTTCATGTCATCAGTTGTGTCAACTTGTACAGCTTCCTTGTTGAACCTTTCAATAAAGTTGTGAAGGGACTCATTGTCGCCTTGAAAAATGGCGTCCATGACTGCCTCGGTTTTTGGTTGCTTCCGAGAGGCAGTGAAGTGCCTGCATAATTGGTCGGCCAAATCTCTCCATGAGGAGATAGACTGAGGAGCTAGACTATGGTACTAGGCCATTGATGCGGATCGTCAGACTCTTATAATCCATGCTTATTTGAGGGACATTAGACTCATTTTAGAGGGTTTTAAGCAATAAAATCAAGAGAAATCAACTCAGAAGCAAGGTTATTTGGAATACAAGAAAGCAGGAAATTATGCAGAAAAATACAGTTTTGCACTACGCTGGGGGCGTGGTCCATCACGCGCAGCGTGATGCTTATCACAGAGAGACCAAAAACCTGCTTTGATCACGCGCGGCGTGGGGACTCTCCACGCACGGCGTGAAACTCTGACCTGAGAAGATTGGCCACTGACTAATGATCACGCGCAGCGTGATATCTATCACGCGCAGCGTAGTGTTAATTTCAGCAACCACGCGCAGCATGGTAGATCTGACGCGTAGCGTGGTTGCAATCAGTATATATAGAAATGTCAGTTTTTGGACAGAGGTTCGAATTTTTCTGCAGTTCATCTTATATTCTGAGATTTTGAGCAAGAACGAAGGCCTGATCCTAGAACAAAGGGGATAGCTTCAACACCTTCAACACAATGGAATCGAAGACCATGAAGTTGAAGATAGGAGCTGATCGAAGCACTATGATGAGCTGATTTCCTCATAGAGATAGGATCTAGGATAGCTTAGGATGTAGTCTCTTTGTAATCCTGCTATTCATATGAGTTACTCTTGTAATAGTGTTTATCCAATGCAAATCTTGACTTAATGCTTTATAATTTCTGATCAATTTTATAATGATTCTTGAGTTTAATCACGTATGAGAATATTGATTGAATTTCTGAACTGATTGCATTGAACACTTGAGTGTTTCCGGTCGAGAGATTGAAACATAGAGTGTAGCGAACGATCAACGCGTTTTTAAATACTTTGGTGTCGGTAGCTTTCATTCGAGAGATCGGAGGAGTATCGACAACGGATAAGGTGAATTTATCAAGAGATTGAGATTCACCATATTGTTGATCTAGTTGTGAACACTTGAGTAATTCTATATGATATGTTTGATTGCATGTGAAGACTATAGACTAGGTGATTCCGATGATTCTACCTCGCTTTTCTACCATTGAACTCGCACGTTTTTCTTACAATTCAAACTACTCAACCAAACCCCCAAATATGTTTGTTAATTTCATTGACGATATTTGTACACTTGCAAATTAGTAGTCAGCCATAGCTCCCTTCCTCAATGTGGATGGGAAGAGTCTGCTCCTGATTGCACCGCTAACTCTAAGGAAGTCCAGAGTGGCGTTGATAGATGCAATGTGATCATCAGGGTCAGTAAGCCCGTCATATGCAGGTAGTGTAGGGGGGGTCTCTTGAATCCTTTCGGAATGGGTGCTCGTAAAATGTCACGAGTCAAGGGGCAGTGACAGTGGTTCTGCAAGTGCACAGAATCACTACCAAGTAATAAAGTGATAAGTTTATCGTTCTCCACAGGGATTGTGCCAAGGTTACTAGTTTCGCTTAGGAATATAGATAGTTGCCTTCGCTTGGTATTGGAAAGGTATCTTTGCGGGTAATAGTAAATGACAGGAAAGTAAAAGACTGGAATTAAATGATAGAAAAAGTAAATATGGTGTGTGTGACCACACGGGGTGGTTATGTGTGGTCGAATCTCTCCCTTACTCTATTAAAGTAAAGCTTGCTGGTTATTCCCTTGCTGGTTATTCCCTTGGTTAATTGTGGTCGGATCTCTCCAATTTTTTGTTAAAAACGTTGGTATCATTACCTTAGTGGCTCCATTTGTCATAAGTCGTCACGTGTGCCTCTAATGTTGGTAAATATTGTGTGTGTGACCACACGGGGTGGTTAAGTGTGGTCGGATCTCTCCCTTACTCTATTAAAGTAAAGCTTGCTAGTTATTCCCTTGTTGGTTAAGTGTGGTCGGATCTCTCCAATTTTTTGTTAAAAACGTTGGTATCATTACCTTAGTGGCTCCATTTGTCATAAGTTGTCACGTTTGCCTCTAACTAGATATAACTCTGTTCAGGTAGAAATTATCGTGTGTTCTAATCCTATACTAAGACCTCATATACTGAATTTAATGGTCTCATCTTGGCCCTAGCATACCGTCCTTCGTTCGGGATTACTAGCTTCGTTTCCTATGCGATATCCGCTAGGTCCTTAGATTTTATTCTAATGTGATCAATATTAAAATTAATATAAAACCGGACAATAAAAGAGTTTGCAATCAGAAAGCAATTAAATTTATACCCAAATTGTACAAAATACAAAACCAAGCATTCGTAAGGGAGTTCCTCGACTCCACCTAACCTAGGAAAAATAAATTACAAAGACATAAAGAAAAGAATCTTGTTGGCCTTGGAGTTCCTTGGCCTCCTTGCCTCCTCCTTAGAGTTCTCCTAACTCTAGAGTGAATATTAAATCTCTCTGAATATTTTGGAATGAATAATAGTGGAGGAAGAAGGCTTTATTTATAGTTTTTCAGCTGGGTTTGGGTTTTTCTCTGAATTTTTTTTTATTATCTAGTTTCGGGGATGAAACTAAACTTTTGGTAGGTAGAATGTAAAACCCGAGAAATTTATTTTAATTACTATTTATTTATGAGTTAAGATACTTTAACTTCATCTTTTATAACAAGTGGTTTTATCACGCTTGATTTTATGAGAGAAATTTAAGTTAATCTTTTATTTTCTGGTTTCGAGGACGAAACTCTTTTAAGGGGGTTAGTATTGTAACGCCCTAAATTTTTAAGTAACAAAATTTGAAACCGTGCTCTATCTATTTTGTGCACCTAGCTATTTTATTTCCTAGTTTTGGTGTGACATTGATAAAATAATTATTTTTGGACCATATATGTGTATGAATTATTCCTATATTGACCAATTGATGATGTGTTCTAATAAATAGGGAATTATCCCTTAATTTATTAACATAATTGGAGAGAGGTAAAGAATGAAAATAAAATTATATAACATAAGTATGAGGAGCGGGGCACTCCGGCTGTAAGTCCTAAAATTATGCAATCAAGTAAGGATGATGATAAGTGAGTAGAGCATTGACTTTCCTTGAAGATTTACAACTCACGCCTTGTTGTGATGGATAAAGAAATCATGATGATTTTCATTGGTAAAATCAACTATCATAAAATACTATGAATTGCATTTATTGCAATTGATTTGCTCTTATCATAATTCCCTTTCACGTTTAATTGCTTCTTTTCAAATAATCAAGCCCCCAAGTCACCTTGACAGCCATACAATCCTCATAAATTGTATGTTCCTCTCCCTTCTAGATAGTATGGAAAAAAAATATTGCAACCTTTATTTCTATCAGATTTTCCTAAACTTTGTAAGCAAGATTTGCCGTAGAGTGATAACAATATTTAAAGACACGTATGCTATAGTTCCAATCACCTCATCTCAATTCCTCATTCCAAGATATAAGAAAATAGTAAGAGCAAGAAACACTCCACCAGCCCTTTATTTTCTTCGTACCATTAGAGGTAACAACTTCACCCTTCTTTCTTCTATCCCGTTGAAATGATATTAAAATTGAATCGGAAATAATACTAAGATATGAATCATTCTTATTGAACTTAGATCAAATAGTTGCAATACAAAAGGAATTTGAGATGTGAAAAGAGAGTTTGAGAGAGAAGAATAACAACTTCACCAATCACATAACTTACAAAATACCCCTACTACCCTATTAATAGTAACTCATGTTTCTACATAGTCTCATTATTTGGGCTTAAGTTGACTAACTCCTATTTGGGCCTATCCAATATGATGGGTTCATTACAATACCTTCCCCTTTAAAACCAACCTTGTCCTCAAGGTTGTAGCAATTGCTCACAACACCAATTTTACCCGGATCCCATTGCTTGAACTTTGTTAACCAAGTTGTTGTATGCATATTGCCGTGTCTACCAGGATCCCACTTTTTCCTTCTTTCCATCTTCACTTGACTAGTGCAGCCACAAATTCTCACAATTATATGCATGAATTGACATCCATATGTAACAATTTTTGTAACTCCAAAAGCAACTAGCTTTGCTACAAGGCTTCCATCTAGCACTATGAAACAATACTGTAATCTCGCAATCTTTTTATGCTTTATTTTTTCCATAATTTCTACCGCCTTGATGTCATTTATAGTTCCTTCATTGTCAATCATCCATGCTAGCACACATGGTATCCAAACAACATGAATCATATCACTATCCCCCCTATGAAGACAAACCTTGTCCTCAAGGTTGAAGTCAAGAAAATGGTGTAGAATAATAGTAGCAACTTCCACATGGACAATAAAACATCCACCAGGATCCCATTGAATGAATTGCTTTTCATGGAACAAACAAGCATCACCAAATTTTTCTAGTTCTTGTACCAAAGCAGAAATGAAACAAGCTGCTCCATCAAAATGGTACTCAATAATAAATCCTAGTTTGTACCATAACCTTTCTTCAAGTATGTAATTAGCTTCTTTAGCATTTTGTGTAAAGACTTTCTTTGAAATGAAAAAATAAGCAACACCACCACCACCCGGATCCCATTTCTTGGAATGCTTTCCGTTTGGTGTCATTTGCAAATATTCAGCAACACTCATTGGCAGTACCATGTTGTATGCACTACAAGTGGTAGTAAAACCATTGGTAACTTTGGGGCATGAATCAAGTACTGCAGCCACCCAAACAGATACATCAACAAGTTGAACTATTTGGGGCCATGGAGAATTAGCGTACTCAGAGAATGATCTTGGCAGCCACAAGCTTGGCATACCCTGAATATTAAGTTGATTACCACAAACTAGAACTGGTTGAAATAGAATATGAGCATTTATGGAGTTGTGTGAATTACGTGGTTGAGTTATTGTAGAAAACCTGTGATGGCTACCATATGGGATATGAGCATCTTTAGAAAGTGTAGCTTTGCCACCTTTTGTAGAAACAAGAAGCATATGATAAACAATTCCAACCACAACTACATTAAGCATTGCACGTGGCACCCCAAGTGCAGACACTACAACATCATTAAAATATGGATCATGTGGAAAGGTGGATGAACCTACATTGGCATGAAAATCAAACTCAAGCTCTAGTTCACTAGGTGGGGCATTGAACAATCCAGTACCAACATATTTTCCCTGTGCAATTGCAAGAGTAGTGATGATTTCTCCCATAGATACATTCTTATCAACACCCTTTGTTATTGTTAAATTATCTTCTGCAATTCTATGTTCCCCAATTACACAAAAGTGATAACAATATTTATTTAAAGACACGTATGCTATAGTTCCAATCACCTCATTTCAATTCCTCATTCCAAGATATAAGAAAATAGTAAGAGCAAGAAACACTCCACCAGCCCTTTATTTTCTTCGTACCATTAGAGGTAACAACTTCACCCTTCTTTCTTCTATCCCGTTAACTTTCGCTTATCTCTAATATAAGTTTTATTCTATAAAGTCTTTTAAACCTTTCTTTGTACGAGTGACGCGGGAAGCTTAAAAACTTTGTGTTAGAGTAGAAAAGCGCCTAAGATAAGGGTTTTTTTCTCATACATTCATGCTACATAGGGATTTGTTGTGGAATGATAGTAGAACCTTTATCACTTAAAATAAACCAAAAGAATCAACTTATAAATATAAAAAATGAAACGAAAAGAGTGTGCCTAATGTATTGATATTAATTTTGTTTTGGTTCACTATTTATATATATGTACAACCTATTGCTAACCGTGTTTCAATTTATCAGTATATTTATATTGTTATTTGTTTTCTATCAAGTGCTAATTGTGTTGTTTTATATGTTTGGATTTAAGTTGTGTTGATTTCTTCATTGTATGAGTTACATATAATTTCACCTTTTATATACAAATAGCATATGCTACTTTCGGGTGATGATTATGTTAGAAGACTTGTTTTTATTGCTTATTGGTATAAAGAAGGGAAATGTAAATAAAAGTATAGGGAGGACTAAGTATGTCGCAGGTCAGGTTGGTCTTATTAAGGAAGTGGAGTTTCATGCATCATATAGGATGTGTATAGCAGAGTTTCTATAGGTAGCCTTTGTGGCTTGGTTTACTTTTAGCCTGTGTGGCTTGTTTATTTTTAGCCTGCGTGGCTTGAGTCTTTGTGGCTGGTTTTACATTTAGCTTGTGTGGCTAGTTTACTTTTAGCCTGTGTGGCTGGTTCTCTCATTGGTATGAGACTTATTATCCGGATCATTAGTATTTCATATAGGGTTGTCTTAGTCACATTGCATTCCATATAGAAAGGGAGAAAAAAATACAAGTAGTAAATAATTATTCCAATTATAATAAAAACAAAAAAAAAGAAAAGGGAAGAAAAAAAAAAGTATAGTTAGTCCATGGTAAAGCGGTGATCGTTGTTTTCTCTTCTTTTATTTGATTTTGCCGTGCAATTTGTAATATGTGTAATTATATTGCCTTGTTTGTTACTGCTGTTGAACAATAAGATGCTAACTATGTTTGTATATGTGTACTCTTATCACCCAAAAGTTTTTATAATAAACTAATAATTATATTTTCGATAAGGTGAAGTGTTTTGTTATTATTTTATAACATTTTCTTGTGGTGAGTATGATTCAATATGGATAAGGAAATTGACCCTTAAAACCAACATTTTAGGTACTCAAGGAGAAAGCTATGATATGTGATGTTTGAAGCGTGCACGAACGGGGAAAATTGGGTTTTGTAAATTTGAGAATTTTATGTAATGAATAGTTCGTCGTTGTATTTTCTTCTGCCGCAAATTTTCAAACTATTGTTCATTTTTACTTAAGTTTCAATAAATTTCATTTCAATTTCTTTTATAACTATTTTATTTTATGAAGAAAAAAAAGAAAAATATTTGTACGTTTTATAATTAAGCAAAATTCTAACTAATATCTTGGATAAAAATCCGGGATGTTACAAGTCTAGTCCAGAACACTCATCTTAATTGATTGTGGAATTATGTTCCCTGCTTCTGATACTAGTAAGAACTGCAAATTGACATGGTTCACAACGCAAGTTGGTGTGGAGATGTGGAGGATAGAAAGTCAGCTGCAGGGTATATTTTTTTTTTTATTGGAAATTCACCAAACTCATGGTGTTCAACGAAGGAACAAGTGGTGGCATTGTCATCATGTGAGGCAGAGTATATTGCAGCATCAATGTGTGCAACAAAAGTAATTTGGCTAAGAAATCTAATGGAGGAGATAACTGGTGAAGTATCTGATGGTGTGACATTAAAAATTGACAATGTCTCTGCCATAAACCTTGCTAAAAATCCTATATCACATGGCAGGAGTAAGCATATAGAAATGAGGTGTCACTACTTGAGAGAGCAAGTGAACAATGGATTGCTGAAGCTAGAGCATTGCAGGAGTGAAGTGCAGATAGCAGATATGCTTACAAAAAGTGTACAAACTGATGTGTTCAAAAGATTAAGTGATCTGGTGGGAGTGACAAGCTTAGCAACTATGAATTAAGGGGGCATGTTGAGTTTAATTCATAATTACATATATTACTTGTGCATTAAGATAGAAGCTTACCTAGTTGTTAAAAGTGTAACTACCTACTGTTTTGTTAGTTATGATAGTTAGGAGTTAGTTAGTGACGCAATTACTTATTTCTCAAGTAACATAGCATATTGGAGGAGGATTATAAATAACTCTTGTATTGTGACTTTGTTAACAAGTGTGTGATCAATAACATACTATAAACACAGTGTGTGTGTGATAACTGTGTTAGGCGCGCCACGAGCCTAAACACAGTGTGTGCGCGCAAATTGTATTCATTGTGTGATTCAATCCCAACAGGTCCCTCTATACCATACATTTTACCCTTTTAATACTAGTTTGTGATCTTCTCACTTAAAATACAATTTATTGTCTCTGTTAAGTAGAAATATTTCCAATTACTATTCCTTCTTGATGCTAAGCCAAATTGGGGATGTTACATTGATGTTTGAATAAGTAGGCATAATATGATGTCTGATGTCCGATCTTTCATCCATGGTTCACTTGCGTCAAAAAAAAAAAAATCCATGGTTCACTTGCCAAGCATTTCATCTTCTATTAAGAAAAATTAGATGTGAAAACATTTTTTCCAACTTATTTTGTCATGTAGTCAAGTAGAGTTTCTAGAGTTCAAATTTTAACTCCTATGATGTCCATACCAACTGGGTTAATTTCACGGAAACGAAGTTAAAACATCTTTAATCAACTTTTGTTTGCTTTTCATCTTATACTCTGATGGAAACACAACATTTGTCAGCATATACAAAAATATATTTATTTTTTTAATTGGCTAAACTTATTCCCTCTATCTTAATTTTTTTTTCAAATAGATTAGTGGCTAGAAAATCAACCTTAAAGGTGAATAAGTGGAGTTGTCCGGGGTTCGGACTCCGGCTCTTACACATATAATGTGATGTTCCTGCCAACTGAACTAAGCTCACGGGACCCCTCTATCTTAAATCTTTAGTCCTTTAAAGTATGGAAACACATTAAAATATAATAAATTTAAATAAACTTATATAATTTTATCTTTAATTTACTTAATAAAATAAATATTGATTTTTTTTTTTTGGTGGTGAAAATAAATATTCGTTGAATGCATGTTTTTGCATTGAATGATAAAAGTCCAAAAGTACTAGTCAAAGAAAGGCATTACAAGTTACAACACACCCACCATCCCACAAAGAGACATGAACCAATACAAGGTTAAAAATTAAAGCCAAGCCAAAAACAAAAGACAAGAGAAACACTCATAACTCATACTTAGGCTTCATCATCATATAGCCAAGTTCTTATTAATTAATCCTAATTAAACACATTCAATAATCAGGATTTGCCAAAAGGAAACCTTCACAAAGCTTTACAAGTCCTTCAACCTTTGCTTGACCAGCTTTCAGCTCCTCCTCAGTGACAACATAATCACCTTTGGTAAAATAGTCAACATGTACATTCCTAATGGTTCCACCATTTGGTGTTTCCACCAATTGGCTCTTGAATGAGACTTTTTCCAATGTTTCAGCCAAACCAGTGCCACCAGTAATGCTAAAGTTGTACACAAATTTAGCTTCATCAATTTCATCCACTCTATGTAGCACATACTTGGGTTTTCCACCTGCATTCATCAAATTGAGAGATTAATCGTGTAACAAGTCAATGATGAACCTAAGACATTGTTTAATCTAAAAGAGACTCCGCATGCATCCATTTTTTTTTCACCATCAGTATTCGGTTCACTGGACAAACCTAATCTGATTCGGAGGTTAGTTCTGACATCAAGTGATTCATGCCTTCTCCCGGTCGCAGTTGCGGAATCGAACTGTGGTCCTCCCTACGAATCATCACTGGACCAACTAACGATTGGTGCATTCATTTTTGTTTTTAAAAAATATATAACTAATTTTAGTCGATGATTTATTTATTCTTTTGGTATAATAATTGATGATCCAGTGACCGAAGTTCAAACCCCGATTCTGAATATAAAATGCAATATATCTACCAATTAAGCCAGGATCACACGGGGACCAATAATAGATCATTAAAAGTCTTCAATTTTCACTCAAACAAATTAAAGAATCAAATCCCCTATATATGTGATGGGATTAATAAAAGATAGGATTTAATTACTGACCTTCAATTATGTTGAGCTTCTTGATGGTTCCAGCCTCACCAGTACCTTCGGAGAGCTCAACACTCTCAATGATGTCCACAATCTTTGGGAAAAGATTATGAATATCTATTGACATGGCTTTGAAGACCCTAGCAGGGGGCACAGAAATAGGGGTAGAATATTCTTGAATTTGTACACCCATGATAAAAAAAATTCTCTATGAAAATCAACACAAAGTGACTATGGTTATGAAAAGAGGTCAATGATTGTGGCTGCTGTGTAGATTATGAGGAGTGAAGAGACCAACATAAACATTATATAAGGTATTATTTGGTTGGTGTTGTTGCTTGTGTACATGTTAGGTGGTAGGTGAAATCAAGGTCAATATGAGTTTGGTGAGATAAGATAGTTAAGATAGTTTTTTATTTTATTTAGTATAGAATTGTGAGATAATATAGATCGTATGATCAAAATCAACGGCTTATTATTGACTGCACCATTTTGTAAATGTATCAAATCTAAATTCGTTTCTATTGTTATATTATATATTATATATACTTTCATTTTTTTTATTACGTAATATATGTTAAAAGAATTATTAACAACCTACAATTTTGTGGCTAATGAAATAGTAAAATTGTTAACAACATAATTCAATTTTTGTATTGCAAAAATTTTCACTATATTAATCTTAAAAAAAAATTGTGTTGGAATATTAAATTTTTTCTAACAACTAGATTACTTATAAAAAAAATATTTCATTTAATATTCCAACACAATTTTTTTTGACGTTATATACAAAGATAATTATTTTGTATTTGTTGTCTCATTTGATTTAATGCAATTGGTTTAATATTGATAATTTATATATTTACAATAATAAGAATGTTTTTTTTATATTATATACAATTTAAATCAACAATTTTTTTTAAAAGAAATTATATTTTTTTATTAATGGACCACTTTTATATTTTGCACAAAGCCTCCAAAAACTCGGAGACGCCCTGAGGACGACTGCACTTCATCTGATTATATTAATTTTCATCTTATTTTTGCCCACTTTATTGCTCAAGATTGCCTCGTTTTTACTTGTTTTGCTATAAAAAGGAAAGTAAAAAATCTTAATCTAACACTAAAATTTGAAAAAACACGTAGTGTAACCATTCCTTTTATTAAAAACAACAAATAAAAAGAAAATTGTAAAGTATTATTATAATTGAAACGAAGTACACACATGACTTACAATCTCAAACTCACTTTATCCAAATTTAGCACACAGGATATAATAGTGTCACAAGAAACACACACCATGTATGTATAAAGCAAACAAACACTACACTTATTTATTAAAAATTTGGTATATCTGTTTCAAGAACCGACTAATTTACTGTATACTTTAGTTGTAATCAGGATTAGCCAAAACATAACCCTCAAGGGCCTTGAAAAGACCATCACCCCTAGCTTTGCCCTTGTTGAGTTCCTCTTCACTAGGGTTAACATCACCTTTGGTGTAATACTTCACACCAAGCTTTGCAATGGATCCTCCATTTGGGCCTTTAATCAATTTAGTCTCAAATGAGATCTTTTCAACTGTGTCTGGAAGCCCAACACCTCCAACTATGCTGTAGTTGTAAGCCCAGTTAGCATCATCTACTAAGTCCACTTTGTGTATATTATAATGGTTTCACCATCTGCACATCATTGATTCGTTTCACAATCACAAACATCATGACTATTAAAAAAATTACAAGATAAAAATAAATAAATAAATAAAATTACTGTTAAAATCATATAAAAGTTTTTTTTTATATATATAAAAACAAAAAATCTAATATTTAACTCTTAAATTGAGTTTTGGATCTAATTTAACCCTATAAAACCGGCTTGTAAGGTGATGATTGCCCTCACTTATAAATACACATTCAGGCCATCTCGCAACCGATGTGAGACTTCATAACATACCCCCTCACGCCCAGCACTATTGGACTTGGTGCGTGGATATAAACGGTGGGTGGCCGATAGGGGGAACCTGATAACAGGTGGCCCAACGGATCGTAGAGGAGGCTCTGATACCATCTTAGAATTGAGTTTTGAGTCTAACCCAACTCTACAAAACTGACTTCTATGGTGAGAATTGTCACCTGATGTTGGACTTATTAACAATAATTTGATAGTTCAATGCATACTAACAACATACTTCTACTTTTACTCACTACTAATAACAATTACTATCATTGATCGTTTAAATTAAAAAAAAAATATTGGATTGTGGATAAATTATATGTTACAAATGATTCTTTAAAGATGATGTATAATTATTAATTATATATTAGAATCAACATTAATAAATTTGTCCAAGTGATAAGGACTTTAATCTCTTAAATATGTAGTCAGCGGTTTAATTTCCGATTCATGCATACCGAGAGAGCATGTTCAAGTTAACAAATGAAAAATTTAATTATTCATATTAGTGAGAGCATGTTCAAGTTAACAAATGCATTTATACTAACCTTCAACAAAAGTAAGTTTCTTGATGGTTCCAGGACCACCATTTCCTTCAACAATTTCAATACTTTTAATGACATCAATAACCTTTGGTGTAAGAATGTCAGCATCTATAACTAGAGCTTTGTGAAGCCTAGCAGGAGCTACAATTGAGGTGGTTTCTTCCTCAAAGCTGAAAACACCCATGATAATAGTTTGAGATTAGTGAAAAATAATTTATAAGTTGCTTAATTGCCTAGCTGTGTGATTTATGAGTGAACTTGAATCTAGTATTTATAGGAATTGTTTATGTATTGGAGTTTAGATAGCCCCATTAGATGAAAATCATGACTAGTCGTTGGGGTATTTTTTTATTCGCATTCTTATATGAATTTGGATAATATTTTCTTTTAAAATAACAAATTAAGTTTTTCAATTATGTACAAATAAAAAAAGAATTTCAATTAGAAAACAAACCAAAAGATGGACCCCTCTCCCAAATAAAAATTAAAGAAGCTAATTAAGTCAGAAAGACAATGTACCAAAAAAAAAAGTCAGAAAGACAATCTATAATATAGTTCATTTATTACAACCTACAATGACCTCTCCTTTGTCTTGGCTAAAATGCATTTCTAAGTTTAACTCGATAGCACTTAGATGAGATCACACGGATCTCTTTTAACTTAATCAACGTCTTGGATTTGATCACTAGTTTAGACATGCAGCAGTGTTTCTTAGGGAGTATCATTCATTTAGGTCCAATAAGATTCGAGGGATTAGTCTTTACAATTGCGCGTAGAGGATATCTGGTTTACAAAAAAAAACATTTCTATGATGGTAGTTTAACGAGACCATAAACATTCTCTTATTATTCTATAAAATTAATACTCAACAAATGATATGAAAGATTTTTAAATTTTTTCATATAGTTTTCTCTCGCTTCAAAGTTCTCTTATCCATTTCAAACTCTCGAGCAAAGTCCTAATTAAGGAATCAAATTTTTTTAAGCAAATGGAGATTCATCTGATGAAGAACCACTAAAAGTAACCTAAAGGACGAGCAAGAACATACATGAATCATAAGCACAATTCGGCGAACCCGATGTACGTGCAAGAAATTGAATTGCAAAAAAAAAAAAAAAAAAAAACAGAGCGAATGCAGAACGATCACAAGCATAAACCAGAGACGAGTTCAAACAACTTGTATCCTTGAAAGTTCGTAGTGAGCCTATCCGCCAACACGAAAACGGATCCACAAACCACTGCGTACCAATGTGATAAACATGCTAACAAAGCTATTTCTAGCTGACGTAGTACGGAAGTGTAAAGGAAAAGCAAGCGCTAATCCTATAATAAAACACAGGTTCGCAAGCGACAAACCTATTAGATAAGGCTCTGGAATCCACCAGATTTCCGGAATCCACCAGAAAGAGTAACTAATCTAGAATCCACTAGACTTCCGGAATCCACCAGAAGGAGTAATTTGGAATCCACCAAATTTGAGAGAAATCTCTGTATTTTTATTGAATCAAAATGTTCCTTCAAGGCTACAATAATTTAGCTTAAATAGGAGTGAAAAATAAAATTAACAAATCTCCTAAAAGATTGTAAAAATAAAAACAACAAACCTAGCTAAATAAAAATTACAAATCTACCTAAAATATAAAAATAACTAACCTAGGTGAAATATAAAAATAAGAAATCAACCTAAAATATAATAAAACTAAATCTAACTAAAATAATAATATACAGAAGAAATCCTCCTACATCAGTCTCCTCTACCTCAAAAGAACTCGACCCCGAGTTCTCGTCTTGATAAAGAGCTTCCTTTACAGGTTGACTCCTCCCATGAACAAGAGACCACCCTCCTGGATCCCATTGAATGAAGTGAGAGGACCTGTCTCGTGTCAACACATCCAAATGACCATAGGGGTTCCATTGCTCAAAGATAGCACACAAAATTGGAAATTTATCACAAAAGGGTATTTGGCCCAACTCAGTTAACATGTTTGAGCTAGTGCCGAAACCATAAGATTTAAGGTAAAACCCGAATTGAACCCGATCTACAAGCAAATCCTTGAGTTCAATGTGACGGCTGTGATGCGGCGGTTTTGCTGAGATGGAAGTCGCTGCATGCATCCTAGTGTCCGGAGGTTCTAGTGGCGGTGAGGTTGTTGCCGAATTTCGCACAAATACATCTGGCTTAGACGGAGCCGCCACAGGTAGGTCGACATCAAGTTGTGGATCGCCAGACTTGCACAAGACAATTTTTTTATCCTAGTTGGAGTCTCTTCACCTCCCATTTTGGACACAACTTCCTCATCCGCAGAACTCGAGTCATCAGTAGATGGGTTGTTGCGGTTGTTGTCGTCGTTTCTGTGGTTGTTATTGTTTCTATTGTTGTTGTAGTTTCGGTTGTTGTTAGCGACATTGTCCCCCTTAGTCATCAATGTCGTCAACTTATCCAACAGAGCTTTGACCATCGTAGCTAAATCGTCAAAGTCTACCCTCGTCACCGGTTGATCTCCCATGGCTGATCAATTCACGAAAGAACAAGGGAAACCTGCTCTGATGCCAACTGATGCAGTACGGAAGCGGGAAGGAAAAGCAAGCGCTAATCCTATAATAAAACACAGGTTCGCAAGCGACAAACCTATTAGATAAGGCTCTGGAATTCACCAGATTTTCGGAATCCACCATAAAGAGTAACTAATCTAGAATCCACTAGACTTCCGGAATCCACCAGAAGGAGTAATTTGGAATCCACCAAATTTAAGAGAAATCTCTGTATTTTTATTGAATCAAAAGGTTCCTTCAAGACTACAATACTAAATCTAACTAAAATAATAATATACAGAAGAAATCCTCCTACATCACTATCCACAAACAAACTGATCATACCGGCGCGATGGAGGCAAACACCCACCACCATAAAACGGAAGCGGAAAACGGATATCGACCGTTGATCGCTTTTAAGAAGTTGACAGCTTTTAAGACAATAATCACTTCATATTTTTTTAGTTGAAAGAAATAAGTAAAATAAAATATTAATTAACACAATAATTTGATATCGACCTACAACACTCCTCCAAATCCTAAATCAGAGGAATCAGTTTCTACTATAAGAAAGGCTTGGGGATCTGGGATTCCTAAGCAGGGTAGTCTTTTGACTAGTTGCTTAATTTGTCTAATACTTTGACTCATGGTTTCATCCCATGAATGGGCTGGATCATAAAAATATAATGTTTCTGTAAAAGAAAACATAATCCATAAAATAATATGATCAAAAGTAGGTAAATTATCAAGAAATAAATCTAATTCAGTTGTTAAATAGAATATAATTTGGAAAGTTAATATAAGAAAGAAGAAATTATAACAAAACATTTTTATTCAAATAAGATGCTTACAAAGTATTGGATCTCTAGAATTCCTCAGATTGTTGTACTGGGAGAATTTTTCGATGATCCTTAACACAAACTACACTTCCTTTTATAGATGAGAAGGAAGCTCCTAGACTTTAATGCACTGACAGCTGTCAGTTGAAACTAAATAATTACATGACCATTATTTCTAAAACAAACAAAAAAACTTTTACAAAATAGTCAAAAGTAAAGATAAAGCTGTCTGCCACGAATCTAGCTTTCTGAAAAGCAAAGATTCCCAAATAATCTTGTCGGCCAAATGACAATAATGATGCTTGAACCAATAATTTTTTAATCCTGTAGATCTATGATTCCATAGCAATCGTCTCCATTATCCCTGGTGAGGCTTTGAGACGAATCTCCTGAGTCTTCATCGTTGTTGATGTCTGACTCCGAAATTGCTACTTGTAATTTCTTTAAAAATTCTTTTTTGTTGGTTGAAGAAGATAAATCAGCCAAAAATTTTGATTTTTCGGCTAAGAATTCTTCTTCTTTTTCTGCGACCTCTTTGGGAACGAGGCACTTTGGATTTTTATTAAACCAATCTTGTAATACTTGTGCTTTAATTAAATCGGGATTAAACTTGTTCCACCATTTAATTCTTATGCTCCGAACGATCCAAAAGGTGTTGGAATTGGGAATTGATAATTCTTTTTTGAAAGTCCATGAAGTAATCCATGAAATTCCAAATGTAGCATGAAAAGCTAATACCTTTAAATGATCTGGTACATTAATTCTTGAGCTAAAAGATTCAAATGCTATAGCTGCAAAATCTGGATAAATATTGTCTTCTGGGCCCCATTCATGGAACCATTTAACAAACCATAATGGGAATTTAAGGGGGAAGTCTTTCTTAAACCAGATGAACCAAGAATGATCAAATGGCTGATAATATAACATATTGGACCAAGCGTCCATGTAATCATAATATGAGTAATTCTGGGGAGTAAAGCGCCTAGTGAAGCTTCTGGTATGAGAAGGATGAGCCTTCCAATCAGAAGGTGATAAAATTTTTAAAATTTTAAATTTTGAAAAAATAATTTTATTTTTATCATTCTTATCAAAAGTATGAGTTATATCAATGGACTCAGTATCCACTAAAATAAACTCATAAAATAATCTGGACTTTTCTGGGTGAGAGGGTAAGTAATGAAAACCTTGAGGGAAGAATTTGGAAGTAATTTGAAGTAATGATCCATTGGAATTAAATTCTGGCTCTAATAGAAAAAGAATCTTTTTGTAATCTTTTTCCATAAAAGGACAGGATAATGAATCTGGGGGAGTGTAGAAAGGTAATTTTTCTGGGTTTTTTGAAGGGGTATTCAATGAGGATGGAGTGTTTAAAGAAAAAGTTAATGGCGAAATTAATTTTGAATTTAATGATGGCCTAATACCTCTAGGTGATGAAGAGGGATAAAAGGCTGGTAAGGCCAAAGGGGTTAATGGGGTGAATTTATTTTGGGTTGTTAATGAAGTAGAAGCCGATGAACTCTGTAATGCTTGTTTTGCAGTAATAACTTTTTTTGACTCCTCAAGAGGAGGGCCATAACTGTCTTTTTTACTCATTTTCCCTGTAAAAATTCTCTAGTAAGATAATCTGGTAATGAATTCTTTTCTCCTTTAATATGTTCTATATCAAAATCAAAACAGGATAATAAAGCTTGCCATCTGGCAAAAATATGTTTGGAAACTAGATTTTTAACATCTTTTTGTAAAACTTCTTTTGCAGCCTTACAATCAGATCTTAATAAAAACTTTTTTGAAAATAAATCATCTTGAAATTTAGTAATACATAAAACAATTGCTAAAACTTCTTTTTTAATAGTACTGTAATTTAGTTGTGCCGGATTCCAGGTTCCAGAATAATACCTAACCACTTGTTCTAAGGATGACTCTGGTAATTTTTGTTTTAATATTCCTCCAAATCCTAAATCAGAGGAATCAGTTTCTACTATAAGAAAGGCTTGGGGATCTGGGATTCCTAAGCAGGGTAGTCTTTTGACTAGTTGCTTAATTTGTCTAATACTTTGACTCATGGTTTCATCCCATGGGGGAGGGTTCTTCTTAAGTCTTTTGAACAAAGGTAGACAAATGATTCTAATGTTGGGAATAAAGTCAGCCACATAATTTACGCATCCTAAAAACCTTTGTAATTGTGTTTTATCTTTTAATTCATCTGGGAATTTATCTCCAAATTCTATAGCTCTACTAATGGGAGTAATAGTTCCTTGATATATGTTAAAGCCTAAAAATCTCACATTAACTTGGAATAATTTCATCTTTCTAGCTGATAAAACTAATCCATTGTTTTTAATGATTTTAAAGAATTTTTCTAAGTGATCAAAATGTTCATTTAGAGATTTGGAAAAAACTAATATGTCATCTAAATAGACAATGGAAAATTCTTGATAATCATTTAATATATCATTCATAATATGTTGGAATTCACTAGGAGCATTTTTTAATCCTAGAGGCATTACATTCCATTCATAATGACCGAAGGGAACTACAAAAGCAGTTTTATACTTATCTTTTTCTTCTAATTGAATTTGATAATATCCTGACTTTAAATCAAATTTAGAAAATATAATTGAATTAGATAATCGTCCTATTAAATCTTTTTTATTAGGAATGGGATATCTAATCCATTGAAGCACTTTATTTAAGGGTTTATAATTAATAACTAACCTGGGAGCACCTCTCTCTAATTCTCCTGGATTATTAACATAAAATCCTGTACAACTCCATGGTGATTTACTTGGCCTAATTAATTTTTTATCTAAATAATCTTTAATTTCTTTTTTACAATATTCTAAATATTGTTGATTCATTTGAATTGGTCTTGCTTTTGTAGGTATAGACCTTTCATTAAAGTTAGGTTCATATGGTAACGATACAATATGCTTTTTTCTATCCCAAAAGGCATTGGGATGTTCAGAACATATTTCCTTTTCAAAGCGTTGATGTAATAGAATAATTTTGTCTTTTATATTTTTTGATTCTAATTGGCTCTCTATCCTTTTATATTGAATTTCTTTATTTAGCATATTAATATGTTTTTTCTTTTGAGAAATTAAATTAATCGTAGATGTAGAAAGATTTTGAACAGTATTTAAATCTTTAATTCTAGGTGTTTCGAAAAATCTGAATATAACTTCCCTTCCCAGGGCATTTGAAGTGATAGCCTCATGAGAGACTGTAAAAGGATATAATAATGAAAGAAAAGGGGTACCTAAGATAATATGTTGGTGTATATTTTTTACTAATAAAAAATGAGTTTTATAACAAACATGATCTTTACAGATCTTAGCATCTGTTAATTTATACTGAACTTGTAATTTATGACCTCCTGCACCACTTAATCCTTGTAGAGTTTTTTCATAAAATTTTGTAGGTATTAATCCTTCTTGGATACAGTTCATATCTGCACCAGAATCTATTAATGCTACCAGATCAAATCGTTGATCTTTAACAAGTAAAGTAATTGGACAAAGCCATTTATGTGTAATCATTCTATTTAGAGTGGCAATATAGGGGGGATCATCTTTTTCTTGCCTAATATTTGAAGTTCCAACTTCATTATTTATAATTTGCTTTCCTTTTAATTCTAAATATTTAACTTCTAACTCTAGATCTTTTGCTTTTAATAAATCTATTTCTTGTTTCATAATTGAAATTTCATTTTGTAAATCTTTAATAGTTATAGGAGGAGTAATAATAGGTTTAAATCTATTCATGATTTCTTTAAATTCTATTTTTTGGACTGTATTTTTGTTCTTTTCTTCACGTTCTATTATGTTTTTAATTTGTAACATGAATTCTTCCTTTTGCGAAGATTCAGGCATATCTTTTAATATACTTATTAAGGTAGTAGCCTGATCACTAGTAATCACATTTATACCTTTGATACATTTATCGCAAGTACATAATTCAGCTCCCAGACAACTGTCTTCTTCAGAACTAATTTCTGATTCGGAACTAGTTAATATTTGATTAAGATCATCTTCTTCATAAGAAGATTCTTCAGAACTAATAGATGAAGTATCATTTAACATAATATTTTTTAATACGTTAATTAAATTTTCTTTTAACTGATCACTAATGTCTAACTTATGAATTTCGTTAATTTTTTGTTTAACACGGCAAGTTTTCGCATAATGACCAAAACGTCCACACTTAAAGCATTTAATATCAGATTTATCATTTTTAAATGTTTTCTTCTTTCCTTTAGATTTTTTATAAGATTTGTCTTCAGAGGGTTCTTTATTTTTCTTGTATTGATTCTTTCGTTTTTTATAAGGCTTATAATTACTAGAGTTTTTAGTATAATTTTTCTTAACCTTCTTACTAGGGGCTCTAATAGGTTCTATTCCAAATTGTTCACAGAAGGAACCTAATTCCCTTTTACTTTGAGTTACCTCAGATTTAATTTTATTTTGTATTTTAAAATCTGTACAAATTCCTATTCCGGTTTCTATAATCTGACTAGATATTTGCCCAAAAGTTAATATAGAGTAAGGAATTACTCCATTACTCTTAGCTTTAATAGCCATTCTAACCTTTTCTGCTAATAACCTAGGTAACCCTGCTATAAATCGTTCTTTCCAATAATCAGCACCACCATCAGGTCTATTACATAATTTTGATAAAAACATATCTTTATACCAACGATAATCACTCATTGTAGGACAATAAAGTTTTGCTAATTGATCTGCAGCTCTATCCTGTATTTGAGATGGATCTCCTACAAAGTGTTTGGTAATGGTATATAATAAAGTATTAACAGCATCTTCATCTCCTATGATGCCGGTTGATGGATCTAATTTTTTAGCTTCTAAGATAGCAAGTTTTTCTTCAGGACTAATTATATTATCCCACCATCCTTTTAATTGTCCAGTAAAACCAGTAATTATTAATATAGCAGCTTTTTTATCTGAATTTTCTCCTATTGATTTAAAAGTTGTAGCTGCCATGGTCATTTCTTGAATGGTATTTAATATATTCTGTTCACTATGTCCATCTATATTCCATTCTATAATTGAATTGCCACTGTAAGAGCTGGCCACCATGTCTCTAGCTTCTTCAAATTGAAGATCTGGAAAACTAGGTCTAGGATAATAGTTTCTAGTTCTTCCTTGATAACCCATGTGTTTTCTAATTCTATTTATCTCAGAGTTATCTTCACTTTTTTCTAATATATTAACTTGGGCTTTTGCTTTTCCATTAATAGATAAATCAGATAATTTTTTCATAAGATTGTCTACTAATTCATCTTTGCTAGGCCCTAATTTAACTTCGCTTAACTTGCTTATAGCAAAACGAGACGGGGCCTTGGTCCAACTTGGCCTAGGCATGGAATTTGATCTTTATTACTTGGCCACGGTCATGCCACGGTACATGGAGGTTGCTTGACACCCCCGTGTGCATTTCGGAGCACTTTGATTTTTTGGCCCCCCGCGTGCCTTGCCACGCCCTTGCTTATAGCAAAACGAGACGGGGCCTTGGTCCAACTTGGCATAGGCATGGAATTTGATCTTTATTACTTGGCCACGGTCATGCCACGGTACATGGAGGTTGCTTGACACCCCCGTGTGCATTTCGGAGCACTTTGATTTTTTGGCCCCCCGCGTGCCTTGCCACGCCCTTGCTTATAGCAAAACGAGACGAGGCCTTGGTCCAACTTGGCATAGGCATGGAATTTGATCTTTATTACTTGGCCACGGTCATGCCACGGTACATGGAGGTTGCTTGACACCCCCGTGTGCATTTTCGGAGCACTTTGATTTTTTGGCCCCCCGCGTGCCTTGCCACGCCCTTGCTTATAGCAAAACGAGACGGGGCCTTGGTCCAACTTGGCATAGGCATGGAATTTGATCTTTATTACTTGGCCACGGTCATGCCACGGTACATGGAGGTTGCTTGACACCCCCGTGTGCATTTTGGAGCACTTTGATTTTTTGGCCCCCCGCGTGCCTTGCCACGCCCTTGCTTATAGCAAAACGAGACGGGGCCTTGGTCCAACTTGGCATAGGCATGGAATTTGATCTTTATTACTTGGCCACGATCATGCCACGGTACATGGAGGTTGCTTGACACCCCCGTGTGCATTTTCGGAGCACTTTGATTTTTTGGCCCCCCGCGTGCCTTGCCACGCCCTTGCTTAT